>NC_140492.1:103922878-104522878 GCF_964271855.1 Acomys minous | reverse complement strand
ATTTTATATTATTCTTTTATGTGACCCAAGATTTATTTTTTTCAATACTGCATAATTTGCTAATGTCATGAGGCTAAGGTTATAAGGTCTATATGGGAGACTGAGACCTCACCTCCTGTTTTTACATTCTAGTTTCTCAAAGAGAGAAAACAAGTGCTTTCCAGGGTTTGCTGTAGTGTTTTGATGCCAATGGCGTAGAGGCCATGGCACAGGTTTTACAGTTCAGTTAAGGTACCATTTAGAGGCAGTCTGCTCCTTAAATCAGGAAGGCACATGCTCAAGTTAAATGGAGAGATGGAAGACATAACAAATAGATTCATGATTATGCTTACTTACTTTGCAAAAATAATTTTGGATTTATAGTTACTGTTTTGTGTGGTATTTCTCTTGGGGATTCAGTTTAACAAGTCTCAATTAGTGATTGGTGTTGGGGAAAATTAATTTCCTTATATGTTTGAATGATTCTTGTTATAAACAGTTTCAATTTTCCCTTTTGATTCTCGGCAGGCCAGAGATAAATACGTTTTTTTTTTTTTAAACAATTTTTTTACTTGGTTTTGTCTGAAGTGATTTACGAGGTTGCTATCTCAGGCATGGAACCAGATTGTACCATCCACGCCATTTGCTACTGTAACATCACCCCAGGGCTAAGTTGTTAGACTCTCATAGACATAATATAAGTTGGAGTGTGGGTTCAAAAGCCAAGCGTGACTATGTGATGAATTCCATTTTGCTGTTCATAACTCTCCCCTTTCAAGTTAAGTTGTTCAGCAAACAGTCCTGGGACTAATCAGTAAGTAGCTGAATAGTAACTTCTTTTTTTTTCCCTTTTTTTTATTAATTTATTCTTGTTACATTTCAATGGTTATCCCATCCCTTGTATCCTCCCATTCTTCCCTTCCTCCCATTTTCCCCTTACTCCCCTCCCCTATGACTGTTCCTGAGGGGGATTACCTCCCCTGTATATGCTCATAGGGTATCAAGTCTCTTCTTGGTAACCTGCTGTCCTTCCTCTGAGTGCCACCAGGTCTCCCCCTCCAGGGGACATGGTCAAAGGTGAGGCACCAGAGTATGTGAGAAAGTCATATCCCACTCTCCACTCTACTTCTAAGAGAAAAGTATTTCTCAAAACTAGCTTCTCCCTGCTTTAACTTTAGAGGTCCTCTCCATATGCCTCCCTAGAAAAACTTAAACAAGCTGATCATGAAGTAAAACTCACCAACCCAAACTGCGAATGGGTATGTATTGCTGTGCCATGAGCTACCCAGTTTCAGTAGCCTTGCTTTCCCAAGAAGATTCGTGCAATGAAACTTGCTTACCACGTGGGAAACAGTTTCTAGCAACACACAGAAAAAGGTGTCTTGACTGTTCTTCCTCTGAATTAGATTTTTAAAAATGCTTTTCATTTGAGGTCTTTCTGTGGAAAACAAGTAGCTTTTCTAAGACCAAACTGTTCTATGTTTGTCTAATAATTCACAAGAAATAGAGGTAAAAAAAACAGATTTTAAACTGGCTTTCTTCCTTCCTCTCTCCTCTTGTCTCTCTCTCTCTCTCTCTCTCTCTCTCTCTCTCTCTCTCTCTCTCTCTCTCTCTCTCATTATGTTAGAGGTTTTCGCTTCTTATCTTTCTGCTCCTATGTTCATAGTGCTATGCATGACAACTTGAGTGGCACAGGAATCCCTTTCATTAAGTGACATTCTTAATAGGGTTATTTTTATATAACTGGCACCAATGGCATTAATATTCCAAATAAAATATCCTTAATAAAACAATAGCAGACTCATTGTTCTATGGATGACCATTCTGGGGAAAATGAGACATCTGCTTGACCAAGGACTGATTAGAGCTACACTGATTGTGAGGAGGCTGAGATGAATGAGGTGCAGACCTAATTACAAATTATCCCAAGCCACCTTGCTTCCTTAATAGGCATTTATCAGCCACCCCTATATGTGATGCCTCATCTTTGTACCTATTAGGCACACACCATGAGATGCACAAATAAATCACTATTTTCTGACAAAGATTAAAAGTGCTGCTGGAGGTATCTGAGACCTATAGCCAATATTTCTTTGCTTTGCTGTAACTTGCCTACTTGTTTCCACCAATGCATTTAGCAAACGTCTTGATTTATGGGTTCCTTTGTTGTTACTGTAAAAACTGTATTAGAACATAGAATTCAGGGTAACTTCAATTCGTGTTTCCAGCTAGTCTCGCTCATATTTAGCTCCAGAATAAACTGTCTCCTATCCCTATTGAAGTAAGATGTGTGATTGTTTTTCATTGGCAGCAGTTGTCCCTGCCCCTCACTTGCTATTGCACCTCAGAGAGAGGGCTGAGCACCTCGCTTATGCCCTGGTTGTGAGATGACCCTGAGAATATGACAACTGGAGAGCTCAGATACCTCTCAGGCCTTTGAATTGGCTTACCCTAACATTTACCCCATCAACGAACTGCTGGAGAGTATGAATGGGCTGATCCTACAGATCCAAAACTACAGGATCTCCATGACACAGGATATCCAAGAGGAGTCCCAGTGAGGTTTCAGTATTGATGGAATATCAGAAGCCACAAGCCTAATGCCAAATAAACAAGTCATTGCAATGAATATTTGCAAACAAAGTAGTGTGGACAAGGCGGTACACTGTGGGACACACTGTGACACACTATACTTTCCACAACAAGATTAGTTTCTCTGTTGGGAGAGGTTGGAAAGGTGGAGGGGATGAGGAGAGAGGTAGACTGGGATGCGTGATATGAAATTCACAAAGAACCTATAAAGTGTTTAAAAAATAAAAGTAATTAAATATAAAAAGTTTAAAAATCTTAACTCTTAAATCTTTTAACTATTGAAGAAATGAATATTGTTTCTTGGACAACTGCAAGTAAGCAAAGGAGAGAAAACAAAGAAAAAATGTTTTTTGATGTTGAAAGGACTTAACACAAAAATACACAATGAACTCTGCCCATCGTATGGTTTATCTCTAGGAATATAAAACACCATATAGTTTGAGATCACAGAAATGGGAAGTATCTGTTATGAAAATCAAAATATATTTTCATTAAAAGTCATTATATGGGAAGATATTCTGAGGGAATTATAATTAGATATTTGTGGATAGAAGTACAATCAGTTCAGTGGATTAATCATAGATTATAATGTTGTACAGAGAGACAAAAGGGTTATTATGATTATACCCACTGTTTTAGTTAGGGTCTCTATTACTGTGAAGAGACACCATGACCATGGCAACTCTTATAATGGAAAATATTTCAATGGGGCTGGCACAGAGGTTTAGTCCAGTGTCATCATGTCAAGAAACATGGCGGCACACAGGCAGACATGGTGCTCGAGGGGGAACTGAGAATTCTACATCTTGGTCCAGGGGAGAACTGACTTGAGCTTCTGAGACCTCACACCTCCTAGCAGTGTCACTTCCTAAAGGCCAAGCGTGAAAACGTATGAGTGTAGTAGGGCCAATTCCTATTCAAACCACCCCACAGGTAACAGCTGATTTTCGTGTGTGTGTCAACTCTGTTGGCTCTAGAAACTTAGTAATCACTATTTTTTTTTTGGTGCTTCTTTTTTAATATTAGATTAAAATAAAAATAAGTGGTCATTAGGTAAAACAGATATACTTCCAGAATAAAAATGAGAATTGTAGCATCAGCCAGAGGCCTTCAGGAGCAAGAAGGCACTTGGGCAGAAGATGACCTTTGGACTTGAACAGCGAATTCCATCATTCTCCATACATAGTAGATTTTGGATTAACCGAAATACCATAATTCTGTGTCAATTCTTGAAAAACAGAAAAGTAAATATCTCTCTCCCTTTTTCTCCCTCTCTTTCTCTCTTGTACATTCATGTACAATATGTGTATATGTGTGGATGTATATGTATACATTTATAGGACATATATGTATACACATACATATTATATACATAAATGTATATGTTCTGTTTTTCTGCAACACTGTCTAATAAAATGTCAAACAGAAATAATATAATATGTATGACCAATATGTAGTTATAAGTAAAATAATACAATAACATTTGAGGGATCTGGCCTGTTAAAACTGTCATATGTGAAACTGGAGATAGCACCCACATGTTCCTATATACTAACCTTTCACAGGACAGAAGAACCTGGTTAAGTATTTGTTTTCTTATTCTTCTATATAGCTTGAGTTTCCATAGGTTTTATTCATACTTTCACAACTGCTGTGAGTATATAGTTGCAAGTTCCCTGTTGGGCTCAGAAATATCTATTTCAATGTAGTCATCTACCATCTCGAGCTTCTGCAGTCTTTCCTTTCCTTTGCCATAAGGATTCCTGAGCCTTTGGATGAGGGGGTATAATATAAAGGTCACATTAGGGGCTGAGCACTCTGAAGTTAACTATCTTCTGTCTATTGACAAGTTGTGCCTTTTGTCAGAGCAATGAGACAATATATAATTAGTACACTTGATCTTCTTTCCTATGTTTGGTGTTTTACTTTTTGTTCATTTTGACACTGGACATGATATTTTATTAATTTTCATGTTTGTTATGTCTCAAGCATTTAATTACTTTTGTTTAAATTAATAAATCATGTTTGCTTTTATTAATCTTGTAAATAGACTTAAAAACATAAAATTTAAAAAATGTTCCTGAGTAGAAAGTAGAAGACAGAAATACATCTATGTTTATGAGGATTTTCACCAATTTTCATAAACAAAATGATATAACTTGCAGCTTTGACCATTGAAATAGAAGAGAATAACATATTATATTACAGAAAAAAAATATGTTCTTAATTCAGTTCGAATGCAACTATCCATAACTGTTGAATGTTTTCCCTATAAGTTGAATTAATAGATTTATATGAACCAATGCCTTAAATAATAAAATTATAATTCATACTATAGCCAATATATGTGATAATTTTTTAAATGTATTGACACAATGATGTTAAGGAAGAGTCTGGACTCTCACTGGATGAGTGTTCTGGAATTATTCTCCCTGTTTTGAAATTTTAAGAAGCTACATCAAGTTGTTTTTGTACATACAGCTTGATCTAATCTTTAACCTCTGTGACACATTTTACTGAATTAAAAGGATATGATATAATTGTGATAAAACACTACTGAATGCTTATGCACAAGATCTCCAGCAAATCACAAAAAGACAACTCTTGCTGGTATTTGTTGTTGTTGTTTTGGTTTTTTGTTTGTTTGTTTGGTTGGTTTTGGTTTTTTGAAACAGGGTTTCTCTGTGTAGCCCTGGCTGCTCTGGATTCGTTTTGTAGACCAGGCTGGCCTTGAACACACAGAGATCCACTTGCCTCTGCCTCCCAAGGGCTGGGATTAAAGGAGTGCATAACCAAGCCAGACATCTGCTGGCACTTTTTTTCTTTTCCTTTTTACCAGGTTTTCTAGAAGTTCTCCCAAAAGTCCCTAAGTCTTTAACTTAGAAAACAAGTATTAAAATCACATCCAGAAAATACATTAAAAAGAGTTCATGAGAATCCCACAAACACACTTTAGTAAAACCATGTGACTTCAAACAATACATTCCTCAAAGATAATGATAGATTTTTTTCATATGAAAATTAACTTCCCCTGAAAAGACACAAAATAAGGAGAAATGACAGCTGAATCTTTCAGAAGGAATGAAGAGTGACGTGGGTGACAGTTAGCAGATAGTAGCAGTAGCCACGGGAGTTTGGCTGCAGTAGAGAACACCCAAACGATTCTATCCCTTTTCTGATGACAGACTTACAGCAGTCTGTCCCTCATAGGAAATTCATATTGCATTTCTATTTATTTCTTCACTTTAAAAGAATGGAATATGTGTTCTGGCTAGTTGTTTGTTAACTAGACATACTCTGAAGTCATGTAGTAAGAGGAGCCTCGGCTGAGAAAGTGTCCCCGTCACATTTCCTAAAAGCAAACCTTTGTAATGATTGGTGTTGGAGAGCACAGCTCACTGTGGTCAGTGCTACCCGTGGGCTGGTAGTCCTGGGCTACATGAGAGGGCAAGACCAGCAGGCCAAGAGGAGCAAGCCAGGGAGCAGCACTCCTCCATGGTCTCCGCTTCAGTTCCACTGCCAGGCTCCAGCCTCGGGTTCCTCGCCTGACTTCCCTCAGGGATGACTATAGCTGGAAATGTGTAAACTCTTTTCTCCCCAAGTTGTTTACAGTCATGCTCTTTATCACAGCAGAAACATAAGGTGAATATATAGATAATAGATGATAAATGGACTATAGATAGACACACAGATAGATAGATGAGGATGATGGTAGATATAGATAGATGATCGCTAGCTGATTGATCGAGATAGGTGGATAGATAGATAGATAGATAGATAGATAGATAGATAGATAGATGATAGATATACAGACAGACTGACAGAGAATGATAGATAGATAGATAGATAGATAGATAGATAGATAGATAGATGATAGATAGATAAATAGATAGATAGATATAGGTAGATACATAGATACATAGAGACAGATATGCAGACAGACTGACAGAGACATAGATAGATAGATGATATACAGTGTTTTAAAAATCTGACTTCATTCTCTAGAACAGATCTCCTCATTCCTATTCATCCCCCCCCCCTTTTTTTAATCCTATCCCATTATTTTTTCTTTTTTCCTTCTGGAATTTTTTATTTATTATAATTTATTCATATGCATTCTAATTGTTGTCCTCTCTCTTCTATCTTCCTATTTTCATGCTCCCTACTTCTTTTGTCCTATTCCCCCCCCTCTAGACCTCTGACAGGAGGAGTCCTCCTCCCCCACCATCTGACCACAGCCTATCAGGTCTCATCCAGATAGCTCGCATCCCCTTCCTCTGTGTGACTTCATAGTTCCCCTGGCAAGGGGAGATGATCAAGTCTGGAACACTAGAGTTTAGGTCAAGGGCAGTCCCTGCTTCTCCCCACCCCATAACCTTGGAGAATGATCTGTCCATTGGCTATATATGAACAAGTGGTCTAGGTTCTGTACATGCATTCTCCTTGGTTGGTTCAATAGTTTGTGCAGCCTCCACCCTAAGTGTTTTGATCCACTCACTGGTCTTGATTGTCTCCTTGTGTGGCTCCTGAACCCTCTGGGTCTTTCCATCCTCCCGTTCTTCCATACCTCTCTTAGAACTCCACCCAAAGTCCAGCTCTGAGTCCCAGCATCTGTCCAGATCCCCCACTGGGTGGAATCTCTCAGAGGACACCTATGTTGAACTAATATCCACTTATAAGCGAGTATATACCATGTATGTCTTTCTGAGTCTAGGTTACCTCATCCAGGATGATCTTTTCTAGTTCTATCCATTTGCCAGCAAATCTCAAGATTCCCTTGTTTTTAATAGTTGAGTAGCATTACATTGTGTAAATGTAATCCACAGTTTCTTTATCCGTTCTTCAGCAGAGGGGGACACCTAGGTTGTTTCAAGATTCTGCAAGTTACGAATAAGGCTTCTATGAACATAACTGACCAAATGTCCTTGTTATATGGTGGATCATCTTTCTGGTATACACCTAGGAGTGGTATAGCTGGGTCTTGAGATAGCACAATTCCCATTTTTCTCAGAAAGCACCAGATCGATTTCCAAAGTGGTTGTACAAGTTTATACTCTCACCAACAATGGAGGAGTGTTCCCCTTTCTCCACATCCTCTCCAGCATGTGCTGTCACTTGAGTTTTTTATCTTAGCCATTTGGATAGGTGTAAGATGGAATCTCAGAGTTGTTTTGATTTGCATTTCCCTGCTAACTAAAGATGCCGAGCATTTCTTAAAATGTTTCTCAGACATTCAATATTCCTCTGTTGAGAATTCTCTGTTTAGCTCTGTACCTCATTTTAATTGGATTATTTGGTTTGGTGGCATTTAATTTCTTAAGTTCTTTATATATTTAAGATATTAGCACTTTGTCTGATGTAGGGTTGGGAAAGATCTCTTCCCAATCTGTAGGCCATCACTTTGTTCTCTTGACAGTGTCTTTTGCGTTACAGAAGCTTTTCAGTTTCAGGAGGTCCCATTTATTAACTATCGATCTTAGAGCCTGAGCTGTTGGTTTTCTGTCAGGAAGTTGTCTCCTGTGTCAATGAGCTCAAGGCCGTTTTCCCACTTTTTCTTCTAACAGATTTAGTGAGTCTGATTTTAAGTTGAGGTCTTTAATCCACTTGAACTTTAGTTTTGTTCAGGGTGACAAATATGGATCTATTTGCATTTTCTACATGTAGTCACCCAGTTAAACAAGCACCATTGAAGATGATATCTTTTTTTTCCATCGTGTGGGTTTGCCTTCTTTGTCAAAAAT
This sequence comes from Acomys minous, assembly GCF_964271855.1. Lineage (NCBI taxonomy): Eukaryota > Metazoa > Chordata > Mammalia > Rodentia > Muridae > Acomys > Acomys minous. The sequence continues at coordinate 104,514,566 of NC_140492.1, read as the reverse complement.
CAAGTGTCCATAGGTGTGTGGGTTTAATTTTGGGTCTTCAATTTGATTCCATTATCAACCAGGCTATTTTTTATGCCAGTGCCATGCTATTCTTTTTTATTACTGTTGCTCTGTCGAACAGCTTGAGATCAGGGATGGAAACTCCTATGGAAGATCTTTGATTGTACAGGATTGTTCTAGCTGTTCTTGGTTTTTTTATTTTTCCATATGAAGTTGAGAATTGATCTTGTGGCTGCTGGACAGCTCTATGTGGAGGAGAGAAGGGGTAGAAAGCAGGGACTGCCTCTGGCATGAACTCTGGTGCCAGGATTTGATCGCTGTCCCTTGGTAGGTTGGCCTTGAGGGCACAGAGAGGAAGGGGATGCAGGCTATCCTGATGAGACCTGATAGTCTGAGGTCAGATGGTGGGGGACAAGTGAACGCCCCCTCAGATGTCTAGGGGAGGGGAATATGGCAGAAGAGAGAGAGAGGGGGGGGGAGGAGGGAGAGAACGAGAAGAGCAAGGCAATAACAATCGGGATGTAATGTGAATAAATTATAATAATTAAAAAATAAAATAAAATATTGTGTCTCCCATTTAAATCTACATAAGTGAGGAGTTTGCTTGTTCCCCAATATGTGTTGTGGGGCAATCTTGCCACTTATGATTATACGTGGGCAAAATGTCCATTTAGTTTATAAACCCTTCTGAGTCCTACTTTGTGTGTCCCTCTGTGCAATCCAGAGTAGTAGCCTCTGCCCTCTGCCACCCCTGGTACCTGCAGGGGTGATGGCTGTTGCAGACAATGGGAAATAAGGCTTCTGCCCACCTGCTGAGTTGTAAACCTTTACTATGGCAGGCAGGAGACGGCCATCAGCAGATTCAGGAAAGGAAGACACTGCCTTGGTAATGGGGATATGAAGAGTAAATTCTGCCACTAGCTATATATATGTGTGTGTGTGTGTGTGTGTGTGTGTGTGTGTGTGTGTGTGTGTGTGTGTGTTCCTGCATATACTGAGTGTGAAGGTAGTGATAGTTTTGCCTGTTCCCATTGTTAACTGTAGTGTGTCATTTTATTCTTTCCTACTTAAGATATCCTGGGGTATGTCTAGGTAATTTTGTTGTGATTATTAAGAGAAGTAAATGGAATATATTTAATTTAATCTTACCTGCAAGTAAAATCAGTGTGTCTCTTAAGTTGGGATGCTACTGTATTCCAATCCATATATATATTACATCACTTCCCCTTCCCTTTTTACCTTCCAGCCTCTCCCTGCTTTCTCCTCTTGAACCCCTTTCAAGCAACTCCCTCCACTCTTGGGTTGATAACCTCTTTATCTTTTATCATATTAGTTACATGCATCATGGACCATGAATCTAGATCACACTTCATGCATTCGTGTTGCAGGGAAAATCATGACAAAAGAGGTAGAAATATCCTAAGAGCCGTAATACCAGGATGGGAAACACTGTCTCTTAGGAAAAAACTATGCAAACAAAACCAGAACAATGCCAAATCAGTGGACATGTTAATGTGGAATCGGGGTTTATTTCACGGGCTCTTACCACTAGACAAAAACTTACTTCTACATGTATCATGCTCTTGTATTTCAAGTGGGATTCTTGTAGTTCATTTGATTCTTGATTCTTTTTTTACACAACCTGAATGATTTCTATCTTTTTCTTACCTCAACAAACTGTACAGGAAAGAAAATATGTGATTTACTTTAAGAGTAAATTTAAATTTCAGGACTCTTCAGAAATCAGAGTTCATCTCTACGACATTAATGAAGAGTGATGAAATAAGTGTTCCCAGAGGAATGAGTTATTCAAAGTAAGTAATGAAACTGATTTCAATCCCAGGATTTCATGCAACTTAAAACCTGTTCTCAACATGAATTATTTAAAGTAGCACATTAAAGAGAGATTGTAGAGCAGATCTAGTTACAATCTTCTAATTATACCTTTCCCCTATAAAAATTGCAGAAATCACTTTCAATCATAATTTCATGGCATATTATCAACCCTTTCTTAGATTCTCTTTTCTTCATAATCATCATTTCAACTTAAATTTCCATTTATTATCAAGTACTTTAATCTACCTTTATCTCTTCAGGACTAATTTATCCTTATTATAATATTTGAATTTCCATTTTAGCCATACCCAAACATAAAAGCATGCATGCAATTATGTCTTGCCATAGCTATTGAGTACAACTCCTTTCAGCTCCTTATCCATCTGTGAAGTACCACTCTTCCTAATATCTTAGGCCCTTGTCTTATACTCTACAATTTTCTGATATTAACAATATCATACTCTTACCTTGGTTTATCTCATTCTGTTCACATTAATATTTGTTTGTGATATGCTAAGATATTGCTATTCATTTTACTTCCCCGTAATAGTTTGGTATGGTCTTTAGCTATGAAAAAAAACTCCTGGGCATTTGTCTTTATCAAATGGATTATTTTTGTTTCAAAGACTTCTTTTTTCATAGTAAATATAGTTTTGAATTTAGACTCTTAGAAATACAATGCCTTTTAATGCTTAAAAAATCTAAAACTTGAAGTTTCTCAAACATGTAAGTGTGGAAGTGGGGGAGTAACAGTTAGCTTTGTGACTTTCCCCCAGATCTATAGAATATGGAAGAGTTGGATCTCTCTTATTTTCCCTAAGTGACTATCATGATACTATACTATTACTAAATTGATAGGAATTTGGTTCTGATGGCTAATTAAAAAACCCAAACACTTGTACCGCCATGAATGTGTTGGAGAGGTATAGCAGCACCAAAAAGTAGAACTGAGCCACAGACCTCTGAGAAGCCTACATAACTAGCTGAGCATCACAAGAAACTAGGATGGATCTGTAGCATTCTATATACAAGGGGAAAGACATTGGCCTGCTGTCTTCTCTAAGCTGGTGGAGTTGAAAGGCCATATCTCTGAAGACCAGGTGTGTCTAAGTGACTAAATGACTAAGGACTCAGTAGTAGTATTGTACTAGGCAAAGCATGGAGTCGCCCCCTGCTCTGTACCCTTTCTAAAGATAGTCAAGGTGGGGGTGGGGGAGGCTGTCATCTCTCATGAGCTTGACATCTTTTCCATGATTATGGAAGGAGACAGCCAAAGTGTTTTCATGCTTTATTTTGTACATAATGATTCTGAGTTTGATTTTGTGTGGTAACAGATCTTTGAAACTATTTTCTATGTTTATAATAAAATTCAATATCCCAGGTCCAGTGTTTAGGAACTGCTTTGAACTTTCATTCTATCCAGCCATTGTGGTTCACAACGTATAGTTGTATTTCTGAGCATTTCCTAAAAGCTATAAACTCAAAGCATTGAGTGAGGAGTCAATATATAGGGACAATACAGCTTTAAAATGACTGTTTTTGTACCAGGTTTTCAATCCTGAAGCTCCCAAACAAGTCATATTAGAGGGAACTTTTTATTTTGAAGTATTTTATTATGCAAAGTATTGTTCACAGACTGAATACTGCATTGGTAAAATGGATTTCTCAGTGACTAAGAATTTCAGCTTAGATTTCTTATTAACTAGAGTAATAACAATGAAATAAAAAATAAGAATTTCTTCATGATTTTAACCAAGAGTTTCATTAAACAATGTAATTGGACCAGTTTAGCTTTAAGTTATTGTGAAAACCAAGAAAGAATAAATGAAACCATTTTTCAAAAATGGCTAAAATGGAAATTCAAATGATCACAAAAAGTTCATAATTTCTTCTAAGAGATCTTATTTTTCAAATTTACTTGTGAAAGTCAGACCCCACTCTCCAATTAACTGTGGAGAATGTCCTGTCCATTGGCTAGATCTGGGTAGGGGTTCGAAGTTTACTGCATGTATTGCCCTTGGCTGGTGCCACAGTTTAAGCAGGACCTCTGGGCCCAGATCTGCCCAACATAATGTTCTTCTTCTGGGTTTCTAGGACCCTCTGGATCCTTCTATTTCCCCATTCTCCCATGCTTCTCTCACCTGAAGTCCCAATAGGATGTCCTCCCCTCTGTTCCACTTTCCTGGTAAGTGAAGACTTTCATGGGACATGCCCCTTGGGCTAGTGTCCAGATATAAGTGAGTATATACCATTTGACTCTTTCTGCTTCTGGGTTAACTCACTCATTAGGAGAGGCCTGATGCCACTCAGAGAAAGGATAGCAGGCTACCAAGAAGAGACTTGATACCCTATGAGCATATACAAGGGAGGAGGTCCCTCTCTGTCACAGTCATAGGGGAGGGGAGTAGGGGGAAAATGGGAGGGAGGAAGGAAGGAGAGGATACAAGGGATGGGATAACAAGTTAGATGTAATATGAATACATTAATAAAATATATTTAAAAAATAAAATAACATTTACTTGTAATAATACTGTATTAAATCTTGTATACTAATTCAAACTTATTATTTATTTAAGCAGAAACTAAAAAAAATGAAATAATATTATAAAATACCTGTTTTGTGCAGGGAAAGTAGAAAGATATTTTGCCTAAAGATAGCTTGAGATTTTTCTTGTGATTTAGTACACAAGTCACTTTGATGGAAAACAAAGAGGTGTTTTGTTCTCCTTTGGAAATGAAGGATGCTGTTTTCATCATCCTGCTGTGCTATCCATTGATTTCTGCAAAAACTCTCTTTATCAGACCCAGAACACTACTGATAGTACTGTGTCGTCTGCACTATGAATCCATGGCTCTCCCTTACTCTATTGGACAGGCAATAGAACAGGGCTTCCAACAAGTATCAAAAGATGTTCACAAAATAATTGAATCGTAGACAAAAATCAAAGGAGTTTTGATTATTCTCACTGGGTCTCTATACCCTAATCTAAGAAATTGTTGACAATAGGACATTTTTTTTCCATTGAAATAAGAGCTTCGTTTTATAAATAAGATCAAGTCAGAGTCTAGTGAGTGGCACCAGCTTAGTCTGTGACTGCCTTTACTTTCTGAGTGAGGAAGAAATTAAAAGGAACCTTAGACTGATGAAAAGGTCTTTGGACCCAGGATGGTCTGTGAGTGCTCCCTAAGATTGCACAAAATCGTAACCTCAAGTTAATACTCGATTCATTAATCATTGCTGGTCTCCAAAAGCCTTTATCACCCAGACATGTAGTAAGGAAAATCAGAATTGTATTTTCTGTAATACAAAAGAAACTTTACAGCTGAATTCAGTTGATAGCATCCGTGCATTTCGCTATTATCTTTGGGTTACAAGTCCTTTGCTAAATAGCGTGTTATTGACAAATCCAGTTTTGGTGTTGAAAGAACTTAAAGGTGAAAATGTTTTTGTTTATGGAAATCCAGGGGCACATCTCCAAGAACTTTTTTTTTTTTTTTTTTTTTTTTTTTTTTTTGGTTTTTTGAGACAAGGTCTCTCTGTGTTAGCCTTGGCTGTCCTGGAGTTTGTAGACCAGGCTGGCCTCGAACTCACAGTGATCCGCCTGTCTCTGCCTCCCGAGTGCTGGGATTACAGGCATGTGCCACCAAACCCCCTCCCTGATATTTTCCCTCCTTTGTAATGCTCATTAGCAAAATCATACATGCTATAATATAATGGCTGAACATGCTGTGAAATTGATAATAACAGCAGCCTCTACGTGGCGCTCACTCTCTAAGACGTCAGAGGCAAAGATCACACGCTGCCCCTCTCTTAGTATCATGTTGGGTTTAGAAGGCAAATGTAGATTCAAATATCAAAAGGACAGTAAAGCAAAGTCCAAAAAGCAGCAGTCTTCGGGCTGATTTGCTGCCTACCTCAGACATGAGTAGAAGCCACGCAGGGAGGTGGCTTAAAGTGTATTATTTAGCTTTTTATTATCCTGCTCCCTGCCCCAACACATCTGAAGTTCTACACATTTTATGATTTTTTTTAATCCTAAAATATTTAGGAAAGGCAACCTGCATGCTGCAAAAGCTATGCTATAGTTTTAGAAATGCATAAAACAAATTTGATATTCTGTTTAGCTAGGGTTGACTTTTAAGGCTTACCTCAGAAAGCTGGGAATATCTTCACCTTCCTCTTCATCAAATTTTTAAATACAGGGTTTCAGTATGCAGGTCCTGGAACTTGCTATGTTGGCCAAGCTGTCCTGTAACTCACAGAAGTCTGCCTGCTTGTGCCTCCATAATGCTGGGATTACAAATGTGTGCTACAATGTATGGCCTCGGCTTTTATTCTTACAACCCTATTTTCCAGTGAATTATTACTTGGTGAATCCATATATAATTCACCTTTTATTATACTTTTCTGAAATGGGTCAATTGTCATACAAGACAGAGAAATAGAAAATGTTACTTATTATTTTGTACTAAATCTCAAGGCTGTGTGGTGTCGCCTGCTCTGTAAAAGAACAATATCCCTATTGCTGGGCGGCAGGCAAGGTGCCTTGGACAAGGACAGCAGGCGATGCTTTCAAAGACCCCAGAGTGCGCTTTCCTTCTTGCTCACCCCATCTTCGCAGCATGCCCACTGCTAAATGCACATCATTTTTGTCTCAGTGGTGTAATCAGGCCATGTGAATCTGTTAGACTTTTCTTCTTACGTACAGCCTTCGATTACTTGAAAGCACTAAAAATTGCTTATTCCAATTCTGTGCTGTGTATACTCCCTGAACTGACTTCTGAAGCACAATGTTTGGTTGCTAGTATGAAAGTATTCACATCATCTCTGGATTCTGCCTATAGCCACATAGCTGGCCTGCTATAGGGCCTATACCAGCAAAACTGAATGGCAGTGATTGCTCTTCCTTGATACTGTAGAACAGTTCTAAGTGGGAGAGACAATACTGACAATCATTACATCATGACTTTCTTGTTTAATTTTCAAAACTATAAAACACATTTTGTATTTCATAATCTAAGGACAAAGTTATGCCAGAAAAATATAAATGTTACATCTAATACACTATAATAGCTATTAAGGTACTTAAAGTGGTTCTTTCCTATCAAGTCAGCTATGGCCACATGATTCTCTTTGATCAGTAACATAAGTGAAAGTGATTAATTATGTTGGATAACGTATAAGAGTCACATCCTGTTTTATTCTGCTGCAAACATCCTTGGGAATGGATGATTATTCCATATAAAGAGATCCCAAGAGAATCACATGCATGCTAGCTCTCAGCAACCTTCAATTGTTCATTTCATATCAGCATTTTAAGAAGTATTAGTTTTAAATATTTATTATTTTTATTTATTTCTTGAGAATTTCATACATAGGAACTGTTTTTAACCTCACTTCTATCCCATACTTTCACCCTTGTGGATCTTGCTTTGTGACCATGACTCCCTCTCAACTTTGTGATCTCTTCTTTATTATACACACGCAAACACATGTACACACATACGTACATGCACGTGTGTAGGCTTCAACTTTTCCAACTCCAACTTTATTTGCGGTTCCTTAGATATACCTCCCTTCCAACCCACCTACCCTAGACAGGAGAGAAAGGAGATGTAGGGGAACAGGAGAAGTAGACCTTGTAGGATTCAGTTCCTAAGAGCAATTCCACCAAAGTTGCTGCTGGAACATGGAACAGCAGCCAGAACCCGGAACCTCAGCCAGACCCCAAAGCCTCGAAGCCTTTGCTGGAGCAGTTCTCTCTTGGAGCATTTCAAAGTGGAGAAATGAACAACCAAACAATACCAAGACCCGAAACCTCCTGGTTTTGTGTCTGTGTGTGTGTATGTGTGTGTGTGTGTGTGTGTGTGTGTGTGTGTGTGTGTGTGTGTGTGAGTGTGTGTGGGCATGTGCGTGTGTGCATGTGTGTGTGTGTATTTATACATATATACATATATACATACATATATCCTCACATTGTCTGTACTAGGATGTTTTTCAGCTGGTAAAAACCAAGCCCCCACACAAGGTGGTTTGACCTCCAAGTGGATAAATATCACCTGCTCTCTCACAAGTCTGTTCCCCATTCCACTCTTGGGATCAAAACGAAAACATGTTTATATCTACTACACATGTACATACACATACATACATGTACACACATACAGCCTGCAAGTACACACACACACACACACACACACACACACACACACACACACACACACATACACACCAACACACCATACTGAATCCATTTACTATTGAGATTTTTTACTCATATATTCAGGAATGACTACTTGGGTTGGATAACCTAAAAGATTATCTTATATCATGAAGTATGAGGGAAATGTCAGCCTTTATTGGGTTACATGCCTCCTATTTGGTTGTTTTATATGTGTCTTCTATAAGTATATAGAAAATTTTATAGATATGCTCAGAATTTCAAATAATTGTCTTTATTAAGGGCCTATAAATATTTCCCACTGACTTTTGGAGAAAGCCCAGCATTTAACTATTTAATTTAAGATAATCTATAAAAAGTTAGCCATTGTCACAGAAGAATACCTCCTTTATGGTATCTCTTCAGCAGTGAATGGGATTCACAGATGGTCCCACAGTTTAGATCTACCACTGTATGTCATGCAAAGTGCTCACTTTCACTACAGCTTCTTCTGGGACTATTTATGGAATGCATATTTCCACTAATAAAGCAAATGAAAGATTCTTTTACTAAACATCAACAGTATGACAAGGCAACATCCTTGGAATTCACTAATCTGTATAATTAAACTTGTATTTCCATTATCTGGTTTGAATGAGACAGGTTTAGTACTCATAACTGGGCAATAATGGCGCCAAACCAATGTCTGGTTTAACTTGAGGCCCAGCCCATGCCCTACACTGCCTGGATGACCAGGAACAGGAGACTGGATAGCCCAAATACCCATGGGCTGGTACCCAACACAACTAGGAAAAAATAAACAAAGAACTCCTACTGATATTCCCATACATTCATAGGTGGGTGCCTTGTACAATGGTTATATCAGAGAAGTTTCCTCAGGCAGCATATGGGAGTGGGTACAGGGACCCAGAGGTAGACATTATTCAGAGAGAGTAATTTTAAATTAGAGGTGTCCACTGGGTCCCTCCTCTAGAAAATTAGGAACCCTATGGAAGAGGGAGAGGAAAGATTATAGGAATCAGATAGGATGGATGAAACCAGGAGAACACAGCCCACTGAATCTGTTAGGCAAGAGCCATAAGGTCTCACAGAAACTGAAATGACAAGCATCTTTTGTAGCTTGCATTGAGATAAGTAAACAAGGAAACTCCCTTGCCTATCAGAGTTTTCTCCTTGGAATTTAGTCTCAAGCACATTGTGCACTGTCCCATCAATCACTGGGATGTTCGTGGAAACCGGAATGTGGATCTTCTTACTTGTTTTCCTGCTGTTAGGAGATCTCACAGGAACCTTGTCAGTGCCAGTGGAGAACCATGATCTCTCCTCCGACTTAAGCTGAGAACATGAGCTAAATAAGCTTAGGGACCCAGCACTTTTCTGTCCACAGTGGCTTCATTTTGCATGATGTAGCTTTATCTTCCTTCACTTTCATCTTTTCTCTGTCCTGCTCTTCCCTTTCTTCTCTGGTTGTTAGCCTTCGTTAAACAGCTATAGATGCCAAGTCCCACGAGGTAGCCGATGTCTTCACAGTCCGGCCACTCTCCTCAACAGACTCTTATTCTCTGGAGAGAAACAGAAGTGACTAAGTAGACCTCACTTATTCTTTCTCACTTACTTTCTCAATAAATATTTAAGACAATAAATAGCACTGACAAGCTCAGGATGTGTCATAGTCAGTAGTTAAGTAATTAGGAGGAGATCCAGCCTGTACTTATGTAATTAAATAAAAGTCTGGCATCAGAAATCCAAATGGTAAAGTAGAGGAAGTATTCACTTTTAGGGGCCTGGTGAGTCACCAAAAGTCAGGAGGTTGTTCCACTTGCCTATGTTTATTGTAAAAACAAACAAAAACAAAACAACATAAAGAATCTCATCTGCATACTCCCCATGTTGGATACAGACAACTTTTAAAATTATATTTTACTTGTTATAATCTATGCACACATTACAGCCCTATTGTTATCCCCTCACTTTTATCTTCCCACTCCGACCCTCCCTCCCTCTTCTGCCATATTCACCTCCCCTAGATCCTCTGAGAGGAGACGCCCTCCTACCCTGCTGTCTGGCCACAGCTTATCAGGTCTCATCAGGATAGCCTGCATCCCTTTCCTCTGTGTACCTGCAAGGCAGTCCTGCCAAGGGGCAATGATCAAATTGGGATACAGACAACTTAAAGTGAGACTTCACTAATGTTTTGCAAAGCAGTAGGACATAGCTATCTCCATTGCCTTTGACAGACTTGGCACGCAGACCTAGCTGAAAAAACCGTTGAAGGCTGCCAGAACCCTTCTGTTTGTCAAGGTCGGGAAAGATCTATTATCCAACCGAGTCTTGTTACTACAAAGGGCTAAACAGACTCATTTATTTGATGTCAAGCTGCAGCAATATGAACACTCTTGCCTTTGCAACTAGCAATTACTAAGCACAAAACAATTAAAATTAGCCTGCAATTCAAAATAGTAGACACAGTTACCTGCTACCATATACTGAGGTCAAAATTATCTTATTCCTTAAAGGTTAAGTATTATGTCATTTATTCTGACCCACCAAGTGTCTCTATTTGGTTTCCCAAATACAAAGCTTTCTGCGTTTCTTTATCTTTAAGTATTTTCATTAAGTAATGTGATCCCATGGCATGGATAAATAATATTCTGAACCCTAGGACAAAATAACTGAAGAAGCACTGTAAGCATCTTAGTCATCCATAAGATTTGATGTCTTTTACTGCATATCTATTTGAAATGCCTTATTTGCACTACCATCAGGCATGTTCCAAACTGGAAGGCATCAAGATACAAATAACATGTGTCTTTAATTAAAATATCCAAGATTTCTGTCTCACTGTTATCTGGAGTAGGGGGGGGAGGGAAGAAATGAGATTGGACCCCATCATTTAAAACATTTTTATCAGATTGGCCCTACCACACTGAGACAGACCAATCCTCTTCACACCAATCAGTCCACTCAGGCCTCATCCCTGAGAAGGTCAGGCATACAGTGCTAACCCATACCCTATACCCATTCACATTTGAACAGTTGGGAGGCAGACTAACTCCAGCAACGTCTGAGTGGCTCATGAACATCAGGGAGATGACGTGTCACTTGAAACAACCAAACCCCAGTCTGACATGAGCCTTTATTTCTTCAATGGTTAAAAAAGGGGTTATAATCCCATCCTGTGATATTTATATTTTTTACACTTTTAACATATTACTAAGATTGCTCTAAAATTTATTGTAATAAGACAATTGATTAATCAAGTGCCCTTTCTCCTATTGGGGTTATTATTGAAAGAAAACACTAAAAATGACACTTGCATGTACAAATTATATGAGTACTTTAAGGTTCCTACTTAGGAGCTTCTGTCAAGAGGCCTTGAAAAAGGAGAGGGAAGGAAAAAGGAGGTCACTATCAACCTGCAAAGGGACATTTACTAATGCTTCTTTGCCTGATGCATTGGACTTTTTTCCGATGCACTTGTAGTCTCCTTCTACTTTGAGGTTTATCTGCCATAACCTCACGATTCACCTATCTCTCTTGTTCTATATTTCTTGTCTCTGAATAAAGAGTTGGCTGATATAATCTCTGGGTTATTTCTTACGCCAAAATTCTGAATGCCCATATGTAATTCTTCCATACACACTGTTTCATAGTCATCTAAAACAAAAATTATAGACTCTGGTTTACAGTTAAGTTAGATATTAATGTGAAATTGAGCACAAAACAAAGACAAGGATTCAAGCAGAGGAAATGGGTGCAATTTGTTTGGAACTTACGCATTGCTGTGAGAATGCAAAGAGGGAAGCGAATGTAGAAAACAACACAGAGGCTCCGTGTCATCCAGCCATCTACTTGTGCAAATTTACCCTAAACAAATCAAAGGAAGATTGTAGGATGATATTTGCACTGTGATATCATTGTAATGTGACCTATAATACCTCAGATGTAGAAATAACAAATATCTGCCCATGGATGGGTGGATGAAGAAAGGTAATATAGGACAAATAAAATGGAATATTATTTTGCCTTTTTTTTTTAAAGAAAGGACACTTTACATATGCAATAATATTACCAATCAAGAACAACTTACATTAAGTACAATAAGATAATCATCAAAAGACAAATATTACATTATTTCCTTTATTTCAGCATATTAAATAATCAAATTCATAGACATAGACTATAAAGTGGTGCTTGGCAGAGGTCGATGGGACAGACAGACAGATGAGGCTTGCTTGGGAAGACAAGTAAGTTTGAGAGATCTGCTGTACAACATTTTTCTTGGAGCCGACAATATTTCACTGTATACTTAAAGTTTATGGAGATGACATTCTTCATGGTCTGTGCTCATATCATAATGAAAATAAACAAATGGATGGTAAGTAAAGAGATAGAAGATAAAGTGTAAAGGAGGGAAAGTATATTATAGAAAGATGAGGAGAAAGAGAGAAAGAGAGAGGGGGAGAGAGAGACAGACAGACAGACAGACAGAGACAGAGAAAGAGAGTGATATAGATATCCTATTTAAGAAAAAATATTTCTTTGTGCTTAAAAATCATAATTTAAAAAGTAGTTCCCCTTACAATTGCTGCTCCAAAGATATCCTTCTGAGACTGGTGACATGAGATGTTTCAAAAGCCACAGCCTGTTTCCACGTTCTTGTGTGAGTTATCCAACCATCCCCAACTTCCACTGAATGCTTCTGAATCTGCACTGGTCCCTTCCATGTGAATTTTTTCTAGAATCTTTGATATTTACAAAATATGTGTAGTTCTGGATGGATGCAAAAATTCTGGGGTATTGAATTGGAAATTCCCAAGATACCTGATATATTAAACTGAAATTTAGACAGGAGAGAAGGCCTTGAGGTCACTGTTTCAACCCAAGACAATCTTTCAATATATTTTCTCTTAGGAAAAGTTAGAGAATTACACAATTGAAAAGGAGGAAAATGTTGGGTAGTGTTTTTTCAGGTTTATTTTAATATTGTGATAAGCCTGGTAGTACGAAAAGGAAAGGAAAAGTAAGATTAATACCAATATAAACTTTAATACTATGGTTATATGTTTTAATAGATGTTGGGTTAATCTGTGGGATAAAATATTTCCAGTTAAATGTCATTTATTAAAATAATAACTAATGATGCAGCTAAAGTAGCTTAAATGCAGTTAGTATCCCTAACTTCTCCACTAAATATCTTGTAACTATGGTAATTTTAACTTGCTACAAACTTGAAAAACATAATGTTATTTGAATGACATCTGGAAAAGCCACAAGTGTTAGTGAGCAGCACCACAGTGTCAGTGAGGCCAGGTGTGTGTTGTTCTTGGTACTGCTGTGACTCACATATACATTTATTTTTAGAACTGACATGATTTTAAATTTCTCTGATAACTAAGAAACTTCTGATAATCTGAAAGATTATAGAAATCGAGTGTTCTTATTTTAACAACTCAAGTGAGAACCTGCTCTAAACCATAAAACACTCCTGTGAGGAAACTGTTTCCTTTCCCATTCTTTTCAATGCAAAGTCAATTTTTATTATTTGTATATATAAGGCACCGTAACAGGAACATCATTACTCAGAAATTCAGAACCCCTGGCTAATGTATGGTCGCCAGCTGTACCAACTGTTTGGACTACAAACCCTCAGTTTCTCTTTCATTACTAACTCACCCTAATAGCTGTAGTCAGTGCGAAAACAGAGTACATAGAAGTTGCTTTGATTTAAGCTGAGTAGTTAAGATTTACTAGGCCCACAAAGAACTTGCATGTAGAATTCCAGGGCGAATGTATCTCTAGTGTCCCAGATAAAGAGATTAAATCCCAGAAGTCCACATATAAATGCCGGTGTCTATTTCACTGCTCCAAGCAGACAACTGGCACGTGCCCATTACATTCTTGCCAAGCATATTTTAGATGAGAAATCAATTAGTCATCATTTATAAAGCATCCAAGTGTATGCAGAATCATTCATTTGCATATAAATCAGAAAGTGTCTCAGTCTTCTCTTACCAAAACTAGAAGCTAAGAAATAGTTATAACAATCCAGACAGAATTTGTAATCTGCCGGGCTTGCTGGTGGTGCACACCTTTAACCCCAACACTGCAAGCAGAGACAAGCAGATCTCAGCAGGTTTGATGCCAAGCCTGGGAAACAGAGTTCCTATCAGCCAGGCAATCAGAGAGCGGCCCTGTTTTAAGGTTAGGGTTAGTATGAAAAATAAGAAAGGTAGCCAAAAAATGTATGGTATGTCAAAATTTGGTCAAAGAAGCACTAGAAGCAAGCAAAAGGTTAAACGCAAATCTGATGTGATGCATTATGGAGAGCTTCACAGAGAAACTGTCATCTCACCTCATTATTGATGAATAGATCAGAGGATTGTGGAGTGGAAGGGAAGTGGTTTCAATGCTGGAGAATCAGAAACTTTCTGCTCCAAAGACTTGACTCAGAGAGCTTTCCTCCTTCCACTGGAGGAAAGAAAAGTCAGGGCACATGGGCTTCAGAGAAACCAGAGTCAGGTCAGTTGTTAGACACAGAATGAGAAAATATCTTTGGCTTTTAATTCTTTTATCTTTTCTTTTCCTTAGCTTTCTTTTATGTTTTCTTCTCCTTATTGTTCTTTTTTCTTTCTTTCTTTCTTTCATCTGATACCATATCACAAGTTGGTCTTAAATTCAGCTTCTTACCTCTGTCTCCCAAGTGCCGGGAAATTAATCATATACTGTAATGCCTGAAAAAATATTTTCTTTTGTCTATTACATTGTATCAAGTAGGTAAAAATTTATTTTGATGATGATGTCCACGGATGGATATCAACATAATTGACCAACAAATAACAAATTCCAAGAGCTTTAATTCTTACAGTCTCTCATATCAAAGTCTATGTCAAACAAAACTGTCTATTCTTGAGAACACATGCTTTATCATGGATTGGCTTATGTGCATTCTGTGTGTGTACTGCATACCATAAGACCTACTCAAAATTCTGTATCTTGAAAATGACAACCATATATTATTATAGTTTACTTATCTAAATGTTGGCTGGGCATCAGCTAAGCTGCATTGTACTTTGCTGATTTTAATTTGATTCACTCGTTTATCTGCTGGATGGCCATGGCTGGTACTATAAGCTGCAATAACATTACTCCGGTCTCTCTTATCTCGTTCTTGTTACTCCTGGACTATTCTGGAAATTCTTCTGTCTGCAATCATAGTGACTTACAAGAACAATCACTAAATCCTCTAGAAGAGAGCTCCTAAGTCACCAACCCTGACAGCAGTGGATGGCGCTGAAAGAGGAGCTAAAGGTTTGGGCCTCTAATAAAAACCTGTATGTTGATCATGTGTCAGTAGTAGCTACATAGCAGCATCAGGAATTTGCTTGAACAAACTTCAGTAACTTGGTTTTTTTCCCCCTGTTGTCATGACAATATATTTCTACCTGAAGAGGTCAGATGTGTGGCCCGTGTGCAACAACACAGAATGAGACGGGCCTCACATTCATGGATTCAGAGAGAATGGGATTCCTTTGAGGATCCGGACATCCCTGGAGAGTTCTGCTCTATCCACCTCTCCAGGGCAAACCTGTTGTTTTAATTGAAAATCCCAGATTGCTCTATTTTACCAATAAAGACTCAGGACCCAGATGTTGTGGTATTTTCAATTAAAACAACACTCACCCTAGCACATAAAGTAGCATCAGAACTGATTGCATCCTCTGTCACTGAGGCAACGCAGCCCCACCAGGAGGAAATGATGGAAAAGCAGGCACAGAGCCACAATGCTTTCATGCCACAAAGTGATGCCTATGGTGTCTGTAGATTACTGTGTATCTAGGTTCTCCCAGTTCATTCAAAGCCTTTCTCAAATACTACCTTGTACCTACAAATCTTCCCTAATTCTAGAAAATGGTTCTTTCAAAATCTATAAGCCATTTGAGTTTTATGGTTAAAGGGCTCTCAAATTGTATTACACTATACTTAATTATGAATAATAATACCCATAAAGAAAATGTAAACCTGGTGAGAAGCATTATCGTTTGTTTAGCATTCCTAAGCACCTCATACTGGGGCTAAGAAAGAAGTTCAAAATTATTTAGTGAATAAGTTATTTTTTTAAAAAAGCAGCATGGTCCTCAGGTAGACACTTATAATTAAAAGTCAAACAGGATCCAACCAATTGGCTTTCTCACAGTCAATTCTATGTGGCTTTTAAAAAAAATTCTCTTTACTTAGTATATTCTCATCCTAAGAATGTTTAGGTCCAGATATGTCTAATACAAAGTTCCTAATTCTGAAAGAGCCCTTGTCAATTTTCAGGGTCAATGTCAAAAAAGATGCATTGTTTCAACCTTACAGAATCTTGAGAAAATACAGATGGTTGACATCTAATTTCAGGAGTCAAATTGAATACGCTAAATTAAGCTCTAAAGCAGAGTGAGTACCCAGTTAATGTTGCAGACTTTGGTTTGTTTGTTTGTTTGTTTGTTTTGTAGTTTCTGTTTTTTCCAAGACAGGGTTTCTCCATGTAGCCTTGGCTGTCCTGAAGCTCAGTCTGTAGACCAAGTTGGCCTAAAACTCATAGAGATCTGCCTGCCATTTCCTCTTGAATACTGGGAGTAAAGGCACGTGCCACCACCGCCAGGCTCAGACTAGGTTCTAAACATCTCACCTTGTCATTCCCTCTTTGCTAAATGTTGAGGTTTTGAGACACGGTAGCTCTTCCACTCACACAACGTGTTGTTTAAGTCAACGTCCTATTGCTATAGCAACATCTAAACAAACTCAAGGATTTCTTTTGCCTCAATGTTTCAGGGGATCGAGTCAGTGGTTGCCTTGGTCTCTCGCTCTGGTCCTGTAATGATACAGAAAATCACAGTGATAAGACTGGATGGCAGAGCAAGCTCTCTTACCTGAAGGCAGCCAGTTGACAGAACAAGAGGCAGGGGACAGGAGGGACAGGAGATGTCTCTGCAGAGCGTGCCACCCCAAGCTGGCCACGTCTTACTTTCCACCACCTCCCCCGATAGTGACATATTTTATCAATTCACATTTATTAATCTATCTTATTAGTCCACTGATAAAACAATAATAATCACTACTCAATCACTTGATTCACCGTAGGGGGACCGAGACCTCAACTCATGGATGGGCCTTTGGGCAGACATTTAACACTAGTCCCATGCACACTTTTTCTTCTCTTTCTTCTTTTGCATTCAATTTCTCGACAGGATAACGGATCCCATTGTACTTTATTTTTTTTTTCCTAGTAGCCATTCATCCTTCTACTCAGTATTCAAAGCTCTGTCGTAGTTCTTCACTCTCCCTTTGCCCGTGTGAATTTATATTCTGTAAGTCATCTCCTTACTACCATTTTAGTTGGGGTTCAAAGAGGACAGGATTCCATTTTGACTAAAAAAAAGCTATGTTTTCTCTATGGTTACAATTGCAGTGAATATATTTGCAATTTAACATTTAAATTTATGCAACTTATTGCTATCAAGTACACTGGCAAGGCCTTATAATTACTCTTATTTCCATATATTTTCAACTATAAACAAGACCTTGATGTTTACTAGCAATAAATCCCAATTCTTCCCTCTATCCAGCTTCTGGCGATGTATAATCTACTTTCTTTTCTATTCTAGATAGTTAATACAAGTTAATCACGTAAACATTATCCTTCTGGGTCTCCATTATTTCTCCCTGAATAATATTTTCAACTTTTTTTTCATGGTGAGGAAACATCTTTCTTCTGTGGCTGTAGAGTGTCCTCATTTCTGTGACCACCTTTACTTTGTCCATTCATGTTTCAATGAATGAATGCTTCACAATGGCAGTTTGAACTTGTCATGAGATGTGGTACACACATAGTTTTAATAATTCTTATTTTCAATTATTTTAATAAGTGTATTTAGGAATGGGGCTTTTCATCACTTGTTTTTTTTTAATGATCTATTTTTTAAGGACCCAGTGAATTTTTTGATGATGACTAAAAGCATCTTTTATTCTCACCAACAGTAAAATAGGATTCCATCTTCCTCTGAACTTCTTTATCATTTTTTCTCCTAAAAGTATTAAAGCCATCTTAGTAAGTAATGATGTATCCTCTATTGATTTTAGTTTGTGTTTCTCAAATGTATAACATTAGGCATTTTTAAACATGCATTTAAAAGCATTTGTTCATTTACTTTGTCGGAGGACCCATGCATGCCATGTTTTGGAGGTCAGAAGACAGCTTTGAAGAGACTGTTCCCTCTTTCAAGTGTGGGGGTCTTGGGGATCAGGCTTAGCAACAAACACCTTTCCCCACTGAATCAATTGGCTGGCACTCTTATGTAGTTTTTTCTTTTTGAAAAAAATGTATACTGAATTTATTTGCCCATCTTTAAAGTCTTGACATGTCATTGAATTTAACTACTTTTTGAAATATTGGTACCAAACTTTTCGTGTATGATTTATATTTTTGTGCTACTTTGTGGTTGTCTTTTTATTCTTTCTGCATGATCTTTTGTTTTTAAAAGTATAAAATTTTAATGACAACCACTTTGTAGTTTTTCATGTGCTTTTTGTGTCATCTATGAGAAAACACTGCCAAATGAAAGGCAAGATTTATTCCTGTGATTGTCTCTGAAAGTTTAATCATTTTTAGCAATTACATTGTGAGTAAATGTTTGTTCATATTGCAAGGTTCATCTTCAATTTTCACACGCAGACATTCAATCTGTAAAGAATCATTTGCTGAGGAAACATTTCCTAAGAGACAGCATTTACTAATGCTATCAACTTAATTAAGCAGTGGTCTGATGCGGTTAACATGAAGTAGGTACTCTACAGGAAGACCGCCTGCATTGGCATGACCCATTCAGAAGAGCGAAGAAGCCAAATTCATGAACATAGCCTACAATAAATTCCAACCGCAGATCTTAGCCTGCTTTCCAACACTCTAAGGGAAAGGAGCTGTTTTAGGCCTCAGGTCAGCTTTCAGTGCTCAATGACAATGCCTCTTAATGTAAGATTAGCTGCATTCTCTTCCTGGTGCTATGCTGTTATGCTAGCTGTCCTGGGGCAATAATAGCAAATGCCTGTTCAACCTAATGAGGCATCAGTGACAGACCAAAGAAATTACACTGCTCAAGCCTTGCTTGGTGCATCAGTGTTTGTTTTCATTACTTATAGTAGTGTGGGTGGTTCTTTGATGCTCATCATCTTCTCTGAGGTAGGCTGGATGTTGCCAGGAGTTAACCTGTCTCATTGTCAATGAATCTTTAAAATAATATTTAGAAATCTTTAAATGCAATATTCTGTAGGTCTCTGAGGTTTTTGAAGACCTTATGTAGCTATTTTACCTTATCTTTCTTTTTTTTATTTTAAAAAATTTATTCAGATTACATGCCAATTGTTATCCCCTCACTTGTACCTCCCCATTCCCCCCTCCCTCCCCTTTTAACACTATTCTCCTCCCTTAGTCCCCCACCATATGATCATAGCCTATCATGTCTCATCTCATCTGGATAGCCTGCTTCCCCTTCCTCTGAGTACCACCAGGCCTCCCCACCAAGAAAAAGTGATCAAATAGGGAACACCAGAGTTCATGTCAGAGTCAGTCCCTGCTCTCCTCACAACTGTGGAAAATAAGCTATTCATTGGCTAGATCTGAACAGGGGGTCTAGGTTTACTGCTTGCATTGTCCTTGGTTGGTACAGCAGTTTGTGCAGCCCCCTATAGTAGTGTGGGTGACTCAAAGAATCCCACCACAGCATGGAGACAAAAATCTTCTCTATCCTGGTAATTATTTACTGGTTAGCTGAACTTGGTAAACTTTAGGGTGGATCTTATAAATGTTGCTTGAGCTTACTGGGGTCCTCAAGTTTTATCAGCTTCTTGCGTTTCTTTCAGCCTTGGCTCTCCAGGAGGGAATGTTTCAACATAGAAGAAACACCTTCATAGTATATATTTATGAAATAAATTTGTAGGTTATACTTTGGCCCCCAGTTTTTATAGATGTGCATTGAGTGGTTTTGTCAACTTGAGACATACCTAGACGTATCTGGGTAGAAGGAATGTCTTAATTGAGAAAATGACTCCATATGATCGGACTGTAGGTATGTCGGTGGGGCATTTTCTTCACTGATGATTGATATGTGAAGGACCAGCCCACTATGGGCAGTGCCATCCTTAGGCAGATGGTCCTGGGGTGTGTAAGAAAGCTTGCTGAACCAGCCAGTAGGCAGCATTTCTCCCTAGACTCTTCTGCAGTACTTTCCTTGAGGTTCCTGCCTGGAGTTCCTGCCTGAAATTTCTGCCCTGACATCTGTGGAATGACAGATGACAAGCTGTAAGATGAAACAAACCCTTAGCTTCCCAAGTTTCATTTTGGTTATGGGTCTTTTAGCATAGAAATAGAAAAGTAGCTAAGAGAAAATATATTCAAGTATTTTGGATATTTTTGCATATATATATACGCATATAATAATCTGAGAAAATCTGTGGATCCTGGATGTGCCTAATATCTGTTGGCAAAGCCTACTGTTGAGTGTTCATAACTTTTACAAGTCACTTCACAGGATATTTGGCAGTTGGATATTGAACATGGTAGGAATAAATTACAAGGAAGAAAAAAAAAGCAAATTCTATAGGGTAGGACTATGCTTGTCTCAGAGCTTGGTTGATGTGATGAGACACCATGACCAACTCCCTGCTTGGCTTGCTTTCTTATACCCTAAAGCCATGTGCACAGTCATGGCAATATCCACAATGAACCGGGCCCTCCTACCTCAATCGTTAACCCAGAGAATCCCCTACAGGCTTGTCATCAGGAAGTCTGGACCGAGGCAATTTCTAGATTGAAAGCTCTTCTTCCTAGATAACTCTAGCTGGTGTCAAGTTGACACAAAACAACCAACCAGTACAATGCTAACACTCCCACCAAGGGCGGGAGAACAGATAACAACTATTTATCTGCACCACATGGCTGAGATAAAACATCACACGTTTTGTTGGTGGTTTTATCAGCTAGATGGTACTAAAATTAAAGCCTGAAGAATTTGCATACCTGAGGCCCCGACACTCGAGTATGAAGAGCCTAAAGCAGTTGAACAATGAAAGCAGCTGCCACACATTGAGTAGTGTTACGTGCCAGGGATTTTAAACACCATCCTTTTCGTTGCCATAACAACACAACTGTTGGCTAGTATTCTAACCATGCTATCTCCATTTTCTGTGAGGAAACAGAACTGGTAACTTTAAGCAACGGACGAGAGTTCACATATTGTCTTCATGAGAAATCAAGGTTCAGTTACCTAGTGGCCATCACCGCTGACAGTTCTGCCCCTCTTTTCTTATGAGCAAGTAAATTTTAAAACTATACAATAAATGCAGTTGCAAGTGTAATTTTGGTAGATATTTTCTACTTGGAGTATTTCCATGTTAATATTATTACCAGTAGTATTTATTCTTTCTGGTTTTTTTTTTTTATGTATCTAAAATGACTAGTATGGTAAAATGGCTCTTAGAACCAAGGAAATATGGTTTAATAATGATTTTTTTTATTTATAAAAGTGTTTATTTCAGAGTTTCTCTACTAGAAATAGAATTAGTTTTGCAGGTAATTAGTTATTAAAAAAAATCTGTCTATGTCCATTTCTAGCTGACTATGGAGTAACTGGTTGACACCAAAGAGCTTCCATTATGACATCATCTAGTAAATACCAACCACAGTCATAACACATACACAAGCGTATCCAAGTTTTTAAAAAGATGAAATATTTATTTAATGTGAATTATTTAACAAAGTAAGCTGGCTTCTTAGAGTTTAGATATGTTTTGTTCCTGCAAGAGTCTATGAGTTGGCCTTATTCCACACTAGAATGGCGAGGAGGTGTTGTGTGGTTCAGATGGGTCTAATAGGAGGCACTCACGTTATTGGAGAGCTGCCTTTGAGGTGAATGCTGTTGTCCTGCAGTAAGCTGTTTTAAGTGGAGTTCTTTATAAAGCCTTGACCCCAACCAAAATTGCTCTGTTTCCTACTTTCCACATTCCTTCCATTGCAATCTACTGGGAGGTCCTCACCAAAGACAAAATCCAATAACATCTCTGGGTATTGGGTTCTCAGTCTCCAAAACTACGAAATTTTTTTCTATGAACTTCTTTACAAATTTATGATGCCTCGGGTACCTTGTTATAGTAACAAAAAAATAAAACAGAAAGCTTTTTTTTACTAGTTTGGTGATTTAAGGATGTGTGTTATTTTATCCATAACAGAGCAATAGATATGTGCACAATGCCATCATTACATAAACAATTATATTTTTTTAGAAGTTTAACATTGGAAAAAAACTGATATATAGTTTCACAGTAATTTGGAAGTTGTCTTTCAGAAAGGGCAGTGTTGTTTTGGTATACAAATATAAGATGACTGTTGGTATGTCATAAATGTATTTAAATAGTTCTCCAAAAACAAGGCTATTTGCATAGTGTCTTCTGACTACTTGATTGCTTCAGTTAAGTCAGATTGAACTGAAATGACTTTACATCAATAAAAAATAATTAACTATAATTATCTTAAAATATACTGCATACATTGGGTGCTCTTGGTTATCTTGTTTTTCTTCATTATAATTTAATTGCTTTATAACATATAGCTTTAGTTCAACCATGGGGAATATATATATATATATATATATATATATATATATATATATATATATATATACATGCACACATCTCAAGGGCAGGGCTGTGAAAGTATAATTTCTATGCTTGAGTCCTGAAGCTTTCTTGCCTTGACAGTTTGACAAATGCATTCAATGAATCCTTACAAGGCCACATTCTACTGAATTCTCCCTTTAAATCATTACACAAACTGGAAAAAGTTTTGGCATTTTTCTAGGTAGCTTCTCTTGTTTAAATAAACACCCACAACACAGTCTGAAGGCCTATTTCACTAAAAGCTATCACCCAACCAAATGTATAATTGGATGAAAACTCCAGAGAGCCAAATGCTCTGAAAAGCAGTGGGCTAGTTTGGAAGAAAAGGAACATGGTCAGAGGGCTGTCTTCCTGAGCTCACACTCCTTTCTCAAAAACTCAGAGCAGCTAGCACTAGTCACCCACCAAGCAAAGCATGGGGTTCAGCAGAGCTGACTGTCACAATCACGGAGATTTGGGAGTCAGGTGGCTATCGCTTCACGTCTTAGCTCTGTCACACACCAGCATTGTCATCTGGGACAATTTGTCTTATAAAATGGGTACAAAAGTAGAGCTTGACTCACAGGGCACTTGTGGGGATTGCATTAGTTAGAGAGAGCTAATGGCAAAATATCCAGAGACATGGGGATTCCTAAATACTAGCTACTCTGTATTATTTTTAAAATCTCTTGCCCAATTATAAATCAAGCTTACGATATTGTATGGGCACATCAGTTGCCTAAGAGGGACACTGATGTTCTTGAAGTACCTCAAGCAAAACTTAAAACTGGCTTGAAATACTCCTACCAGGCCCTTTGCAATAATTTTGGTGCTTTTACTACCCTGTTAAGTCCCTGAAAGTGGCATACCATCAGTGTTCTACCTCTGGACAATATCGAAAAGATTGTGGGCTTGAGTCCATAAAAATCATTTTCCACATTATTTATCTTTAAAAAGTTGAAATCTTTAAACAGCTCAGGTTGAATTTTGACCCAACAAAGAATACATTAGATCTTTAATAGCTTTATTTAGTTCATTAAAGTAACAATTACTAAAGACTGTGACATAGCAGCAAAACAGCCTTCTACAAGAAGAGATGTCTAGTAAAACAACAACAACAAAAAAACCATCATATTGTGTCAACTTGCCGAGAATCCAATCAGAACACACTGAACTGCTATCAATCTTCAATCAGCTGATCACAATCCACAAAATAACCAGGAAACAGGTTTGATTGTGCCTTTAAAAACATTTCAAGAGTTTGATTGATGAGCTCCTATCACTGATGCTCTGGGCACTGTGACCTTAACACTGCACAGTGTCAATGTCCTGAAGAAACTGATAGCTGGTGATACAGGATGTTTCCTCCTATTACTGATATTCCACCCTATATACCATACAAACCCTCTCCTGCCTGAAAATCGTTTCTATAGTGAAAGGCTGAAATCAATTGCTTTCTATATGTGTCATGGAATCTCATTTGATTCTCCACACGCTGTCTCCTCTCTTTCACTTCATTGCCTTCACTTATAGCATAGGCATCTTCTCGCCGATGTGATGAAATAACTAAGAAAAGCAGCTTATTGAAGGAAGGGCTCGTTTAGACATACCACTTATGAGAACCCTCTGCATCCTGGGTGTCTCGTGCCAGGACTAAGAAGTGATCAATCACACTGTGTCCATACTCAGAAGAACGTGGGGGAGAGATTTATGTCCTACTGTGTTTTCTTTCTCCTTTGCACTTAGTTCAGAGACCTAACCTGTGGAACGTGCTACACACATCCAGAGTTAGCGATGTCCTTCTTAGGTAAGCCTCCTGGAAAAGCCCTCATGGACACTTCAGTGGTTAGTCTCCTAAATTTCTCCATCTGATCAGGTTCACCATGAAAATTCATCACCACACATGTACCTGTCATCGCCTCGTTGACAGTCGCTTTGTGGTGGCTTACTGGAAGCTGGCAAGGATTACTTGCTTCCTTTTATTTATAGCTTCCACCGACTAGCACAGTGTTGGACGTGGCAAAGAACAAAGCTATTTCAGGATTAAAGGTGAACTGAAAGCTGATGTGACTTTGCATTGAAGTATTATTTGGTTTGGAGCCTACCATTTCTCTAGCTAGTTAAATCAAAGATCCTTGGTGCTAGACTGATTGTTTTTAACATGCAAAGTTCAAGAAGAATGCTAACAAAGACAGGGTTTAACAAGTAACTGTGGGAAAAGATAAAGTCTTAGATAAGCCTTTGTCCCACTGTAACTTTCGCTTTTGGCATCCAGTGAAGCATGAGAAATTACGTAATGGAGGACTGAGCTAGCCCCAAACACACCTACAGGGTGAGAGAAGGCAAGAAGACACACTGCCCTGGTACAGGCGTTTGAAAATGTCATCTTGTCAAAGTTCCACCATTATATGCATAATTTTCTCTGAAACACTTTGCTTTAGGGGAGACGAGATGTTCTCCTAGCTCGTAGTTCTGTGTACAGTCTTTTCCAGATAATGAGGGGAAAGGATGATTCTCTTTAAAATGGTTCCATGGTGAGGGAATCTGCTATTCTCTCTTCATATTACTCCCCTTTACTCTTCATCTTCACGTCGTATAAAAAAATAATTTGGTCTTCTCATATTTCCCCAATATGTCATTGTCTTCTGGAATTTGATTTCATTGTTTGGTTTTTGGTCTTTTTGGAGTCTTCTGAAATCTAGGACTATGCCTCATATATCTACTTCATATAAGGAATGGGCAGACAGACAGACAGACAGACAGACAGACACACACACACACACACACACACACATACACACACACACACACACACACACACTCACTCACTCACTCACACACACATGCAGCAACTCCCACATCTACAGTTAACATGACATGATGGATGGATTCAGTGGTATAAACAGGATTAGGTCGTTGGTAATTAGTTCTCCTCTGATGGGTAATTTAGACATTTTGAGTGTTCTGATGCCTGTTTCTTACCAAAAATAATAATTCAAACACAGATATAAGAAAGACCCAAATCTGAAAGAACTAAATGCCAGGAAGAGTGAGGCCGACATATGTCCAGAGAAATGCACCATATAAGCACAAATTGTTAAGCATAGGTCTAAAGCAATGGCAACCCAAACTTTAGAAAATAAAATTTCTCTAATTATTTCACTGAAGGTTTCTATATCTCACAGCAAAAAGGACACACATGGTGGCACAGTTTGCACAACATGAGTATCCACAGCTGGTCTTGCTAAATTGGAAAACTTCAGAACCCTGTGAAAGAGGAGGCAGAAAGAGTGTAAGAGCCATAGGGGAAGGAGAGCACAGAACAAAGCCTTCTAAATCAACAGGAAAACAGTTCACATGAGCTCAGGGAGACAGAGGCAGCATGCTCCCGGCCTGGTGGGGAGGGGGCTGCGTCAGATGCGGTACTAGAGATGAAAGGTGAAGTGGACAAGTGCTCCCTCCCCTAATCTAGAAGCTATATCCAATTGATAACCATTTGAAAAGTTAAAATTTAGTTTTCTCCAAATGAGTGTTACTGGGGGAAACAATCCACTCTAAGAGTAGGATGCGTGCCCAGCAATAGATGGCCAACAGGAAATGAACCCCAGTGCATCCTGGAGCTTCCTTGTCTAATAAGTCATGTCAGAGCTTTTCTTCCTTTTTTAAACTCTAAATTTATTCTATTTTATTTGCATCGATGATTTTTATCTCTCTTTTGATGCTGCTGTCTCTTTGCATATATATATATATATATATATATATATATATATATATATATATATTGGCTTCCAGTTTAGTGGTTTTATAGTATTACTGGGTGTGTGAACACTTGGTCTAGGCATCTGCATCTGTTTCTTATGGCTCTTCTTGGCCTCTTTTTCTTCTGTTTGTTTTTTTGTTTTGTTTAGTGCTATTCTGATGTATTCAAATTTTACTTTATTTTACTGTTGTTCCTTAGAAGCCTGTTTGTTTTCCAAATGAGAGAGAGACAGAAATGGGTAGATCCATATATGAGGAGAATTAAGGAAGAGCTGAGAGGAGGAGAGGGAGGGGAAATGTAATATGATATATTATTATATTATATGTCTGAAACATGATATATTATGTGAGGAAAAAAATCTATTTTAAAGAATGAAACCCTGTTCTATGTAGATTAAAGAAAGCTATTGTATTTTTTTTTAATTAAAACCAGAATAAATAATATAATGAATTCTCTAGAGCTTTAAAATTGTATGTTTGTGTATTATATTACGATAACAGAACAAAGAAGTATAATAAGACTTTAAGGACCCAAGTGGACTTTATGGGAAATACAACTATGTAATAGCATGCACGTGTGAGTGCAAACACACACACACACACACACACACACACACACACACACACACACACACACACTCATATACACAGAAAAGGGCTAGTGATGCAGTTGTTGCCTTCTAACCTTTCCAGTGTTGTTAGGTCCTCTTGGCTTTGTAGTTTGTGAGAACATACAGATATCCATATTTAAGTTCCAGAAACCTCTTGATTTATTTTGTTTCCAAAATGTTTACCTTGAAAACAATGTGTTATTCTATTCTCATTTTATTGTTATTATCATTTCTGGATATGTCTCTATATTAATATTTATACCACTGGATTTTTTTAAGTGGGGCTAGCGTGTTGCCTAAGGCAATGAAGGACTTTGCCAACTCTGACAACTTGAGTCAGATTCCCAGGACCCACACAGTGGGAGGAAAGAGTGGGCTTCTGTGAGCTGCTTTCTAACCTACATATTCATGGTGGCACACAGCTACCCGCACACACCCAAAACAAATACTTTTTTAAAAAAAGAAAACTGAATATGTAAATGGTGGAAAACTATTCCCCTTGTAGCTCAGGAATTGGTAGACAGAATGTCTACACAAACACAGGGAAAGTGCTTCTATAGAGACAAACAGCTGAGGTATAAATGGGGTTGTTCTTTCTTTCTTTTCACTTTTTAAAAATACAATTCCTTTAAAAAATATTCCTTTACATCATACTCATAGGGCCCCTCCCTCATTTCCTCCTGGTCCTACCTTCCCTCCCCCCTCCCCCCTCCCCACCTTTCCCCCACCTCCCTCTTTTCCCCTCCGCTGGTCATCAGAGTAGGGAAGCTCTTCTTCCCTACCAACTCACCTCAGCCTATCCAGCCTCATCAGGTCTGCCTGCATCCTCTTCCTCTGTGGCATAGTCAGGCACCCCACCTAGGGGGAAGTGATCTAAGTGCAGGCAACAGAGTCCAGGGCAGGGACAGCCCCTGCTCCCCTTAATAGGCTGCCCATATGAAGACTGAGTTGCCTCTTGAATACATCTGAGTGAGGAGCCTAAGTCCTCTCCATACATGGTCCTTGTTTGATGCAGCAGCCTCTGCTGCTGCCCCTCCATCCCCCACCCCTGCAGGCCCTAAATTTGTTGGTTCCTGTCCTCTCTGGCCTTCCAACATATCCATTTTATTGTACCTAAAGCCTTATGTGGGACAAGTAATAGTTTCATATTAGATTAAATTAAGGTGTTGAAAAGTAAAAACAAAACAACCACATGGGCTGGCAAGACATCTGAACAAGTTAATGTACTTGTCACACAAGCTTGACAACCTGAGTTTAATTTCTGAAGCCTATGACAGACTGAGAGAAGAAACTCCCAAAAGTTGTTCTCTGAACCCCATACATTCTCCATTACAAATGTACATCTTTGGGGACACACACACACACACACACACACACACTAAAGTGAAAGAATTAAGACAAACCAACAAAAGCAAAACAGTCTCAGGGCCACATAGCTATTAACTTGCAAAACTGGCATTCAAGTCTGTTTATGTTTAAAATCCAGAGGCAGGGAGGCCAGGCCCCTTAACCACTGTGCTAACTGAGACCTTAATTTCAAAGCCTGTGAGTTTTGTGACACAAATGGAAAGCCACATTAAGAAGACTGTAGAACATGAACTGCCCGATAGCCATTTGCTTATTATTCATTCTCTTTCTGTTCCCGATGCCCTTGGCTTTGTATATCAATTGCTTAGTGAGAGCTTACACATAGCCTCTTTCCCTATCCTAATGATATAGGGGTCCCGTGAAAGCCACAGGGACAGGGAAACAATAGAGTAGGTGACATGGACTGTAAACAAGGTCAGAACAAGTCATGGACCTGTCAGGATTCTTGATGGACTAATGATTTTTGAAACCTATCTACAAAACCACTCTGAGGCTTAGACTAGTATAATGAATGTTTTTATGAAATCTAAATATGAGGTCACGCAATTCAGTGATTTGGGGCAAATGTGAAATAATTAAGCTCCCAACATGACATTCTGGTTATAAATTGATCAGAAACAAAACAAATCAGAAAAGTAGAAATAGGAGAATGAAAAAGAGTGAGGTGTGAATGCTTTATTTTTGTTGTGTGGTGTCTTTTGTGTGCATAATGAATGTATTTATTAGTAGGTTTGTGGGCACATGAGTATGCATGCATATGGAGTCAGGAAGTTGACTTTATATCTCTTTCCTGTACCTTTTTAAAGATTTATTTTAGTTTTAACTATGTGTATGTGTGTATCCATGTGTATGGGTAAATACATCTATATCCAGTGCACATGGCAGCCAGAGGTGTTGAAGATCACTGAAATTGAACTCCTGGGTGATTGTCAGTCACTTTAAGTGGGTGGGTACTTGGAAAAAAAACTTGGGTCCTCTGTAAGAAACATATACACTCTTAGTAACTAAGCCATCTCTCCAGCCCCACCTTTTGATTTCAGAGTCAGGGTTTCTCACTCAATCTGAAACTCATTGACTGGGCTTCCCTAGCTGGCCAATGAGCTTCAAGGATCAACCTGTCTCTCCATCACACTTATTGCACTGGGATTATAGGAGAGTACTTCTCTGTTCCACCAGGCTTTGTGTGGGGTTCAGGGGATGTGAACTCAAGACCCTAAGGTTGGATGGCTTGTACTTTACTGACTGAGCCACTTTCTTGGCCTGAATGGTAATTATTTTGAAAAAAATATGTATATATAAATCTGAATTACTTTGTTTTTTATAATTTAATTAATTTATTCATATTACAACTCAATTGTTATCCCATCCCTTGTATCCTCCCATTCTGCTCTTCCTCCCACTTTCACCTATTCCCCTCCCCTAGGTATGACCAAGGGGGACCTCCTCCCCCAGTATATGGTCATAGGCTATCAAGTCTCATCTTGGTAGCCTGTCAGGGTTTCTTTCTGTAATCCTGATGTCCTGGGTTCACGCTGTAGACCAGGCTGGCCTTGGACTCAGATACCCACCTGACTCTACCTCCCAAGTACTGGGATTAATGTCTGAGCCACCACAGCTGGCAAAACCTCTGATTTCCGGTCCCCAGAATCCATGTAAAAAGAGAACACACTGGCACAGAGCTGTAATTCCACCACTGGGTTCAACAGGATAGCCTGTTTCCTGGGGCTTGCTGGCCGGCTGGTCTACATAAGATGCTGAGCTCCATTGAGAAACTATCTCCAAAAGTGGGAAGGAAAGAGATTAGAGAAAGACATCTGATGTCTGGATTCCACATATGCATGTTCCTGTGAGAAAGGGCAAGTCAAAAGCAATTCAGAGTGAAAGTGCTTATTTTATCTCTTTGTCCAAGGCTATGGTCCTTTATGGCAGGAGATCAAGGAGGCAGGATATTGAGGCCACTAGTCATATCACATTCACAATCAAGAAGCAAAAAACAATGAATGCTAGTACTCAATTCACTTTCTCAATTTTAAATATACAGCCAAGATTCCAGGCCAGGGAATGATCCCACTGAAGGTTAAGATGGGTCTTCATATCACATCACTTAATCTGGTCAAGACAATCCCTTACAGACGCCATCAGAGGCTAACCTGTCCAACAGGTGTACCCAGATGGTTGTCTCCTCGGTGACTCTAGAGTCTATCACACTGACTACTGACACTAACCCTTCAACCCATATCTCTCTCTCTCTCTCTCTCTCTCTCTCTCTCTCTCTCTCTCTCTCTCTCTCTCGTCAAGACAAAGTTTCTCTGTTAACAGCCTTGGCTATCCTGGACTCACTCTGTAGACCAGACTGGCCTCAAACTCACAGAGATCTACTTGCCCCTGCCTCCCCAAGATCCTATCTCTTTCTTTAGATTAAAAACAAAGACAAAAACAAACAAATTAAAAAAACTGAATTGTATTAGCTGTTTTTGGAGCTGTCTGCCATTAGAAAGATTAAAAAAGGAGACACTTTCTTCAGTATTTTATCTCCAATTATTTGAAAAAAAACTTCAGCCTAAACAGTTTTACAGCATTTTTTCAATCTAACTAATATGTTTTAGATTAAGCCTTCATGGAGTCTCTCCTGTCTTATTACAGAAAGCTCAGCTCTTTCTTCAGCCCCATGGCCTCCTTTTCTATTTCCACCAGACTCTTCAACTTGCAGACCCTGTGGGGTGTGGATCCAGGAATAAAACTAACAAAGAGGTCTCGGTGATGTCAGTGGTTGCCAAGTTCTCAACCTAAGAGCACACACACAAAAACATTCACAACACCTTTGACAGGATGAAATTGAAGGTTTCCAAAACACCTGCGGCAAGCAGGAGAGGGAAAAAAAAGACTAAGTTTGAAAAGGCTGAGGTAGTTTTCAGCTGCCATGAAGAAAAGGGGGGAGGGGGAAGGGAGGGGGAAGGTTATACTCTCCATCCCATATTACTCCCTGAGTTCTGCACTAAACAGCAAAGTATTCTGGGAGTGGTTCTCCAGCACAAGCAACCCTTCTTCCACACCTATTTCACATAGACTCTGCCTAAGATAGGAACATAATAATACACTTGGATTGGGGCCCTGGCCCTTACCGTCTAATATGTCTTTGATTCAGGTGACATTTGAATATCCATCCATTTGTGTTTAAAATTCACCTGAAAAGGTACTTAATGTGCACCTTTAGAGCTGTCCCAGTCCTTACTTCACAGAACAGACCTTCTCTGCAGGGCTGTAACTTATGCACAATTCCATCTTCAATGTTTAAGTGGACATTTTTGTTGGTGGGATATTATTCTTTTTCTTTCATTTGTGGTGTAGCAAAAGTTAGGTTGCCAATATTCCACTCTCCAAAGAAATAATTACCTAGTAGGGATTGAAACATAAGGAAAGGTGTTCAGATAAACAGATAAACAGCACAGATTCTCAGTTCCTGCTTTCTTTATGTTTTGTAGTTGTTGTTGTTGTTGTTGTTGTTGTTGTTGTTGTTATATTCATCGCCCTCGTTACTGTCTCTCATTCCCACCCCCTCCCACTCACTCACTGCTCCACACTTCTGTCTTTTTCTTTTAAGTCTGGATCCGCCCACCAGGCATAGGAAACATGAGATACCTTGCATTTTGACCTTGACTTACTTTATTTTACATGAAGATCTCCAGCTTCATCCACAAGAGTCACAGACTAAACAAAGCAGAAAGGATTAGACTTGAGGTTATGGAGGCAGGAGATGAAAAGAGCTAGAGGTTTAGTACAAGTGCTTACCAATCTGTTGATTCAGGTGTTTATTAGTTCCTCCCTTTAGTATTGTCTTTTGGGTACTTAAGTGAAACCAACAGAATAGTCAAACACACACACACACACACACACACACACACACACACACACCTGATCTCTGCGATCACGAGTGAGAAGACACAAGCATGGGGAAATCACACTAAATAAAAGACAGCTGATACTGCAATAATAGATTGTGTTAATGAGCGGCTTAAAAGAAGAACAGCCATAACCATTTAGCACTCCAAGTCTCTTTAAATTCACACTGCCTTTGGCAAGCTGGCCTGATGGACATGTCTGAAGTGAAAAAAAAAATCTGTTATATTTCAGTGATTAAAAAATATAAACCAATTCTAAGTTCATTATGTTTTTACCTATTTTCAGCATGGTATCATTTAAAATGTTGCACACACTATGAAACAATGTGTTAGATCGGTGGCTTGGTATTTCCTCTAGCTTTCTTCTCCATCATCTCTGTTTGGTTAATAAAGAGCTGATTAGTCGCTAGCTGGACAGGAGAGGACAGCTGAGGTGGGACTTCCAATGCCTGTGAGGGAGTCCCAGGTAGAACAAAGAGAGAATGACAAGATCTAGGAAAATGTGCTGGGCCATGAGGAGGTCCCCAGGAAGGAGTCACTATAAGGACAAAGATGGAGCAGGCGCAGCAGGGAGAGACAAAATGGCGGGTAACAGGACCTGTGCCTAGGAAGTAGTCCAGACCAGCATCAGTGTAGATGGGTTAGAATAAATATCTGCCCAGTTATAGTGCTTTAAAGCTTATTAATAAATGTAATAGATCTCCGTGTCATTATTTGGTAGATAGAATGGATATAGAAAAAAACCTTACTGATATTCAATATATTTAATATTAGAAACATATTTGTGAAATAAATAACCTCCTCATCAAAGTGACATTTTTATAGTACATACTCTTGGGACATGCAACAAAGTCACACAGAACAGTTGTTTACATTCATGAAATTGTCTGCCTTAGAATGAAGAGTCTCATTGAAATGCATCCTAATGAGGACATTTCACAAGGGGATTCCATATTGCAAGCCAAATGTTACCAGAATCCCGTTGCAGGAGGTGACCACTGGTCTTGCCTTCCATGACAAAATGGTATAGACAAATGGTAATTTCAGACGCTAAGAGCTATCCGGAATGAAAGGAAAATGATCCATTGTTCTCATCCTATAAGCATTTGATATGATAAATGGTAGTTTTTGTTCTGGACAATGCACAGGAGAAATACTTTAAGAAACATGAAAATTGGAGGCTGGAAAGATGGCTTGGTTTAGAGCAATTGCTACTCTTTAAGTGGCCACCATTTGATTCCCAGCGCCCACATGACAGCTCACCCCTGCCTGTCACTTGAGTTTCAAGGGACCCTCTTCAAGCCTTCATGGGCTCCTAAATACATATGATGGACATAAATTCACACAAGTTCATATGATTATATACATAAAACAGTTTTTAAAATCTGTAAAAGGAAATAGCATATGCAGGCTCATATAGTGAGATGGCTCAATAGGTCAAGAGACTTGCTGCCAAGCTGGACAAATTAGTTTGGTGTCTGAGACCGACACAGTATGTGAGATGTTATACTTCTCTGGCCGCCACATGAGTGTTAATTGCCATTAACACCTACCATGAAATAAATATAACTTAATATTCTTCCTTTCTTTCTTTATTATTATTAAATTGTTTTATTATTTATTTATTTTTTAATTTTATTTTTTCCCTTTATTAATTTATTCTTGTTACATCTCAATGGTTATCCCATCCCTTGTATCCTCCCATTCTTCCCTCCCTCCCATTTTCCCCTTATTCCCCTCCCCTATGACTGTTCCTGAGGGGGATTACCTCCTCCTGTATATGCTCATAGGGTACAAAGTCTCTTCTTGGTAACCTGCTATCCTTCCTCTGAGTGCCACCAGGTCTCCCCCTCCAGGGGACATGGTCAAAGGTGAGGCACCAGAGTATGTGAGAAAGTCATATCCCACTCTCCACTCTACTGTGGATAATGTTCTGTCCATTGGCTAGATCTGGGTAGGGGTTTAAGGTTTACCGCCTGTATTGTCCTTGGCTGGTGACTTAGTTTGAGCAGGACCCCTGGGCCCAAATCTGCCTATCATAATGTTCTACTTGTAGGTTTCTAGGACCCTCTGGATCCTTCTACTTTGCCATTTTCCCATGCTTCTCTCATCTAGAGTCCCAATAGAATGTTCTCCCCTCTGTCTCAGTTTCCTGGTAAGTGAAGGCTTTCGTGGGACATGCCCCTTGGGCTAATATGCAGATATAAGTGAGTATATTCTTAAAGAAGCCAGAGGTGTGGATATGATATGCAAAAGGTGCACTATAGAATTCTATGCAGTCATTTGTGACTAAAGGAAAAATAACAATTTCTTTGCAGGTGTCTTATATTCCTTATAATCGTGATTATTCCTTATAATCATTCAGGCAGCCAGAAGAGAGACCTTACTGAAATAAGCCCAATGTTTTTACCTTTATTAGGCACTGTTTCTCCTATTCTGAAATTACCTCCAGACACTCTAAGGACATCTGGATACTCCATCGTCTCAAAGGAGATGACCTCAATTAAGCAAGGGGTGAGATTTCTTTCTCCTAAATATGTTTCTTAATTGTCTGGGGGCATTTAATAGATGCTGAGCAACAAAGACTGTGAAAGGCTGGTTTGCCAATCTCTACTATCAATTACCACTAAAACTTCCAGACAAACAACAAAAGCAACAAGCACGGGCCTCTTAAAAAATAAACAAAGTAAGCTAATTCATGACCCTGGTTTAGGAAAGATTCCTGAGAGCATTAGAAGGCCATTAAACGCATAAACTATAATAGATAAAAACACAATTTTGGCTTTATCAAATTTTAAAAAACATTTCGTTTTTTAAATATTTGATAGAAAATAAAAGTGAAGGCAAACAGCGAGGAATATCTATAAAGTGCATGATGACGGGTGGGCATTGAGATTATAGAAATAATACCAACCACTAACTGAGATGACAAACAACCCAATGCACAAGACAAATGGATATAAGAGATATAATCTTATATAAGCCATCTATATAGAAATACAAGATAGACAACACCATTCGTTCCCTAGGGAAATGTACATTAGAACTGGCATGAGGTAACACTGTAAATTCATTAGAATCAGCAAGACTAAGCGTATAGCGAGACACACGCAAACACAATATGGGTTCCAGCCTCGACGGAAGCAGTTGGAACACTCATTTACCAGAATCAGAAAGTAGCATTGCTAGATCCCTTTGGAAAACTACTAGAATTGTTCATAAAATATTAAATAAAGATGTAGCATGTGACTTTGCCATGCTGTATCCCCAAGATATTTGCGAAGAAATGAAACTTACACCTGAAGATAGAATTAGAAATGAATGTTTATAATAGTTTGACTCACTACAACCCAAAATGGAAATACATCACAAATGTTCACTAGCAAGTGACTGGTTAAAGAAGGAA
The DNA here is from genome assembly GCF_964271855.1 of Acomys minous. Lineage (NCBI taxonomy): Eukaryota > Metazoa > Chordata > Mammalia > Rodentia > Muridae > Acomys > Acomys minous. The sequence goes on along the minus strand of NC_140492.1, from coordinate 104,478,814 downwards.
AAAAAAAGAACTGAGATGATTCTCAGAAATAAAAGCCAGTGCCTGATACATAAAAGACCATGAGATATCATATTCTCCATCCTGTATAAAAGAGTCAGACATATGAGTAACTATTATCTGTTTCATATAAAATTAGAAACTAATATGTGACCTAAAGGAGACTAGGAGTTCATTGGGCATAAGACAGCAAACTGCCTTGGAAAATTTAAAAATATTAGATGTTTTGTGACCATGGCTTTGATAGACACAGACCTAAATCTCACTAGATCTCTTATATTTTAAATAGATACACAATGGTTTTAATTGAGGTTAAACAATTACCCTAAGCTTAACTCTAGAAAAAGAGATGGAAGAATCTGATTTATTTTAATATTATCCAACACACACACACACACACACACACACACACACACACACACACACACACACACAAAGGAAACCTACAACTTTAATATTAGTACCTAGATATGCCATTAAAGCCTCTACAATATCCTTAGACGCTGCAAAAAAGTTTTTAGCCATGTGAAGAAAGTTTTCTTCCAGAAAATTGTATTATGTGTGATGGTAATTAACATTTACTTTCTAAGTATGAGGTTTAGTCTTCTCTATGAGCAAAACATTCTAGAATCGTGTTTCCATTTAAGCAGCCTCCTCCTCATTGTTTCCCAAGCACTGTTTGATGTGAGCCATTTTAAAGATATATGATCTCTTTTGTTAGAGAATATTCCATGAAAAGCCCAACAATGTAAGTTAAGGTCAGAAGAATAACAGGTTCAAGATCTCTTTCGGCTCCCTGGGTCCCTTGGATAATACTAAGCTGAATATTTTGAATTGTGATGAATCACTGAAAATTCCAGCAGTATTGAAAAGGACTTGATGTCAAATTAAGATCTGCAGTATATTTTGGCGTAGAATAAGATCCTGGGGCTTAACAGAGAAAGGTCCATGAGATAGTCAGTCCTTAACCCTGAAGAACAGGCTCACATTTCCAATGAATAGTAGATCTAAATTATGGTCTAAACCATGATGCTACAAGCTAACAGTGCATAATATTTGAAAAATTGAAAGTATTGATGGGCGTTCACTAAAAGAGACAGTTGCTTTATATTATTTCAGTCATCATAAAGCAAAGCAGAGGAGGTGCTGGGAATGAGGCTGGGCATTTCCAGCAATATGTGTGTGTGTGTGTGTATATATATATATATATATATATATATATATATATATATATATGTTGTTTGTGTGTGTGCTCATGCATGTGTGTGTGTGTGTGTGTGTGTGTGTATGTGAAGATTAGAGCCTATTGCAATTGTCTGGCTGATGCTCAATGCCATATCTGAGAGATGTATGAGTGAACGATTGAATCAATTAAGAAGTCCATTCATTCCAAATTAGTCAAATTCATATTGAGTGAGATAACACAGATCCAGAAAAACAAAGTCATATATCCTGTCATCTGAGGCTCCTAGCTCTGATTCGTTAGATGTGAGTGCAAGCCCAGTGTTAACTGCAGCAATCAGGACGATAAAAAGGGACCATGGCCATGTAGCTGTTGGTGGAGGAGCAACTGAGAGGGGAATAGCAAGGGGAAAAGCCAGGGGAGCTCTAATTAGGGAACGTGGAAGCAGATAGAGGCAGAAGGAGAAAAGAGTGTAAAATAACAGTAAGAATAATTTTCAAAAGTCATAGGATTAATACTATTAACTATTTACCTAAAATACTATAAAGTGTGTGTGTGTGTGTGTGCGTGTGTGTGTGTGCATGTGTGTGTGTGTGTGCGTGTGTGTGTGTGCATGTGTGTGTGCATGTGTGCGTGCGCGCGCGTGTGTGCGTGTGGATGTGTGTGCATGTGTGTGTGTGTGCGTGTGTGTGTGTGCGTGCGCGCATGCGTGTGAAAGTTCTCACATCTAGAATGACAATGCTTTCTCCAACAAAGCCCATCTAACAAAAACCCCAATAGCAGGCATGAAGAGCTCTTTTTTAGTTGTTGGTGAGGATTCTTTAACAAACTCCTAAAACACTATAGGCTGCTGTTCTTGCCACTGGTTGCCTCTCAGAAAGGGAAGGTGAATCCTCATTTAAGAGACCATGTACTTCAGACTCAGGACTCAGAACAGGAACTGACCTGTAAGCCTCCCCACCTAGCACTGTCTTTCATAGCACAAGAAGGCAGCAGCAGAGTCCCAAAGCAGGAAAACAACCAACACTCTTTCCCAGACATGATGCCTATGAGGGTGCAGTTGTGTTGGGCAGCCATGTTGGTCAGTCCTCACCTATACTCAAGAAAACCTCCCCTTTGCAACAGATGTACGCCATATTAAAAAAAAAAAACTACAATCATTCCAAATGAAGACTTGCAGAGCCCAGATGGGATATATCTACAAAACAACTTCCACACATAAACCTAAGGAAGGGCTCATTGCAGAAGAGGGGGCAAACAGATCGTAAAAGCAAGAGGAACATGGTATTTGCTGTGGGATTGCGTCTCCTAGGAATGTGAGGAACTGAACACACTAAGTCTGACCAACATGGCTGCCTAAGTATGAGCTTAGCAAAACCAGTATCAACAGGCATACTAACAGGATAAGGGAAAGCCCGTGAGGCCCCAACCTTACAGGGGGAGAGGAGGGAGGGGGCTATGAGCAGGATGTAAAATGAATAGTTAACTTAAACAAAGAGAACCAAAGAACTAGTCTTCCTCAGGTGAGAGCACATCAGCTGATATCTAACACCAAATTGCCAGTGCTGAAAATATATAAATACAAGTAACATTACGAGTGTGTGTGTGTGTGTGCGCGCGCGCGCACGCAAGTACGTGCACATATGTCTGTATGTGTGTCTGCATGTACATAAATATATGGACATAACAACAGTTAATGAAAAATATAGCCATGAATTTTAAAAAGAGTAAGGAGGGTAAATAGTAGGGTTTGGTAGGAGAAAAGGGAAGTAGGAAATAATGTAACTATATTATAATCTCAAAAAATATAAAAAATATAGAATCACTTTTATAAAAAAATTCTACCCACTAACCACTCAAATATTCTTGACTCCTTCTATGTTCTCGCCTTTGCTGGCAACACCTTCTTTATCAATTCTCCACTGTAGAAATCCAGACTTCTTACATAGTTCACTGACAAATGGAGTTACATTTCAATGCCATTTTCTTCCTTTTGACTTTATTCATTAAAAATGTAATCTGTACATATTATTTCTATAGTAATAAAAACTTTTGGCTGAACTCCCAAAATATTGTTACTATAAACATTTCAGAATACTTAGCTTAGCTTTCTGCTTAGTGTATTGCCTTGGAAAATCCCCAGACTTTTTTGTCATTAATAATTAATGAGACAATTCTCCAGTTTGTAAAATAAAAACAAAAAAAAGCAAGAAAGAAATCCAAAGCAAATGGAAAGAGGGAACAAAATGTAATAAGCAAAAATAAAACAAGAAGAAAACAAAACAGTTCAACAAGTGAAGTGAAGATTAGCGATTTGAAATGGAAATAACGCAAAAACAGTTCTTAAGCATGAAGATTTCAATAAAATAAATGCTAGAAAAGAGAAAAATATAAAATTTTAAATGTAAATATATTCATGTAAGTTCTTTTTTAACCTCTGTAACACCATATTTTAGTTCAGAATGGTTGCTTTTATATTGTCACATTTTATGAAATAAATTTATTCAGTCTCTTTCTAACAAAAAATAAAAAAAGAAATGATTCTTAAAATTGACAAATTCTTAACAAGATGAAACAGAAAGCATACTTTTTTTCAGGGTTTCTTATTTGTTGATGACCAGAATTTATTTTAAAACAAATTAAAATATGATAAGATAAAATGAACGCCATCTTATTGAAGTTGGACAAGCCAAGCCAACAGAAAAATAAAAAGGCATCAAGAGAAGGCTTAAGAATGAGGGACCCTTAATATGAATAAATTAATAAAAGAAAAGAATGAGTGACCCACTCATTCACACATTCAGGAGGACCATAAAAGTACTGAACTGAAAGGTAAAGTATATACACAGAGGACCTGGAGGCTCTGTACTTGCTGCTTCATCTCTGTGAGTGATACGAGCTTTGCTCACTTTTTAAAAAGTTCCTTGTTCTCCTGATGTCCTTTGTCCCCTCTGTCTCTCACACTTTTCCTGCCTTCTCTGCTGGACTGAGGTGTTTCCTGAACTCTGATGGAGATGTGTGCTCTAAGGTCTTTCTCTCTGTATGTAATGTCGGCTGTGGGTCTCTGTGTTTCTTTCCATCTGATGCAGTAGGAAGCCTTGCTAAGTCTGCCTAAATGATGCACTGATCTATGAGTATAGCTAAATTAGGAGTCATTTTATTGTTCCTTTATTCCCAAATAGTATTTTATTTCACTCTATGTCTCTGGGCTAGCTAGACTCTGGTTCTTGATGACCCAAGCAGTGTTAGGTGTGAGTTCCATCTCATGAAGCAGGCCTTAAGTCAAACCAGACATGTGTTGATTACTTCCGCAAGGGCTGTGCCACCATTGCCCTAGCATATTTTGCAGGTAGGATATATTACCGACCAAAAGTTTCTGTGCTTCAGTTAGAGTTTGCTTTCCTCTTTTGGTAGCCTGTAGAACACCTTTCCACGCCATAGACACTGGAACATGCACAAGTTTAACCCTTCCATGTTCAACCAGGACAGTATGAGAAAGAAAGTCTGCATGTGGGCTTACTGAGAAAGAGTTGCAATCTTTCTAGAAGTGCCTTTTTTAGTGTTTAAAATGAAATTTAAAAATAACCAAGAAGAGACTTGATACCATATGAGCATATAAAGGGAGAGGAAGTCCCCCTCAGTCACAGTCATAGGGGAAGGGAGTAAGGGAAAAATGGGAGGGAGGGAGGAATGGGAGGATACAAGGGATGGGATAACCATTGAGATGTAATAAGAATAAATTAATAAAATAAAATTTAAAAATAAAAAAAGAAATTTAAAAATAAATTACAACCAAAATGCATATTTCAAGGATTACAAGCTCTTTTTATTAGAATATAAAATTAGAACAACTAATGCATTGATACACACCATTAATGGAATCCAAATATATTGATTTAAATTGATGAAGAAAGAGCATTAAGTGTCCCTCAATGCTCTTAGCAAATTAGGACAGAAGTGTATATTGTTAAGGTGATAGATAGCAGTCTCTATAAATATTTGTAGCAAACAGTCTCAAGACAGAAACATCAGTACTTTGCAATGAATCATAAACAAAGTAATGATCTCTCTTAATGCCGTGTTTTAGTGAGGTCATAGACATTGGAAACAGACAATAGAAAGGATTAATATAAGAATTGCAAAAAATATATATTCATGAAGTAACATAAGAAATCTATCAAAACTACATGAAATTATGTGGATCCCTATACGAGATGACTTTCATTCTGCTATTTGAGCAGGAAACCACACAAAATTTTAAGTTAAAAAGGTGGCATGCTCACAGAAGCCACTAAAGCAATGGCAGGTTTTCCTTTCCACTTTGACTAACAACCAGAAGTAAGTAATTCTATTTTGCTGAAGACACCACACACCTTGAATGTGGTTTAGAGAAAACAAGGTCAAACTGAGCAGGAAGCTCTGTTGTATGTAATATATTAACATATGTATATGTAGGCATATATGTAATATATGTATATAAGCATCTGCATATTTAGTAACATATATGTATATTTAATATATTAATATATGTATGTATTGTATATATGAATAAACTATAAAAGTTATACTTAACTTCCGATATTTAAACTATATTAAGTTTAAATCTTTTATCCACTATAAGATGTGTAGGAATACCAAAGTAAGAAAAGCAGACTATGTAAGTAGTTGCAACATAAACATTTTAGTAAGAAACAGATTAAAAGGCAGAGTATGTAAAGGAATTAATATTTACAGAAGGAAAAGATAAGAAAAAAAGCAAGGGATAGAAAGGAGAAAGGAAGAGTGGGGGGAATGGAAGAAGAAATAAGAGCGTAATCATCAATAGATACTTCACAGAAAAACATAAAACTTAGCATGATGAGTTAGCATTCGGAAAGTATAAGGTTGAATCACATTAAAAAGACATTGCTTTACACACCAGAAATGATTCTCAAATACTGTAAAGCTAACCCAAGTCGCAAGCATGGGGAAGCCTGACAGCATCGTTAATAAGAGAAAACTGAAAATAACTTAAAATCTATCAGCACTAGAATGGACAAATTATTCATAGTAGATTTGTAGTAAATATAAATTAAAACAAAAATGAGTAAGTTGATGAGTCACAAGTGCATAGGTATGTCAAGATATGCCAATGTAATCTCAAATAATATGCTATATTTCTTCTTTTTTTTTCATTTTATTTTTCTCCTTTATTAATTTATTCTTGTTACATCTCAATGGTTATCCCATCCCTTGTATCCTCCCATTCTTCCCTCCCTCCCATTTTCTCCTTATTCCCCTCCCCTATGACTATAATTGTTTTCCATTGTGTTTGGAAGATAGATGTTTTAAATTGATAACGACAAGAGGTGATGGAGATTGATTTACATTCAGAATTTTAGACACACCAAGAAAGCGAAGATGTTTTTTTCAAGGCTGTCAAATGCAAATAGCCAAAACACTAAGAACGTAGCATTTATATAATTCCTAGCTGTTTTGTGGTTCTTCTTGCTGTAGGCAGCTTATTGTACACATGTGCAATAATATAAATGTATACATAAAAAATATTTAACAAAAAATTAAAAATTAAAAGAAATTGCTTTCATTTCCTTGCTGCACTAATCTGTCTTGATCTAGCATCATGTTTTCATAGCCTTATCATGAAATTTTTAAAAAAACATTTAGGATTATGTGTATTGAGTGGTGTCCTGCCTGCATGTCCATCTGTGCGCTCTGCAGTGCAAGTAGTTCTGGCAGGGAGCAGCAGATATCCTAGGACTGGGGTTACAGACGGCTGGTAACCTGGGAATCAAATCTGAGTCTCTACAAGAACAGCCTGTGCTGTCGAATACTAAGACATCATATAACCCCTCGTCATTTTAATTCTTGTCTTATATGAGCCTCACTCCTTGAGCTCCTCTGCCAGATGCTTCCGTGAATGGCTCTTGTCCTCTGGGACCAACATCTCTCTATCATCATTTCTCTCATTGTCCTAATTGATTCAACATTTAGCTTTTTTTTTATTATTATCTTACTTTTTAATTCTATGTTCTCAAATGCTTCCCAAGAAAATGTGTTGATACGAGAAGTAGACTTCTAAGTCATCACACACGTAAATTGATACTGTCATGTCATACATACTTCGTTCCCTCAGTATCTATTTTATGCAATAATAATCTACTGCCCCTCGACTTTCTATGGGGAAAAGTGCCAATCATTTAATATGCAATCATTCTGTGAGTCTAAAATTCTATAGTACACGGGTAGACTTCTCTTCTTTAGCATGGTAGATGCCCCGGCCAGGGTTCTTCTATCATCTGGGAATTCCTGAAAAGGGCTTAATTGGGACCATATATTTTGCTCTTTGGTTTTTCTACACTTGATGATTCCTGTTGGAACCTGCAGTCCGAATCACTTCTGCATGCCTGTGTTTTCAGGTGAGGCTCACTCATTTTCACATGATCAGTAAAGTTCTTCATGACAATCTTTTCATGTTTCTCTCCCATGTGACTAGCTCTGATTTTCTCACATGAAGACCAGTTGGGGATGAAGACACTATTACAAGAAACCAAGCAGCTATTGAAGACTTCTCCAGGTTAGCCTTTCAATATCATACAACCTCCCTCTTACTCACCTCTTGGATAATGCAAAGCTAGGAGACATAGTCCATTTGGGTATCATCGTTGCATGGTTAGACATCCTTTATTCTCAACCATCCCTACGCTCCATGACTCAACTTAATGCATGTTTTATTATTTGGGTATGGAGACCTGACTCAGGAGCTCATGTGTGCTTGGAGGCTCTCTACACTCCTCCTTATCCAGTGACTGTACTACAATGTCCACTGCTGCCCTGGTTTCTGGTCCTTTTTATAAAAGGCTCCAAAGCTCTGTTTTCATATTAACAGCTACAATTTTTAGCTTGTGAAAGCTACTCAAATATTTGATATGTTTATTGAGCTTATTGAAAAACGAATCAGCCTCTGGTTCCCTTGAAGAAGATGCTTGAATAACTGATGTTCTGTTATGTCAACAATAATAGAAAATAATTCCGATACAGAATTAAGTGCTGTGGTATCACTAACTAACTGGGCTGATTTGCTCACCAGAGTCCTCAGTCTAGTCCCCTATGTCTTTGGAAATACGCCATTCCTTTTGCTTCTTCCTTTGAGGCAATTTGCCTTGTTGAAGTCAAATTTCACTCTTTAAAAAAAAAATACAAGGCTGCCAACAAACCACGATCTTTCTTGTTGACATTAAACTGAAGCCAGACATTGTCTTTGCATCAGCTGTGTTCAATTAAGTTTTCCAGGCTGTTGCTGGTAACTGGGTAAACATCTTGTTCTTTTAAAAACATCAACTAGCATCATGGAAACTATTTAATGTAACAACTGTAATTTAGATAATTATAACTATATATTCCTATTGGCTACCACTTTTCTTATACCAAAATTTCTCCCTATTAAGCTCAAGCTAAACTTCACCATTTTCACTTCTAATATTTGCCCTTTGCTGAGCCTATTTCTGTAAAAAACAAATGTAATCCTTTTTTACTGTATAATTTCAGATGATACACCTCCTGTTATGACATTTGCAGATTTAGTTACCAAATGCAAAACATCTGAGGAAAAGTCAGAAAAAAAATCCCTGAAATAGATTTGTTTTTCATTTGAAATGTATTTACTCATTGGGATGTAACATCTCATTTACAGCAGTGGCCTGTGGAAACTCCCAGTAGGTGTTCCTGGGCTGATAAACTCATTCCAATAAGTCTATGCTCAAATTAGCATAGAAAGAGCAATTGCAATCATTTACCAGAGTGCTTTCCTTTGTGCTTAGAAGCAACAGGGGAACTTATGCATTTGTGCAGTTCAAAAATATCATTTGAAAATAATGGCCCTGAGTCTTTCCATGAGGCCCTGAAAAACTACAGGATACTGAAAAATTAAAAATCTCTAGAGGAGGAAATTAGACTTACAAACTAAATGGAGTTTAAAGGAACTTGAATGCTGATGATTGCAAACAGGGGTGATGAGGAGATTAAATTTTTTTAAATAAGGGAAACACACAAAAATAGTCACAATTAATTCAAATATCTCTGAAAGAAAGCAACCCCTAATCTTCAAGAAAAGTATTTTGATGTCTTCAGTAATATTCCAAGAAACTTCTACCTATAACAAGTTATTTTTAAAAGAAAAAAAAAACAATGTAACTAGATTAAGACTTAAATGTAAGACAGGAGGCTGACATGACAAATGTAGAGAAAATGCTTCGGGACAGTGGATTGACAGAGAATTATTCTAAAAAGAAATATCAAAAGGATATGAAACCAAATGGGAAAAATGGATAAACTAGATTACACTAAATAGAAAGACTTTTGTAATAGCAAAGAAAATAGTGTGAGTGAGCAAGTAACTGGCAGACTGGGAGGAAATATTTGCAAACTATACAGCTGACAAGGAACTCTCAAAGCATAAAAGCAACAAAACAAGTAAACAAATAATCAATGAACCTAAATAGACACTTGTCAAAGGAAAACATAAGTAGTACAGAGGTATTTGAAAAAATTAACATGACTCGTTAGAACACTAAAAATTACTATCACAATATCAGCATGATTGTTGTCATTCTGTATAGAAAATAAGGAAGCCATGATGCACAGACCAAGGCAGCCTGGCCCACTGCTCACAGAATGCAGGGTAGCGTAGCCATTGTAGACAACAATTTGGAGGTTTCTCTGAAAAATGGTATTACAATGGGCTCCATAAATCTTACTACCTGGGATATACCAAAATGAAACGAAGCCAGTATATCAAAGAGACACAACATTCCAATGTTTGTTGATCCACTATTTACAAAATCCAAGACATAAAAATACCGATGTACCCATTAGTAGATGCATGGGTAATGAACATGTGGTGTATAAATGCAGTGAATTTATTTAGCCACACAGCAGGTTGAAACTATACAGTTGGCAGAAAAATGGATAAAATAGGAGATACCATATTAGGCATATAAGCAATCCCTAATAGGAAAAAAAAAAAGAACACATTTTCAACCTAGTTTTTATATGTATGTTTGCACACAGAGATAAAACATGAAAATCAAACTGACGGTATTTGAAAAGATAAGTATAAAAGAAAGTTAGGGGAAAGGAGAAGTAACAGGGGCTGAATGTGTTCAAAGCGCATGCTACACTTGACCAAAAGCCCCCTGACACTCACTGTTTCATACCAGGAATGCAAGCTAATAAAGTACTTTTTGAAAAAGAAGTTGTAGTAAAAATTACAAAGTGGCTGAGGGGGATTTCCTCCCCCTGTATATGCTCATAGGGTATCAAGTCTCTTCTTGGTAACCTGCTGTCCTTCCTCTGAGTGCCACCAGGTCTCCCCCTCCAGGGGACATGGTCAAATATGAGGCACCAGAGTATGTGAGAAAGTCATACCCCACTCTCCACTCAACTGTGGAGAATGAATACGGGGAAAATGGGAGGGAGGGAAGAATGGGACAATACAAGAGATGGGATAACCATTGAGATGTAACAAGAATAAATTAATAAAAAATTTTTAAAAAGGAAAAAAATTACAAAGTGGAATACTGTCTAGTGAAAAGAAGCATTGAATACTATTATTTTGAAGAAATGTGGATGGAATGGGGATTATGTCAAGTAAAATAGGTAAGAGAAAGAAAGATTTAAAAACCACATGAACTCACTAGCATGTGGATTCTAAAGAAGATGACATCATAGAAGCTGAAAATAGAAAAGTAGCTCCTAGAGGCTTAGCTAATAAGGAAGATGGAGAGAGGGGAAGTGTTACTGTGTGATGAGATGAGTATAGATAACAAGAAAGCGTACAATTTTAAAAGCTAGAATAAATCATTATGAAAGTTCATATCTATAGAAATGGTAAATGTTGGAATAGACATACTTATTTAAACATTATACAATTTTGCATGTATCCAATATTACATAGTACCCAATAGTAGGTATGTTATTGAAATGGTAAGAACAGGCATTTTGAACTTATCCGAAAGACCCAGAAGTGTGATATGTATAGATTTATTAATTTTTGTACAAGTTAAAAGAAATTTCTGAAGGCAAGGGGAAGAAGAGATCCTCAATTTATGTGCACATAGAAGAAATGCCATGTTCAGGTGGAGACTCAAGAGGTCTTAGCAGAAATCAGCCAGGCGTTATAAGATAACTGTCCCCTCTAAGTAAGTCTAGTCACTCATCCTGACCCTTTTCCACCCTCAGCTGTAAATCCCTTCCTTCCCTTTGCCTATAGATCTCTCTCCCATGCTGTTGCCCAAAATCCTCCTGTGGACCAGCCTGTGCATCATGAGGTCATGTCCCATCCTGGTTTCATATTATATGTATGATGCGCTACATTCTTACAGACCAAGTATCAACCTTTCTCTGGACGTTTTGACTAAAAAGTGTCCAAAGTGTCTGTCTTATCATTTTAATAACATACCTATCATTGTGTGCCGTGTAATTTTTTATCCTTACATAATTGTATAATGTTTAAATTGAATAACTATGTCTATTTCCACATTTACCATTTCTGTAGATATAATCATTTCTTCCAGCTCTTCAAATTGTACACTATCTTATTATCTATTCTCATCTCACCAGACATGTAAACCCTGCCTTCTTAAAGTCCAGGCTCTTGGAGTCAACGGACCAAATGTCAGTCCTAGGAAGAACATTTATTAAAAAAATCTGGTAGAAACTGCCTTTGGAGAGTCTCTAGCTTAGTATAAGTAGTTGGATTTGATTTCAGCATAGGCAGAGAATTGTCATAAACATGGGCTTTAGAATAATTGTTCACAGCATGTGGGTCATGACCCCTTTGGGCTCTGAATGACCTTCTCACATGGGTCACATGTGAGATATCCTGCACATCAGATATTTACATTACAATATCTGATAGTAGTAAAATTACAGTTGTGAAATAGCAATGGAAATGATTTTGTGAATTTTATGGTTGGGAGTCACCACAAGATGAGAACCTGTATCAAAGGGTCACAGCATTAGGAAGGCTGAGAACGCACTGGCAGAGATGATGCGAGTCTTCAAACATACCTCACTGTCCTCTTAAGAGGAATTGTGAAAGTAATACCATGCAAGAAGCAAGAAATCTCAGAATAAGGGACTAACTTTTATAACTGTGTATCTTCTCAGTGGTGACATTTCTAATAATCTTCCAATCATGGAATCATATATACAGCATCACATTTTTAATGTTTGGTGTAAGAAAAAAATGTGGTTTTATAATTTCGTGGTTCACCTTTTACAGTCAGAGTGATCTCATAAAATTATGTCCATGGGCTTAATACATTTTGATGTTGATGTCGGTGGTTTAAGAAATAGAAAACCTTAGTCCAAGAGGATTTGAAACCATGTATTCTTCAGCTTGAGAAAGAGAGGATGTAGGAAGTGCAAGGATTCACTATATTTTGAAAGTATGACAGGCACAGTCAAGATGAACCGAAGGATATCTGAAGCTTAAGTAGGCTTCATAACCATTTACAAGATGCTTTAGAGGTTGGGAGGCATTTTAATAGCAAGCTTCAAACAGGCAAGCTGACTGTTCAAGTGGTAACATAGTTTGAAAGAAAAGAACAATTTCTGGCCCGAGATATGCTTTCACCTCAAACACAGGAGCATACAATTTTGCAAATGTTTAGCCACAGACTTTCCAACTAGACCTTTAACTGACTTACTTTGTCCCTGAAATCATTCTCTGTAAGTCAGATCCTTCCCGGCCTTTCTACTGACAGCTCTTTGTAGGTAGGTAACTGGGAAAATGGAAATAAGTGATTTGTCCAAACTCTTCTATTATTCTAGTAAATTACTCAGTAAATCTGATTACAGACTAACACAGACCACAGTGCCCACAGCAGGTGGACGAGTACAGCAACCAGTAAGTTTGTTTTTATCATGAACTAAATCATTTTGGTCAAATGGTAAGAGAAACATAGCCAGAGTTAAGCCAGAGTTGGGTGTATATAGTTCATATTGTTGCAATGTTCTTATCAAAATGAAAGTGCCCTCTACACTGAAAACTAGATGTGTCTGTCCCACTATAATATAATTCTAAAGGCTTTCAGCTCTGTTAACCAAAGCTATTCTGCTATGTGATTATCTCCTTAAAAGCATTCAAATAAAAACTGGATACTTTGAACCTTGAAAATACATTATTACAAACAAATTTGTAAGTATTTAAAAAAAAAAAACAGTGAAACACCCTCCAACAATCCTGTTGCTGCAACCCTTCATATGTGTTTGACCTTTGTAACTGCCGTATTCTCTGTATCATTACATAGGCTTTTTGATGCTCTATATTAGCATCAAAAAGTTATTATAATTAATCTTTATTATGTTTCTTATATCAACAGATTATTATTATAGGAAATTTAGTCTCTATCTTGTTCCAGAAACTATAATTCCTCTGAAACATACCTTGTCTTAGTTTGGCTCTAGCTTACAACTAAGAAGCCTTTTCCTGACCACAAATGAAAATCCTTAGTAACCCAGCTTGTCTTGGAGTAGGTCATTAATTTCTTCCTGGGAGACCAGTTAAATGGACTCTCCCTTTACCAACAATTTTATTTTTTAATAAAAGAACTATCATTTTTGTCAGAACTTCAAACTAATAAAGGACAGTTCCAGATGTAGACCTGTTTAGGAAAACTAAAGAGATCTTACCAAAATCTATTAACCATTATGGTTGAAGAATTATAATTTACTGAAATATAAATACAAAACTGTCTTTTTTTTTTTTTTAGTAACTGCTGCCAACAGTGTTTTGGGCACTGGTTTTTTTTTTTTTTTAATCTTTGAATATTAAGCTTTACAAATTAATGGCCACTTAGAACCAGCCCATCACCTTCAAGTGATTTCCGTTACTAGATTTATTCAGTACATGTAGCTGCCCCAACATCAAAAGGGGTAAAAACCTCTCCCCATCCTTTGACCACCATAGCACCATAGCTATCCAGCTTGCTCATGAGTCCTGGGCTACTGTAGAAGCAAAGATGTTAGGATATTTCTTAAATTTCTTCTACAACCAACCTCTTTAGAAAGGACTCAACCAAAGCGAAAGGCCTATATGACACAAATCCTAGGCCCATTGTGAGTCACTGAGTCACCAACATTTAGTTAAACCTTCAACTTATTTGTCAATATAGGAGACTTCTATACTATTGAAGCACAAAACCTACCATGCTTCAGACCAGACCTACTTACGATCCTTACTTCGTTGTGACATCTTCACTCCCAGGCAGTGCCCGTTCTCACTCACGGTAGGAGGCTTCAACGGTTTCTTGAACTTGCTTCTCTGCTAATGTTACAGACCAAGAGCAATGGCCCTTACTGGGTTGCCTTTCTCTTTTGCAGTCACAATATAACATAGAAACATCATAGTAGAGTAGATAACATGGCTGGGTCCTCTTTTTCACCTGTTATCAATTCTTATTAAGTTTATTGCCAATAAGTATACTGAAACATAAGCATCCCTCTGGTTCGTTTTGGTTAGATCTGAGATCCGACTTCAGCACTACGAAAATACCAGCATAAGAGACAATATTGCAGTTCTGAGAAACAACATACTTTTGAGTGATACAACACCTAGGGAGATATGAACAAAGGTACATTCAGTCCAGGAAACCCAGAGCAGATTAAAATATGGGAACCACCAAAGTGCATCTTGGTGAATCAATGAATTTATTAGTTACTTACAGGCATATGGCCAGCGTTTCCTTACAGCAGGAATGACTCAAAGACAATTGTTACACTGAAAGCCTAGCCCAGAGTAGATGACAGCTCATGAAAGCTGGAAATCTGGTACATCCTACCAAACTTGCAGGCTGCTTGACAGGTTGTAGAGCATCTCCTCGGGCCTCTCAGTTGGTCTGAGCCTCTTGCACTAAGCCTTTACTGATCCCTGAGTTTCTTTTGAAAGATTTTGCTATTTAGATAACCTTAGAGGAGGAGGAGCCTAGTGCATTTGGTCAGCTTTATGGACTTCTTGAAGCTTTTAGTTTTTTGTTTGTTTGGTTGTTTTGTTTTAGAGTTCTAATGAGTTTCTCTGTGGCATGTAGTATCTTACCTTCCTTTAGAACATTCCAAGTCATAACAAGCTTATTTCTAAGTTGACGTGTTTTATTTCAGAGGAAATTGCTACATAACACACTCTCTTTCCACAGAACACGGCAGTATATAACAGTCAGCAACAGTGAGCATCTCCACATACAGAGAGAAATTCACAACATTAAAGTTAATCAACTTTAAGCCTTACAAAGGGCAAATTTAGTAACTAACCTGCACTGTATGGTCACAATACCACATAGCCCCTTATTAGATATCTTTATTTAAATTAAGAGTTTCTAGAAGTCAACGAGTTCATGTAAAAACAGCAAGATTATTAAATATCTGTCAACCCTTTCTTACAAAATCCCACAAAACTCACACATTCTCTTCTCTACTGCTATTACCGCCTAATGGTCTACCTCCAAACTCACTCCTAAACAACAGTGCTGCATTGTCACTCACAAAAACAAACATTGGTCTTAACATACTGAAGTTGCCGCTATAATTTATTTTTGACCTATCTGGCAGCTTAACTTTGGTGAGAAAGGGTTTCAAATAATATTTCACAACATCCTGTTACAAGTCACACTGATAGTTCTTCCAATGAGACCATTGCCCTGATAAGAACTGTCTGTGATTAGGCTTGGAAAGATGACTCAGTAGTAAAGAACACGGGCTGCTTTGGCAGAACCAAATCTGGTTTTAGCTCACAGCATTTATAAGGGAGGATAACAACCTTCTGTTACTTCAGGGAATCTGATTCCTTCTTCTGGCTTCCATAGGCACTACATACACATGACAGTGCATGCACAAACATGCACGCCAAAACACTGGTACATATAAAAAATAAGTACTTTCTTATACAGAATTACTTCAGAATAAAAATGAGGGAAATTATTTGTAGGGCAGCTAAAGGATAAGTAGTAGTATCTTTTGACACAAAGAAATTTCAATAATTTGTCAGTAAGGCCACAAACATGTGCTTATTATTTTGACTAGGGTTTATAGGATAGTTATTTTGTGGAAATCATGGAAGGTCTCTGAGGAGTTTTCTAGAATGGCATAGTTACCTGTTTCTGCCTGAATTCACTGCCTCATCAAAGGCAAATTGTTTGATCTGCTGTGCCATAGGTTCTTCTTGAAGAAATGGGGCAGTAATGGGTTTAGCCTTACAGGGAGATGGTGAGAATTCAGTAAAATACTAAACTCTGAACCTAATACATACTCACATTTAGGAAGTTCTTGGTAACTACTAACTGGTGTTAGTAATATTTCAAAAACTTATTTGATATACCTTGAAAATTATAGAACTAAAGATAGATTTAATTGAGGATAATTTGGGGGATTCTCTTATTTTTGTCCGACTCCATGTTGAGCCTTGCATATGTCACTCAATTTCTTGCTCGGAATTTGAGGACATTAATCAGATAGGTTTCTGAAAAGTCAAGAAAAAATTGCTTCTCCAAAAAGCAACTTAGTTTTTTCACCCATGGAAGCAGAGGCTTGCCGTGTGACTCTCCATAAAGATCAACACTCTCACTGGTCAGTTGTTGTGCCTAGTGAGGCTGACAGTGAGACGAATAAGCAGAAACATTATGTCCTCAGAGCAGAAGGTGCAGGCAGAAGAAACGTGACAGTTTATTGTATCAGTTCAGGTTCAGAAACTTGTGGTAGGCCAGTTTCAGATAGTTTCATTTCACCTGTAAACTGTATCACTTTTACTGATACTGTAATTTTCAAACATATAATATGTTTACAGATGTGCCCTGCATTTAGTCGCTTTGTTCCTATTTTGATTTTGTTGTTGTTGTTGTTGTTGTTGTCTCCTGCCTGCTTGCCAAAAGCTAGGATGCCTCAGGCCTGTGTACATCAGTGAGGCATCCTTGAACTTTAAAGCATTGAGCAAACTGGAAATTACAACACACCACATATGGAACTAAAAGTCTGTATTTTGTGTTTGTTTGTTTGTTTAATAAAAATTTTCAAAAAGTTTTTTTAAAAAAAAGGATTGATTAAAGAAAAAAAAAAGAAACGTGACAGGGCAAGGCTGAATGTTACAGTCATGGAAGCATGATGCTAACTAGGAAGGGACGACATAGGAGACCCCCATCAGAGTTCAGAAAGCTAACCTTCCACTCGTGAGCCACAAGTGAGGTTAGCGTTCTTTCTTTCCTTCTCAGTGAGCCACTGTCGGGGAGAAACAAAAAGGGGCTAAATAACAGGCCAGTGAAAGCGTGAGATGGTACTAACTATCCCCTGGGGAAAATGTAATGGAAATAATAATAATTTTTAAAATGGTCAAACTTACTTTAAAGCTCTAATTTATGATCAAACTCAAAGCAAAGATCCTCTCTCAACTATCCTGGGAAGATAATGTTTTAGTCTTTAACATATTTTTAATAATAAACATTCAGGCAGAAAGCAGCCTACTAGTAATTTTTAGAGTTTTCTTTCTTATGGTAAGCTGACCTCAGCAACCACCTGTCCATATTGACTGTTGACCACTGCCGAGCCACCGTTCTGCTCCATGATGCAAAACAAAGTAATCTTAATCCTTCTCTTGGTTGCCAATCTTTGTTCACAGCTATATGGCTTAGTTTAGACATGTTCAGCCACAGAGGATCACAGGAGACTGAGCTGTGAGTAACTTGCCAACCTGAATTTTCCTTTAATCCTGGCATTACCGTTCACTAGTACCACACTTTAACTCTTACTTTAAGTGTGGATAAAATATTGTAACTGCCTCTTCTCTCCATCCTGTACTCTACACTCTGATGCATTCTCAGTCCATCTTGAGGCAATGATAACAGAGATTGATATGTTAGCATTTGCTCATTGGACACAAACCAACAAAGAACCTGCGTATACTTCACAGAATTCATATTATATGATAGAGATCTGGTGAATTTCAGACATGTACTATTTGATCATAAAACAGGAAATTAGATTTTTTAATGCAGTTGTGTGCTGAATATATGATATACAGTTTAAATTAAAAGTGGCTTGCCTAAATTCTGACAGAAAAGGTTTCAGTTTTCAATATGAAGTTTGATGAATTTGGCCTTGATTGTGAAAATTGCTATAATTTTAAGAACAAGATAATTCAAGATTCAAAGAGGAAAATCAGTTTATTCTCTACTAGTGAAGTAAGATTTGGTGTTTGATACTAAGTGTTCCTTGATGCAAGGAATTGAGGACCAATGCAGAGCTGTAACCTTACTCTCGCACACACTGCTTTTAGAAACCCATTCATCATATCTTAACAAATAAGTATCACGAGAAATAATACCAAGAGTCTCTTACCTTTGACCACACCAGAGAAGAAAAGCCACCTTATGATCCAAAAAATATATATTAATGAGATCATTAGTAATTGGTAAATTAATATCAGAAACTTGAAACCTTAATAGGAAACTCATCTTTGTGTTTGCTTGTTTTCAACTTGGAATTTCAAACATAGCAATGATATACAAAACACTGTTTTTATACCTCAAAACTAAATACATAAACAAAAAATACACTTATAATAAAACAATAAGGGCAATAGCATCACACCACTTCTATATTAAGGTATTTTGAGGATCTATTGTGTTTGTGTATATGTGTATGTGTGCCTTTGCATGTGTATACCATGTAAGCAGGGGTGCAGTCAGAGACCAAAAATAGGCATCATATCCCCTGCTGGTTAGAGTTACTGAAGGTTCTGAACCACCTAGTATAGACACTGAGAACCCGATCTTCTCCGAGAACTCTTAATTAGTGAGCTGTCCCTCCAGCTTCATATTAAAATATTTTACAGGTTTTAGCCAGAATGTATCTTCCATGGTTGCACTAACGTTCATCCCATAGAAAGAAACATACTAAGTCCATCATAAAAATCAGCCTTTGCCCAAGATTTTATCTCTCTGCAACTTTGAAAATCCAATGCTTTTCATCTTGCAGGCTGCACTCAAGCTAAGCACACTTCAAAGCACTGCAAAGTACCTCACAATAGCCGAGAGACACACAAAGTGGCCTAATAAGATGACCTTATTTAACTTGGATATCTTAGTTTTATGCTGCTATCAAAAGTAAAGGAAATTAAATTTTAAGAACACATTTGAACATGACCCAAAAGATCATTGTTGAATCTCGGCTAAGGAAATGACCATGAGACTACAGTTCATGGTGTTCTGTCTAAGACACTCATTTTATTGGCAGGCTAAGGTCTCTCGTGATATTACAAAATTAATAAAAACTAAAGGGAACACAAGAAACTAAAATCTGAAATTCTAAGTAAGCGTGAGTTTCAGAATCAGTACCATGGAACAGTCTTTCACTAAAAACTTTGAAGGAGGAAGTTTCTGAGCAAACCATGAGGCTATATTTTATGACATACCATAAAATAATGCCTTGAGAATGGAGGCTAACCATGGAAATAGGTCGGGCCTCTGTGTGGAGGACTTGTTAACCAGGTTTTAATGACTATAGCATTTTCAATAAGTCATTCTTCTGAAAAAAAAAATGTTGAGCCACACATTGCTGAACTTACTCGGGTAAAACTTGTCAAATGTTAGGGTTTTCTGGACACTGGTTAGTTCTAAGCAAATTGCTCTGGAGACCCTGATCTCTCTGCTTCTTGCCCTGCGATGACCATATGAGTATGAAAGTGTTCAGGGGGTAGAAGAGGAGTTTTCTAGAAGTGTTCACTTGACTGGAACTGTAGAACATCTTAGGAAGGTCTTTCCTGAGTTGTCATGTGAGTCCATGAAAGGATTCTTTCTAAACTTAGAGCAGCATACATACGTGATGCTCCGTATGGAAAGCCTTCTAGCTTGCCACTGTTGTTTTCCATATCCCTCAGCATACACACTCAGAACTTCCGGCAGCTCTGTATAGCTCCCCCATTCTTTGCTAACCTTAATGCTGCAGGGCTTCACAGGGGATTTTCTTTCCCTCCAATGAAGTTAATGGCTAATGGTAGACTTTGTGGACACACCAGCTAGCATATTACATGGTAGAAAGCATGGGATTTTTGTGAATTTCTTTAAAAATGCTACAAGGAGTTATTAGAACTACAGTACAGAACTACAGTAGGAAAACAAGATAGTAAGAATAAAATATTGAACCAAAGTAACTTATGTACCAAGAAACATTGAGCAATAGTGTTTGTCCAAATATAAAGGACTACAGGAAGAATATTGCAAAAAAGATTTTTTAACTAAGAAAATCTTTTCAGTTTTTTAGGTTTAGGAACATTGCTGTCAGGTTGCATGAACTGAAGGGCAACTTTGTAATATCTGAATAATAGAATTTAATGAACATTGGAGACATTGTATATAAATATTAAAAAAATGTGTTCACTCAAAACTCTAGCTAATACCTAAAGCCTTTTATCTCAATTTAGATTTCCTAGCACCTCAAAATGTTGGCAACTTCTTTTGGCATAAATATTGGTATGTTTATCTGCATGTATATTTTTTTATAGGACAATGGTGAGTAGAAGTCTTCATAGAAAACGTGTCATCCTCGATTTGTTCCTCATTCTAGGGGGAAAACTTTCAATACAATTAAGTAAGATGTTAACTATAGGGTTTGTGTTTTGTATTGATTAGCTGGTGTCAAAGTGAGGCAGAGAAGAGGAAGCATCTCTCCCCAGGGTACCAAGCAGATGCCAAGCACTGTTAACATCTGCTAATATCACTGTTAGTTTTCACAAGTTATTCAAAGTCTACTGTATACAGTATCTCTAATATTAATTTAGCTATCATTAGAAAAAATGGCTGCCGGGGGTTAGAAGACTACCACTAAGACAGCCAGCCACACACACTTATGCCAACACTCGCCACTTGTGCCAGTCCATGGGAAGCTTGAGAAACTTCACAAGGATAGCAGTGGGTTGCCCTGGGTCCTGAAAGTGCAGATTCGTAGAGCTGTTTGAAATATCTTATAATAGATGCTCTCTTATCACAATCCTCAGAGAATGCTGGATGATTCAGTCACTACTTTAACTTAGGACAAAGGGAGAACATTCCTCCTACTGGCCTAGCAGAAGGGTTGCCGTGACTGATGCTAAAGAGGCAGCTTTATCATTGGCCTAAAAAACCCCTCTCTGCCTATTTACAATGGCTTCTCTATCTCAGAGTACCAACTGATACTGTCTGTGCCACCTCCCTTGCTGTGGCAATAGTAGGTGCAACGAGAGGTTTCCCCTTTTCTTGCCTTGCTTTTTTACTTTCAGAGATACTAGCTAACCTGGAAAGCCTAAGAAAGGAATCTCGATAGCATCAGGCCAGTGGTACTTGCAGAAGCGTCAGAGCGGCAATGGCCGTGACAGCTGAGCAAAAGTCATGCAAAGCCGTGACAGCAGCAAGGACACCGGCTGCCTGATGGTTTAAGAATGAGCTTAAGATTTTGAGAGTTCCTAGGACAGGAAGAACAGTGGCAGAAGTAGGGCTGGGAATAGACAGTGAAGAAGTGAGATGGAAAAACACTAGTTAGCTATAAGTAGCGGGAGAAGGAAAAGAAAGCGGGCCCTGGTGTTCCAGAAAACTGTCAAGTCTGCAGGGCTGCGGGTGGGGCGTCTCACGGGATGACCAAGAGCTTTAAAACTTCCCAGTGTTAAGGACTAAGGAATCCTAACTTGCATATGAGGAATCCCAATGCATAGACATTTCTGCAGCAGAGTGCAAGGTACCCACAGCAGTGGTTGCAGAACTCAGACCTTCAAGGGCCTGCCTGTGAGCTGCAGTACTTGTAAGCTAAGAGGGCAAATGAGAAAAGGCTGAAAAGCTATTAACATCAGATAGTGACACCTGCTGTTCCCACCTGCCTATTGCTCTAGCTTATGCCTGCTGCCAAACACCCGGGGCGGCAAAAAGCTGCCAGAAACCTATCATTGAAGAGCTTTGACTTGCACAATGATGTCTACCTGGGCAGAGGGAAAGAAAGCCACCTGCTGATAACAAAACAAATGTATCTTCTTTGAGCGAAGCCAAACTTGTCTTTAGTTTATGAACATCTCCTTATATTGCTGGATTCCGTACACAGGTATGTTGCTGCAGGCTTTGGTTGAATAGAAAGTATTTCTCTGAAATTGTGTTTTCTGTAACATCCTTAACAGCTTTTGGTATTGGGGATATGCTAGTTTTATACACACGTACACACAAAGGAAGCCTTTACTTGGGGGCTTGCTTACAGCTTCAGAGGATCAAACGATTATCGCCAAAGTGGGAAGCATAGTGCTGGAGAAGCAGCTGAGAGCTTTATAACCTGATCATCAAGCACTGGTGGGGGGGGGGCGGGGGGGGGAAGGGGGCTGCTGGCATTAGCTTTTGAAACATCAAATTCTACCCCCAGTGGCACACTACAGATCCTCCAATAAAGCCTTGCCTGTTCTAGCAATCCTGCACCTCCATGTAAATGGAATTAATTATTTTGTGTATATTAATTAAATGCAGGAAATTATTGTGGCAACAGTTATTTCTGAACCAGCTGTTTTCCAAATAAAAGACACAGAAACTTGTTAGATTCATAATAAGCATTAAAGTACTAGACCTGGGTGGCTATAAATCCTCTAAGCTATCTTGTCTGCTTCCAATCCCAAATCCCAAAATGCTTGCACATGTTCTCTTTGGGCTGCTTCCGCTCCATCAGGGCTCTGCTCGGAGCAAGCTGCTCTTGGCCACGTGCTCCTGGTTATCCCATGGTGAATGAGCCCCTGTCCCTTCTCCATCTCTCCATCTCCATCTCGGTCCCCTCCTTCTCTCCTTGTGGTCCTCCTGAGACATCAAACCCAGGAACCCTAGCTCTGCCTACCTTTCTTCTGCCCAGCCCTGGCTGTCAGCAACTTTATTAACCATTCGAGGATAATTGGAGAGCATTTCTTACATCACATGAATACAGGAGATGGTTCAACCTACATAAAATGCCCATGGTAGTGTGGTAACCAAATCTCAGGGCATTAATACCAGCATCTGAAAACAGTGCACAAGGACCTCCTCCAGGCCTCCTAATCCTTCTAACCCTTCTCAAACAGTTTGATTAAATATGTACTCAAAAATATGAGTAATACCTATGGAGGACATTCTCATTCAAACCATC
Source organism: Acomys minous (assembly GCF_964271855.1). Taxonomy (NCBI): domain Eukaryota; kingdom Metazoa; phylum Chordata; class Mammalia; order Rodentia; family Muridae; genus Acomys; species Acomys minous. The sequence goes on along the minus strand of NC_140492.1, from coordinate 104,455,476 downwards.
ACAGCATATAAACTCATCACCAGCAAACACAAAATAAGTATAAAATCTGTCAAAATATCCTTTGTCATCTTAAAAGACAAAGAATAGTGACGCAGAACCATCTTATGTTTAGTACCTAGTATAATACATAAATATTTAAAACTTAAAGACATATATAAGTCTGATTAGATATGATATAGGAAATAGCAGAGTTAAGTAACAATATAAATTAAAACAAAGATAAATGCCTTATTTAGTATACTGTCAAGAAAATAGTGAAATGTCAAATGGTTGATTTTATTTCTGAAAAAGACATTTTAATTTTACATTAGGTCAGTTTGAATAGACAATTTTCACATAACCACATTACAGAAATTCAATGAATGAGATAGTTTTAATGATACAAACTGTATGTAATATATCATAATTCTGTAAAATTCTGCAGAGAACAATTTAAATATTACATATAAAATAGTAAAACAAATTTTACACTTTATTAAGTAGTTACAATATTAGAATATTAGAGATTGCCTCATGGTGCTCCCTTAATATAAACTTTAAACATGAGAAATAATTATAATATTGAATTAAAATTGGATAATTAAATGTAATTACATATTTGTGTATATGTATGTATATGTTGTATTCTCTCTAACACTGAACTGTTTCTAGCACTGTAGCTTCGTGAAGGAAATCTGCTGAAAGGCAGTGCGCTGACACCAAAGAATGAGTTCTGCTCATCGCGTCCCTTCTGATTCCTGCCATTTCCATTGTGTTGTGATTGCAATCCTTTTTCCTTAAATTTTTATTTAGTGTTATTTTATGTGCATTGGATTCAGGTGTCAGATCCTTTGGGATTGGAGTTATAGCGAGTTGTGAGCGGCCATGTGGTTGCTGGGGATTGAACCCATGACTTCTGGAAGAGCAGACAATGCTCTTAACTGTTGAGCCATCTCTCCAGCACCCATTGTAATCCTCTTGATTATTTGTGATTATGCTTGCAGTGATCATGATATCTGTGAATGGATTTTAAGTATCCAATTGAAGTCTAGGATTTTGCAATAAGAACTATTATCTGTCTAATAAAGTACTGTATTAGCATTTTTATTGTGCTATCATATGCTAGACTATCTAATCACTAGGTGACATCCATACCATAGACTAATCTTCACTATCTTCTCCATTTCTTTTCTACAGAAAAATAAGTATCAAGAACTACAGCACATTGTATTGGTAGTTTTCCTACTTGGGCTCATGTTTTTAAAAGTCTATGTAAGACATTATACATATTTTGAAGATGAACATTTAATATATATATATATATATATATATATATATATATATATCTGACACAAAAGAAACATAAAATGACAAACCATAAGTTAACACAATTAATATTGCTTAATGCAGAAAACCATAGCATACCAATTAAGAATAATTAGAATCATAATGCAGCCTAAAGTAACAACACAAACAAGTTTGATGAGTGTAGATATTATTTGTGAGAAATGGCAACTCACTGCAAATTAAAAGAGACTTACTATGTCAAAATTGCAATAGAAATAAGATCATTTTTAAATGTAAAAATTCACAATAGCATTTATTTTATTTTTTATTAATTTTTTCTTGTTACATATCAATGATTATCCTATCCCTTGTATCCTCCCATTCCTCCCTCCCTCCCATCTTCCCCTTACTTCCCTCCCCTATGACTGTGCCTGAAGGGGACTTCCTTTATATACTCATAGGCTATCAAGTCTCTTCTTGGTAACCTGCTATCCTTCCTCTGAGTGCCACCAGGTCTCCCCCTCCAGGGGACATGGTCAAATATGAGGCACCAGAGTACATTTAATAACCATTTTATGAGGATTTCTTTAAACAGCAAAATAGGCCAGTTTGGAAAAAAAATAGACTACTCAATGTAATCAATTCTCTCATAAACATTGGTTTATCCTTGTGGCTCTTTATATGTTAATGAGTCACTATACCGAGGCAAGTTGGAGAAAGACTCCAAATACATATAAAAAGTCAAATCCTTACCAAGTAATCATATCGGTTATAGGTAGAATTCAAATGTGGCTCACATTCCACCTATAGGCGTACACATCCTACACATGGGACTGTGAACAGAATAGCTTTTATTCCTATAGTTATATCATATAACTGGAAAAAGTTTAATTTTAAAAAGGAAAGTTTTCTACTAGGCCTTAGTGTAGTCAACAAGTCTTTTGAAACATTAGTTCTTCAAGAGTATCCTACAACGTACTTTGATCACATTAAGCCTCCTTCCTCAACTCCTCCCAGATCTATCTCACCTTCCCTACCCACCTAACTTTGTGTTCTAATATTTGTAAACCTATGAAATTCAACTTGTGCTGCTCAATAGTCTTGGGTATCTAGTGGTTATCCACTAAAGCATAGGCTGGGCCACTAGGGCCCACATCCTTAAAGAAAGCGGGCTCTTCTCCCAGAAGCTACCAATGACTGATGGCTCCTCAGCTGTGGGGAGGATGTCGTGCTCACCTCCCTCTCCATGCAGTGAGTTTCTGGGTTGAGTTTGGGCAGGTTTCATGAATTCTGTTTCAACTACTGTGAGTTCATATGTGCTACAGCACTGTTGTATGCAGAAAACATGGTTTTCCATAGTCTTCAAAAGCCTCTGGCTCTTAGAATTTTTCCATTGTCATTTCTGAGATGATCCCCAAGACTTGGAAGGAGCACATGTAATATTGTTGTCTCATTAATTCTGCTCTCTTCACAGTCTCTTAATCTTGGTACTTTGACCAGTTGCTGGACTTCATGTTAATTTCTATTTATGTCAAAAATAAGCTCCTCTGATGAAGAATGAGAGATGCAATAATATATTTATAAAATGATAATTCATTAGAAATTCACTTAATATTACATCTATTTAGAAGAATCATAGTAGTACAACAGTAAAGCAGGCGTAAATTCAAACATAAAATGATTGGTTGCTTCCATGATATTTTGTTCCACTATTGCACCAGTGTACATATCTTGCCAGGGTATTCATTGTTACAGTTCATAGGGTTTGCAGCTGGGTAAAAAAAAATGATTTCTCTTCTCCTCCAGTAATGTGTATAGTACCCCCCCCCAATTACTGTAAGGGTTAGGCAGTAGGGATAATGCTTCCAGGGAAGTACAGCTTGATGTTCTACTACTCATGTATGTTGTGTTTTCAACAATAGGGTCTTACTGTCAGGTCCTGGAGAGTAACCAAAAACATTGGCAATATCCTGCAGTGTTTGGACATATGAGATTTCTTTAGTCAATGGTTTCAAAAGAGTCAACAAAGTTTTAGCCAGTTAGCTTTTATCTGTTAGCCTGTGATGTCTAGGAGGGTAATTGCCACCCTACTACATTTAAATTCTTATATATATAAAATGAAGTTCCTACACCATTGGTATCTTTTAATGTAACATTTTCAAAAGGTCTTTAGTGTTATAAATCCATCCCACATACCATCCTCTACCCTGCCTTCTAACCCCACCCTCACAGTCAACCCTCCCTGTTCCATGATTCCCCTTTACCCTCTTATATCACCATGCTCTGTCTACCTTCTCTTGAATGACCTCTGCCATGGCCCATCACTAATTCTGTCAGTATGCCAAATGAAACATGCATCCATTGGTGGGTTAGTGGTAGAATTCTCCCATGCCAAGCATGTCTCTTAGAACACAGACTTTTCTCTGACTGTTGGCAGAGAAAAAAAGTATAAATATGAAGTATGAGTACTTGGCCATGAGTCCTCTAGCCTAAAATTTGAGAGATTACATAATAAATAAGCAGGCAGCCCCTGACTGACAGCAAATAATAGTGTAAATGGGCATCCACACATGAGGAGTAGGACAAGAAAGAAACCTTTGGTGTATATCATGTTTTGCAGCTGTGATAGTTTAGCTAGCTGCAAAAGCTACCTGGTGCCCCAATAACCACAACGATGAGGGCTTTTACTAAATCTTCTTTCAGGTGAAAAAGTAAGACAAAAAGAAAACGATTTTAAATATGTACATGCGACTTAATTGTAAATAACCGTTTTATACAGATATGCCCAATCCCTCGAGCTGACAATACCTTATCATTCACATAGCTATCTGGATCTCTTCATGGTCTTTTCAAGTAATCACATGTACAGTGAGCATCAGACTATGCAAGTCTTGGAATTATCTTTCATGGCTCAAAACTCCATCCTGGGGACAGACTAGGGACAAATTTAAGGAAGCAAAGAGAATCCTCCAGTGACTTGTCGGCTTTGAGTGAGTACTGAGTACCTTCCATCAATAAATTTGACGTCTACTACTCTTTATGTGTGATTTAAGTTTTTTCCTGTGATAAAAACAAAACAAAGCAAAACAAAAACCCCAGCTTTCTCTGTAGCATCATGAAGTCTCCCTCTAGTCCACACTCTGCCTCTTTGCTCCTCCATCCTCTCATCTCTCCCTCCATCCCTTCCTCTCAGCATCTAATAGACATTATTTGCCTTCTCACAACTCACGCTTCAAGCATCACTTGAGTGTTTTCCTACTAGGTGCTTCCTCTGTTACAGTAGCCCTGCTTTTCTCTCCTCTTGCACGGATGGGCTTCTATCTCCGTTGTCCTTCCTGATGTTACCTACACTTCCTATTTAATTGTTGCTGTCTTGAAATACATCTACCTCATTTCTTTAACTGGTGTCGAAGACCTACGGACTCTAAAGGTCCCTAATCATTTATGGGGTTTACTCTAATTGCCCACAAACCCTACAGGATTAAATTATTTTGAGATGCATCAGGGGAGTATGTTTTTTTTGGTACCCAAGGAAATTAGTGTATTTCCCAAGGAGAACTGTTATATATGTGGGACCCCTTTAGTGAAGATTGACAATTGTAAAACTCTTCCTTCTTTAATTGCATTTTGTTCTAAGTTCAAAATACAACCAGGACAAAGGAAAGAGCTGCCTCTTTATGTTATGGTTAGCATGCGTCACTGAGCTAAGGGATAAACGCATCCAGCCTCTGATGCTTAGATGTTGTCCACTCTGTAGAAATGGGGAAGGAAACGAATAGGTTTTTGATGGCTCAAGATGGAACAACAGAACATGCAATGTACTACAATATCCCGTCTCTAGGTCAGAACTAAAATGATCTGAAAGTGTGATCAGTATTGAACATCTATCACATTGACCCAGGATCTTGTCACAAATATTGTTTAAGGTTGATTATGGTTATATTTATTGAAGAACAAAGTGACAACCCACAGACTGGAAAACGATCTTCACCAACCCTACCTCTGATAAAAATCTAATATCCAAAATATATAAATGGCAGTAGTGCTTTTATTTAAGCTGATAAGCACTGTAAGATGGATCACAGTCTGTATGAGACTTTATTCTTGGTGTTTTACACTCTTCAAGTTTCAACAAATTTATAACTCCATGATTCCATTCTTTTAGTACTACTAAGAATGTTTTTTTCTGACCTAAAAAAAAAATCTACTGTGTGCTGGCTGTCATCCTCTTACAGTTTTGTAATTATTTTATCTATTGCCTCATTTTGCCTTTTTTCTGGATGTCAAACAGATGCACAGAGTACACAGGTTTTTCCATATCAATTTCTTTTTTCCATTTTTATTATGTTTCTCTTTTAAACATATACATTTATATATCACACCTAAATAAAATAAACTACATACAGCAAGAAGAACCAGGACACAATCAGGAATTATATACATGTTACATCCGTAGTGATTTGGCTACTTGTATTTAGCAAACTTGAAATAAACATCTTTCCAATCTTGTTGGGTCTAAATGAAAATCAGTATCTATCATATCTCATCTCTATTAACTTAAAACACCTATCTTGACCTAAAAACATCTTCTTCACCCCTAACCAACTAAGCTTAGTTTTAATACTAAATTATCTGGTCTTCAACCCCATCAGAGACTTGAGAAGGAATAAAACTTAATTACCTGAGTGAACCAGAAGTATAAGTTAGCAGCTTCCAGAATATGGCATTTATGGTTTTTATTATTCTAAAGATTCTTTGACAACAAGACAAGTTAACTAGCAACACCCGCCTACCCCAAAGAAGATGATGAGCATCAAAGAACCTCTTTATGGAGTTCGCTTCAAGTGTGGCAAATCATGCACTGGGCAAAACGTCCTCGTTTCTGCCACAGACAGAATTCTGCCTAAAAATGGGCAAGCTTAGATGCAGGCAGAGTTGACAGCCAAACTTTGCCAAGACAGGCAAGTCCTCAATAGTTCCTGCCTTGCAAATATGTCTGTCAGATACATTGGGCCAGAAGGCTGAATATGATGCTCCAACATTATAGAGAGTTTTGGGTGACTGTTCAGACAGTAAATTGTCTCAGTCATTTTGTCATATCATTTTGTCATGATTCTTACATTTTTGTTCTTTATGGCTTTATATCTCATTCCCTTTTATTCCTGAATGAATCTCTACTCTGTGATTATATCGTTTTATTTGTTCACCCACTTCCTGAATGTCTTTACAGTTATTTTCAAGTGTTAGCAATTTAAAATTCAGCTGATATAAAACCCAATTGCAGGGATTTGTGCAGACATTTTACCAGCATCTTTGTGTGTAGACACCAAGGTGTATCACGGCAGGATTATATATCAGAACAATGTTTATTTTTTAATAAATCACCAAATTCTTTTCCAAGGTGGCTGCACCATTGTGCACCCCTACCAGCAATGAATGATGGCATATGTTACTGAAAGTCTTACCAGCGTAGCTGTGTTAGTGTTCTCGACCATACTACTAATGTCACCTTACTATCATTTAATTTACATCTCTAATAATGTATGATGTGGAGCATCTTTTCCTAGTCCTATTTGACACTTACATTTACCTTATGTGAGATGTCTGTTAACGGCTTTCCATGATTTGGACATTTTTGCTCTTTTAGAAACTCATATGCTGGGAGATTGGCTCCCATGGTGGGGATATGGAAGTCTGTTGGCCTTTTCATAGGTGGAGAGATCTGTAGGTCAAATGGAACGTGGCTTTAGATGCTCTCCAGCCTCCTGTTCAGAGAAGGATGGATCTCTTCCTCCAGTGTACACTCCTGCCGTTTGCCATGGTGTACTTGCCAGAGCTACTAGACTTTCGGTCTCTATGAACTGAATAAGCCATCTTTCTTGGTCAAATTGGCCTTTGTTAGGTATTTTATTATAGTTACAGAAAAAAATTAAGGCAAGGCTCTTGGTGCCATTGTTTAATTAGATGGTTTAATTTCTCATTGTTGATTTCTAAGAGTATTTTGTATAATTTGAATAATGACCCCTTTGTATACCTTTTCTTCTAGTCTATGATGTGTCTTTTCATTCTTTTGACAATGTATGTAAATTATTTTCTAGATTTTTTTGAGATTGAGATATAATCACAAAATTCTTACCCTCCCCCCATTCTTCCTTCTAAACCCTCCTACATAACGATCCTTGTTTTCTTTCAAATTTGTGATATCTTCCCTCATAAATTGTTGCTATATACATATGTGTACATACATAAATATTCCTAAATACTTGCTTACAACATACTCAGTCTGTATAAAGGTACTTGTATATCCGTTTTCAGGATAGTATTGGAATACTACAAATTCCTCATGGAATCTATATGTTCATGAAGGGTAGAGAGTCGGCACTCTAAATCCTGATACTATGTCAACTCTTTGTGCATTAAATTATTTAAATTTGACAATAAAACAACCAGAGTAAGATGCTAAAATACCCATACTACATATGGAAAATATGAGGCAAAGGGCCCATGATTCCCTGCTTAGGGACCAGCAAAGCCTACAGACTTTGTTCTGTGTAAGTCAGAGCACTGTGTGATTCCATTTCAACACAGCTTACGCATTGTTGGTTTACAGAACCGGAGTGATTACCAAAAGATTTCTGCCCCTTGTCTGCTTTTTGGAAAGAACAAAAACAGTCCCATGGCAGGATCTGAATTACTTCTTCAAGATATTTGAATGATTTTATAAATCTTTTAGAAAGAAAAGAAATTCAATATTGGAAGAAACTCTAAACTCCCACAAAATCAATTAATCATCTTGAGCTTTGCAGAGCATATTATTTGGAAAGGAAAAAACAAAACAAAACAAGTTTCCATTACTTTCTATTTGCTTTCAGTTTTACAGTGGGAGAAACAAAGATTATTTTCCTGAAAGATTGTAAAAGATGCTATTTTGAGATACCTCACGAGGTATACTTGCCCTTTTCTGTGTCTTGTTGACAAATGTCTGAAAAGTGAACACTGAGTTAGCTTGGGATAACAGCCCTGAGTTCTTTGAATATTTTGCTTATTTATTTCTTTACTTCTTAATGCTTTCTCTGAAAAATAAGTCAGAAGTACTATAATATATAAACAAAGTTGAGGTTAAACCTGTTTGTCATTGAAAAGACACTTTATTTCTACAGGAAGACAATTTCCTAAGCACTCTTTATGTCACTTTATGTACATCTAATTTAATCTTCAACACAAGACTATGAGTAAGTAGCCAATAAGCAAAGATGCATAAATTTGAAACTATCTCTTCTTAATTTAGAGCCAAGGGACTTAACCTCCATGATAGATTTCAGCCGTCCTTTCATGAGCTTCATAACTTTATTAAGAAGAATAAAATTCCATTTGTCCAACTGACTGTCTTGTTTGACTGTTCTAGAAGAAGTAAGCTCAGCATAAAGAAAACTAACTTTATTAATCAGCAACTTACTTCAATCTCACACTCAATAATCTATTGTATTTTTAAAATTCTATTTTTGGTTCCGCATAGAACCAATAAGAGAATGGGCCCAGCCTTAGAAACAGTAGATTTAAAGAGAGCTTAAACCTAAGACACTGCCTTACGAAACCAACCAGAACTACTTAAATATATCCCAAAACACTGAAGATACACTATGCAGTATCAAATGTTCAACCAAGATTTAAAGCTTCATGTAAAAAAGGAACCATCCATCTTATTAGTTCACATATAAGCTTCATCTTTAATAGATGGTAAAATCATATGCATACCAAAGGACTGTTAAAAAATAAAAATTTATGATATATTATTATTTAATGTTTGGTTTGCATTTTTTTTCTATAGCTGTATAGCTGTAGCCTCATTTTTTAAAATTTCTCTGCTGAGAAGGGATCAGAAGTACAAGTTCAAGAAGTTGTGCCCTAAGAGACTGGTCACTGTTTTTAAGAATGCTGGTGTCTCCCACTGGGTGCCTCTGCTGCTCTTAAACTTCACTTCTCAAGGGCATCGTGCATGAATACTGCTTGGAAACCAGGCCACTCTGTGATGTAGTATTTTATCCATGCTTTAAAATACTGAAAATTGGGAGCCTTTGTAGGTCCTATGTTATTCCCTGTCTAAAACCTGAAAGACAAATGAATCTTTATTTCTGTTCTCTGAACTGTTTATATGTCATTCTAAGTCAGTTTTTCTTCTTATTTCTCTTTTCCTTTGCAGTTTTATCAGTCTCTCTTCACATTTGAAGATATTAGCCAGATATTTGTTACCTTGCTTTATTTTTTTTTCCATCTATATTTTAAAAACAGTTCACAACACGGTATCATTAACCAGTTGGTATTGTCCCTACTGTTTTCTCTTTCTCGCTTATACTCAACATTAAGGTAAACAGGCAGGTGCTGTTATGTTGGAGCCTCTATTTTCCAGTTGCCAAACGCAGTTTCTACTTGGGTCAGCATCATTCATTCTAGCAATTCTTTTCATTAGACATTTGTTCGGTATTCTAATGTTCTGGCCAGCCTTGACTGTTAACCTCACACAGCCCAGAGCCATCTGTGATAAGAAGCCCAAACCGAGAAATCACTAGGTGATACTGGCTTGTGGCCATGTCTGTGGGGGGTGGGGATTGTCTTGATTGTTATTTGATATTACAGGGTGGAATCCACCAAGAAGAGCTCTCTCTCTCTCTTTCTCTCTCTCTCTCTCTCTCTCTCTCTCTCTCTCTCTCTCTCTCTCTCTCTCTCTCTCTCTCTCTCTCCACAGTCGGTGCTGGTTTTATGAGAAAGGTAGCTAAGCATAAGCGTGTGAGCAGGCAAGCAAGATGTACTCCTCCATGATAGCCACTTCAGGCTTTTACTGAGTGCCCATCCTGAAGTCCCTCGATGACTCAATGTAACTTCTAATCAAAAGAAACCCTTTCCTCCCCTAACATGCATAAGTAGGCATGTTTTAACACAATGGCAGAAAGGAATCTAGAACATGTGTTCAAACCCCCCCCTCTACCATCACCAAAGCCTAGTAAACAGCCAATGTGGATGCAACAGAAAAGAGGTATAACAGGAAAGTGTGTAAAGAAGACTAGTGGTTTGGGCGTTAAAGGTATGTAACACTTGTTATAGATATTCACCTATGCCCTTATTGTGTCAAAATGGTCATAAATAACACATGTGTAAATATGGCCTGTGGGTCATAAGTTGGCAATGCAATAGATTTTAAGAAATCCATTTCTCACAATTCCCATCTGTCTTTAATTATCTTGATTTCCCATGTTATTTCTAGGCTATATAATAATTGGTGGTAAGAAAATGTTAAGGGTGATATCTATACCAAATATAATTCATAAATATTTTGAATTCACAATAATGTAGTTAGCAGGCTTGTAAGGAATCCATGTGTGTGCAATATACACCTGTGACACACACAGATTGGTTTCAATGATTGCTTGTGACTGGATGATATAACTGGACAATCTTCATTCATTTGCGTCAGAAATAACACATTCTGAAACAGAGACAACTGGCCTCAATCAGGCTTTTCTATTCCAAAGCAAACTACCTTCTTAAAATAGCAAAGTGATTGCATTTCTCGGATCCCAATGAGGTCAATTTTTTTTCTTATTGTGGTAAAAACAAGATTAAATCACAGCCAAGTATTTGTTTTTTTGTTTTCCTCCCTTTTCAGACATCAGCATCTTGAACATTCAAGATGGTTTAAAACATGTTTTTTTATCCTTAGAAATTTCATCTTAGCCTCAGAAATATTGTAACATCAAAGTGACACAGTATATTACCCAGAAGTGGATTGCTTGGCCTAAGTGAGGAGACTAAAGGCATGCTGTAAAGTACTTTTGGGGCAAAATATCCCAAAGATGCCTACCAAGTAAATTCACCATAGCATAGTTTTCATTTTTAACTATGAAAACTCAGGACAGATACTTGGAAAGTTTTTAAAGCTAATTGCGGTCATCTAGCACAAGCCAGAACAAATGAATGATCTCCAGGTAATTCCTTATTTGATCATGTATTTTCCTGCTTATTTCTTAGCTCTTCCCTGATAGCAAAATGAAAAAAATCCCTATACAGTTGTCTCCATATATTTTCCTGTTTCCAAAACAAACTGTATGAAATAACATAGACAAGGAAGTTCAGACTATCATAGATCTAGAACTGATGCTGGCTATGAACAAGGTTCACAGAAAAAGGATCATTGGCCACTGGTACAGGTACTAACTAAGGAAGCAGCCTTCTTGTCATAAATATTACCCCATATAGTCTTCTTTCACAGTGCTGCATAGGAAGATGGGAAGAGAGACTCGAGGACACGCAACCTGTAAGCTAGGGGGTAGAAAAGACAAGATTCCTTCCCAAATGCAGTCTTTTGGGCACTGAAAGTACTCACGGTGTTTTGGCTGCTGTTTTATGTGCCGCAGGCAAGCTGGCCTTCAAGCTTCTGTCTCTTCTCTCCCCACCTCCCATCTTGCCATAGGAGAGCTAGGGTTACAGATGTGAGCCACTACATCTGCCTTTATATTTGGGTGTTGGGGATCAGACTCAGGTCACCAGGTTTAGGTGGCTACCATTTCTACCTAGCAAGCCTTTTCCCTGGTCATCTGCTACAATGTTTTACATTTTATTCAATTGAGGTTTATTCCTCTCAGGTCAGAGCCCAATTCTCTGCTCTTTTCTAAAGCTGGGCTTTCTCATATAAATCTGTGATGCCAAACCTCTGAGAATTTACAGATGGTAATTCTCAAGGGAAAGATCTCTCAAAGTGTTATGCTTTTTTAAATTTGAAGTTATTTTTAAGATAGTCCCCTCTTTTTAAAAAAAAAAAACAGCAATTTTAGCTCTTTACAATACTTTGGTGTTCCCTTGAATTTTGTTCTCAGCCTACTCTTTTATTTTTATTATTTTTTATTTTTATTAATTTATTCACTTTACATCTCAATCATTACTCCTCCCTCCTCTCCTACTGGTTCCACCCTCTCTCTTCCCTCCATCTTCGCTGTCCCTACTCCTCAGAAAAGGAGAACTGCCTCCCCCAACCCCCACATACACACACCTCCATCCCAGTACATTAAGTCACAACTGGACTGCACATACCCTCCTCCATCATGACCTGGCAAGGCAGCCCTGCCAGAAAGAAGCAGTCAAAAACCAGGCAATGGAGTTTCGGTCAGAGACAGCCCCAGCTCCCCTCAGGGGACTCTCATGAAGACTAAGATACCCATCTAGGATATATGTGCAGAGAGCCTGGGTCCAGTTTATACATGGTTCTTGTGGAGCTCCTGGCCCCTCCAGATCCTTCAGTCCTTCGCCCAACTCTTCCACAAGGCTTCAATGCCTTCTGCCCAGGGTTTGGCTGTGAGTCTCAGCATCTATTTCGATCCATTGCTGGGTGGAGCCTCTTAGGGGACAGCTATGTTCAGCTCCCATCTGCAAGCATAGCAAGAATGTCCTTAATAGTGGCAGGGGTTGGCTTTTTCTCATGGTGTGGCCAGGGATTGGTTGGACATTCCCTCAATCTCCGCTCTATCTGTATCACTGAATATCTTGTAGGCAGGGTAACCTTTGGGTGAAAGTTTTTGTGGGTGAGTTGTCCTTCCCCTCCCTCCACTAGAAGTCCTGTCTGCTTAGAAAGTAGCCTCTTTAGTCTCCATATACCCCCTACGAGGGGTCTCAGCTAGAGTCACCCCATATCCCTGTCCTAGGTCTCCAGCTTGTCGCAGAGATGCTGCCACCCACTATTTCTCTTCTCTCTGCAGGCCCTCTGTCCTCTCACCCCCAACATTCTCCCCACATTTGGTCCCCACCCTCATTTCCTTCTCCTATTCTGTTCCCTCTCTCCAAACATTTTCTCGGTCTATTCTATTTCCCATTTTCAATGAGACTCAAGTATCTTCCCTTGGGCCCTCCCTTTTTGGGGTCTGTGAGTTGCAGCATGGTTATCCTATGTTATGTGGCCAATATCCACTTTAAGTGAGTACATACCATGTGTGTCTTTCTGAGACTGGGTTGCCTCCCTCAGAATGGTCTTTTCTAGTTCCATCCATTTGCTTGCAATTTTCATGATTTCCTTGTTTTTAATAGCTGAGTATGCCATTGTGTAGATGGTGCCATAGTTCCTTGATCCACTTGAGAGACATGTAGGTTGTTTCCAGTTTCTGGCTATGACAAATAAAGTTGCTATGAACATAGTGGAGCAGATGTCCTTGTGGTATGGGGAAGCATCTTTCAGGTATATGCCCAGGAGTGGTATAGCTGGGTCTTGAGGTAGAGATATTTTCAGTTTTCTGAGAAACCTTCAGATTGACTTCCAAAGTGCTTGTACAAGTTTGCACTCCTATCAGCAATGGAGGAATGTTCCCCTTTCTCCACATCCTCACATGTGCTGTCACTTGAGTTTTTTGTATTGCCCATTCTGATACATGTAAGATGGAATCTCGGAGCCATTTTGATTTGCATTTCCCTGATGACCGACAATGAGCATTTCTTAAGGTGTTTCTCAACCATTCAAGATTCTTCTGTTGAGAATTCGATGTTTAGCTCTCTACCCCATTTTTTTTCACAACACACATGCCCTTTATTTGTGACCATGATCTTTGGATGTCTGAAGCAGAATTGTTGAGCTTTTTATATCAAGGTGATTGAAACCATTTCTGCCAACACTCAAGGAGGCAGAGGCAGGTGGAGCTCTGTGAGTTTCCAGGCCAGGCAAGGCTATACAGAGAAACCCTGCCCCCCCCAAAAAAAATCAAAATAACAACAATAAAACAAAAACTTTTTCAGTGGGGCATGCCATGTCTCACTCCTACTCAATGGCATCAAAACAGTAAACACTACCCCATTTTTAACTGGACTATTTGGTTCATTGGTGTGTGATTTCTGGAGTTCTTTACATGTTTTGGATATTAGCCATTTATCAGATGTAGGATTGGTGAACACCTTTTACCCAATCTGTAGGATGCGTTTTCTTCTGTTGACAGTGTCCTCTCTGTTTCATGAGGTCCCATTTATTAATTGTTGATCTTAGAGCCTGAGCTGTTGGTGTTCTGTTCAGGAAGTTGTCTGCTGTGCCAATGAGTTCAAGGCTGGTCACAACTTTCTTTTCTAATAGATTTAGTGTATCTGGTTTTATATTGAGATCTTTGATCCACTCGGATGTGAGTTTTGCGCAGGGTGATAAATATGGATCTACTTGCATTTTTCTGCATGTAGACATCCAGTTAGACCAGTGTTTGTTTCAAGTGCTATCATTTTTCCATTGTATGGTTTTGGTTTCTTTGTCAAAAATCAAGTATCTGTAGGTGGGTAGATTTATTTCTGGGTCTTCAATTCGATTCTATTGACCCACTAGTCTGCTCCCATGCCAATACCAGGCAGGTTTTATTACTGTCACTTTGTAGTACAGCTTGAAGTCAGGGATGGTGATACCTCCAGAAGTCTTTTCATTCTACAGAATTGTTTTAGCTATTCTGGTTTTTTGTTTGTTTGTTTGTTTTTCAATATGTAGTTGAGTATTGTTCTTTCAAGGTCTATAAAAAATTGTGTTGGAATTTTGATGGAAATTGCATAAAATCTGAAGAATACCAGCCAACAGTTCAGTTACTTGGAATTCATGCTTTGACTACACTCATTTGCAACTATTGGTTAGGTATAAATAAAATTGTTCAGCAAAAAAATCAAAGTGCTCTGTGTAAATCAGTTGGTAAAATGAATTCCTAATAAGAGAATATATGTAGGCATATTTTTTAAAACTATTTTTATTTTGGGTTCATTAAATCTCTTTCGCCCTACTCTTTCCTAATCCCTTCCAACACTCCAACACCAGGTAAGAGAGAAAGGTTAGGAAAAGGGCTGTAGTTTTCTTTAGCTACTTCCTGCTGTTTAGGGGCATAGTTCCTTAGGGGCAAGTCCAATCTTCGTTTCAGGATATCTCCAACTTCTTCTCATCACACTGCACCAACAGCAACCAGGAGCAGCAGGGAGGAAGCACCAACACACTTCTTCTTTCTCTGAGCTCCTAGTCTCTCTCTGGGTCTGGCACCTATCCAAACTGGCAAAGACCACGCCCCTGCATGAGGTAGTTCACAGCTGACAAACATCACGTGCCGTCTCAGGAGGCAGTGATCAGCTGTGAACAAACTGGAGCAGCCCCCATATTCCCCACCTGGGATTAAAACAAAAACATGTTTACATATAAAACAAAGCTTCCACAACAGACATATATTATTATATATAAATGTTTGCTTCCTGTACCTTTTAGAATAATACACATTTTTAAATGTATATTCATATATACACACATTTTTCACACAAGTTAGTAGATATTTACCAATATTCTATTGAGTAATTGATGCTATTAGGAAAGTAGGAAGTCAATAAGTACTTAAATAGGGTTCCTAGAGAACACCGGGACTTTATTGCTTTAGAAAATAAACAGTAGAAACTTCATAAGATTCTTTTGAGAAGACATGGTAGAAAGTACAGAAGTGTGTGTCAGGAAAAGCTGAACTTTGGATCTGAAGGTAGCTGGTCATGCCTGAGTTGGAAGACAAAGATGGCTTTTAATGGTTGTGACCCCCTAATGACAATCCTGACAATGTCAGTGTCTGTAGATATTGAAAGCACTACCATGCTCTCAGACCCTTAAGTCTGCATACAGCACCAGAAAGGCTGTGCTCAGCCAGTCTAAACTGAAACCAGATGACGGACTGACAATATCTCCAATAGTCAGGTGGAGAGATAGCTCCCAAGTCGCTCAGTGCTTGACAGAACCCAGGCAATCCTCTGGTCCTAAAGCACAGAAAGTGGTCCAGTTTGTACAGGAGTGCAGATGCTGCTGCCATCTTGCCCAGCCTATTTTACATGGCCCTAGTTCTCTGTATTCTAAGGCTTCCCCTACGGAAGATGCTGACACTTTTCCTTCTGCCTCCTGAGGCAGTCATTAGTCTAAATGAGAGAATACCGCAGCAACAAGTAAGAAGCTATGATGAAGGGCATAGGGGTAATTCAGGACAGTTCAGCAGGAGGAGCATTCAGCACTTGCCTTAAAATAAAATGCAGAAAGCCTCTGAACTCAAGCTTCATTCCCTACAGGTAGCAGTAGGACATATTGCTTTTCTCATATGTAAAAATGTAAATTTCAATGCTTGTCTCATAGGCAAAAAAGTATGTTTTATTTTTTTTAAAAATTGAAGATTGTGTGATGGATTTGTTAAACGTTTTTCAGCGTAATAAAAGCCTTACAGCTTTGAGCATGCTGAGAGTACAAGTGTCTTGATTTTCCTCCAAACTTTAGAAATAGGAACTTTTGGAAAATGATGGAAACTCTAATCAGAGTCTGATCTGCCCATGTTCACCACTCAGTCTGTAATTGTTCCAAGTCTGCCAGCTTTTTGTTTCTATCTGCTGCTGATTCACGTTTCCTAGTTACAATATCTGATTATATTTACTAAGACGAAAAAAAAGATATTATCAAAAACACAATAAATATTCATTAAAATAATAACCACAGAGAAGTCTAAGATTATCTTTACAAAGACAATCAAGATGCAACAGACAAAAGGTATAGCTTTATAAACAGATATCTGAATGTTGATTTTTAAAAAGCCAGTGTGTTACAGAGGAACCAGTGAAATTTGGAAAGCAACAAAGTATGGTTGGCCTCCTGTGGTGGCATTCTCAAAATCCCTTTACATTTTAAATGATGTCTTAGATCACCAAATAGACATTTTTATTACAAGAAACCAAGTATATTGTTTTTAATTTCATATTCAGCTACATCAGTGAGCAAGTGTGTGTATTAGGGAGGATTAAACTAGACTTCCTATTGGGACTCCAGGTGAGAGGGGAATGAGAGAATGGGGAAACAGAAGTATCCAGAGGGTCCTAGAAACCTACAAGAAGACCATCAAGGCTGGCAGTCTGGACCCAGGGGGTTCTGCTCAAGTTACTGTACCAATCAAGGACATTGCATGCAGTAAAGCTAGAAGCCCTATTCAGATCTAGCCAATAGATAGCACATTCTCCACAGTTGTGTGGAAAGCAGGGACTGACTCTGACATGAACTCTGGTGCCCCCTATTTGACCATTTCCCTTTGGTGGGGAGGCCTGGTGGCACTCAGAGGAAGGGTAAGCAAGCTACCAGGATGAGACCTGATAGGCTGTGATCATATGGTATAGGAGGAGGTCCCTTTCTGTCACAGACCTAGGGGAGGGGAACAGGGTGAAAGAGGGAGGGAGGGGGAACAGGAAGGGACAAGTAAGAGGATAATAATTTAGATATAATATGAATAAATTACTTAAATAAAAAATGGTCTATCAGACAAAGACCAGCACTCTGGGAGACAGAAGCAGGTGAATTTCTGTGAATTTGAGGCCAGTCTGGTCTACAAAACAATTCAAGGACAGACAAGGCTACAGAGAGAAACCCTGTCTGGAAAAAAAAAAACATGAAACCAGAACCAAAATCAATCAAAAATAAACAAAACAAAACAAAAAACAACCCAAGCATGGTTTCCAGTCTTTCAAAGATACCATAACCAACAGCAAGCAAAATGGTCTGTGTCCATTAATTACCTTCTCCTGTATGCTTAGAGCAAGTCATGTTATACACAGTCATTTTAAGACACTAAACAACCGACATTGTCTATGTGTTTACATGAATAAATAAGTGTTCCACAGGAATAAAAATGTGGGGACAAAGATAAGTACACAGGTCCCTCTCTGCATATTAGGTACTCAGACTTCCTTTGTACCCAAGCCCTCTGGAGATTTTGTTTTCATTATAAGTCTTTTTAAGAACAACAAAAAATGGAAAGCAGAGGTAGGAAACCAGACTAATGAAAGTTCTGGCTAAAACTCTACAGAGAAGTAAATATGTGGGCAGAATGCAGCAGACAGCAGAAACTGCATCCCTTCTCAGTTTCGGATAATCTGCCTTGTTCTTCTCAGAGATCTACCTGTTCTCCCTTTGTCATGTCGCGTCTTACAGAGAATCTCCGAATGTGTTCACCAACGCCATGTCAGGCACTCTCTGAAGCCATCGTCACTCAGATAGCTTTGCAGAGCCTTGTATTGTCCACAGAAGTTTTATTTGAATTCAAATGACTGCTGTGTGAATCTCTCAAACATAAGACCTCAGTAAATCCCCATCAACTCTTCATCATTAAGAAGACTGTGCCTGTGCTCTTTGATGAGAGTCTTCCTGATTTGGGATGCTCAGGAAGTCATACTGCATAGCAAGTGTGCCTGTGCTAGCCTCTAGCACGGATGACACCTGTCAGTGCTCAGTAGAGTAGGAGGCACAGAGAAAGATGCAGTTCTTATGTGGGGACATCGTCTAGACTCACAAGCAGTGTCTTTTGCTGCTAAGTATCTAAGTATCTAAGTAGAGAACATAAGCAGAACGCTGTCCACATACCAGTGTCTGCGTTTTATTTTTTTTCCTCCTTTATTAATTTATTCTTGTTACATCTCAATGGTTATCCCATCCCTTGTATCCTCCCATTCTTCCCTCCCTCCCAATTTCCCCTTATTGCCCTCCCCTATGACTGCTCCTGAGGGGGATTACCTCCCCCTCTATATGATCATAGGGTATCAAGTCTCTTCTTGGTAACCTGCTGTCCTTCCTCTGATTGCCACCAGGTCTCCCCGTCCAGGGGACATGGTCAAAGTTAACCTGCAAGTAATAGTGTTTTATTTTGCAAAGGTTTGGCAAGGCAAACACAGGCCCCACCTTCCTTATGGTAACTCCAGAATGCACTTTAAGAAAAAATTATATTATACTCTGTTACCAAATCAGCAACAATATTGCAGAATGTCTGTTCCTGGGTATAGCAGCTGATGCTTACAACCAGCTATATATCCAAGAACTGTTGTTGTTGTTGTTTTGGTCTTTGTTTTGGTTGTTGTTGTTCACATAGCATTTCCATAGTCCATACATAATTTTTCTTTCTTTCTTTCTTTCTTTTTTTTTTTTTTTTTTTTTTGGTTTTTCGAGACAGAGTTTCTCTGTGTATCCTTGCCTGTCCTAGACTCACTTTGTAGACCAGGCTGGCCTCGAACTCACAACGATCCGCCTACCTCTGCCTCCCTGAGTGCTGGGATTAAATGCGTGCACCACCACTGCCCGGCATAATTTTTCTTTCAAAAATACGTATTGTCAAAGAAGTGACACAGAGCCCACAGAGCATATGGGCTGATTACTCCAAGGAGTTCACGCATGCCACTCCACTCATGTCACATGTCAACCGTAAAATGCTGGGTTTCTTTCTTCAGAGGAACATGTCAAGTTGCCACAGTAGACGTAGAGACTAGATACTCCCGCTTTTGCCAGCAGTGCCACGGCTACCCCTCAGATGTGGTTTCGGTGAGAAGCCGATGGTCTGCCACTTGCAGAGCAACCAGTTTCCTAGGAAATGGGCCAGTCATCACAGTTGTTAAGGAGAAAGTAAGTCCTTAGTGCTAAAATAACAGTGGAAGTCAGGGTGCTAATCCAAGAAATATTCTTTTCAAGATGATGACAAAGACATGCTTGGGAGAATAGTATTCTGATTTCTAAAAGGAATTTGGGTTGAGGAAAATTAATGATAAGAAGACCTCAGGTACCTTTGATAGAGTAAAGATACACTTTTGTGTTTTCATGTAAGTTCTTTCCTTATCAATTACAGACTCTTTCAGCATGAGAAAGTCCAGCAGCAGATGATGTGCCTTTACCTGTGAGTCACCTTCTGCTAACAATTCCTAATTAACTACGAAATGGGCTCAAGGCATCTTATAAGTACAGACAATTGGAACTATTTTGGCCCCAGCACCACAAATAGTCTAGTCCTGTGGTGTGATGGCTAATTCCATGTGTCATCTTTTGTAGACTATGACACTATGTTGATCAAATGCTAGCCCTAGGTGGTATTACAAAAGTAGTTGTGAATGTTATCAAAGGTTATAATCTGTGAACCTTAAATAATATAAATGACCCTTTATAATGTAAGTGGGCCCTATCTAGTCACTTCAAGGCTTAGAATTTCTGAAAAAGAAATATTTTTTTCCCTGGAGTCCATAGCATAAAAGTACTCTCTGTGGTCTATATGCTGACCCAAATGTAGACTTCATGCCCACACCTGTGCTGGCAATTCTTCCAGAATTTCCAGTCTTCTTGAAAGTATACACTGTTGGCCTATCAATTGAATGGCTAATTCTTTTAAAAAACCCTAATAGGTAGGTTAGAATATGTCATTGCTTTTGTTTCTCCAGAGAACACTGAACAGTTACAAAATAAGATTATGTCAATCATTATGATGTTTGCCACAGGTAGTTTCTAAGAAGAATGTCTTCCCTGATACACTGCATCATTGCAAGTGCATGTGTTGATGTATCTATTTTCTAAACCTAAAAACAGTCTCCCCTTTTTACAAATAACGAAAAAGGTTCAGAGACTCTAGTAACTTTCTTGAGACTATCCCCTTTAGAACCTAGGTCTAAGCTTTCCATGCATTTGCTGTATAAGCATCGTGCCTCCTATACCTGATGACACCTCCACAGGCTCAATGAGCTAAAATTATGCTTTAAACGGTGTTGGAAATATTAAGCCTATAGAGATGTGATCAAGAGCAAATAATTAGTGATTACAAACTGCCTTCATGTGTACTGAATGAAAGGAATCATTGCATGCCAAGTTTGTCCCTTTCCTGTAGTAAAGCCCGCCTTCTCTCACTTGAACAGTTTTATACTTAAAATCACAGGTTATCACTGCTAAGCATTTTTTTTTCATTCTTTCCAGTTATAACTAAATCAGATTCACAGCTTTCAAGTAAAAACCTGCCAAATGGAAGTTAATATTCTGAAATAAGTACTGTCCTTCAGGCTACCATAGTATCTGTATCACCCACCATCTCTCTCTTTTTATTTAAAGGGGAGACATAGTCTTCCCTAGGGAATAGCATATCAATTGGTCTTCCAATACTAAATGACCAGCCCTGAGAACATATATACAATTAACATTATTCAAACTAAGCAGGTCATAATTATGTATGTAGAAAATGTACATATATTTTTTCCAAGTTAAAACACAGAATGTGGATGTAATTTCTGTCACCTCCAATGCTTTGAGTACCCTGGAAAATAGCAGCTTCTTCTACTTCTTTATGACTGCACTCTATCTGTTGTACTGTGGTCAATCTTGCCTAAAAGTTGAGGACACCGTACTAAGAGTTACAGCCCTTGTTAGCTATGTTATTTGGCTTCATGAATAAATCGCCCCATATCTCAGGGCACTGTAGTGAAAATTAAATGAGGCAATCAACTAA
Source organism: Acomys minous (assembly GCF_964271855.1). Lineage (NCBI taxonomy): Eukaryota > Metazoa > Chordata > Mammalia > Rodentia > Muridae > Acomys > Acomys minous. Next base: position 104,433,922 of record NC_140492.1, on the reverse strand, counting down.
CCTGGGTCCATAGGGGCTCATAGAGACTGAACTGCCAACCAGAGAGGATACATGGTACAGACTTAGGTCCTCTGCATATATGTCACAGCTGTGCAGCTGGGTCTTCATGTGGGACTCCTAAAGCAGGAGCAAGGCCATCTCTGACTACACTGTCTGCCTTTGGATCCCTTGTCTAACCTTAATAGAATAATATGTTTCTAATCCTACTGCAACTTGATGTGCCATGGCTGGTTGATGTTCATGAAAGACCTCCCCTTTTCTAAGGAGAAATGAAGGTGTTAAGGGGGGAAGGGAGAGGGAGGGAATGGCTGGAAGGAGAGGAGGGAGGGGAAGCTGTGATTGGCATGTAAAGTAAATCAATAATTTACTAAAGATTATAAAGAGAGATAATCTATAAAATCACAGAAGTCAATGTCTGACACAGGGAAGTAGTGACAGCACCTTACTATTTCATCAGTAGCAGACATGTTTCTCAGCACCTATTTTGATGCAATGACATAATCAGTTTATATGTCTATATGAACTCCGTGACATAAGCAGTTTATATGTCTGTGTGAACTCAATGACATAAGCAGTTTATATGTCTATATGAACACAATCCTTGCCAAACATTTCTGAGGTTGGTCCATCCTTGCTCCCATTTCACTAACGACAAAATTTACTACATAAATGATGTTAAATGTTCAAGGTCATGGAGCCTGTGAGAAGTAACAGGAGAGCGAAGTGCGTAACCTGGCACCAGGCATTCACCCTCTCCTCACTGCACATACTAGTTCCGTTTGCTTCCTTCTCTTTATTCCAAGATACTCAACACAGCCTGTGATGCCTGTGCGGAAGTCACATTCTCATCTTCAGTAACAATTTAAGCTATTTCCACTTTGGGTTACATGAACTACTTCCCCAAAGCTGTGGCGATGGTGTTTAAAGAACAATTCAGGATTTGTGGCATCATGAAAACAAAAAGTAGATCCATGGGTGAAAGGAGATTAAAAGAAAAAAGCACGGTGTGGCAGAAGATGCATATATAAGCCACTGGATCGGGAGACAGGCGACTCAGCTCTCCAGAAGACAGAGACTTACTACCATACTCCATAGCCCCAAGTTGGGAGTAGAGCCAAACAGGCAAACCATTTAAGTGCAGAAGTGTCACATTGTCACAGGGAACTAGGATAACTCTAATTATATTTTCTTTTTTTTTGTATTTGGAAACCATGGAAATAAGAGGCACTTATCATGTTCAAGGGAAAATGTTTCTGAGGAGAAAATTAGCCTCAGATTTTGCCCTTTGAACCAAATTATTTGTTTTTCTCCACACTAAAAAAAATGTCCTCTGTTCTTAAGAGAGGACTTACATGAACTGTAGGTCTCAATTTTCTCTCTCTGTTTATTGGACACAGTAATATATACTTGGACTATTTTCTAACATAAATTTGAGGATTAAAAGTTTTAAAAATACATGGCTTTTTTTTTTTGCAAACTTTTAAGTGTTCTCCAATTGAGAGCTATGTAATTAGAGTGGGTGCTTGTGGGGTGCAATTCCGAACTGAAATTACATATTTTCTAGATCATAATCCTCTAAGCCACCATGCCCCCATACATCTTATGATGCAAGTAATGAAAGGCTCACAGAGATTAGACACAAAGTTAGCAACAAAAGAGTGACTGCAGTGCAGGATTGTGGAGCCCAAGCATCCTCCTTGTGGGAATAATTTATTTTTTAAAATTTAATTTCCACTTCTTTCTAAGATATTGAAAGCAGCAACTAAAAGTTAAGGCCTGGTGTTTCATTAAGGCCAGATATTGCTTTATTTATGAACTGACAATGTATCCTTAATGGGATTGAACCCGCACACTAAGGAGATATTTTCCACAAAGATGACCAGAGAAATGATTCTTAGAACACCTGAGTGAAACTCTGCATGGATTTAGGCAGACAAAGCACCATGAGATTCTGAGACCTGCTATAAGACATTTACTCGTAAATGTTCTTCAACATAATCAAAGGGGCAGAGACTAAGGGAATAAAAGACAATGGCACTGCCCTGAGATCCAGCACTCCAAAGGAAGCAGGATCAGGGGGTCAGGGTCACCTTCTGCTACATAGTGATTTGGAGCCAGCCTAAAATACATATAACCCTGTCTCAAAAGCCAACAAGTCAAGAGAGGAAGGAAGGAAGGAGGGAAGGAAGGAAGGAAGGAAGGAAGGAAGGAAGGAAGGGAGGGAGGAAGGAAGGAAAAAAGGAAAGAAGGGAGGGAGGAAGGAAGGAAGGGAGGAAGGGAAAGAGGAGAGAGGAAAAGAGGGAGAGGGAGAGGGAGAGAGAGAAGGGGGGAAGCCAGACAAAATTAGAAAATGTTGTACAAGTTTCATAAATCAAAGAATGACATCTCTGAATGCCAAAGAAAAAACTTTTGATGAATTAGAAAAAGAAAAAAGGATGGGCCAAAATTACTAAAAGTTGCATCTACCAAACTGGAAAAAGATCCCAACAGAAAGGAAATTCTTGATATTTGGGACAAAAAACAATGTCACTCGTAATCTCCATAACAGGAAATATGGCAGATAATTTCACAGCTAGGACACAGGAGAAGTCATTAGGAAATTAAAATTAAAAGTTACCATTATGTGCTATTCATTACAACAATAGTGTCTGAGGAATTAAAACAGTAACATCAGAATACAAATCCCCAAATCACATAATGGTATTGAACCCCCCACTGATAATGTTTCCAAGAGCTCTAAAGTAGCTATTGCTGCTGCATTAGAAGTATGTGTTTTCAAATACCTCTGAAACTCTGTCCATCAAATTTACACAAAAATCAAGAGTAAGTTTTAGGGGACCACTGCACAACACAAAAGTTGACTGGACTAATTTCCGTCTCCAACCTCATCCCTGTGTGGCCAGCATGATAGGAGATTGTTACACACCTGTGAGAACCAAGCGGCAGTGACTGAAATTTGTAGCACCTCCTCCACACAGTCCCTAATATATACCTCTTCCTTGGAACTTCCAAGACTGTACACTACAAACCATGCTAATAATCTCTGGTTAAATACCATTAAACTGTTAATAGCGCTCCAAGCATCCACATTAGGGAATGAAGTTCCCGTGGGAGTGAGGAAGCCATTGGAGACATGCTTTCAAAGCCTTATGCATCAGAAACAGAGCAAGGCTAAACCTACTTGCAGTACGGGGCATTTCTACTCCCGTGGGATCAATCACTGTGAAAGGTGGGGGAATCTTCTATGCTGTATTTGTGTCAAGAACCACAAGGTTGCACAGGAATACCATGCACCATGAAACAACAGGGAGCAAAGCAGTTAATGTGGGAAGGTGTGCATCACAGACAGCTGCTGCTGGCAGAGACAGGGGGGCGGGGGTCATGAAAGCCAGCAGAGATTATGCAGGTCAAAGAAGAAACACATGGCTTGCGCATCAAGACAGAAAGGGGAAAAAAAAACCAGATAAACTTAAATGCATTATTTGATGTTCTTTTTCTGATCTAAGAGATCATGGTGGCAGCACAGAAGTAGCTCTGTATTGGTTGATCATAGTTTAAGGATAAGGAAAAGGAATGACGTGATGTCTCAGTAAAGACCAAGGCTTGAGAGCACTCGGTTTCTAACTGTCTGTAAGTTCATTATGATGTATAAATCTGGGGTCTGGTCAATTTTACTGTGTGAATTTTTTTTAATTAATTAAATTACTTACTTTACATCTCAACTGCAGCTTCCCCTCCCTCCTTTCCTCCCAGCCTCTCTCTCCTTCTCAGTTCCCTCCCCCACTCCCTGCCTCTTCCATTTCTCCTCAGAAAAGGAGATATCCTCCCATGGATATCAGCCTGGCTTGGTACATCAAGTTGTTGCAGTAAGATGAGGAGCATCTTCTTCTATTGAGACTAGACATGGCAGCCCAGTTAGGGGAAAGGGACCCAAAGGCAGGCAACAGAGTCAGAGACAGGCCCTGCTCCTGCTTTCAGTAGCCCCACATAAAAACAATTTCCTTGGATGATCTCTAGATGCCAACATTAGCAAGAATGCTCAGCAATGCCAGTTTCCACACTAAGTGTCATATTTCTCTCTTAATCAATCTTTATTTCTTTAGAAAGAAGGATTTCTTTCCTTCCCTGAGACCAATCCTTAGCTGACAGCCATCACCAGCAATGTGTCTGGGAAAGCTGCTATTCTATTGTTTCTTAACACCCCCCCACACACACACCCCCAGCTTCTGGCTTTAATAAGGAGAGAACATTTAATATGGCAGAGAAATGATTTTAAAGTGGGCTAAAGTTATAACTCAGAGTGTTGTGCCTATGTTTTACTGTGCTACAATCAAGGGATCTTTTCCACAAATAATAACAGCTATGAGGAGGTTTGCCTTGTCACTTCAAGTCTGCCAAAGAGGACGGTTAACAGGAAGCCTTTGAAAGTTCAGGTACAAATGCCACCTTGAAATTTCAACAATACAGAGTTATGTACTTTAGCACATGATGTCGCCTTGATCTAACAGCTAAATTCCATGGGTAAATTCTTACTGACTTCAGAAGTTGTGGGCCTGTCTGGTCTATATAAAGACCAGATAGGAGTCCAAGGCTTCAAACCTTATGAACCTTAAATGATCTAAGAGACGTTCTGACCAAAGCCGCCCCACAGATTTAACAGCCTTGATGAGCAAAGACCTCTCTATGACTATTCTAGGTCTCAATTTCCTCCATTGCCTCCTCATCCACTGGCCTTCCTCTTACTAACCATTTGATTGAATTGTATTGAACCTGTGTCTTCTGGGTAAAACTTGCCCATCTCTTATTCTGTATGTAGTAGCCACATTTTTGCTGTTTACCTCTAGAAAAACTAGTTTTTGCAAATTTATTTGGGAGGCAGGCATGATAGTGCTTACTTATAATTCTAAAACTCAAGGGGATGAAACAGGAGGCTCATAATTTCAAGATTTAATAATACAAGTAAAATAGAACTTCTTATCCAAATAAGTGATGAATCTTATCTGCATTGGTTAGACACCAGAGCAGTACAAAGTGTCCTCCATAAATGTGTTAAGTAGTTGAATTGTTAAAGGACAGTTCCAGCAAATGAGAGGGTTTTTTAAAAAATATGCTCATATGCTTTAAAGTGATATAATCCCTTTTTCCTAATAGGCACCACTCCATGCACCTAGCTACTGGTAAACTGTGGAGGCAGATTGGCTACCTCAAATAACAAAGCCAGGTTCCGTTTTTAAATTCACTTACAGCATCAAAAATGTGCCATGCATTTTACATATATTTGAATTTGTTCTTTACAGAAGGCCTATGAGGTGAAATGGACCGCCCACTCTTCCAGAGGATGGAGCCTCAGTTCTAGTCTAGGTAGCTCTTTTCTCAGTACTAGTATACACACATAAAATATATAATATAAGCCGGGCGTGGTGGCACACGCCTTTAATCCCAGCACTCGGGAGGCAGAGGCAGGTGGATCGCTGTGAGTTTGAGGCCAGCCTGGTCTACAAAGCAAGTCCAGGACAGCCAAGGCTACACAGAGAGACCCTGTCTCGAAAAACCAAAAAAAAAAAAAAAAAAAAATATATATATATATATATATATATATAAAATATGGAGTATATTTGTTCTGTGTGCATGTATATATTTAAAATGCTTCATTTATAAAGGGATCTCAAGCTTGGGGTTGTGGGATTTCTATAAGGTTTTCCACATGGACAGGCATTGGGTGCAGTGTTATCAACAGTATCAGCTGCCAGGTTGTGAAGAAGAGGTAGCTGCTTAGTGTACCAACTAATGCAAATCACTGCAGTTGCTGGGATGGCTACAGCAATATCTCTGCAATGACTAAGGCCAGGCTTGAGGTAACAAGGAAGAAAAATTAAGGTTGCAAATTGACCTGAATTGTTATCGATTCAGTTGCATTAAAAATGATAAAAATAGAAAAATTGGAAAACCTTTCAAATATTTGTGTGTGGGGGGGGAGGGGGGGAAACATGATTTATTTTCTGTTATCTCAAAACATGCTGTTCACTCCAGGAATCCAGTTAATAACTATTTCCATCAGGAGTGTAAACAAATGGAGCTTTGTTTAAAGTGTGCAAACAAGGGCACATCTCTGGGATGATTAATGATGTTTGAAAGAGGGAAAGTCCCAATGTCTCAAGCTTATAACGTTTTCACCATGGCTCTTATTACCTAAATAATGCCAGTTGCCAGGATCAGCCCTTAAGACTTCATACTATAAAAAGTTCAAATACTTCGTGGTACAGAAGCTGTAATGACTTAAATATAAAATTTCTGCAACAGACTCATGTGTTCCAGCACATGGTCACAATTACTTATGCTGTTTTGGAGACCATAAGACCTTTGTCAGGTCAAGCCTTCTGGAGAAAGAGAGCCACTGAGGGGCAAGGCTTGAGGTGTGTAACCTGGCCCTTATTTGTATGTGCTGTGTGCCTCCTGGTCCATGTGGATCTGAGCAGGCAGCCTCAAATTCCTGCAAACACATCCTTACGCTATTCCCACTCTTTAGCCCCTCTGCCAAGACAGGCTGTATCCTCTCGAGTGGAGAACCAAAAGGAATTCTTTGTCCCTAAGGTTGCCCCCTGTCAACTATTTGTTCTCAACATGGAGAATAGGAAAAATACATGGGAGAGAGGTTGAGTTTTAACTCAGACCCAAGTCATTCATTTGCTCTCAAAAGTGAGATCAAAATCCAGTAAGATTTGCAAACCAAAGAGCAGACTCTACTGCTATTGGTTTCTTTTAATATAATAGAATTGCATAAAGAGAAAAAATTTTAATTATATTTCTTCCTATTCTTTTTATTTAATTTTAAATTGTCTTCATTTATTTATTAAGTGCATGTGTGTGCACATGTATACACACATGTCACAGCGTGAAGGTGGAAGCCAGAGGACAACCTGTGGGAGTGGGTTCTCCCCTTCCACCATGTGTCTTTCAGAGACTAAATTCCTGTCATCAGGATAGGCAGCAAGCACCTTCACCTGCTGTGCCATCTTACCAGCCTAAAAATATTTCCTATGCTTTCTTTTTCACTCTCTGAACACTGTATAGGGTGTGTGTGTGTGTGTGTGTGTGTATGTGTGTGTGTGTGTGTTGTGTGTTTGCACATATGTGTGTGATATATATGTGTATGTGAGAGATAGATAGACACACATCATACACATAAATGAATTTGACTGAATATTTCATAGGAAAAGATATTTTTAAAATGATTTCAGAATCACAGTTCAAAAGCTGTATATGGGTTACCGGGAAATAAAAAACTTACCCACATAATCACCTTATTTACTATTCTTGCATGAAAATCAGGGAACTAACTTTCATAATCCTAGTTTTCTTTGTTAAGAAAATTGATCTTTGGAAAGATTAAAAACTTCAGTATTTCAGAGAATATATGAAAGCTGGCATTCAAGGTCTGGCCCCAGGTCGTATTCTTCTTTGATCATATTTTTGTGATAAGAAGTATGGACACTTATTGCCCAACAAAATAGAAAGATAAATAAACCAATGATCCAATCACCAAAGACATAATTTTGTTGGAAACAAACTGAAAATGATCCATAAATGGAAAATAATCACGCTCACTCAGAATTTCTGTAATATTGTGTTACAACAGTGTTTATAAGCAAGTTTTCCCACCAAGAAAATACCTGAGCATGTGTTACTCTCTTTGTCAAAATTAGCTGCACTGAAGTGAAGGTGAGAGCTGTTTTTAAGACAGTTTTGATTATTATATTCAAAAGAAAGCTTGAGGGAATTGTATTTTTCACTTGCAATGGACACTTGCGGAGCAGCCACTGGATCAGATACCGGGTTGATCCACAGCACCACCCTAAAATTCTCTCTTTCCATATGCAAACTGTTACAGACCTTTTACACTATAACAGAGCCTTTAAGTGTTCTGATGTTTTCAGAAGCACAATGTCTCCCTTTGCTCAGTGCCTACAAGTGACTACGAGAATTCCATATTTCCCTGGATGATGCCTTGAACACTGTACAACAATGCAGACTTTTTGGGTTCTATCCTCTTTGCCAGTATCAACCCATTACCATATAAAAGAGAATCAAACAAGCAATGAAGTCCTATCCAACTTTCTAAAAGAATATTCAGGAGTAGGACATATTAAATGGCATATTAGGGAAATTAGACGCAGCCTTGCTCTAACTGTAATACCTCTTTCATCTTGTCTTTGAAATTATAAGAATACTAAAGGGAATAAGTCACTTAGAAACACATAAAGGGTTTAAGTGTAATTTCTGTGTAAAATGTATATTCATTCTAGGAAGTATATTTTCCTACAAGTATATATTCCATACAATATTTTCACTATTTTTCTTGGGCAAAATACTCTTATTTCTCCCAGTACCGCTGAAAAGAACTGGAAGGAACCTTAGTTCAGTGGACCTGGGGGCGATAATGAGGCTGAGAATAACCTGTCTATGGTGACACAGGGAACAGGCCCAAGGAGCACTTGCCATTGGCCATTGTAACGGTTCTATTGTCAGAAAGGGTAGAACCAATGCATGCAGTTCTTCCAATAAGAGTTGGGCCTCATTTTTATTGGATACAAGACTTCATTTTTTAAAATATTTTGTTGTTTGAGAATTATATACATTTGGTTTGATCAAATTCACACCTCACTCCAGTTTCTTCTCTTACTTCTTCACCTATCCTCCACATCACTTCTCCCAAGCTTCATGTGATTGCCTTTTTTTCTTTTTCTGGCATGTTGCCCCTTAAACTCTACCCATGCTTCAGCAGATAGTCCTATACCCAGACATCAATTTTTTATTGCCCAATACCAAGCCAATTGGCAAACCTCATGATACACAAACTATCAAAATAATCCTCAGATGAGGCACTTTGACAAATTTTCATATTTAAAAATCAGTCATTTACTTGCTTCAGCACTCAGCATGTATTCCAAATGTATTGGCTCAGGGATAGCTAGATCTGCTGATACAAACTAATTAAAAAAAGGTCTAGAAGTCTCACTTGACTTTTTCAGGAAAACAGTATCATTCACATTCCTGGACAGAAGAAACTCATTCAGTAATGATCTCAACACAAAGAAGACTTGACAGTCGGGTCAGGAGACAGAATAGTCATGATGTTTGTTCCTGACTGCATAAGTCATCCATAACAGAGTTTTCAAATATTTAAGAGAAAAAGAACCTGGTCTTAAGCTATTGTGGGTTGCATTTTCTACCACTTTGCATTAGAACTCTCCTTAAATATACTAAAACAGCAAAGAGGCTTAATCAATACAGATTAAGGGGTTAATAACTGGAGTTGGTTTCTCTCATAAATTAAAATGCTAGACCATCTTCCGAGAATAAAAGAAAAGTAGTAATAAAGTTGTGTGAGTTATAATAATCACTGAGATAGCTATACCAGGGAAGTTATTGGAAGCCTAATTGAGATACAGAGCCATAGATTTGTAGTGATAGACTCCTGCGATATTAGGATATAAAAAGAACTTATTCATAACAATGGATTCATGCAGGGCTCAGATTTTGCAGAGTATAGGATAGAAGAATTATATATAAAAAAAGACCAAAATATATAGGCTGGATTAATTTAAATATGTTGAGAATAACAGTTAAAAGACTGAGGTAATAATATCCCAGTAGGAAACATATTGGGTTCTCAAAAGAGGTAGTTACACAAGTGTTGAATAAAGCATCTGTTCACAGATATGTATACAATAACAGCATTTTGGGAACTGTAGGAAAACAGAATTCATTCGGGATAATGACATCGAGTTGCTTTTATCATACCTCAGTGTGAAGGCATGGGCAGGGGAAATAGGCACCTTACACAACAGATAATTCCTATACTAGCAGAACCTCCAAATAGTCAAAAGCACCCCTTCCTGTAGGAGAGGGAGGAATAGGGGAATAAGTAAGCACTTTTCTTCACCTTTCTCTGGCCACCTACTGATTCTCCATCAACTCCAACAAGCAAATGCAAAGAAATTCAACAGGGGAGGTCATACTTCTGGTGAACAGAAAACTACTAGATACTGAGAGTACTAAATACTGGTAATTTCTTAAGGACTGGAAGCTTCTATATGTAAATTGTGATAGACAACTATATTGAAATAGATGAAATGCCATGTCTCTTGATTACACTCAAAGGTTATATGGATTGTCTACATGAGTACTTCTATCATTAAGGATGATTATGATGATGAGGATGAGGATGAGGAGGAAGATGTACAGAAGAAACACTGGGTAGATCTGAAAGATGCCTCTGAACATGAGTAAATATCAGGCATCATAAGTAAACAGTGATTGGGAAAGAAACAGATATGACTCAAGGGGATTATTTTATATAAAGGGTTGCAAAGATTGATGATTTCATGAGAAAGATATGTCCTCTCTTTCACCTTCCTGTTAAAGGAGTATGGGAAATGGTCAACTATCCTTGAGAGCTTTCATTGCGAGTATCTTCTAGTTAGGAGACAGATTTCAAGGCTTGCAGACTTAATGCAAAGTATATATTCTACTGTGGTTTATCAGTAAATAATAATACTTAATAGTCTTTCTATTTTAGCTCAAGGTGATGGTGAAGCACACTAATTTTCACAAAGCTACTGTGCAGAAAGCAAACATACAAAGCAGATATTATTTGGGGGTAAATGGAACATGTCATCTTTAAGAAATTGCCTAGGGACAGTCTATAAATTTAAAAAATCCCTACAATTATTGAGTGATATGGGAATACTTTCTTGAAAACAAAATTTAGTTGATGGACATGCAAAAGTGGTCTTTGCAGCCATTTATGATCACTTGCACCAATGGAAAAGAAAGAGAGCTATACAACACTGAATTTTCTCAGTAACTACCCTGCATAAGCTCCTTTCAAAATATTGGTGATGCTGAATTGACCAAGCTAAGGCAACAAAAGAAACACAAGACACATTCTGTGTTCTTGATAATATCCAAAGTAAGAGCAAGGATTCCTTCATCCATGTGACACAATATATGTGAAATAACCCAGTACAAATGAAGGCTGTCATCAAATAATTTAATATTAAAAGACCAAAGAATGAGATAATTATGAACTAGAGGAAGCCTTAGCATAAAATCCAGGGACTTTTAGAATATGACTTTAATCTGTATCACTATTCCTAAGGCAAGACAAAACAAAACAAATACATAATTCAATAAAGATGTTTTGGCAAAAGACAGAGTTTCTTTTCGAGCAAATATGTTTTATATGTCGTATTTGTCTCCTTTCATTTCTCACCACACTGATACCATGCTTAGCCGAAATATGTAAGTGTAAATATTATATAAATATAAATTTGACAAGGCCAGATGGAAAAGGGACAGATGTTACCACAGTCTATGGACGGTTGGAAGGATAAGTCCTATAGTTTCACTCACCGTCAACCTCTTTATTACCTTCTATAAGGCAGACAAGGGAAAGGCTCATGAAAAGCAGACACTGATAAGGGCACCAAAGAGCATATCCAAAGCATAGTAGTTACTTAGAAGAAACAGAACCATCCCAATAAGTAGTCAAATGGCTCATCTCAAGCACAGAGTGGTCCACCACAGCAAATACCATTTTAAATGATGCTGCTGATGTGTGTGTCCTCTCATCCTTTGCAGTGTGTCAGTTACATATGTCGCCTCCTTTAATTCCCATTACATGCGATCTTAATCTGTTTCTAATTAGATTTATGGTGGCTTAGGGTCAGGGTTTGACACTGATTTATAACTTTAGAATACCATAGAGAATTTTTATATTAAATTCATCATGTTAGTGAGCTTGTTTGTCCCCTTATACTAAATGTTCCCTTCATATGGCTTGCTTAACACATTTAAAATCTGATAAAGGAAATACAGTTTTAATTAAGCTCATTATAATTTAAAGTTAGTAGTGATACCTGCAGTTCTTAGGTAGAAAAAGGTCATGATCTGTTGAGCAATAAATCAAAGAAAGGGGGAAAAAATTAATGTGTCTAACGAAACCAAAAGAAATAAGTGTGCCAATATGAATTTATCCTCCCTGGCAGTACTTTGGATCAATAAATGTTAGAAATATTCCTTAAATAATTTTATTAAATGGTGATTGACTTTGATGGAATTTTGGAACCACCAGTGTCAAAAACCAAAACTACAACAAAGTTAATTTAGAGATTTTAATTGGCTTTTAGCTAAGAAGCAAATGATCAGGAAGTCCTTAGACAGAGCAGGCTCAGAAAGCATCCCGCCTGTAACAGGGCGGCAACAACTGAGACAAAACAGAAATGGCACAGGGACACAGCTTAACTTGTTTCAGCTCCTTGCATTGTTTCCTTCCAATGAGCTCGGTGCCTATGACCAGCCGAATGACTTTAAAGGGCCAGGGCTGACGAAGACTCACCCATTTGTTATGAGAAGGCAGAACTGAAAGAGGAGCTCAGCCTTTTGCCGAGCCAGGTTTCTGCAATGGATACAAGGTCCCATCACTAACACAGAAGCTATCTCCAACTCACTCACAAGCGAAAAGTTATTTTTCTCCAAGAGTCTTACTGGGTATTCAAAGCCAGACAGGCCCGAAGGCCATCAGTAGAGGACTTGAAAAAGAACTCAATAGCTTTTGGGGGAGTCCCTTTGATCCATTTTATAATGCTTTGTCACAACATTTTAAAAAATACCTTACAGCTTCTTTGTGATTATATTATGATTTTGGCTTTTCTGTTTTTCTAGGATTTCTGTGTTTGCAGACATGTGAGTCTCTATGTCTATATGTGTTTCTTGTGTCTTTTGTGCCTCTTTTTCTTCTGTTTGCTTTCTTCTGATTTTACAATCTTATTTTAGTTTAATATTTTTAGAAGGCTGGTTATATTCATATGAGAAAAGAGAAAAAAAGGAGTGGTAGATTTGGGTAAGTGAGGAAATGAGGAAGATCTGGGAGGAGTTAGGGAAGAGGAAACTAACCAGAATATGTTGTATGAAAAAAACCTATTTTCGGTTTTAAAAACAAGTAAATAAATAACAAATAAAAACTAAAATATGGGAAGTGGGTTGGTGGCTCAACCGATCCGGTGCTTGTCATACCTGCGTGAGAACCGAATTAAGGTCCTCAGTGCCCACATGAAAATCTGAGCCTTGGCACTAGCAGGGTGCAGATAAGAGGATCCCAGGGCTCACTGAGCCAGCACATTGGTGACTTAGTGAGAGACCTTGTCCTTAAAATAAGTAAGGTAGAGGGTAACTGAGGAAGACGCATGATATTTATTGCTTGCCTCCACATGTACACTCGTGCACACACATGGGCACACACAAAGGGAGGGAAGGACCCTAGAGGTATCTTCAGGCTTAGACATTTAATGCCTTAGACTTATACAAAATACTGTAGGCTCGGAATTAGAACAGATTAATACACTGGATTTGATATTTTCCCCTTTGAATACAACAGGAGCAGGAACCTGATTAGTCAGTCTAGGGCAGAGACCTCAAAAACAAGCACTTCTACCTCGTATCTTTGATAATGAGCTCTCTCCTGGAGAGAATCTGGAAACATCTTTGGTTCGATCAGCAGTTCTGTTCTGGTCAGGGGCCAGAAACGCCAAAACTATTCAGGGGCATTGGTTCATGATCTGCGCTCTTATTTTTATCTTTCTCCTCCTTTTCCAGAGTGCTTAATGAGCACAGCTGCTTGGGAGCTATGCATGCTCAGGTACTTCATTGTCCCTGGAGGGTGTACCTAAGTTCTAATACAGACACTTGGATGGAGAGTGTCCTTGGAGGGTGTACCTCAAGTTCTACTATGGACACCTGGATGGAGAAGCCCACGGACATCTTATGTGAGAGAAAACTGTACTACATGCCTCAACTATGTAGACCTTGTTAACCCCTTGTAGAGAAAGTCAGTGGTGACCTTTCCTGCTATACAGCAACCATACTTCCTTCCTCTACTTAGCGTCTCACCTATAAGAAAATTCCTTTCTTAACTTACTGCTCACTTTTTTTAAGTCTGTAAAACAGAGAATATAGAAGCCTCCAGCCCAGCGTGACTTTGGTATCTGTTGATTGCCTGAAACTTAGTCCGCTCAGTTATGCTTACCTGACCTGAGAAAGCCTCCATCGGCCTGAGGGTCCCCATCTCACCTACATATACTTTTTAAAAATTTATTTCTAATTTATCTTTTTCATTATAATTTTTATTAATTCATTCATATTACATCTGAATTGTAATTACATTACAATTGTTATCCCATCTTGTGTATCCTCCCATTCCTCCCTCCCTCCCTCCCTCCCTCCCACTTTCACCCTATTCCCCTCCCCTATGACTGTGACTGAGGGGGACCTCCTCCCCTGAATATGATCCTAGGGTATCAAGTCTCTTCTTGGTCTCTGCTATCCTTCCTCTGAGTGCCACCAGGATTCCCCATCAAGGGGACATGGTCAAGTATGGGACACTAGAGTTCATGTGAAAGTCAGTCCCCATTCTCCACTTAACTGTGGAGAATGTCCAGTCCCTTGGTAAGATCTGGGTAAGAGTTTGATGCTCACTGCACATATTGTCCTTGCTTGGTGCCATAGTTTGAGCAGGACCCCTGGGCCCAGATCTGCCTGTCATAGTGTTCTTATTCGCCTACATATACTTTTATCGGTATATCTACTTGAATCTTTGTATTGCTTCTTATTTATTCAATGTTTTTTCTCTTTCTCTTCAGTCCTTTGCAACTGGAGCTTATTTTCTATATAGCCTATATATGTGCTTAATAAAAGCTACTTAGCATATTTTTATTATATGAATAAAAACCTTAGTGCTTTAGAGATACAATTCTGTTTGTAGATCAGCATCAGCCCAGATTCCAGCTGTCACTCTTCTTCTTCTTCTTCTCATCACTCAGTGAGGGGCATGCCTTCTTCTTCATCTCCTCAGCAATCAAAACACACCTATCACTTCATTCTTAATGTCACAGTGTCCTCTCTCTGGTACTCTTTGGGATCATAAAGAAGCTAACACAACAAACTGTGTTAATTTCTCTAAGCTTCTTGGATATTATAGAACTTACAGCGTTTAGTGTTCTATGGGATTTTTTTCAATACATCTTCCTCAAATTTTCATATCTGCGTCTTATGTTTGATCTGCCTATATGAGTAATGAATTCTTATGTTTGCTTTATCTCAGCATCAGTAAGTATGACAGTTATATCTTTTTAAAACCGAAAAGAGCAACTAATGTCTAGACAGGTTACATTTCTGATGTAAATATAAACAGTTTCAAATATTTTAGCTGATGATTTCTTTTTAAAAAATATGTTTTTATTCTTTGAAAAACAGTTCCATAAATTATACAATGCATACTGATTATATTTATCCGCACTTTCTCCCTGCAGCTCTCCCAATGCCTCATCTCACACCTATCCCAGCCTCAGGTCCTCGTTATGGATGTTTTTGTACATATGTTGAAAAACATATAAATACATACATATAGATGTTAGTTTGTTCTTGTTTCTGAAGTTCATATTCATTCCTTATCTCATTATTCAATATGGATAAAGAAAACACTGTTCAGAGTCTTATATGATATACAAATTCAAGTTAAAAAGATTATGAAACTATATAGCCAAACTAATATTTTGTTTTCATTTATGTTGAAAAACTGACATAACTTATCATACTATAAGTTATATTATTAGAGCATAGTAATTGAGATTCGAGATCTCATGAGTGATGAATTTTGTATTTAACAAGATCTTACTGATTGAAATTGCACGTGTGTATGATATGGTCATAGAGTTATGGATCTTTCTAAACATAAACAGAATTCAGGTAATGGAATATCAATGTGAGCCGTTCTTCTAATTCCATTTCTAATATTCAGGAAGACTGACAATTTGACAAGGATGATAGTATAAGTATGTTAGTGTTTATATTATATAACAGATTTATATTTTGTCCATGTATATCTACTCTGGTAAATTTTCTTTCAGCTACCCATTTTAGTAAGTTGGTGTTCTCAATGAAAAAGAAACATATTATGGTTTTCTTCCATGAATATTTCTGTTGCTGTGATGTCAAGTTCATAGTCCCTACAATGTTTAACACTTCATTAAAGTACAGATGAGGCAAAATGGGTGTGGCCCTAACTATTTGCACTCATACAAGATGATGCATTTCCATTAAATCAGCTCTGGATTGAGAAATCCAGTTCTGCCCTATGTAGGTTTCCTTTGGAATTTGAAGGCCAGCAGCAGCCGTCTGTCAGGAAAGAGAAGGAAAGAATACATTTTTTTTTTTAGCTCTCATCAAACGCAGTAGCCCCAAGTGCTGGAAAACACTGGAGAAGAGTGCACACAGCCGTGCTGTGAAATCTTAACTAGAGCCTCCCGCACGAGAGTTACCTGTGACATTCAGCAAAATCAAGTGTGTGGGGCTTATCTCACTTTGCCTGAGGGAGACAATCTGAACTTCAGAGGCAGTAGAGCCCCAGAGTGTGCACTGTTGGTAAGCTTCCTAGTAATTTTTACATACTCTGCATTGCAGAAATTCAAAGGCATGGAATTTGTTGAGGGGCTTAAAACATCACTTCACAAAATGTTCCATAGATAACATAGGCAGCTTCATGAATTTTCATGACATGAATACATCCAAGAAGCCAGCTCCCACATATAGAAACAGGATAGGTTTTATCCAAGAGCTCTTCCCCAAGAAAGAAAGAGCTCTTCCCCAAGAAACATATATCGAGACATAGGTCATTATTTGGAGAAATCCACAGAACTACCCATATCTACTTTTTAAATGAATTTTAAATGAGCTCCACCAGCATCCCATGAATATCAGAACCCTTTGCTTTCAACCTTGAGTGGGATGTTACATCCCCAACGCCAAAGTATTGGGTGATTTGAGCAGGAATTCAGGACCAAGACTGTTCTTGATCCATTTCACTTTCCTTTACCAACCCTACTTCCAAAGCAAGGCAAGTGTTTCCATGGGCACCAAGACAAAGAAGGGATCTCCATTTCCATACAGAGAAGAAAACCCTGTGCTACTGGTCCTTCTGTAATTGGCTATGTCACTTGCTTCAATGTCTGATGACATCCCATTTTCCCATAGACACTGTAATTTCTTTTCTTTGTGTGGCTATCCAGGCAATGATAGCTGCTTCTGTGGCTAGGTTTTGTGACTTGAGTCTCAACAGATACTGATTTGAAATGATTAGTGGATGTTAAGATGCTAGTATACGAATATTACTTCTTTTTATTGTATAACAAAAATAACCAATTCAAAAATATAGCAAAAGAAATTAAACCTCCCAGTAACAACTAGGTATATAAGATACCTACTTATTTGAAAATCTCCCTGAAATACACATATACAGCATTATAAAATAACGCATGCATTATTACAAGCTGAACAAATACCTATTAAAAATTCTAATGTGTTTTTCCCCATCGGAGCATAGGAAAACATATATTTTGAAATTCTAAAGTGAAAGGGTTAAATTAAGTTGTGTCATAGAAAATATATGTGTCTAGAAAATATCAATTTTCTGCATTTCTTTAAGCAGAGTTGGTCACTGCTTCTCACATTTAAATATTCACAAAGATCATCTGAGAAGCTAAGCAACATCGCGGAGTTTGAGGTCCACCCTTCAGTCTCTAAATCAAGACTTCCAGATGGTGCCAGCCCCATACTCCTACATAGACTCAAGCCTCCTGGACAATACAGAAAAAAAGTAGATAAAATAAATTATGCTGTCAACTCTCTTGGTGGCTCCACTCCCAGACTAGCCCCTACAAGGAGACACGCAAAAAAGACGTGTTATACAAAGATGAACGAAGGCTCTGAGACTTTTCTAATTTCACGAACATGGATACATGAAATTTTTAGAGTAGCAAAGAACACACAGCAGATACGTAGCCATGTGGCTCATAAGGTACATTAGCTTGACCTTGGCAACTACAAGTCTATACAGCTTCAGAATATATATATATATATGAATGAAAGATATTGAATACATGTTCTATACAAACTCAAACCCTTATTTCTGTTCTCTTTCTTTTTCTCATTAGAAAACTACAGGCACCTGGAAAAAGAAGAATAATAAAAATAAAAGATAAGATAAAAACAAACCTGTACAGGATAAAAAGAAAAGAAAAGTTTTAAACGCCAAAGAAATAGAAAAAGATACAAATAGTTTGAGAAACACATACATTGGCATGCACAGAAAGCTTCTAAAAACACAAACATAGAAATCATAACATATAAGCAAAAGACCTATACAATAAGAAAGAAAAAGTCCTTAGACCTGGCTTTCAGTGGCTTTTCTTTTCTTTTCTTTCTTTCTTTCTTTCTTTCTTTCTTTCTTTCTAATATACCCAATGAGACTCCATTGGAGGAAATTAACTTTAATTTGTGATTATCAATTAGAGATAGCATCTGGGTTAGGGATGTAGGCCTATGTGTACTTCCACTTTCAGCTCTGGGACTCCTATGCAGACAGACCTGCGTGGGTCACATGCGAATGCTGCAAATCTCTGTTGGCTCACATGTGCATTGGTCCAGCTGTGACTAGAAGTCCTTGTTTCCTTGATGTTCTCCAGCTGTTACAGCTCTAACAATCTTTCTGCCTCCTCTTCAGGCAGGGTTCCCTGAGCTGTGAGGGGAGGGAATTTATGGAGAAATGTCATTTAGGATTGAGTGTTCCAAGGTCCCTCACTCTTTGCACTTTGTCCAGCTGTAGGAGGAAGTTTCTCTAGTGATGGCTGAACAAAACACACTGATCTATGAGTACAGAAGAATGTCTTTAGTAGTCATTTTATTTCTCTCTCTCTTTGTGTGTGTGTGTGTGTGTGTGTGTGTGTGTGTGTGTGTGTGTGTGTTGAACAGTTGTACTTGGTTTGACCCTAGGTCCCTGGGATATCTAGTCTCGGGTTCTTTGCAACCCAAACATTGTTAGAGATGGGTTCCATTTCATGGAGTGGGTCTTGAATCAAATTTACATTGGCTTATTAGTCCCACAAGCTTTGTGACACTGTTGGACTAAAGCAGCAGCTCTCAATCTGTGGGTCACAACTCCTCTGCCAAACCTCTATATCTAAAATACATGTACATCCCAATTCACAACAGTAGCAAAATTACCGTAATGAAATAGCAGTGAAAATAATCGTATGTTTGGGGTCACCACAACGTGAAGAACTGTATCAAAGGGTCCCAGCGTTAGGAAGCTTAAGCACCACTGCACAAGAGCATCTTGCGTGCGTGCAGATCACTGTATGTAGACTGAAGGTGGTAGCTGTTTTCTTCTAGTACTGTGAACACTGGTTAGAAGGGTGAAGTCTCTAGGTAGTCACCAGCTCAACTAACTTATCCATGTTCAATGAGTTGTGTACATATCGTCTTCAGCAATATGGACTTTACCATCGTTTTATAAAGAGTAGCCAATAGCCTTGGCAATAGACTAGGTTGATTGGGGGTCCCTTTGGGTCCTCTTTGGCCAATGACTCAATTAGTTGAACCCATCCCCAAAACTGGAAGTTTCATTTGGTAACGAGAGAGGTCCAATTGAGACTGTCTTCCCCATTATTTGGAGATTCGATTTAAATCACCTTCATATATTCATATATTTTAGGAAGCTTCGACTGTATTAGGTTCCCATACAGCCCCTTAATATTCTTTGGTTTGGGCTGACCCTCTCCAGTATCCCCTGACTCACTTCCCCACTTCCCTCCCATTCCAGTCATCTCCCATCCCATAATATTTATGCTGTTTCCCCTTCCCAGGGGAATCCTCCCTAGTCCTCCATTTCTCCCCCCCCCCAGTTCCTTTCTCTATACATAATGTAGTTATATGAATTGTAGCCTGCTTGTTGAGCACTTAATAGCCAATATCCACATATAATAAAATTAATGCATGTTGTATTCATAACTACAGTTCACAATACATGTAAATTAAGAAATATTAAATGTTGGCAATTAATGGCCAATTGGCCTTGGTATATAGCACAACTGTGGCCTTTATTTTAATCTTTCGAGACACTAAAACCTTATGCACATAAAGACAAAAATAAAATTTAAGAACTCTACGTGATAGTACAGATTATTTCTGAGTATCATAAAACCTTTGATAGTACATTTGGATCTTCTACAATGATAAAAGCACAAAGACACTGAAAAGGAACAAGAAAAGACTAAATATTAAAATATGAATAAAATTATCATTTCAGAATTAACTGTGATTTTTCTTGGAAAACTATCAGGAGAAAAATCAACTTCTACAGAATTTTTACTAACTAATCAAAAACAAATTGTCAGGTAAGCCATTCAGTAAAAAAGGAAATCTGTCGATATGTATCAAGAAACAAACAACAACAACAACAACAACAACAACAACAACAACAAAACCACTACACTTTCATTACTAGGCTCATATTTTTTACTTTCAGGCGTAAGACGGGAAGTGATTTGCACAAAGTCAGTATGCCCAAGCATCCTTCATGAGCAAGGAGGAGCCTGTCATCAGAGTGACACCAAGTATTCAAAGTCGTTGAGCACTTACCAAGCTAAATGACATCAATGAGTGTGTGGGGAGCCTCTGAAAGGACAATGACTGGGAGGTAATATAAAAATCAAGAACCAAGGAAACCATCTAACAGAAGCACCCATTAAGGGACTGGGCCTGCATCAGTGCACAGGCACCCATTACTCTGCTTTGCATATAGGCAGCATGAATTTGACCCCCTGGATCAGAACTACGGGCCACAGACTGGGTCCCTATTTTCAGAATAATAGTTTCGTGTGAAGAAATGTCTGGGTTTGGAAAGTGGCTTAGCAAGTAAGAGTGCTTGCTACTCATGAATGAGGAACTGAGCTATGTCAAAATCCATCTCCTAGAACCCGTATTAAAAAAAAAAAACCACAAAAACGTAGCCCTCTGCTTGTAATGTCCCATACTGTGAGGGACATAGACAAGGGATTCACAGGTTTGCTGCCTACCAAGCTAGCACCAGGTTTAAAAAGAGGCTTTGTCTCCAGGAAATAGGTGGGAAGAGAGAGAGAGCAGAACACTCAAGGTCCACATCTGGCTTCAATGGCATGAGCATGTGCACCAACACACACACACACATGTGTACATATGCCAAACCACACACACACACTTATGCACACGTTAGAGGAATGACACACACATCACTAAAGATAGTAAGCAAATTGAGCGGCAAAACCCAATCATCTATAAGATATATTCAGAAATCCCAATCAACATGCATTGGCCCAGATATTTATTTATTATTTGTTTGTTTGTTTATTTACCTGAAGTGGACTTTGTTTTTTCTTTAATATTTCTTACATGTACATTTATATTATTACACATATTGCACAATAAACTACCTACAGCAAGAAGAACCATAACATTATCAGGAATTATATAAGTGTAATATTATTAGTGTTTTGGCTATTTTTATTTGGCAGCCTTGAGAGAACATCTGTCCTGTCTTGGTGTGTCTAAAATTCTAGATGTAAATCAATATCTATCATATCTCATCATTATAAATTTAAAACATCTATCTAGACCTAAAACCATCTTAACGCCTAAACAGATATTTCTATGAGGAAGTGGCATTTATCAGTAAGATGGAGGCAGGTAAACTGAGACAAGGAATGATGTTGTTCCAAGTCAAGGAAAAGCTGGCAAAAGTGACTTGCTAAGAATTGGGAGGACTTCACATTGATAAGAAACTTAAAAGTATGTAAGATTTATGGAAAGACAAAATTGAAGTTAGTGAAATAAGCAAAGACTCTGGAAAAGTTTATATTAAAAGGTATGTCAAAGAAGTTGACTGGCTTTCAATGACACTTGAAATTGAGAGAAGAGTTTATACAGGGGTGTAATACAATTATTCAATTAGCTGTAATTCAGGTATAAAAGGTGTGATTTGATGTTTCTTAGGCAAAACATTGATAAACACCACCTATTTAATCTTTATCATAACCCTAGGATACGGACATTATTATTCTTCCCTCTTGGTAAGGAAATCAAATCCTTTAGAGGATTTTTACAGAGACAATACATCTAAAATGTAGCTGGGACAAAGTTGGAACCTAAATTTATCTAACCATGGGAAAGCAGTAAGAGAGAGAGGGGGATCAATATTAGGTCAGACGATAGGAAATTGCTGAAAGTGGCTATTTCAATATTTGAATCTAACATGCCTCATAAAATATCAACACCTCCTATAATCAAATTTGAATTCAAAACTGAGCTGCCAGTTGTATGTATCTAAAAAGATGGAGCTGTTGTTTGGGATTCTCAACCTGATCTATGTTGGCAGTAGTCTCATTCTTTGCAGATTTTTTTTACCCAAATGTCATTTGCTTTATTCTTTTTCATCTCTGACTCTGTTGTCCAAGTCTTTTCTTTCTTTGGTGTCTTGCTCCCTGCAATTCCCTATCATCTGGGAGCATGCTGCCTCTCAGTGTATTCCAGGACCTTCAGCTTTTATCTTTCTGTGGATATGTGTTCTCAGTTTGCTCTTTACAGAGAGTAAAAAAATGACTGACTGCGGAGCACATCTTAGACCTTAGTTCCTTGGTACACAGAGGCATTATAGAGGCCCCTTGTGAGTTTATACTCCTCTGTTTCATTTTCTAGGGCTCTCATGTAGGCATAAAGTTATTGTTTAAATTCTGATTTCTTATCTAAATGTTGTGTCAACTCTGCTCCCCAATTGTCCTCCTGGTATGTCAATAAAGCAGCTTACAGCCAATTGATAAGCAAGGCAGAGAATAAGGCTGGACTTCCTGCCAGCCAGGGGAGGGGGAGTTAGAAGAGGAATCAGAGGATTCAGCCAAAGACGTTCAGGAGGAATCAGCTGGAACTAAGGAAACCTACAAAGTCCAAAGTCCTTAAAATGAATAACATTACATAAAGCATGGCTTCGTAATTATTTCATGGCAACTTTTTTAAAAATTTGATGTCAACTTTGTTAAACTCTGTAAATGCTAACAAATTCTGCTATTTGTGTTTGTGTATCTCAAAATAATTTGGTTTCAGAATTATCCTTTCAGCTTCGTAAAGGTGAATTTTGAACTCCTCTTATTTCCTGAGCGTTGTAAATGATCTTTACATCTTATTTTGATGTTTTATATTCTACTATTATTAGCCTCTTGACTTTGTTTTTGTTTATTTTGTTTTCATTGTTGTTAAGTTCTTTCTCCTACAATGTAAGATGTTAATGTGGAAATTTTTATTTTGGTTATTTTTTTTTCCTCAACTGAATATTTTGAATTTCCTATTCTACATTTTCTTCTTCCTAAGAAGAGGGTGGCGAAGGACTGCTATATTGCAAGGTTCTTCCTCTCCCTCTTCTTCTTCTGTCCCGGCCCCTCTACTTTATCTGAGTGCTCCCTTTGGGCAGTGAGCTCCAGCAGAAGCAAACTTGACCCTTGTTACTCTTCTGTGTCTGAAAGCAGAAGTCTTCTCACTGTACATTTAAATAAAAATGAAAGGGTACTTGCCCTCAGTCCACCTATTTGCTAGAAATGCTAACCTTGGGCAATATCGGAGGCAAGAAAACATCAGTACCTGGGGTCCTCCTTAAGGCTTGATGAGAGAAGAAGCCGGGACCGTGAAGACCTCCTGATTGTGTCATCTGTTTTCTACGTCCCCGATTCACCCCCGTATTCTGCAGAACTCAGCTGTGTAGCTTCTCCTTTCACCATGCTCTCTCCACTTACAAAATGCTAAATACAGACTTAAAATATCAAACACCTAGGACACTTAGAGGAGACTGCCTCGGGTTTCTGATAGAAATTAAAGAAAGTGTGATTCCTTCCTCCCTGGCAGTTGGTGGCAAAGGGGATTCATGTGTTGGCTATCTGACTTCAAAACTGAACAGAAGCTCGGGAGTGCTCTTCTTTATCATCTGACACAGGTTAGCTTACCCCAGGACGTTTAGTTCTCCTTTTCTGACATCATACCCTTGGATCACACAAAATGCCAAGTCATTGCCATTGTAATTGTGTCACCAGCGTAGACATACCTTGGGAGCCATTTATAGGATTAGAATGACATAAGAACCTCATTTGAGCATAATTTACCTTCTAAAGCCATTATCCCCTTGATTAACTCAATTAGTAGTTCCATAAGAAACGTCTTGGTTTTAAAGGAGTCACTCTCCTTGGACTGCTTCACAATAAGCCTCAATATCTGCCCCTTCCTCTGTATTTCTGATTTGCTAGTGTTTTTAGAGTCCAATAGGACGGCTGGTTCTCAAGACAACAGTACTGCATTGAAAATAAACTAGAACACAGCTTGTCTTTTTTATCCTCCATCTGCTCAGCCACATCTATTAAGCTCTAGGAACATTGCCCACTATGCTTTAAAATGCCATGTTGGACCACTGAAATTAAGAAGATTGTTATTTCTTTGATAGTGTTTTTTTGACATTTTAGCATCCAAACATGAATGTTTAGTTCCAATCAAAGAAACACTGACTCGCAGGCCGTGCGACGCTTGATATTTGTTCTCAGTTCCCAAGCTTGACCTTTTGAAGCCAGTTTCCATCTGAATGAAATTTGACTTAAAAGTGGTGTAATCAACAGTGATCCCAAATTTGACTGATCCAAAAAGCAATTGCTTAGAGAGATGGCATCCGTTGACATCAAAGTGAGAGGCCGGTTAGAGATGCAGCTCATTAAAAGGTTCAAGTGCAGTTTGCTTTAGGTAAATCACTTGCTGATTAGTGACGTGGCCTCTACCCCTTGCTGACAACTTCTGGGTAATGTTTAATACACCTGGACGGATGAATCCTCAAGTCTCAGGTGGTGCTTGCATCTATCCTGAACATATACATGTATGAAGCACTTGGGACCGGGGAGAGGAAACCTGAAGAATAGAATATGCTCGCATTTTACTTCATGCTCACTGTTAATCTCATCAAGGAATGACTTCCAATTATCCTTGACAGACAGAAATTGGCCAGGCAGAAGTTATAATCTGAAAGTATCAAAAAGCATTAGCACTAAAATAGTCTTTCATATTATTTCTCATCTAAATTACTCTCTCTAGATGTACTAACCCTAGGCCAGATGGTTGAACAAGAGCAATCCTCAGGTGGCTATAGCTCTTTGTTTAGGATGGATGGCTTGCTGTCTTTCCCTATCCACTTTGGCATGCCCATTGGTGCCATCCTTGTGTCGGCTTACATTTTAGCAATCATGTTGGTGGCACATTATGGGCATAATTTCCGACATCCCAAGAAGACAATCACACAGGAAATTCATTGATCTTCTACTCTTACAGTGTTCCTATTTCCTCTTCCATAGTGTTCCTTGGGCCTTAGATGCAGGAGAGTTTTGTAGATGTATTCATAGGGATGGACTCCATAGTTCTGCAATCTGAGGTTTTGTTTGTTTGGTTTTTTTATTGGTTGTGATTCCTGTAATGGGCATGAAAAATATATATTATTGTTTTATAAGTTTTTCTAATATGGTCTCTCTCCTATGTTTAAGGTGTTGAAATGCTTTTCAGTACAAGGTGATGATTTTACTCATGATTTTTAAGTGTTATTAGTATATAAAATTGAATGTATTAATGTTTTCACTGCTGCCTTTAAATGTTTATAATTAGTGCAAGAATCCATAAATTATTAAGTAATTAGCTGGTGATTTAGAAATCATTAATCAATAAAACAGTGAATGAACTAGTCAACTAATAAGTGAATAAATTAAACCAAAATGTTAATGAGGTTTCTAATAACTGAAGATGAGGTCAGCTTGAATCATCAGAGAAAACTATAAACCTCAGACCCCCTCCTTAGAAAAGGATGCAAAAAGAGGTTAATTTTGCCTTTCTGAAAGGAACGCATCGTCGCTGATGTGGTTGAAGATCAGATAGTTTAGTTTTACAATTAAGCTTAGTTGTTTAGAGGTTAAGATGTATTTAGGTCTACATAGATGTTTTAAGTTGATAATGACATGATATGATAGATATTGATTTACATTAAGAATTTTAGATGCAGCAAGACAAGAAAGATGTTTTCTTCAAAGCTGTCACATACAAATAGCCAAAACACTAAAAATGTAATATTTATATAATTCCTGATTGTATCACGGTTCTTCTTGCTATAGGTAGTTTATTGTATATATGTGTAATAATATAAATGTATATGTAAAAAATAAAAAAGTCATAAAAAATTTTTTAAAAGAGAAGCAGAAAAAAAGGAAAACATCATGTATTTCTATTAATATGCCTAAGTGATGATACCTGGCATAATCAAAGCCGAAGCGGCTGGTCCCATCTTTACAGTTATTAATCTCGTCTGATGCCAAACCTCTATCACCTGACCCATAATAAGTATTTGCACACAAATTCTAGGTTTATGGTTTTAGGTATTTCAATTCAGAAATAATCTGCCAATTCTTGTACAACATTCACTCTCACAGGCTTTCATGAAGAACATGTTCTTATCCATGGCCCACTCCTTAATCAAACCACTTGTCTTCTTGTTTCTGTTTTTTTGAGCTCTTAGTATGTTATGGATACTACTATCTCATCAGAGGTATAATGGGCAGGATTCTCTCCCTCTCTGTGAGCTTTTTCTTCAGTCAATTGTTTCTTATGATTTTCAAAACTGTTTTCATTTCATGGGGTCCCATTTGCCAATTGTTGGCCATATCTCATGGGTAAATGGAGTCTTACTCAAAGAGTCCTTTTCTACCATTGTATCATGTAGGTATTGCCTAATATTTTTCCAGTTTTGGGTTTTATATTAAGGTATTTTATGTATTTGAGGATTATTTCTATGTAGGGTATTAGTTATGGGTCTAATATCATACCTCTGAGCATGAACATCTCTCTTCCTATCACTATTTGTTGGAGATCCCCTTTTCTGGTGTATGTTTTTGGCCTCATTGTCAAATAACAGATTGTTGTAATTGTGTGCGTTGATGTTTGAGTCTTTTCTTTTGCTCCATTGTTTTACAAGTTTGTTTCTGTACCACTATCATGCTCTTTTTTTAAAATTATAGCTCTATAATAAATCTTGAAATGTGAAAGAATAATCCCACGTTCATTGTTCTTTTTGATCAGGATTGCTTTGTAGAGTCTTTGTGATTTCACATAAATTTTGGATTTTTTTTCTACAACATAACCCCAGCACCTACAACTCAAGGAATATCTCAGAAGAGGAGGCAGAAAGATTATAGGAGACAGAGTTTCAACTAACACCATACGGGCCTAAGATGGGATATATTTGTTTTAAAAATTTAATATTATAAGGTAAAGTTCTGTTCACTGATACTTGTGAATATAGGTATTTAGAAGAATAAAAATATAATATAAATAGCTCCTTTAAAAGATATAGAACACTTCAAAAATATTCATGCTAGTAATGTTAGGATACACTCTACAAAAGTAGGTGTTAGATTCATGAAACAGATTAGTCAACAAAATGTCTTGTCCTTTGGAGCAGTTTGTGACATTGAAATGGACATTAATATGTTATTATCTCAATTTAACTCCTGATAAGGTTCTGGCTTTTCTCTGAATGGCCAATAAATAACTGACCAATTTCAACAGTTGATAGTTCTGTTAATTCATATTTCTCTGTTGGTTTACATTGAAAATCATTGTAGACAAAATAACTCTATCTTCAATGGGTATGAGGCTAGATAGTCCTGTTCAATTACCAATTCAGGAAAGAGAGTCAGTGAAAATTCACAGATAAGAAGGAAAGAAAGGAAAGAAACATAGATGTCAACTGCTGCCTATGAGAAAGATGAGTGAAGCAAAGAAAATTGAGATACATATAAAGATGCATGACAGGGGAAGGAGGAAGTTCAAGGAATCATGACGCCCCTAAGAGGAGAGAAAACTCAGTATGGTAAGGCCAGTTCACTCATTTACTGGGAGTTCACTTGGTACTACGTATGTACTTTGGAAGACTGAAATCTACTGTAACTGTTAGTTCTAACAAGAACCAGAAATATCTTATTTCAGTTAGATGCAATATCTGTAGTTTCAATAGACCTTCTCATTAAGAAAAAAAAAACAAATGAAATAATCAGAATTGTTTTTAAAGGAGGACATCCGATGCAGCTTAAGACAACAAATAACAAAGCCTGGAACATGTGGGTTAAGTTTCTCTTAAAAACTTTTCTTTTGCCAAATGTATTGTGTATCCTTACCCTCTGTTCCCAGAAAATTATGAGGATCTTTTAACTAAGTCCCATCATCAGATCTTGGGCACTCCATTATGCCCCCTGAAGTCAGCCTTGATAATACCACTTACCTGCTAGATGCTTTTAGCCTGGAAAATTCAGCCTGTCTCCTCAGTAAATTCCAGTACACATTTTGTTTGATGTTTCTGTCTTCCTCGTGAGCAGAACTCTCTTTTAAGGCAAATGTGGCATACTTTGTCATACTCTGAGGCGTTTTCCCCCTTCGCACCTGGTCAACTGTCCTTATTTTAAGATCCAGATGAACTAACATCAGTGGTAAAATCTGACCTTTCTTCTCTTTGTTTACAGAGCAGGTAATTAATTGACTAAGTATGCATAGTGCGTTGTAGTTGGTATTAAATTATGTCTCCCCTTAAACTGTACCAGGTATGGATCAAATTGCTAAAGTAGACCATTTTGTATTAAAAAATAAAATAAAATAAGAAAATATACAGGGTAAATGTTTATAATTCTTACAAAATTAAAGAAGCAGGCTTAAAAACTCTTGAGTAAGAAGGTTTTTATAACACTATTGATCACAGATATATTCATGTAATAGAATGATTAAGAGAGATTTACTCCCTCTACCAAATAAAAGAAACAGAATTCACTTCTATCATTAGCAACTTTGACCCATAGCTTTCCCACAAGTACTGCTTTCATTGCCCTACAAATTTAAAATTATAGCTAGATGTGTATTTTCTTCTTGTTCTAGTTTTTGTATTGTTGCCTTCTACTTAAAGTCCAATGTGGGTGCATACTAATGGGTATATATGTGTTACAGTCTCATCTCAACAATATGGAAGCTACAAAAGAACACATATACTTTGGTTTTTTAAAATATTAATGATAAGTAATGAGTTTTGTCTTTCTATAAGAACAAAAACGAGCAAAGAAGGTTTGAAATAATACAGATGATTATGAAACCTATTGTATAAATTGAAAACTTGACTCCTTTGTTGTGGTAATTACATTTCTCATGTGTACGTTTGGCTGCAATGGCTCTGATTGAACAGAACAGATGCAAACATCTCCACCATCACAGAAAACTCTACTGGACAGCTCTGAGTTAAAGTCTCTCAATTTTATTAATATGCAAATTAAGTGATATGCCAACATGACAGAGTCAGCTTGTGTCCATTTCAAAACTATCAAATATCAAATTTCATGAGTCTTTTTAATTGTTCTACCCATTGCAAGTCACTATTTTTCAAGTCACAGTTACAAAATGTTCTCTTTATCTGGTTCATTTCTCCAACTTGTCAAACTTTTTATATTCTGAAGCCTTTGGATTGTTGGGCTAATATGAAGGACTGGAGAACTTCAACAGAACCCTTTGTAGAGAGAAGCATTGTTTGGCAAAGTCTGGAGTGCTACGAGTACTTTATGGATCTTTATCTTCAAATAGTGTGCTCTATAGAATATTGAGATAATCTTGAAGCCTTTTTACTTAACCAGTTATTGAAAGGGAGCAAAACTCATGCATGACACCGAAGGTTAAAGAGAGGATTCCACTTCATTTTCAGCACTGGCTGTGTGCAGTCTCATATCCCTCTGCCATCTGCTGAGTGGCACAAGCATTTTCAGCCACAAATGCTCCTCATCAAGCACTTCCCAGTGGCTAGCAATGACCAAACAAACAGAGCCAAGAGAAATATTTACACTCATCCCTGCTGAAAGATAGATTCTGGGTCCTTACAATCTGCAAAAACACTCTCCACTAAGACAGTGAGAGTGGTGGAGAGGAAAGCACATAGTGTTTTCTCGAGTAGCACTGCAGGCATTCAAAGGATGGCATTGACCCCAGTGGATGCACACACTTGTACTGAGCAAGTACCTGCTGCCATGGAGACCATTTGGTTGCCAAAGCTTTAAGGATAATTCTGAGGGAGCAGCCTTCACTGTTTTGGTTTTCAGGCTTGATGTTTTTCAGTAGCATTCAAATCCTACTTTGCAGACTTGCAGAATAAATTATAATCATCTGAGAACATTCTCTCTTTTTTTTTTTTAACAGCATTCAGAACAATGTCAAAGGAAGGTCAGTGAGCTGCACAAACAGATCTTGGCGGCTGGAAGTGGTGATGCTCAGGGTACAATATGGGCTTACCTGAATCAGGTAACACATCCCAGCTCAACCCTTGATCTTCGGCCTTTTCTGGCTCCTCCCAAGTATGAGTTGGGCCTTTTCTTATATTTTTAATAGTTTCTGCCTACTTCCGGAATTGTTCCCATTAACACTTTATGCACAACAGTGCACCCAGTTCATTGTTTCTATTATTAACACAATACCTGTTCTGAGTACTGTTCTAGTCAGGCACTGTCCTAGGCTCTGGATTTTTATGACAGGAAGAAAAGATAACATCTAAAATATCTGGATCCTGAATCTAGTAATAGACAACAACCCAGGTTTCCATGCAAATCCAAAAACATGAATAAATGTCAAAGGTTAAAGAGTGGTAACAGCAAGCTGCTTTAAATAGGATGCCACCACCCCCCCAAAAAATAGTCATTTTAGGTAAAGACACAATCAAGTAGAAGCCAAATAAAATGAGGAACAAATTGTACATATATTGGAAGAATCCTTTCCTAGCAGAAGAAAGAGCAAGCGGCTGGCTCAAAAGATAATCACTGATAAAGATAAGTTTTCTCACATTTATACCAAGTGAGAGATAGGGCAAGAAGATACAGATGCTGAAGACAGGTAAGTAAATCAAATATGAAAGAACAAAAGAAGAAGAAAATGGCACGAATTGACTAGCTTTCCCACAGACACACACACTCCCCTTCCCATTCCTGTTACATAACTCTGCATAAATGCCTCACTGCAAGGCCTTCGATGCATCTGAGCATTTTAAATACATCCAAATGTATGTTTAGGGCCTAAGGTGAGTCAGTATGCCATTTCCATATCAGCTACTATTGTTAGCCTTCAAAAAGGAAATGAAGGTGCTAAGATACTGTCTCTTTACTGTGGCAATTCCCATGAGCAAAACATTGTTGAAAAACAAAATGCAATCATAACAGAGACAGGCCACGAAAATCAGAGATATCCATTCTCCAAGGGTAAGAAAAGAAATGAGGAGCCTTCTGAACAGGTTGGTTTTCCAGCATGGGACAGTCTTGCAGAAGAATCTAAAAGAATAGAAAAGCAAAGTTCAGAGGCAAATAAAGGGAGAAGAATGACAGTGAGAGAAGATATAAAAATTACTCATAGCAGTTAACACCAACAAAATGGAAAAAAATAAGCTTGGCTACTGGGACCAGAAAATAGACAAGTACTGGCTTTAGACCACCTTATAAGGTTGATGCATTAAAAAAAAAAAAGTCTTAGCACTCCTCCCCAAGAATCTGTCTGCAACTGACACCTTCAACCAAAGGAAAACTTAGGTTTCTCCAATGGAGCCTCATTGTGTATGCAAACCAGAATTTAGGGGCAGGCCCTATGCCTACCACTAGGTGACCATAACTGAATTAACTCAATGATATTTTAGAAGATACTTTGCCTTATATTGCTTTGTTTGGACATTTTTATTTGTTTGCTTTGTTTTGCTTTTTTACCATGCCAGTCTTTTGATTGTATGTCACAGTTTTTCCGATTTTGTGTTTCCACGTGTTTTGTCTGTGTATGAGTGTGTATCTGCCTGGGTATCTGCTTCTTGTGCCTTTTCTCTGTTTTCTTCATTATATTCTGCTTTCTCTGTTGTATTTGCCTGTCTGTTTTCTAAACAGGGAGAGGGAAATAGTATGAAGAAGGGTAGGGAGGTGGAGGTAATCTGGGAGGGAGAACTGTGAACAAAATAAAATGTATCAAAGTTATTTTTGATAAAATAACATGGCACTTATATTTCTTATAAAATCTCAAGAATCCAACTAATCATCATGGCAACCAGATGCAGGGCAGCACCTTCTCTAAGCCAGCTATTAAATTAGCATCCACTACAGGGCCTTTTTGCTGCCTCTGCTTGAGTATCCCTCTACTTATCATTGTCTAGGGGATTCCCATCTCACACATGAACAACTGGAAGTCCTCATGATGGTCTACAAGGGTCGGTATGACTTCCTTATGCCCCTCAGTCCATCACCCGTGACCATATCACCTTTCTCTCTTCTCTTGGATTGCAGGATCTGTTCCTGCCATGCACCCTCTCCAGTTGGCCCTTAAATTTGCCAAATGTTTCTTCCACTGAGATGTTACTTTCTTCTTTGTATTTCTTCTCATTGCTTCTCAAATGTCATTTTTCAATAGTTTTACCATTTGCATAAATATGTCATAGGACTTCTAATCTTTTGAAATAAAATACTATGTACAAAAGCAAGTTTTGTAGAAAAGGGGTTTCTTTTTATCTTACAGCCTGCAGTCCATCATTTAGGGAAATCAAGGCAGGAACCTGAGGCAGAAACTACTAGACGCTATGAAGGAGTGCTGCTTACTGGCTTCTTCCCCATGTCTTGCTCCGCTTGCTTTTTTATACATTCCAGGACCACCTGCTGTGGGGTGGAATCGCCCTCAATGATCTGGGCTCTCCCACATCAGCCACTAGTTATAAAAAGGCAATATAGACTTGCCGACAGGCAACTCTTATGGAGGCCTTTTCTTAGTTGATAGTCTCTTTTCCAAAGTGACTCAGCATTGCATTAAGTTGCCATAAAACTAGCCAGGACAAATAATAACTAATAATCTGCTTCCTACCTCTATAACGACGTCTCTTCACATCTGTACACACAGCTGAATTGTGTGTACAGTCGGTCACCATAACAGGGCAGCAGCATTGCAAATGTCTCTTTTCTCATTTGGTTATCACCAGTTTTATCTCACACACATATTAGATCCTTGCATCCAGACTTCATATGGTTTTCTTTTTCTAAACGAATAGTTGATGAATGAATATATAAGAAAAGATAGAGTACTTGGCCCAATAGTTGAGGGGAAAGTAATCGATAGCACAAAGTCAGACACTTAAAGAGATAGGAAGGAGCTGGAAGTGGGGAGGCAGATGTGATAAGGGGATAAGGGTGAGGCTGACAGCGTCCGCCATATCTGCTGAGGTATCAAGAGGCATCAGCATTATCTATAACGCCTATTTCCTTCTTCTTCGACTAAAAGGTGTAGCTCCTATTGTTACCTCACTCCGTCAGATAAAAAAGAAAAATGGAGTCTTTGGGAAAGTATGTTACTTTACACAAAAAGTCACATGATTTTTCCTTTGTCTGTGTCTCCAGAGAATTTATTTCTCAAAGTGAGTTTTACATCTCTAAGATAAGTGCCTCACTGGCCTATGGTGTGCCAAAACAAAACAACGCTTAAAAAATGCCTAAAGCACAGAGAAGCTATGTCTACAAAAGAACTAGATTCCCAGGATTTAGCAAACAGATGTTCTCACTTGAATGACAAATAATCCTGGCTCAGTAAATAATATGAATTAATAGATAAATAAATATAGACCAACAATAAGGTAAATAAATATACATTAAGGAAAACGACTCTCCATCTCTGAGCTGTTTAACCTTTAATGAGTTTGCTACATTCCAAGAACTCAATTAAGTGACCATTTTGTATTACACACACACACACACACACACACGCACGCACGCACGCACGCACACGCACATGCACACGCACATGCACATACATGCCCTGCAGTTCCTTTTCTACATTAAATCTATTGACTTGGCTTTGAGCTAAGAGGGAACAAGCAACCCAGTTTTCTGCAGCTACTCCGTGATTTCATCTTAAGTGAGGGCTGCTGTTTTCTACAAAATAAGTGGGTGAGAATTGCTTTGTTTTGTTTAGTTTCATACAGAGAAGGTTAGTGTAAAAAATCCAAAGTGGCAATTATTTTAATGGAACTTCTTCTGCCCAGTAGAATAACAAGTTTAAGGTGCTGGTGAAATTGTAGAAAAATGAACACTTTCATGTGTTGTAACTGGAAACTGACATGACCTAGTGGAAAAGCAATGGAGTAAAATATCTTACCTGTGGATCTAATTTCAGTTCTGCAAATGTAGTCTGAGAATAAAATCTTTACCTTAAGTTTATTTTGATTGATGTATAATTATATAATTATACAGATTGATGAAATGCTATGTGATATCTTGATACCTTTATACATTATACAGTTTTTAAATCAGATTAATCTGTCTCCTCATTTATTATTTCTGTAGGGTCAAATGTAGTGGAAGTTTGGTGCCTTTAAAAATTCAGCTATGGGGGCTAGAGAAATGGCTCAGTGGTTAAGAGCACTGCCTGCTCTTCCAAAGGGCCAGGGTTCAATTCCCAGCACCCACATGGCAGCTCACAGATGTCTGTAACTCCAAGATCTGACACCCTAACACCAAATAAATTAAATAAAATATTTTTAAAAAATAAATAAAAACTCAGCTATGTTATGGAAACATGTTTTTGTTTTAATCTCAGGTGAAAGATTATGGGGCTGTTTTAGGTTGTCCACAGCAGCAGACTGTTTGCTTCATGCAGGCTCTGAGAAGGGCGTGATCTTTGCCAGCTGCAGATAGTTTAATTCTGGGTACTCTGAGATGGAGTAAATGCCAGAGCCTGGGAAGGAGCATCTGAGAAAGAAGCTGCTGGCGCTTCCCTCTGCTGCTCCTGGTTACGGTTGATGCAGTTTGGTGAGGAGAAGAAGTTGGCAATATCCTGAAATGAAGATTGGACTTGCCCCAAGGAACCCAATGACCCTAACCAGCAGGAAGTAGCTAGAAAGAACTATGTCCCCTCTCCCCAACCTTCTTTCTCTCCTACCTGATATTTGGGTGTTGAAGGGACTAGGATGGAGAAGAGAGAAAGAGGCATAAGAAACCAAAAAAAAAAAAAAATGCTTTAAAATACGCAGTATATTACTGTTATTAGTAGTCAGGCTGCTGTGCAACAGCATGCCAGAACTTCCTAATCCCATCTCACAGCTAATTAGAATCCCTCCCAGACTTTTCCTTCATGGCAGCTTTTCATCTTATAAAATATAAACAACATTCCTACTTTTCATTATTAGAAAAAAAAAAAGGTTGGTTTTTTTTTTAACTTAAGAAACAGTGTAGCTGAGCGTTGGTGATGCATGCAGTTGGCCTTTGATCCAGGACTTGGGAGGCAGAGATAGGTAGATCTCTGTAATTTAGAGGCCAGCCTGATCTACAGAGTGAGTTCCAGGACAGCCAAGGCTATACAAAGAAATTGTGTCTTGAAAAAGAAAAGAAAAAAGAAATAGAAATGAGATTATACTGTGGCTAAGAGTTGTACCTACAAAGAGTTTGTGTTCACATAAGGTTACTCTTCATGTTGCCCTACAAAATAAAAAAGTAAAGTCTTTTTTTTTTTTAGAAGTATATTTAAACTCTATAAAAGTATGTTTAGTAAAGTAGAGAGAAGGGGACAAACATAAAGCATGACTGTCTCTGCTGGCAAAATGAGATGACAATTGCCATTCTATGGCTTATATATAATATATATAACATATATATTATACATATTACATATATATATATTTCAGAAGCAGTTCAAAAAATTATGACTTGTGGTCATAATTTCAAGATTTAATTTTTGAGGAAGAAGATGTGTTAGTAGAAAAACAGTTGAAAATCTAAAACATGATTTGATTATACACTATTTCATCTTATGTGCTAATGAACTAAGAACAGAGTTCATTTTAAATTTCTTACATTCTAAGGAATTAGATAGACAAGCAGCCAATGCACTATTCCTATATCAAACACTTCTGGATTTGAGGGGGAGAGCTTACTGCTGACTTTATCCTTAATAATATTTGCAAAGTTAGTTTCTTTCTCACTATATATGTTCATAGGTTTTGAAAATTGGTTGTAGGTGTCTTCGGCCTATTATTTCTTCCTATCCCCTACATATATAGATATATGTACATATTATAGAGTGCTTCAACCATGACTTTCTCTTTGATTTATAATCATTAAAGCAATTTCAAGATACCACAATGTTAAAGATAATAAAGAATGTGTTTATCAGTCTATTCTGTACTGGTTTGAATGAGAATGTCCTCCCTAGGCTTTTATATTTGAATACTTGGTACCAATTTGGTAGAGCTGCTTAGAAAGAATTAAGAGTCATAACCTTTTCAGAGAAAGAGTGTCAGTGGGACAGGCTTTGGGTTTCAAAAGCCCACACAATTGACCCATTCAGGACTCTCTGTCTTGTGCCTATTTATCAAGATGTAAGCTCTCAACTACCACTCCAGTGCCATGCTTGCATACCTGCATGCCTGCTGCCATGCTACCTGTGCCACAGCTGTCATTTACTCTAGCCCTCTGAAACTGTGAGCCCCAGATTAAACACTTTCTCTTATAAGTTGCCTTGATCATGGTGTTTTGTTTTTTTTTAAGAGTAGAAAAATAAATCAGACATCATCTGGGAAAAAATTAAGTCACTTTTTTTTTATGGTGACAATTTACAAGAGAATGAGAACAAGAGCTGCACTGCATGATCTCAATCTGAGACTGTTCAGATTTAAAGATGTGGTTACCAGAATTCTTTCCAAATGATAATGGTTTTCTTTGCCACTTGAGGCATGAAGATTTGCAAATAATGGTTGGTAGAAACTACTGTCCCATCCTGAGTGAATACACATCCCTTTCCATCTTGCGGGAAAGTTCTACCACAACCCAGCTCTCATCTTCATCCAATCACTTGTATCCTCCCATTCCTCCCTCCCTTCTGCTTTCACCCTATTCCCTTTCCCTAGGTCTATGACTGAGGGGACCTCCTCCCTCACTGTATGGTCATAGGCTATCAAGTCTCATCTGGGTAGCCTGCTTATTCTTCCTTTGAGTGCCATCAGGCCTCCTCAACAAGGGGAGGTGGTCAAATATGATGCACCAGAGTTCATGTCAGAGTCAGTCCCCACTCTCCATATAACTGTGGAGAATGTCCTGTCCATTGGGTAGATCAGAGTAGGGGTTCGATGGTCACTACCTGTGTTGTCCTTGGTTAGTGCAATAGTTTGAGCAGACCCTAATTTTTATGTTGAAGACTCTGGTGAAACTATTCTGATTTAAGGTACAGTTTCATACAAGTTTATAGTCTAAAATACTTAGAAGTTTAGCACCTTAAGCTCATACTCTTAGCCATAGAATGCCTCCTACACAAGCACTGTCAGGCACATACATTACCAGTGTTGTGGCCCAACACAGATATGCATAGAGATATAATCACTTAGTATGTAAGCCAATGTAAAGAGCAGAAAAAATACCACATGGAATCATAGAGTCAATTTGCTGCCTTCTTTGTTAGATTTGTGTGTGGTCCCTGGTGCAGTCATTCAGACTAGCAAGACCTCAATTTCCTCATTGATAAAGTTTTGAATTTGGAATAAATCATTTTTAATTCTAAAATTTCATTTCTTTCATGACAACCCAATTTGGAAATCAAATTATTTTGTAAAGCAAACAATGTTGAATGATCAAGGTAGACATCATAACCCTAATTAAAAATGGACAGGTAATGAGCAAGTAATAGATAACATAATGAACTCAATTTATAAATTAATATTCCAAGTTATCTTGCTACCTTCAGCCTACCCTCAAAAGTATTATGACTAATAATAATTTTTAATTAGGTCAAAATATCTGTTATTTCTACCTACTGCCCACTTGAGATACATGCCTCTCCATCTCTGTTGCATCCTGATATGCCACACAGACCAAAGATTTCTATGAATAACTGGGAATTTGTTCCCTCTTCTCAAGGGTAAACCCTAAGACCACGTATATCTTAAGAATATGAATTTTTCCACTCAGAGCAGTACAATTTACTTTTTTCATAACTTTTTTTCTCCATATTTTTAAAAGATAATTTTTCCTAAAAAAAAAAAAAAAAAGTAGCCAAGAGACTAGCAGGATGGTGTATTTTCTAGAGTTTCTCTACCTGCGGCTCATGACCCCCTTAGGGGTCAAATGATCCTTTTACAGGGTCACCTAAACCACTGGAAAACACAGGTATTTACATTATGATTCATAGCACTTGTAAACTTAAGTGGCAATGAAAATAATGTTATGATTAGGGGTCACCACAACATGGGAAACTATATTAAAGTGTCATGGCATTAGGAAGATTGATAACCACCGGATCTTGTCATCAAAACTGAGGACATGAGTCTGATACCTGGGACCTAAATGACAGAAGGAGGGAACCGACTCCCAAAAGTTGTCCTGTGACTGTCACATGTATTCAGTGTTACCCACATGCACGGGGGGAGGGGGAGGGGAGAGAGGAAGAGAGAAAGAAAAAGAAATAAAGTTTCACTGGCCAGGCTTATTTTTTTTTTCAGAGCCGTGGTGTAAATAGATTCATTTTTCTGATCTGCTTACAGATGTCTACACTAACTCTCTGTAGGTATGTTTGATGAACTATTTTCCACATTTCCCAACAGATAAAACATTTTAACCAGGTGCATAGTGCTCGACTCTCAGTTTTTACAAAGGTCTTCCACTTGGTGTGTTTTGTAATCACCTTCACCCATGCCATTACTGGGCTAAGCTGAATCTAAGACACAGTCCTTATGCATCTGAGCTTCTTCCTTGGAAGAGATAACCGCTGAGGTGGAATGCCGAAATAAACAGCTCTCTCTTTAGAAAGGAACTTGGCAATAAGAATTTCTTCTCTAATGTCTCCAGGATGGGAGAGCAAGGAAACTCTTTTCCCATCATGAGCGTTTGCAGACATTGAAGGATGAATTTGCCTTAGAAATGCAGGGTGTCAAAGTCTGGGGCAAAAAAAAAAAAAAAAAAAGGATATGAGACAAACACTCCTTTTAGGTTTTCCCCTACTGAGAGATGGGAACAGCGACCAGTAATAAAACGTGACTCTTTTCATCATAACACAATGTTTGACTATAACAACGAGGAGAGAAAGTGTGCTCAGGGACTTGGGACCTGGTGTGGTAGTGTATACCTAAGATCCTAGCGATGGAGAAGACGTTCAAGGTCATGCTTGACTATATAATGAATTCAAGGGCAGCCTCGGCTACATGAAACCTTGTCTTTAAAAAAACAAACAAAACGCTGTATGCAGGAGGTGGAGGGTAGCCCCACAAACCTGAAGTAGAAGTCAGGCTGTCCTTGGTAAGAACCCAAAGAAAACTCCTGGCAAAATCAAATGACCTAGACTTCAGCTGGTGCTTGCCCAGTACCCTACGGGTGGATCCAGCCCCCTCTGTAGATAGCAAACTGTGAGGAATAATCAGATCACATAACCCACATGTATCTTCCTGTGTACATTAAATACATAGATTACTTATAATAGCTAATACAAAATAAACACTATGTGCTTGATTTATTTGCGAGGGAACAGCAAGTACAAAGATCATTTGCATATGTTCATTACAGATGCAATCTGTTGCCAAATATTTTACTTTACTTGTTTCTTATCTTTATTTGATGTGTGTGGG
The DNA here is from genome assembly GCF_964271855.1 of Acomys minous. Taxonomy (NCBI): domain Eukaryota; kingdom Metazoa; phylum Chordata; class Mammalia; order Rodentia; family Muridae; genus Acomys; species Acomys minous. The sequence goes on along the minus strand of NC_140492.1, from coordinate 104,394,306 downwards.
TGTTTTGCCTGCATGTGTGCATGTATGCTAGTGTATGTCTGGTGCCCACAGAGGCCAGGAGAGAGGGTCTTAGATCCTCCTCACATTGACATGACGGCTGTTGTAATGTTCTTCCATTTTAAATCTCAGCCTCTCTAATATAGAAGAAGCATGTAATTTTTTGTGTTACTCATAGAGAGACCTGAGAAAAGGAAAAAATTATATGTTCTTAAAGGGGCAATCAAGATCATATGAGAATATTCAATTTTCCACAAATATCTGTAAACTCCGTTTTAAAATATTCTGTGTAAGTCTCCCTGCCACTATCCACTTGTTGATGATCAGATTTTACAAATAAACATTTTCTAAAAGACTCCAGAAAACATTTGATTTCCCCCCCCCATCCATCCACATTAACATGTCCACTGATGTTATTATTTTGCTGGTCTTGCTTATGCACTCATTTCTAGGAGAAAGTGTTTTGTAGCCGACTTGCTGGTATTCTGGCTTTCACAATCTTTCTGCTTCCTCTTCTGAGATTCCAGCTGTGGGTGCAGGAGCTGTAATGCAGATATACCTGATGTGGCTGAACTCTCCATAATCCGTTGATCTCTGCGTTGTGTCCATTTGTGGTTTTCAGTGATGATCTCCGTTTGCTGCAAAGAGAGGCTTCCCTGGTGAGGGGAGGTAGCTACATTTGCTGTGGATGTAAGGATAAGAGTTAGAATATCATTATGCTAATCTAGCGAGGTGGTCGTAGTAGATTCTTTTTCAGGGTTCATGACTTCACTAGCCCCAGGAGTCTTGCTAGGTCTCTGGTTCCAGGCAGGTTGCCCCTCCTGTTGAGCAGGCCTTAAGTTCAATTAGAGAGCTTCTGGTTGCCACTGGGGCATGAAGATTACCTGTTGCACTTTTGTGGATATCTCGCCATGCTGGCATTTATCACAATATATGGGTGTTGCAGTTGAGTAGTGCTGTTTAATTACTTCTCTCTCTTGGTTACGTGCATAGTATTTCTGGAACAATTTGGAAAGCCAGGGTCCAGGAAAGAGGCTTTCAGGTCAGTTCCAGCTAGAATCATCTGAGTCGCATGTCCTGAGTGTGTGATGTCTTCAACAATAGACACTACACCTTCAACCCGTGAGAGGCACCATCTATAATCTATAATCATCTATATTGTTTGGGGAGTCACTTGGACTCCCCTGACCAACCATGCAAAAGGCGGTTTCTCTTGCCTATGGGTTTGGGAGGCAGGGGGACTTGTCAGCCCAGGTGATTCTGCTTCCTTTAAGATATATACGCACCATGTATAGTTTTAGGTAACTATCAAACACTATGACTCCTTGAGGCTTTATCAAATCACTTCATTCTTATCTGTCCCTTATCCCACCACCCCCTGTAGTGACCTCCCTCTCCATTGCTCTGCTTCCGCCTCACTGCGCCTGTACCCTGCTATTCCTATCCCAAGTCCCTACCTTACACAAAGAGCTACAAGAAACGAATGATGACTGGCAGAAGAATTAGCTTCTTCCAGGGATTATCCCCCTTACTTGCTATTCAATACAAAGTGGTCAGCCCTAAGGTAATACATACACACAAACAACTAAAACAGACTATATATATATATATATATATATATATATATATATATATATATATATTCTATATAATTATATACTACATTAAATAATATGTATGATTTATAACATAATATAATTTATATAGTATGTGGACTTATAAATATGCATTTATATGTATATGTATACACATACATACATATTTACAATAATAATAAAAAAGATGCTATCAACTTGAGAATGGGTGGGCATGTAGGGATTTAAGGGAGTTTAGCTGAGATGGGCTGGAAAGAGGAAAGGAAGAAGGTAAGTCATGTGACTCTGTTTCAGTTAATGACATATTTTTTTAAAACTTATTTGATAATCAGACCCTTATCTATTACTTGGGCCAAGTTGTTTTCTTCTACTTTCCCACTGTCCACAAAGCTCTCCAAAGCCTTTCATTAAAGTAACTACACATCAAAGTTCATACATAAAAAATAATTGATTATGAAACCACATCTTATTTTTGGAACTGACGTCCTCACAGCAATCAGCCTATAGCTGAGTGTTAATAGTCTTTTTACCTTTTTATAGTCACACTTTCTTGTTTGTGGAGGGAAAACCCAATTAACCTTTCTAGTGAAATAGTATTACAATTAACTCCTCAATGTGCTCAGTACTGGGTAATTCTCAACAATGAATTTTCTTTTTGAATCGTTATAAAAATCTTTGGCTAGAAATAGCTGTGGCAAACTCACAATAAGTCTGATGTTCAAAATAAGCTACTTCCTTCCTTTTGAGAAAGAAGGGAAAGTGGTCTTGACTCCATATGCCTTTGTAAGAAGGTTCGCTCTCAAAAGTTCAGATAAAAAGAGAATATGATCATGCCAACTCAATTAGAAGCAGAGGGGGTATAAGGTGATAATCATGGCTGCTGAGTCCCATGAGAACCACTGCGACAGCCTCTACAAACCATATAATGCACTGCCAATTGTCCCTCTTTGGCTGAATTATGGATTTAATTCCAGCCTCTACTTTTGAATTACAGGTCTACACTTCTGTGCAGTGACATCTCTCTCATAGATGCATCAGCATTCTAATAGCAACAGCAGTACTGAGTCCCCAGGATATGGTGAACTTGCCAATATTTTTCTGAAATCAGTAGAAATCAGACTCATAATTTTTACTTACTTATTCAGGGACTGTGATGACAGCACAGAAGCCAGATTCAGATGTGATTCCAGACTCCGCCAACTGATTGATTTGTCTAAGTTCTTAAATTGAGGGGGGAATAATTCAGGGCAAGAACACACACTTATGAACTCTGGAATGTTTAGATGTAAATGGGGCTGATTATATGTAGGGTTCAATAGCTACTGTGAGCACCAAGTGAAATGAGTTGTGTAAGATACCTAAGACTATGTGATGCTCAGTAATTGCTTCCTTTCTCTTAGTTCCTATTTAACTATCATGAGTATAAAACTATTTTTTTTTTCAAGACAGTGTCTCTCTGTGTTAACCTTGGCTGTCCTGGACTCACTTTGTAGACCAGGCTGGCCTCGAACTCACAGCGATCCACCTGCCTCTGCTTTCAGAGTGCTGGAATTAAAGGCGTGCACCACCATGCCCGGCCAAACACAAAACTATTTAAGTCTCTAAGAAATGCATTTTAACATCTTAGCACCGTTGTAAGTTTCCTCCATTTTATAGAAAATGTGAATGTTAAATAAACATTCAGGTTCCTCCAAATAAAATACAGGAGAACGCGTGAGTCACAGAAGCATGCAGCTGCACACAGAAGGGTTGTGACTACAATAATTTTGCTTGTATCATTTCGCTGTGATTATTTTTTTTTACAAAACTGAAATAAAGAGGAGCATTTTGATATGTAAATATTTAGAGACATTTAATGAATATTAAAAATATATTGATTTGAATCCTCGAAGCAGTACACTGTTTTTGAGGAGGCATCTGCATTTTCATAAGCAAGTCCTTCAGGCCCATGATCTTGCCCACCTAACCTCAAAAATTGTTACCATGTAGTCACCTTTTTTTTCATTAAAACTTGAAAGAAAAAAATTATAAAAATTGATGCATATGAATCACTTACTCTTGTCTACTGCAATTGGACTCAACGCTGGAGTTGAACATGATTTTGAGACGTTGGCTGGCTCTTCATGAATTATGAGGACTAGTCTTTTTGCTAAACTGAAATCTGCCTTGCAACTTTTTTCACCTGTTCCCACTTTTGTCCTATTTGTGCTATTACACAAGATACAGGGGCTCCACCTTTTCCAGCCATTAAAGTTCTTTCTTCTATTTCTTATCCTTGAAGAACAATGAATGCAGAACAACCACTCACCGAGTTGCATATGGTTCAGAGCTGACATCATTGATGGCTATGATCTCCCAGAGTCGGCTGGCCATTCAAACCTGGATTTTTAGTACTCAGAGTGTCATAGCTAGTAATTCAGGAAGGAGCATGGGGGATAATCCCAGGAAGAATGTTGACTATAGATTTTTTAGCAATGAAATGTTCATGCTTTCAGAAGATTTAGTAATACAGATTCCCTGGTCTCCAGCTTATAGTGAGAAGCAAGCGCCTGTCTGGACATGAGTCCAATAGTGAAAGGGGGAAGGAAGAGGGGAACCTGGTCCTTAAATACACAGCCAGATGCTTTAAAGACCTTAAGCCTATGAAATTATCCATTTTTATTTTCTTCTTTTCCGTTTAATTATTTAAGCATTTTACAGCCTGATCTCAGACCCCTCTCTCCTCTCCTCCCAGTCCAACCCTCATGCCTCTCTTTCCACATTCACCCCTCTCTTTCTTCTCAAAGTAGGGGAGACACCCCCTAAGAGGTAGTAACCCACCATGGCACCTCAAGTCATAGTAGGACTAAGTACGTCATCTCCACTGAGGCCAGACAAGGCAGCCCAGCCGGGGGGAAAGGGATCCAAAGGCAGGCAGCAGAGTCAGAGACAGCCGTGACTCCCATTGTTAGGGGACCCACATGATAATCAAGCTGCAAATCTGCTACATATGTGTGGGTGGCTTAGATTCAGGCCCTGCATGCTCTTTAGTTGGTGGTTCAGTCTCTGTGAGCCACCATGGCCCCAGGCTAGTTGACTCTGTAGGTCTTCTTGTGGTGTCCTTGACCCCTCTGGCTCCATCTATCTTTCCTCTCACTTTTCCACAAAACTTCCCAGCTCTGCCTATTCTTTGAGTGTGGGTCTCTGCATCTGTTTCCATTGGCTGTTGGGTGAAGCCTTTCAGAAGAAAATTATGCTAGGCTTCTGTCTGTAAGCATAGCAGAGCATCATTAATAATGTTAGGGGCTGGTCCTTCTTTTCTTGAGTTGTATATATTGTCATAACCAAAAAAAAAAAGGCTGGACTAAAATGTACATACCAACAGCCCATTTATATATTTGAAGATTGTTGTGATTCTCTCCATGCTCTTCTATTGCTTAAAAAGTCAAAGATCACTCTATTTCTACTTGTGTTAAATAAGTTTAGCAACTACCATTAAGTTTTATTACAATTATTACTGTATCTTGAATAATATAAACTAAAAGGCTTGTTGCCATTGAAAATCAGAAACAAAACAAGGTTGTTCATGTTCTCCATACCTATTCAATATAGTACTTGAAGTCTTAGCTACAGCAAGTTGAAGGAAATAAAAGGGAAACAAATGATAAGGGAAGAAGTCAAAGTATCTTTATTTGCAGTTGATATGACAGTATATATATTGGCACAAGAAAAAGACTTTCTGGACAGATCATTAGCATAGGAACTAAGTAAGACCCATAATTTAAAATGGGACCTCATGAAACAGAGAAGCTTCTGCATGGCAAAGAACATCATTAATTAAACAAAGCAGCAGCCTACAGAATGGGAAAAGATTTGTTTTTACTAACTACATACCCAAAAGAGGGCTAATTTCACTATTATATAAAGAATTCATAAAGTTAGACATAAAGAAAAGTATGTATTTGATGTATATTTTCCTTAAGTCCATTCAATTACCTTTTGAGTATGGAAAGAAATGAATTCATTATAAAAATGCCATCTCTTTAAATAGTCTGACTGCCAAGTGGAAGAGCTTGCTTGCTTATGACTGAATTCTTAGAATGTCATTAAGTGTATTCTATTTGAAAGCACAGAGATCAGAGATAAGACTGCATCATAGATATTAGCAACTAAGTAGAGGATTTAGGGTATAGAAAGATGATGAGGGAGATGACCAATGATGCACTACACAGTCAAACTTCACATCCAGGAAGGAAGCAGCTGCTGACCGTCCTGTATGCTTCTGTCTCTGCTCTCTCTTGTTCTGCCCTGGTCCTTTGGTTCATGCTGTTCTTCTTCCTGTTCCTGTGAATAGGATTTGGTCAGAGGCTATTAGAGACTTTTCCAAACCCTTGCCAATATTGGCAACAAAATATAAAAGCAAGAGGGATTTTTGTCTTATGATGTGGTGTTTTCCCACCTTCTCACTGATAGAGTCTTAATGAGCAGTCAAATTAACAACATAAACACACACACACACACACACACACACACACACACACTGCACAAATAACCCATTAATTCAATGGACAATGAACAAACAGAATGTATAAACATATGCAGCTATTTTTATAAAAGAAAAAATCAAGACCCAATGATATTCATTACTAGATAATCTCAAAGTGAAGAATATATTAAAATTTGGGCAAGATACAAATTTAAATAGGCAAATGCAGCATCTCTGACATAAAAATATTTGTGTTATCTCTCATTCTATAATATTTCAAAAAACACACAGATTATTTTAATTATATTTTTAGCATCCCTCCTGTACAATTTAAATATATTCACAAGCAAATTCAAATAGTCTAGGCTTGAAAGAGACTTTTGGGGTAATGTAGGGCCCATGATTAATGCAAATAGCCTCCTTTACATTTCTGTCACTGGAATTCGCATTCTTCTTGATACTCTACCAGTATCACAAATATAGCTTCTTCTTTAAAAGGTGCAAAGGGCTAATAACACCTAAAGATTTAACACTTCTTTAAAGGTGTCATTTCAACCATTACATTACACTCTGACCTGAAAAAAAAATCTCGCCACGTTCTTCATACAACTTTGCTATTTGAAGATTTCCCATCTGGCTTGATACTCTGAGAAACCTAGAGCAAAAGGGTGCAGACAGCAAGCCGGAGCTGGCGATGCATTGCGCCACCCATGCACGGGTCCTGATAATTTTGGATGTCAAGTGAGCATATGTTGCTTTACATTTATGAGGCCCTTTTGTGTCTTAACAGAAGGCTAAGGAATAAGGAGTGTTCTTTTGTTTGTCAGATTTTAGGCATTCTGACGAACGTGTGTGAGATGAAGTTTCTTTAGAAATGGTTTTAATATAGACTTAAACCTGCACGTGAAAAACCCAGACTCAGAAAGACAGAAACTGTATGGTCTCTCATATGGGCATCCTAACTTTTGATGCTATCATATGTGTGTGTTTGCTTGTTTTTCCGCCGTTGTGATACAATACTGAGCAAGGCAAAGGGGGAGGGAGGGAGTGTTTAATTTGTTCCTGTCCTGTGTTCCTATCGCAGTTGATCGCTGACTGAAGTCAGGGCAGGGATTCAAGCAATGGCCTAAGCAGGAAAAATGGAGAGAGGCTGGTTTTGCCCAGAGTTGTCACACACACACACACACACACACACACACACACACACACACACACACACACCGCTGTGGGCCGTGCCCTCACACATCAATGATTAATAAAGAAAATTGCCCTAATGACATGCTTACAGAATCACAAGCATCAGCACAGATTCTACGTCCCATGTATTCTATGGTTTTATGGAAGTAGATCAATACTCTCAGAATAAGTGAACATTAATCCAGTTTCCTTGAGGAGTGAAACGTTTTATCTAAGAGTAAGTAAAGAAAGACTAATATTTCATCATTTTAAAAAAAAAACAGAAAGAAGGAGAGAGGGAGGAATAAATAATCCATTAGCAAATGCTTGTAAGAATTATTTGTAGGAAGATGATATTTTCAGCTGCTCAACTAAGAAACTTGTTATCTGAAATCTAAGAAAGAATTTTAGTCTTATGTCAAATCAGGGTGTGTGTGAAAGGGGGGGTTCCCACTACAGGTTCTTCTAACAGTAGTAGGAAATCCCCAAATCAAAGCCTGGCCTGTCTTGGAGTTTAGAAGAATGTTTAATTAGAAAGAGCTATTTCATACCCAGTTGCAGAATTATCCTTTATCCCTCACAATGCTGATACCAAAACTAAAATGAAACACTTCATTTGAGTGAAACATCTTTTCTAAGGTTTCTTTGAGTTCCAAATGGTCAAGAGAAAGATCTGGTAGGATGCTTCATGTTTTCAATGGGTGAGCTATGTGTATAACAAGCAAAGGTTTTGGAACAACTCATGAGCAGACAAGAGAAGCAGCAGACAGACAACAAAAGAGCATCAACTCAGGAACTCATTACATCTTGCAGAGAGGGTTGGAGCAGTCCAATTGAGAGAACAAACAAAATGTAACACCATCAACTCAGGCTTACAAACATGGGCAGAACCTGAGTGGGAAGTCCTGTTGAGGCAGCCAACTGGAGTTCCCCACCGAGAAATAAACAGGCCAAACAGAGCATCCCTCAGGTGAGGCTTCTAAGTAGAAGAAATAATAAGCAGATAAATGATATCATCCAATCAGGGATTCACGACCAACTGGGGAAGTTGAAGCTGTCAGCTTAGAGGTCCTGACAGAGAGAGTCTTGGGCAAGAGGATCCTCTCCATCCTCATCCCATGAATGAGCTGCAGCCTTCTCTTTTTCACTGTAGGCATTTTTACATTATGGGACAAACACTAGACACCTTTATATTAGTATAGTTAGTTTCTATTCCGTAGGATAAGACACTGGTGTAGCTGTAGTTGCTTGCTGTCTATCATTTTTCTGGTTACAGAGTTAGGAAGTCAGCCTGCCTCAGGGCTGGGAGTTTTGAGGGAGACAAAGAAGGGGCCTCCATACTCCCTGAGACTTTCAATAGCATATGACAACTGACCCAATACCTGGTACTACACACTGCAGTCTACAATCCCCATATCCCCACTATTCATGGACAGACCACCAGTCTTCTGTCCTCTCTTTTCGGCAGTTTCTAGTGTCATTTCTTTGAACAGAGAGTTGTCTCCCAGCTGAGTGCAGAGAAAACACAAATAAGATGCTGTTTTTCAAGATACAAGAATCACACATGAGCACACTTCCTTGGTTGCTAAGGAATACAATCGAGATAAGAGAGACAGCTTAAACTCCAGAGCACAGAAACTGGCAGGAAATGTCTACCTACAATGTCTGCTTGTGCGACCCATAGTAGACGTGAGTCCTCTGTATTCACCACCAGAACCATGGCTGCCATTTAGAATTTTGCCGTATTATCATCATGTGATTGTCAGGGTGCCTTTGAGAAGTCTCTTTACTGTTCCCTGTCTGACTTTCATGTAGAAACAGACATTAAACTAATTTACTTAAAAATCAAGAGGAAAATAATAGAATCAAATGGAACTTAAAAATAAATGAGATCATGGGCACAGAAAACTATCAAAAAAATTTTTTTGCTCATGTTCAGTTTTAGTACAGGCATTAATAGTCCCCCTGCTGTGGTAAGTGTTCTCTCTCCTATGGCGTCTCATAAGAACTGTGTTTTAGAGCACTGTGCATGTGAACAAGAACGCTGTACATTTTTAAATTTATGAAATCCCTAGCCCTCGCTACCTTAATAGACCTAGAATGAAAGCAACATTTTCTGTACCTCTGAAGCAAGCTGTGCTTACCAACACACCTGCCTGAGACGACTGAACAAAACAACAGGACCAATAGCTCCACTGGACTGTACTTCTGAGTAACACTGAGCCCAAAGCCCTAGCCAAAGGGATCTTTCTATACAGTGACTATGAAATGGTCTGCTGTTCAGCACATACCCATTAACATGAAGTTGCTCGATTTTTGTCTTCTCCTACAGCATACTAGAATTCAATTGGAGATGAGGGTTTGTTTGTTTTTCATTCTCTCTTTCCTATGCCTAGAAAAGTGTCTATTTCTTAAAATAACATACCTAAAATATTTACAGTTTGAGTAATGAATTAATTCCTGCACAACGTTGTCAACTTAGGCTTCTGTGATGGAAAAAAAAAAAGCCATGTATGTAATGTCCATCTGATAACCTAATGACCACATGTGGCATTGTATTTGGACTGTGCCTAGAAACTGAATTTCAGTTTGAGTATATCTTGATTAGGTATAGCTGCAGAAATAAAATTTAAATTTATTCTGTTTTAATTAATTTAGACAATGTAATCCATCATATGTAGCTAGTAACTATTATTGTATATCAACCAATCCAGGTTCTGGAGTTTTACAATAACTAGGGTGTGGCTTCTCCATTCAAGGAGATTGCTGTATAGAGACATGAATGTTCAAGCTGGGTATGGTGGCCCATAGCAGAAACCTTACCATCCACAAGCAGAGGCAGGGGAATGCATGTCATCAGAGACCAGCCTGAGCTACACAGCAAGTAACAATGCTCTTATCAACCGTCTCATTTAACTCAGACCAAAGAATTGTTCTGCTCACACATAGCATTTGATGGCATAACAGGCTTTATGATAAGAAAAAAAAATATAAAGGGTGGAATTAAATCAGGGCTCATGATTAGGAGCACCAGCATTTAGCAATCCTCAAAACGATGTGGCTTAGAATCTGTAAACCAAACCCCTTTGACAAGTTCCTTTGACTTTATTTCTTATGACTTTAGTGTTTAAAAGAAAAGGTTAAATAGCTCCATCTAGAGATGCGTGTGATAGATCTTAGAGATACACAGAGAAGAAATCCTTACAGGTTGTGAGTCATGGGTAAAATTTCCTGCTTAATGCTACCATTGAGCCCATATCAGGCCACTAACCACAGAAAATCTCCAAAAAAACATTCTAAGCCCATTATTAGGTATAAGTAGGAACGAAAAACAATAAAATCTGGGTTTAAGTAGCATAATCCCAGGAAATGCCACAAACCTCAAAGACAAGAGAAATGAATAAACAAATCTTCAGATGTAGTTATTTAATGAACTTGGCATTGGGTACAGAAATGGATAGTGAAAACAAGCCCAATCTGTTATTAAACGCAAGCTAATTGTAAGATGAGGGAGTCAGCATCACGTTAGACTGTGCTTGGGGATGATATGATGTGTGATTACAAGCATAGTATCTGTGCCTAGCTCTACAGCCATGCATCAAATATTTATAAAAATTTAAAAATCATCTCGAGGGTGATGCATGCAAACCCACAGTGCGACAAAAGATATTCATAATAAATTATTATAGGTAAGTTAAACAAGAAAACCCAATAAGACATCGCTAAGAAAATAATATTTGAAAAAGGAAATGGTTGGGTAAACTAATAAGATAAGGGAATGGTGACATTCTCTATAGGAGAAGACAATTTGAAAAGGAACATCACATTCAGGAAGGTGAAAGAAGTCATTGGTGATGGCCATAAAAAGTGTAAGACAGTGCGAGGGAGGAGCATTACTTGCTAGATGGTTTCTATATTAGAATATGTCATATAATACTGTGTATGATTCACACTGTGCACACACACACACACACACACACACACACACACACACACATTTACATGGCGATAAACAAGAGTGCATGTGTGCGTGTCATGGCTTTGGTTTCCTTTATGGAACTGAGACACCTGAGTCAATCTGAAAAGAAGATCTATTGAAATGTAAAATGAGAAAATTGTAGACATGTGTTTCATGTTAATGAGTACACGCTGTAAGGACTCAGCTGCCTGGAAAATATCACATTTTCTTGACAGCGAGATTAGAAAAGGTCGGCTCTCAAAAAATTCAAAATGAAATGTATTTTTCTGTGAAATAATGATTTCTAAGATACTTCATAACAAAAAGTTAAATCACACAAACATGGAGCATACATAAATACCATAAAAACCAAATTGCAATAAACATGTAAAGGCATTAATATCTTATGTAATAAAGAAAAACACATATTACGAGACATCATTTTTCACTTATTATTTTGACAAACTGCATAGACAAGTAGCCTCCACTCAAATCATGTTCATAGTTGGACTATATGAAAAATTTTAAAACTATTCACATATCAGGAGGGTACTGTAATTCGTTATTTTAAGAAGAAAGAAACTCACAAAGTATTCTGAATCTAAGTGTAAACTCCAATAGTTCCAAAAATAATGTAGAGTGCTCTCTGAAGTTACAAATTAGACAAATGTAGAAATGGAGGTTGAATAAAATAAAGAGTGGGGGATGAGAGGAAAACAAAAGCTAGGAGAAGCAAAAATAAACAGATCACCGAGGGCCATTGCCCTTAGTTAGCCTTCGTGGGTAGAAGTGAAACTCTTGTTGCTGAAAACAGCATGCACTTCAGAAGCAGTCTCCAGAGGCCCTTAAGCTGGAACTGACCTGGATGTCTCCAAGGTGACGATTAGCTCTCATGGTACCAGAAGACGCTGTGCAAGCTTCCAAAGGGAGGAGAAGAGCAGTCCTACCCAGCTACGATGCCTCTGAACCACAACAATGACAGGTGTGGCACAATAACCCTAAGGGGTCAGTATCCGCACACATCACTGGAAGTAACCAACAGATCTCTTACTGGCCTTCAGATCTGATCAGCAAGAGGGAAACCATGCCTGGTACTAGAAGCCAACTGCATAGTGCTAGTAAAGCCATGCATATTGAAGGAGAATCTGCAGCCACTACCTCACTAAACCAACGTAATCCCTCAGTCATGTAAATACATCCTTAAACCCACAGATGAGTGTAGTCTTGCCCCACCATCAAGGAAAATTTTCTTTGCAAAGGGCAGAGGCCACTACAGAGAATCACAGCAAATCGAAATGCAGCGTTGTGGGCCCAGTGGGTACAACTACAAAAGTCTCAATGCCTAAGGTTCAGGGGACATTGCAGAAGAGGAGGGCAGAAAGATGATAAGAGCCAAAGGATTAGGGAGTTTGATGTGATATTGTGTCAGATGCTACATCCATAAAGTCTCACCAAGATAACTGTCTAAACAAGGCTTGAGCAAGGACACCGACAACAGACATACCAAAGTAGGTGGGGGGAAAGCCCAAGAGGCCTCAACCTTACCCCAAAAAACTACAAGCAACTAAAGAATAATGAGAGTGAGAAATGCTTTTCACTAGGAAAGAGAACATCAAATGGTTATCTAGTAACAAATAGTCAACCTTGGAGACATACATACGAGCAACATTACGCAGACTGAGCAGGTTGTATTGATGTATTTATTTTATATACATATGTTTATGTTTATATATATACTATTTATAAGATATATGCTAATGTATAAAATATATATTAATATCTATATATACACATGATAACCGTTAATGAAAAAAAAAGGCCATAAATTTGAAAGGAAACAAGGTGATATATATTGGAGAGTTTGGGGGAAAGGGAAGGAAGAAATGATATAATTATATTACAATCTCAAAAAAACCAAAAAGTATGTGAAGTTAAGTCCCTAGGCATAAGAAAATAATTTCAGATGGACAATGCCATTTCACCCTGGAAGAGTCACCTCTATCTCTTGCCTCTTTTCTCACAGCACCATCACCATGACTTACACACTAGAGCAGACATGATAGTTTTTAAACACTGAGTGTTCTAGAGTCCCCATTCACAAAATTAAAGGAACACCCGTTCCTCTTATGACAAAGATCACAATCCCGACAAAGCACAGGCTATTCTTACTTTGAGTTTCCTGCCCTCACTAAGTCCTCCACCTGCTGCCACCCTAGGGCGCTTCTTACAGTTCCTTCCAGAACCCTGGTTTTGGGGTATTTGTTGTTTGTTGGTTGGTTGGTTTTGTTTTTGTTCTCTGGATCAGAAATCTCCACACTGTAAAAAAACAAATGCTTGCTTATTCCATGTTTACCAGTTGATGATTGTATCTTCTTCTGGCTCAATCCCCATCCAGAAGAAATCCTCTTCTGACTTCCTATTGGCTCCACTCATTCTAATGCAATTTACCTGTGGTGATGAGAGATACATATCAATCCTTCTAGTTCTTTTCTTCCTGAATATTTGAAAATACTTTATACATCCAGGCCGTTTGTAGTTAAGTCAGACTCATACTTTCTATAACTAATGATCTGTGTTCAAAGGGGAAAACAGGGCAGTTAAAGTCCAAAGCACAACTCTCTAGTCTTTCTGCTTTAGTGAAGCCCAAAGCATCGTTGTGAGATAAGCCCCTAGGCTACTGTGCTACCATGGTAGGAAGACTTACTCATATAACAGCTAGACTCCGTGATGACCTTTGTGTAGGCTGAATTCCTTTGTGCTTGGTGTGGCATAGCTTTGCTAATATAATGTATGTTCTCCTTGTGCGTCAGTTCTGTTGTGCTTTGGGATTAAACCCTTTTCTTATCCATATATTTTAAGCATTTTTTGTCTCCTCCAATTCCTCTCAGAACCTCTCCACCTTCCTACATACCCAACTTCATGTTCTCTCTCTCTCTCTCTCCCTCTTTCTCAAAACAAACAAGCAACCAAAACAAACAAAAATGAAACAAAACAAAACAACACACACACACAAAACAAAACATGAAATTTTGTTTTGGTCAACTACTCCTTAGGGTAGATCCTGCCCTGGAGTGAGGTTGATAAAACCAGTAATATCTCATTGGGGAAAACTGATTTTCCTTTTGCCAGCAGATATGAATTGCAAATAGCTTCTTGATTAGGACCCCATATCCACATACCTCTCTCAGTGCTCTCCTGTTGCATGTGGAAGATACTGTTCCCTTGGAATCATCCCCCACCTCTGGCTCTTATAATCACCTCTTCTTCTGCATGGATCCAGGAGTCATCAGGAGGAGGAGTTTGATGAAGACATGCAATTTAGGATTGAGTGCTCCAAAGTCTTGCTCTATGCATATTGTGCAATTGTGGATCTCTGAATTATTTCCCAATGTACTTCAAGAAGCTTTTCTGATAAGGATTGAGCAAGGGACTGATCCATGGGTATTGTAATATGTCATTAATAGTTATTTTAGTGCCATGTTTCTTTAGTAGAATAATAGAAGTACGTCTTCTCCTAGGCCCATAGACTCTATATAGTCTCAGGTTCTTGGTCAGACTATATTGCTGAAGATAACATTTACTTATATCCTTGAACACTGAGAAATTGAGCTGGGGCCCAACTGGAAGCTTCACCTCTACCACCAAGAATTTATGGCACTGAAAGATTTTTCACACAGACCTCTAGGAGAAATGTAGTCATAGATATCACCCAGCCACAAAAGCCACCTGTCTGAAAGATGTACCGATGCGTTAGTGGCATAAGTGTTATGGGATTATTCTTAATACTTGACTTTTGTACAACATCGTAAGATCAAGAACTGAACTTACCTTTCCTCACCATGGTAACCTCAGTACCAAGAACAACACCTAGTACACACTAAATGTTTGTATAGCACATAAATGGTGTGTGTGTGTGTGTGTGTGTGTGTGTGTGTGTGTGTGTGTGTGTTGGGGTGGGGTTGTGATTTTCAGACTTATCCAAATGTACCTTTGCATGGTATATGGTCACATTAAACACTGTGATAAAGAGAAATATCTGTGTGACTATGAACCACTTTAAGATGGGAAAGATCTTGATGCCTTGAAAGTAATCTTCATTTTTCCCAAGATGCATCATTGTGTCACTCCACATACTAACCCTTCTCCAGAAGCTTTCGCATTAGCCATAGTTAGATGTTTTTGTAGAGTTTTGCCACCAGTTACTTTGCTTGTTAGAAAATCTTGCAAACTGAGTGACAGTACTGCTTAAGGACTTTGGGGACTACTTATTGACAAATGTAGCTGTCATTCAGTGCATTGTTTTTGTACATCAAACTATGATTAGATGAAAATATGTTTATACTTTTGCTATGAATAGATAATTAAGTTATTTTGAACACTTTAAATTTATTTTACTTGATTGATGAGTATCAAGCCTAAAAATTGTAATTATAATTGCTAACTAATGTAAAAAAATGTATCTTGGATAAATTCAGAAAGTGGAATTGCTGATATTTATGGTATGTATACCTTCAACTGATCACCATAGGGAGAATCTGTTTTCAAATATTGTACCACCAGCACATCATAACCGACTTGTAAACTATGACAAATTTAGTGTTTGTTACTTAGCCTATCACTCTTATGATACCCTAATGAGATAACATACTTTTTAATGTTAAAGGGAGGATGGTATTTGAAATCCACCCCTTGTACTCAGTGTAGATGGCCCCAATTTTATTGGGAAAAAAATCCAAAGTCTCAAAATCAAAAGCAAGTCAGATATGCCATCATCCTCATCTTCCCTACCAAGCCTGAACAAGTTGTTGGTCTTACCCACAGCAGTGGCACAGAGTATCTTCACAGCCCACTTGAGTTGCTGCTTGTGGGTCTTGTCATCCAGAAAGACTACAGTGTGTTGTCCTGTCTTCTTCATGGCAGGCTCAGCCTGATGGTGGCCCCACTGTGAGCACTCTTCCTTGGTGGTATTTGGTTATTGGTCTGACTCTGGAAGCAAAGGGTTTCTTCCCCCAGAGTGTGGGTGGCACATGGATCAAGCTCTCACTGTGGCTGTTGTTGGTGCCTTTCAGCTCTTGGGCCTTCCATCTGTGCTTTACCTCTGGAGGGACAGAAGCAGCCCTCCTGCTTTACCACCATTGTGGGGATTAAAAGCTAAAATTGTTCATATGTGTATTAGCCAATGACATTTTTCTAGTGTGTCAAATGCATGCTCATATTAACTTCCCCGTGCTTTTATTTTAGCAGTCTGTCTTTGTTCAATTAATTTATGGTATTTACTTTTGTATTCTGGAGTTTGACTTCTTTTATCTGAGTTTGTTGCTAAATTGGTCTCCACCATCAATCATCAATTTTTAATTCTCTCTAGGGTATTTTTTTAAATGAAAAAATTATATGTGATATTGTCTTTATGCCATGGTTTACTGAAATAATCATTCGTGTCCTGAATTTCTTATAATGTTGTCATTTGTTTTCCTTTAAGACAAATTAACATTATATAATTCTCATTTATGTTCTGGTTCTGAACAATTGTGTGTGTTGTGAGAGTGTGTACAGAGATGTCCATAAGGAATGAAGTACATTAACTGCATTGTTTCATTGATCCACAATTCTATCTCTGCCACATACCTAATTCAATTTTGTGCTTGAGTAGTTTTCTAAATTACTCACTTTATTGTTATATGTTACTCTTGTTGAATTTAGTGTGGTTTTTGTTTTCTAATTTTGTAGAAAGTCTTTTTCTGTTTGCCTTGTTGGTAAAAAAAATATTGGAAATTTGTTTTCATCAACATGCCTTAAATATGTAAATATTTAAAACTTTTGTCAATCCAGGCACAGTGGCACACACCTGTAAATCCTCACACTGATGGAGGCAGAGGCAGGCAGATTTCTGTGAGTTCAAGACCAGCCTGGTCTACAACGTGAGTCCAAGAAGAAGGAGGAGGAGGATAAAAAGAACACGAAAAAGAGGAAGAAGAATAAGACAAAGTAGGAGAAAGTGGAGGAGAAGGAGGAGGAGGAGGAGGAAGAGGAGGAGGAGGAGGAGGAGGAAGAGGAGGAGGAGGAGGAGGAGGAGGAGGAGGAGGAGGAGAAGAAGAAGAAGAAGAAGAAGAAGAAGAAGAAGAAGAAGAAGAAGAAGAAGAAGAAGAAGAAGAAAGTTATATTTATATTGTAGTGGCCAGTTTGGAAGTATTAGCCAAGTATATACAAGTTATTTAAGGTGAACACATGCTGCTATATGTTTGTCATAGTTATAGAGTTTTCAATCACGATAAACATAAGGCAGAGCATAGCAAAGTGAACCCAAAGGGGCCGTGATGATATAAAGCATGTCTAGCTCTACCATGGGAGAAAATTGGAGGGAGAGTTTGTAATCAGTCTGCTTGCAAGGTTATGGAAAATATATTTTGAGTGAAAGGGGCTGTACAGAAGCAGTGAGCAAAAGAAAGAAAATGCTAAACATTCCAGAACTACACTATAATCAATCCCAGATGTTAGTGGCTTTAGCTTAAATACAGTAGAAATTTCCTTTATTTTTAGAATTTTGTATACTTCCCTGACTGTAACTGCTACAAATCTAGAACTCCAACATGAGGCAGGAACTGGGTACATTTTGTTTGTTGTGGTGGCATTCCTGTATTCATTTATCTGTCAGTCATACCTAGGTCTTACCGTTGTCTTCCCTGACTCTTACTTGCTACTACACTAAAAGGAGGATTAAAGCAACTCAAAGGAGTTTGTTCTAGGTTTATTTCATTTTGTAGGATGTGTTGTGTTTTGCACTTTTCTGCTTTAAGGAATTCCTTTGTGGTATTTTCATCTCGAAATGATTTGTCCTCTTTCTAATTTATTTCTTCAGAGAAACACTCTTTAAGACCCCCACTCTGTCTGCACCATGCCTTCATGAGACTGTTCTTTCCACAGTCTTTGAAACAGTCTTTGAAACGCTGAGCAATGTGTTAGGTGTTACACTGATTCATTTGGAGGCATGGACCATGTGTGACTTTTTCATCTTTTGTCTTCAGTGTCTTTCAGGGTGAATGACGTCACTCATTACTGAAGCAGCCATTATCCTATAGATTACCCCTCCCTTCCTCCCTCCTTGCCTCCATCTCTCCTTCCCTCTCTCTATCTCCATCTCCATCCCCATCTCCATCTCTGTCTCTATCTCCATCTCTCTGCCAGGTCCTCCTTGCCTTTTCCTAAGCCCACACGACTACTTTTTCCTATATTCCACTCTGATTTCTCTTCACATAGTACACATCTTTCACCTATTATTAGATTGGATTTCTGTGAGTCATTTCATTAACTTGCTAAGGCTAACTTCTCTTTTAAAAAAAAGCTTCCATTTATTCCTCCTGCAATCAGTACTGCTAGTTAATATCAACAAGTTAAGAAAGTATTATTTTTAAAAATCTTTCATTTCTTTTTCATACTTATGCAGTTACGTGAACCATCTTACATGGTGTTAATGAAGTTAACTTGTGGCATTCAGTTAATTAAAACCAATCTGGGACTTAAAAAAACAATAATGATGAATAACAACTGCAAAAATGTTTTAATTGTGATTGACAAATTTAGTACTTCTCCTTTAAAAAAATATCAAGAAAGCCTGTAGTTGGATACTGTATATAATACTTGAACACTAACTTGATATCAGATGCATTATAAAAATGAGCTTTCTAGACAAATCTCTGCATACAGTGTGGTTATTTACCTGTCAGTGGACCACTGTTTCCATAGCAATACATGAGGCATAACAGCAGTCATATGGCTGAATAATTGCAGATACACTAAATGAATGTTCCCTTCCTTTCACTCCTTCTGGTCACTTACTTCAAAGATTCCTCTCCGTTTGCTTGTAGTGTGCCCTGTGCCTAGAATTAGCTCTTGTTTTCCTGATTTTCTTGACTGCACATAAACTTTAAGGTTCTGTACATCGTAATTGTTCCTATGCAGCACTCCTTATAACTTCAGCTCCAAGCAGTTGTTTCTCGGTTTCCACTGCGTGTCTTTATTCTCCAGTTTCCTGTTGAGTAGCATCTACATCCACAGTTTGTAGAAAGGTTTCCAGATGGTAGAACCCATGTAGTTCACCACACTAGGTTAGAGATGTGATATCGGCTTTGCAAGTATTTATTACTTCAGTGCCAATGTGGAAGCAGAACAGCTAGGTAAAGATGTAAAGAGAAGGAAGAATAAGTTGGAATTTGAGGTTCCTCACATCCTTCACTTGAGTTCTAGCCAAGCTGGGTGTTTCAGTCTAAAAATTCACAGAATAATAACACTTCCCTCATATGGATATTATAAGTATTAAAGTGATATGCTTTCAGAGATCTTGGCACAATGTATGGAACATAGTTCAGTAAATAAGAGTTGTTATCACCACCACCTAATTAACTTTGAAAAGGAAGAAATTATTATATGCAGTGTTTTATGTAGCACTGCTCATACTGTATATTAAATCAGAAGGAACATACTATCACCAACAACTCTAGAATGCTACAGTGCATATTAGATGCCTGGGGGTATGAACTCATTACCCAACTTAAAACATCTAAAAAAAAAAAAAAGAAGAACTTTATTTGTCATGAACTCTTATTTTATCATTGAATTTTATCCTATAAATTTCCTTCTTTTTTGCAAAGCAGGAAATCAAGTGTCCTAGTTAGGGTTATTATTGCCATGAAGAGACACCATGATTCCTATAATGAAAAGTATTTCATTGAGGCTGTCTTACAGGTTCAGAGGTTTAGTTCAGTCATTGTCACGGTGAGAAGCATGATGTCATGCAGGCAGACATGGTGCTAGAGAAGCAGCTGAGAGTTCTACATCTGGATCAGCAGGCAGCAGGGAGACAGAGAGAGAGAGAGAGAGAAAGAGAGAGAGCGAGAGAGAGAGAGAGAGAGAGAGAGAGAGAGAGAGAGAGAGAGAGAGAGAGAGAGAGGCTGGACCTGGCTTGAGAATTTGAAATGTCACAGCCCATCACCAGTGACACATTTTCTCCAACAAGGCCACAGCTACACCAACAAGATCACACCTCCCAATAGTGCTACTCCCTATGAGGTTACATGGACTGTTTTTACTCAAACCATCACCCCAAAATGTACCTCCCAAGTGACTAACCCCCATTAAAACACATAGGCTGCTTTCCTTCTATCTGGCCCTTGACCAAAAATACATAAATGATCTTTGCTCAGTCTCCTTGTTTATAAATGGTTTATTTGATGACCAGCTGAGGTATTGTGTTTAAGGCAGTCATCTTTGTCCTTGACCCATAGAAATCATTGGAGACATGAAGTCATTGCCACTATTCCTATCAATCTATAAATTAAGGTGTCTCTCGGTAGCAAAGGAGCAGGAAGGTTGCATAAAGAGGTTGTTCCTGTACAACCCTTTTTGGGTAATAAAGCTAGTGAGGCACACTTTCATACTAGGCTCACAAATACACTTTATTATAATAGTTTTCTTTGTCATTATTCAGTATCACATGCCATGAACTGTCAGCTCTGCTATGAATCTAATAGAATCGAAGACACAAAAATTGAACTCTGAATGAAAGTCCTTACTAAAGAGTACAATGAGAGTATAGGCTGAAGAAAGATCTTATATGTCGTCCTCTCGAATCTAGAAGGAAGAATAATTATGCGTGAATAAAGGAGCTCAGAAAAGGCCACAGTTGGGTTATTGAGAAAAAGCCTAGCTCAGATTTGCTATATAATGTCAACTTGCCTCTTTTTCTGTACCTCATGTACACGCAGGAAACCTATATGCATAAGATTTTCTTTTAGCGATTAAATATTGAGAGAATGATAGTAAATTCATAAAGTTATGAAAAATATGAAATGTCAACACTGTAATCAGCATCCTAATTGATAATAACATGATAAAGTGGCAGCATTGTATCTAGTACTGTGGATTAGCATCCCAAACTTTACCTGGCCCTCCATGTATTCATTGTCCTATGTTCATTTTTCCACTCATATGTGCAAAGACCAGATACTTTCCATACTATACTCTATATTTAATGGCCAATAGACTGTCTCATTTACAATAGGTAAGATTATAGGTGCTGTCCACCAATGTTATTTATGTACATACCCACATATATCCCCTCATATAATTACTTTTATTATTGACATATTCTCCATTGTAAGCTCAAATACTTGCTAAAACATGTTTGTAACCTATAATTGATATGCTTGACATGTTTGTAGTCATTTGGAGACACAGCATGCAAAGGATGGTGGGAACTCTGGCAGTCCCTAGCACATATTGCTAGTACATGACGATGCTCTGTTTTTATGCTGTAAGAGATGGCTTTTCATGGTATGTTTAGTGCACCATTTTTCACATTTTATGCCTTTATTTTGGCTGGAGAATTTATTGTTTAAAATGGCTCAAAGGTGAAGTTCTTTAGTACTTCTAGTGTTCCAATGGACAAGAAAGTTGTAACAAGCCTTGTGAAGAAAATATGCATCCTCGGCATGCTTTGGTTCAAATAAGAGTTCTAGTGTTTCCCCAAGGATGAAACAATAACTTGTAATATCTATTCTGTCTTAAAACAGGTTATACATTGATAAGTTGCTCCAATCTATTATAACTAGAACCTCTGAGGACAGCAGCTCCTTGTGATGCAAGTGTTATCTTCAACTAATTCAGTATTCACAGTGACGTTATAAAAATGTTACTGTAAATAATGAGGATTGTACACTTCTGTATGTGCATATATTTTGTCCTAAATTTTAACACATGGGGCGTATATAAGTTATAAACACAAATCAGAAACCAGATCAAGTGGGCTGGAAAGCAGATCAGTGTTTGAAAACATGCACTGCTCTTATGAGACACCAAAGTTCGGTTCCCAGCACCCATTTCAGGTAATTCACAACTGCCTGTAATTCCAGCTTCAGGGGGTTCTGAAACCTCTGGTCTGTATAGGCACCTGGATTCATGTGTACATGATACAGACAGATACAAATGTTTACACACAATTAAAAAATAAATAAAGCTAAAGCAAAATCTGATCAAAAGCAGAGAAAGGAGGCAGAATGAGAGATAAAAATAGATAAACAGCAAATAGTAAATTATGATGATAAAATTCTGATTTTTTTTTGTTCCTTAACCTGCCTTTCAAGTTGTAATTTTATGACCTTTCACCTGTACATCTATGGTCATAAGCACAGTCATGGCAAAACTGATTGATATTGATTTCTGCCCTTATTACAATCAAACTCACATTATTAATCCTTTAGTATCACAATTATTTCCCCATTCTTATTTTTTGATATCTACTGTGGTTGCTATGTTAGAAATGTAATGACCCATACAACATTGTTAGATGTTGAGTTGATAGATGTTTTAACCATGAGGACTCCCCTATTAATGAGTAAATTAGTGATATAAACCCCCATTACCGTGAATGGACATGTTTTTCCCCCTATCAATTCAATCCAGTCCCCTCTATTGCTTGCTGCCTTATATCATGAAATTCTACAAGAAGTCGTTCACCATGTGAAGCCTTCATGACCTTTACCTTCATAGCCTCCAAAACTAAAATGCACAAGCCTCTGCTTCCCTAATAAATCCCATTATAACCACACAAAACAGACTAGGATAATATTCTTTAGTCCTTTCTCACTCTGCTTGAATTTCCTAAAGACAAGCACATTTGTTTACATTTTAGTCTCACTTCGGTTCGCTCGTGTTTCAATAAATGAAAGCTTGCAGCAGGAGAAAAATAGTCTGGCCCAGGGATATACAACCTTTTCTTAGTTAGATTTGTTCTCAAGCCAGGACTCATTCAGACGGAAGATTGCTTGCTCTTTTGAATAATTTGTCTTTCTACTTGTAGACTATGAAAGTCCTCATGGCTTGAAGACTGTGTAGCTACCCTAAATCTTTGCATGAACCCTTTGTCTAGCCTCACCAATGGCTTCTCCTGCTTCTGTTCTGTTAAGCACGAAGACCATGAATGGAACACAGTTGATCACTGGAGTCCTAATGTCTCCATCCATTGAACGCCTATGTGCATTAGTATCCTCATCCAGGAAAGAAGGATTTGAACACAGTTTTCCTTAAGTTATCTTTTCCTAATCATGCATTTTATAAGGTAGACTTACAGAAAGCTGAAACGAAGTCTCCAGCAAGGACTTGGAGAGCAAGTATATATTAGCTGTCAGTGGAAAGTGGATCTATACATGCTCTGAAAGTCATATGGTATTTGAATGAATATTTTTACAAAACAATATGCAAGCACTAACAAATATTACTGTGGCTGAATTTTAACAGCATTAAGGAATCTTTTCATTCAATGACTTATTTTTTTACTTATCACAAATTGACAGTAAAAGGAATTTCTGTTTACTATAGAGGAAACAATTATTTTTCAAAGTATAAAATAACATCCACTTGATTTCTATAAGGTTTTTTATTTTAGATTTTTCCGAGACAAGGTTTCTCGGTGTAGCCTTAGCTGTCCTGGACTCACTTTGTAGACCAGGCTGGCCTCGAACTCACAGCGATCCACCTGCCTCTGCCTCCTGAGTGCTGGGATTAAAGATGTGCACCACCACAGCCCGGTTCTATTTCTTAAGCAGAAATGCAGTCATTTGTAAACACACTTCAAAGTAGCTAATGCTTCAAATAAAAAGAATAAGGCACCACTCAGGTACCACTGAGAAATCTATGGGCTTTAATGGAATGAAAATCACCATTCAATTGTACATTAAGAACACATTTTCATATTTCAGAAGCATCACAGACCTATGGCCACTTAGCACACAGTCATAAGTTGCAATGTCTCGAGCTACCCCTTTAGCCAAGATCACCTTACGCTAAAAGGTCAGCTGAAAAAAAATACCAGCAGTTTACAAGGGGAACTTTTGTTTTTCTCTGGCCATATACAATCAGTAAGCTGGGAAACTCAAATGCAAGACTGTCTAATAAACTTTCAGATATTTTGAGAGATCTGTGGCGATACCTAGCCACTTACATCTGATGTACGGTTGCTGTGACTCAGAGATTAGCTTTAAGTTTTTAATTATGTTATACTAATTTGATTGTTTTGTTGTTATATCACTTTATTTATTGAATTAGTAATAACTGTAAGTCCCTGTGGCTGCTGATTGCCATCTACTTGCCAGCACAGATACAATACAATGGGACTTTAGCTACATTAACACATCTTAAATCCTTACAAATACCTTGCTTTTTTCAGGAAAACTATCTTCCTCACTTTCACATGACAGTGGCTATCCTCTGTCCAAGAGAGGGCAGTGTTGTGCTGGATGGTTTTAGGCCAACTTGATGCAAGCAAATGTCATTTGAAATGAGGGAACCTCAATTTAAAAAATGCCTCCATAATGTGTGGCTGCAGGCAAGCCTTTAAGACATTTGTGTGGGGGGGTGCATTGTTTGTTTGTTTGTTTGTTTGTTTTTCAAGAGAAGGTCTCACCATGTAGCACTTGTTGCCCTAGAACTAATTATGTAGACCAGACTGGCCTTGAACCCACAGAGATCTATTTGCTTCTGCCTCTTAAGTGCTGGTATTAGTGGCATGTACCACTACATGTAGGGCATTTTCTTAATTAATGATGGTGAAAGGCATAGCACATAGTGGGTAGTGTCATCCCTGGCCTGGTGGTCCTAGATTCTATTAGAAAACAGACTGAGCAAGCCACAGTGAGCAAACCTGTAAGCAGCACCCCCTCCATGGCCTCTGCATCAACTCCTGCCTCCAGGTTCCTGTCTTGTTTGAATTCCGGCCCTGCCCTCCTTTAATGATAAACAGTAGTGCAGAAGTATAAACTGAATAAACCCTTTGCTCCCCAAATTGCTTTTGGTCATGGTGTTTCACCACAGCACTAGTAACCCTGAATGTTGTAAGTATTAAACACATAAATGGTAAAAAGGAAGAATGAGTATACTTGCCTCAATTTTCTATGTTGAGAGGGCATAGACAAAGCCTTTGTGAATGTTTTAAGGATACTCTCCTGATTACAAAAACAGTGGGTTGCATTGTAGTTTCAGTAATTCTTACAGATGGTTTAAATTTTCATCCTCCATCCAACAGTTGAGCAATGAGGAAGCCCTTCATGGCCTTTCTAGAAGCTTCACTTCCCACAGCCCACACATCTTCACTAAAGAGCACCAATGAGGAAGAGAGCTTTTTATAGGAAATAATTAATTTTTCAGGCTCATTATCCCAATAGTTATCCTTCTTTATTATGTCTCAGTGAAATGTGTGGTCAAGTCCAGAAATGGGGACGAACAAAGGCCAAGGATGACAATGTGGGAGCCATGCAAATCAAGCATCAGGACAGCATCAGATCCTAGAACTTCCCTTCCCCATGGCAGCTCACATCAAATGAGGCCCAAGGACTGTGTAAGAATAAGTAGAAGAATGAGAAATTCTCTTTTTCCAAGGGTTGGAACACTCATCATAAAGTTTAAGACTTTGGGCTAAATGCAAACAAGGATAAGGCCTCAAACACCATGAGCTTAAGATATTGGAGGGGGGAATTCTTAAACTTTTGCAAAATTAAAAACAAATTGTTAAGTGTTTCTGTTAAGGTTTAAGTGTGCTTGTAAAGCCATCAATTTCTCACTCTTTATTGTTAATTGGGACATAGACCACTCAAGAGAGAGGGAAAAGGCAGTTGAAAATATACAGTCCTGCTATCTGTCCCATTTCTACCAAATTATAATCTGTGATGGTAAGAACTTGAATTCATGGTACACTGGAATGTTTTGAGAAATTTGATTAGAAGAGATTGGGAGTATGACAAGAAAGCTACAGGATTCTCAAGGCTGCTCATGGGTAGGAAAGCAAAAGGAAATGATTTAAGATGTTTCTCAGTGGGCAGATACTCAATTTTTCAAAGTAATCACATATACTGAAAAAGACCATCATCTTAAAATGATTATAAATACTTGTATACTTCATAAGTCTCTGGGTTTGATCCTCCAACACTGTGATGATGATGATGATGATGATGATGATGATGATGATGATGACGACGACGACGATGATGATAAAAATAAATTTAAAATGAGGCACCACTGGGCTATAAAGCATCAGTAAGAAGTGTGACCCTAAAGCTCGTGGTAAAATGAGTAACTGTTCAAGCATCTGTTGTTTATTCAACTTGAGCCTGTCCTTCTGTCAGGCAGTCATCAACACTCCTTAAATAAAGCAATTAAGACAGCTCATTACCAACTAAACCCATTTGATTCTGTAGCTGTATCAGTTTGAACCCACATCAACACTCTACTTGGATTTGAATTATAGGTTATACTGTCAGAAATTTTCCAGAAGCCTGAAGGAAGAGTTTTGGAGGGCTATATTTAGACAGGAACCACAGGGTTGACAACCCACTCACACTCCAAGTAGTGTAGAATTGACTAGTTCCTTTTTCAGGGAATCTTCCTTCCCAATTGCACTGACTAACCAAAGCTGAAAACAACTAGGTAAGCACTTCCTAAAGAGACCTTTTGGTTTTAAACTTTAATGATCTTCTTGGAGGTGACTGTTTATCAACAAAGATAAATACAATAGAACTTCTGCAAATCATAACCTTAAATTTCAGTGTTCAAGACAGGTGAGCCGATGAGCCCACTGTATTCTGGACCACCAAAAGAGTCTTCAGTGACCATGATGAGATGAAGGCATCAAGTTTTAAGCAAATAACACATTATACAATCTGGGCCAAGGAGATGGCTCTGCATGTGAAAACATTAGCTGCACATTCTGCCAGCCTGACTTTGATTCCCTACAACTCACAAAAAGAGAGTGAAAAGGACGGGTAGCCACCTATAATCTCAGCACCCCTACATTGCTATTGGAGACCAGGAAAGGAGACTCTTGGAAATGTGAAGGTCTGCTAGTTTGAAATACACAGTACAGCAGTAGAAACAAGACAGACACTACCTCAGTAACATGAAAGGAAAAAACCAACTCACAGGAGCTGCCTTCTGACCTCTGTTCTTAACACTTGAACCCAGGCACAATTAATTTATTTCAAAATTATTTCCAAGTAAGAGCATAATCTAGAAAAAGACATGAAGGCAGGAGCGATAAGGTGCTAAAGCAAGTTTTCTTCCTCATGTGGGTGACAGTGGGGATGGTGTCCATGCTGGGAGGCCTCTGTTGCTCATACAAGATGGTGACTTCGTATAGCAGAGAGACACTGTTCTAATTAGCTGCGTGGAGATACTGTACAAACCCACCTTCCACTGTGAAGATCTCTGGCCTGTCCAGAAGTGTGCAGACTGTGCCTGAGCCCTTCTCTGCTCCAGAGCCTTGGGAAGATACTATGGGAAGGGGAAATCCTGAAGCTAGTAGTCACAGAGCTAGCCAGCCCGTGTCCTTGATGTGATAACCAGGTTCCTGAAACACCAGGGCCAGCAGAAAACCCGGAGCTTGTCATGGAATATAACAGCTTCCATCAAAACATGGGCAGGGTATCATTTACAAATGGTGCTCAGGCCAACGAAGACAAAAATAAAAAAGGGACATTAGAAATAGCTACAACCCAGGTACATCCCATATAGCTGATGTCTGTCGGTAAAGGACCCTCCTCAGATGGCCATTGTTCTGCAGGGGACCAGGCCTGAAATGGTACTCCTCATGGCTGCCCTTTATTGCCAGCAGGTTTGGACTTCCATGTGGACACAGAATGAGAGCCAGTTCAGGAAACTGCTGTGAAAAACTGCAAGTGGAATGATGAGAAATGGCAGACAAATTTGATGCATTGTCCTTTTCTTCTCACACCTGTCTCCGACCCTCTGAATTGCCAACAAATGTTATCAATTATATGAGCAAAAAGAGCTTGTTCCACTCGTGAACCACAGCCCCGATCAGAGAAAAGAACCTTTATGCATCAGCATCTCTGTGTGCACAGTAGAGAAAGGCCCGCCTTCTGCTTTAGACTCCCTTCAAGAGCCTCTTCGGGGATGTCATTTATTCTGCCACCTTGATGGGATCAGTCAGTGTACTCCCAGCTACAGGAACACACAGGACAAGAGGCTCCATAGAGCAGTCAGCTTCAAGATGAGCATGCAAGTCAGCATGCGAGGAGAAAGATGGTCCCTTGGAGCCCTTTATCCGAGGACCCTCTGTGGGGGGGGGGGGGCAAGTATACTACCTGTGCTTGAGACCTCCAGTAGGAAGAAGCAGGAGTCTCAGGACTTCCTGGAGACCAGGGTGTAAATCCACCAGCTTCTGAGGCCTCAGCAATACATGTGCCTGCCTCACCACATCATGGTGAAAATCTTCAGGGTACTCCCCACCAGGCATTTAGTGGTTCTTAAATGCATTCATTGAATGCTACACTGCTAATCCAGCAGGTTCTCAGTGCATTCGAGACCCATGCAATAGGTAAGATCTTTGCAAGCAGTGCAAAAAAAAAAAAGTATGTGAAAAAGGATGGGTGCCACCCCAAGCCCTATCGTGAGGCATCGCCTTATGGGCCCAGGTAATGGATGTGCTGCTGCAGGTCTCAGAAGGGCTTTCCTGGCTGTAAGATGGGTGTTCATGGCAGGAATTGGCTACCGGAGCTTTAATCAGACAGGCCATAAGAAATCAAGAGGAAGCAAGACAGAAGAGTGCTGAAGGCCATGTGAGAGGCAACAGAAGGACTGGGAAAGACCTGGAAAAACGTCCAGGCATCCAACCTCATGCCCAACCTTTTAGAATCTGCTCAGATCACACTGCCATTAATCAAGCATTTTTAAAACTCTTAATTTATCCTTTGCCCAAGAGATAATTCCTGTGGTTTTGTATAGTGGTGCCTCCGATTTCATCCAGAGTGATGTTTCATAGTTTGACCCATTCGACTGTGAAGAACGAACACTGCCTGTTCTCCTCCATCAAGGACACTCACAGGTCACCAGGCAGTCTCCACACACAAGATCCAGCACTGGCTCAGTTATTTGAAGTGAGCAAAAAGGAGAGCAAAGCCTTTGGGTGAGATTTATACATAAAAACGAAAAATCAGGCACCTTGCCTTAGACCTTGTGTGTTTGATCCTGTGACAAATGAGGTTTGAGGTTGGAGGTTAATTGTATTCCCTGTGGTGTTTACAGTGTATATAATAGTTGTGTATTCATAGGGCCATGAAAGTACACATTAAACTTAAACTCCTTTACCTATAGATATATGCTTTGACTCCTCTGTAAAAATATGATTAAAATGTAGTTGTCTATGATGGGCATCTGGTTCAACTTAATCAGCACAGTATAGCTAGGTTAGTGTTTGCAGCTACTATTCTGTTGTCTCCTCAAAATTTGCGCATACTGTATAAAATACAAATATTCTCCAAATAAATTATGAATATTTCCTATTTAGAAAAGAATTAGACACAAGATGAATACAATGATGTCACATACTAAACCTCTAAAATTATAATCCAGAAGCAACTAGTAAAAGTACTTCTGGGAATTGAAATAGTTAATGTTTTAGAGGAATTAAAATATTAAAAATCTGTTTATTTCAAATCCCATCCTCAGATTCAGGGGGCTCCACAAAACCGAAACATAACTTCTCATTGAGGTACAATCCTCTAAAAGTGTCATCAGTAAGATCGCCCCTAAATCCACACCAAGTTCTAATCCTTATCATCCATACCTTAAAATTGTATTTCTGCAGTTCAATCCTCTCTTATACCTGGGATGTATTATTTACATAACAGCACATCTGGCGTTGGTTCATTGTTACGTTTTCCTCTTCCTCCCAGTTATTTGTTCTCAGCACCTACCATTTATTTCTCACATTTATCACAATTTCTAAGTCAGAAAATGTCCTAGGTCCTCCAACTTACATTTTCTTATACGATCTCATATTGATGTCATCTAAACATTGTGTACATGACAGCATTCCCAGATGCATTAGCTGCAGCCCGTGGAATTTCCCTAACACGCAGACTCATACACAAAATAGCTGTCTATCGATGAGCCTCCAGTAGGCAGTGCTGGCGAAGGTAAGATTTCTACCTCAGCCAAAATAGATCCTAAAGATTTGATACAAAGTGCACACTAAGCAGATAGGAGTCCGTGTTCCTTGCCACGCCATGGCAGTCAGCAATCCAACCTCGGCTTCTGTCTTCATCTGCAACTGAGCGGCTTCTTCTAACATGGAGACCCATGGGGTTCAACAGTGAATTTGGCGATTCCTCTCCAACTGTCCCATCCACAATGCTTCCCCCGCCCACCGTGCTCCTAATCATTCCGTTGCTCGATTCAGAAACCCTGGCTTCATTCTTTTTTTTTTTTTTAACTATTGTACCAGAAACTATGCTTTTCTCACCAAATCTATATTCTCTTTTTTCTTATTTTCACAGTTAGACTATACTGCCTAGCTTTAATTAAAATAGTAATTAAGTTCTTTTTTATTAATTTATTCATATTACATCTCAATTGTTAGCCCTTCCCTTGTATCCTCTTATTCCTCCCTCTCTCCCGCTTCCCCCCTTCTCCCCTCCCCTATGTCTGTGACTGAGGGAGACCTCCTCCCCCTATACATGCTCTTAGGGTATCGAGAAGGATCCAGAGGGTCCTGGAAACCTACAAGAAGAACTTTATGACAGGCGGATCTGGATCCTGGGGTCCTCCTCAAACTAAGGCACCAGCCAAGGAGAATATAGGCAGTAAACCTCGAACCCCTAGCCAGACCTAGCCGATGAGCAGGATATTCTCCACCGTTGAGTGGAGAGTGAGATCTGACTCTCACACGAACTCTGGTGCCCCTTTTCTGACCACGTCCCCTGGATGGGGAGGCCTGGCGGCACTCAGAGGAAGGATAGCAAGTTACCAAGAAGAGACTCGATACCTTGGCTTCATTCTTAACACCTACTCATGCCTAAGTAAGTCTCATTGACTCTTCCCTCAAAACACATACGCAGTCCCTCTCCTTTTCAGCACCTCAGTCACATCCTTTGTCTGGATTCCAGCAGAAGACTTTGCTGTAGAGTGAATCACTGGGCCCAGCCCTCTTTTCCCCTCTAATGGGGCCTTTTATTACCATTAAACTTGAAAGATCTAATAAAAATCCAGAATTCTTGCCCCGTGGCTTAATGGGATGCATTGCCATATCACTGCTCTCTGCTAATACAAATTTAGATGAAGTGACAAGGAAGAGACTTGTGGTTGAGACATTATCAACAAACTATATCTGACTAGTTTCCTTGCCCTGAGAGAATGAGAATTTGTGGAGTTCAGCTAGTGGAAGGTGCATGAGCCCAAAACTACAGATGAGCAAACTCCTAAAGAGAGATATCACCTCACTCACTGATGATCTATAATTTCTCATTGGCGGCTAAAGAAAAGTTATGCCTATCACTACAGAAAATGTAGGAAGGTATAAACAGTAGAAGGCTTTCTCTCTTCCATCTCCTAAAATCTTTTCTACATAGACCAGAGAAAAGCATTCTTATTGTGTCTTTTTACTCATTCTACTTAATTTGTGATGTTTTAATGTTCTACTGCATATTGGCATTGCTAATAACAAAATAAATATAAAAGATTCTTTATTTAACATTGTGTTCATGTTATTGTGCTTTAGATGGCTTGGACAATAGGAGCAAATGTAAGCATTAGAAATTAGAGATAAGATAACTGATGTTGTTCCCAACTTTCCTTGTTTAAGAAGTAACCTTCCAGGAAATCTCCATCAGCTGAGAACCAAAGTCAACATGGCACATCATTCTTTACAAATAGTTTTGTGTCTTACAGAAATGAAAACAAAACCATTTTTACAAAGAATAACAACATGACATCTGTGTTTTAGTTTTAAAAATGTCACTCAAAGATTCATAAACATATTTTGGTCTTTAAAAATAAACATTAAGTTTATATGTTAATAATCAAGGACACTGTCAAATAAGATATAATTTAAACCATATCTGAAGACAATTTGTCTTTCAACTTTTTGAAATGTAATGGAGTTTCAAATGTCTATGTTTCTTCTTTGAGGTTAAAGTATTCAACAAAAGCTTGAAATTAATAGTAATCACCACATTATAAGAAAATATAGAAATTAGGAAAAAATACATATTTTATCATTGAAGATTTATAAAAAGTCCATGAAGAGGCAGTATACTTCGCTTTTATATTTGATCTTTTTCTAAATAAAATATTTATGCTTCAGATACATTCCTTAGAACGCTTAATTTACCGACACAAATATCAGAACGTAATCTCCATGTTAATTGACTCAAAAATCAGTGATCATTCCTCTCAAGCGATTAGAGATGAAGGCTTACAAGCGAAACAACCTGGAAAGAAGATAGTGACTTTGGAATGCTATCAAATACCCTCACTCCTAGGGGCATCCCACTTGGAATGCTTGGAACTCGATTATTTGTGGTTTCATTTTTCCTGCCACTTTTTTGTTTGCCTCCCTCAGACAAAATTAGCCGTTGAGCTAAGCACAGCTCTCTCTATCACACCCTTTCTTTCTGACAGTGCTATAAGGGACCTTGGAGAGATCCCGGGTTTCTACTTAACCGTTTTTCACCCAGACACCTACATTTCCAGATTTCGTTGGTATTGGTAAAGGGTCCTGCCACAGAGCCATGCTATAGGACAGTTACCCAGGTAAAACAGTCTTTTCCAAGGTCCATCCCCTCTAAGGGTCAGGACGCATGCAAATTAGGGGGTAAAACTCCTGTAAGAGCCAGAAGAGTAGGCGAGGAACTAAGAAATGCCGTACCCTACACTCAGCCTGCTGTTATAATCAATTCACATCAACTGTACTTATCTTCACTGAGCCAACACAAAACTAGCCCTATCCGCCATCAGTCAAGGAAAGGGGGCTGAGGCTCACGTCTATTGATAGATTCTGGGAATGGAGACTCATTGTCTTTAGTTGTGTGCTCCTAGCTGACCCTCTTGGGCTCCAGTGGGTAGCTCCAAAGCCACGGTCACACAGATGGAGCCGGTTAACTTTTGTGGATGATAAAACAAAACAAATAGATGCAAGTGTCAGAAGGAGGTTTGCGAGGATAGCAGGGGGTGGACAAGAGTGGGCAGGAAGTGGGAGTCGAGAGTGGTCAGTATGCAAAGTGAGGTTGTAAAGATTTATAGGAGTGATTTGAAATGTACAAAAACGAATAAAGAGCAGCAATATCCCGTGACAATTCTTTTCTGAGTTCCTCAGAGAAGAGACCAAAAGTAGATATGTCTGGGCTGAAACCGTCTGCATTTGTACTTATTGCTAAGGAGGAATGTTATCCCTCGCCTTAGCTCACTTTCACAGCTATACTGTTTTGGTAATTTTCAAGCCACCTACATTTGAATCTAGCCTCATTTGAAAGTTTCTATGAGAGGGAAAACTCTTTAATAAGAAGGCCCAGAGGAGACAGTGGTGGTCAATGCAGGCTCCGTATCTGAACAAAATAGGCCCTGAAGAATTGAGCTTCCCAATTAATTAAGCACAACTGAAATTGATGTGATTTGCTGTGAAGTGTAGAAGAAAAACAGGAGTTTGATCAGAATATCTCCAGTTCTAGCTCATCCTTGGCCAAATGCTTCCAGAACTGCATTTACATTCCTGTTGGCATTCCAGTAAAAATACAATTTATTTTATGTGACTTGTTATTTTTCTATAGGCTTGGCTGGCTTGCTCAGGCTAAAATTTTTAAATTGAATAATTCAAGCATCTGCTGAAAATTATAAGCCTGCATCGGTAAGAAGCAAAAATCAGACATCACACAAAGGCTTTAATCATAAAAGCAATTATAGGTCATGGATTTACACCCTTACCAACTACCACGACGAAGGCAGCTAGCATATATAGCTTTTTTTTT
Source organism: Acomys minous (assembly GCF_964271855.1). Taxonomy (NCBI): domain Eukaryota; kingdom Metazoa; phylum Chordata; class Mammalia; order Rodentia; family Muridae; genus Acomys; species Acomys minous. The sequence continues at coordinate 104,360,313 of NC_140492.1, read as the reverse complement.
CCTCATTGGGCACATAAATAAACATTAAGAATTCATCTAGGCACTAAACACTACTGTGAATCTTTGAAGTAAGAATTTTTGGCCTTTTGGCGCTAATCTGCTTTCACTGCTAAAATGGGCTGTGACGTTAATTGCTAGTAAGCTGTGCCAAGGGGAAGAGATGGAGCTGGGGTTGTGGAGTATAATGACCAGTCATTCAAGAATTCCTTTGAATTTTGTGAAATTACTTGTATGTAGTGGGTGGCATGTAGGCATCCATGTATGTATGTATGTATGTATGTATGTACATGTGTATGTGCATGTGTGCATATCTTATGCATACACCTGCACATTATGTGGCTTCACTCATATAAGTGCACATATACAGGTACATGGCATGAGTGTGTTTGGAGACTAAGGGCCAATATAGGAGATTTTCTCTATCACTATTCATCTTGTTATTTAAATCACTGAACCTGAATAGCTCAGTGATTAAACTAGACTCTCTGGCTAATGAATTGCACAGATTAGTCTGTTTCTGTCCCTCTCTGCTGCACAGTGCTTGGATTTAGACATGTTCAGCAATGCCTCATAGTTACACAGCAGGCACTTTGCTGTAAGAACCATCTCCCCAGCATTGAGAGTAAGTCTGTGTACACGAAAACAAGAATGTGATTTAACCAGAGTCTCAATATTTATGGTCATGCTTGAGAAAGGCAATTCCTAGGTAAAAAGTCCCTAGTGAAAAAAGGAAACACCATCTGACTTCATTATCTGTCCAGCATAGGAAACGCCATCTGACTTCACTATCTGTCCAGCGGACGCACGTAAAAATAAATATACAACTCATTTTACACTACACTTTTCAGATTCCAAAGTTTTTCTCTAGAGCATAAATACAGTATCTACAATACAAATGCATTAAATATGTTGAAGTATTAAACCTATGTGCTGGTTGGTCTTATGCCAATTTGACACACAAACTGGAGGTATCTAAATGGAGGGAAACTAAATTGAGAAAATGGCTCTATAAGATCAGTCTGTAAGGCATTTTCTTAATTAGTGATCATTGGGGCCAGGCTCAGCCCATTAAGGGTGGAGCCATGCCTGGGCTGGTGGTCCTGGGTCCTATAAGAAAGCAGGGTAAGCAACCCAGGGATAGCAAGCCAGTAAGCAGAATCCCTCTGTGACTTCTGAATCAGCTCAGCTCCTGCCTCCAGGTTTTTGCCTTGCTTGAGTTCCTGTCCTAACCTCCTTAGATGATGAGCCACAATATAGAGTATAAGCCAAGTAGCCCCTATGTACTCCAAAAGTTGCTCTTTTGATCATGGTGTTTTGTCACAGCAATAGAAACCCCAACTAGGATGAGTAATTGCAAAAATTCAAATTTCTAGTGGTCTACTCATTGATCTGGGGAACCAACAGCAAAGCAACTCAAACAGAGAATGATTTTTTTTAAAAAAAAAACATTGCAATTATGTGTGTGACCTATGCATAACAATTCATATTTTCTCTTGTTTAAAGAATGGTGAGTTGAGCCAGGTGTGGTGGCACATGCATATAACCCAGCACTTGGGAAGGCAGATGCAAGCATATCTCTATGAGTTTAAAGTCAGCCTGGTCTGCAATGTGAGTTCAGGACAGGCAAGGCTACACAGAGAAATCCTGTCTCTAAAAAAACCAAAACCAACCAAACAAAAAAACACACACATATAATGGTGAGTTACATCATAATAGCAGGCATAATAGTGGATTGGATAATAATTGGACAGTTGACAAAAGAATTATCCAACTGAAATCAAGTTGTTTTTTAAAATCTTAGTATAACTGAAATGTTTGTAAATAAGATACAGATTCCATATTTTCAGATACTGAGTTAAAAATTAAAATATTTAAGAAAAATAATTGGATAACTATGATAAATGTAGCTTATTTGATTTTGATGGTTTGTTCATCTGTGTCATGTTATCTTATGTAGGGTTTCTCTATGTAGATCAGGCTAGTCACAGAGGCCTGCCTCTCTCTCCTGTGCTGACATTACTTGTGCCATCACTCCCAGTTGTAGCATATTTTTGAGAGTGCGTCTATCAGTAGATGAAGTCCACAGAATATATATGTCCAATGGAGGAGGAAGCAACATTGCAGAATACCATCAAGACAGACGCTCAAATGAGAAAGCAGAGGATAGCCTCTGGCACCGACTGTCTTTCAAGTGATGATCTCTTTCACTATGGGTTCAAATAAAGCTTTCGTGTATGAGCCAATAGTTTAGTTCAGTTTCTATATTTTTAACTATTCAACTCTTTAACACATGGACGACAAAACTGAGTAGAAAGAAGCAGGAATAGGGAAGCATGAGGGAAGAGAAGAAAGAGCAAATGTTGTCCACCTTCTTAATTCAAACTTTCCTGCAAATAGAGGGAAATACGTGACTCCTAGCTGGACTGTGAAATTAACCTCCCTTTCAGAATCTCAGCACTCAACCAACTCTTCTTTACCTGCTGAGCCATCTTGGCAGATGAAACTAAGATGGAGTGTTAGATGGAAGAAAAAAATCTAAGAACATGGCTACCTCAGAGTCTAAGGAGATTTTTAAATGGAGTGATGGGCATAGACAAAAGTGCCAAGAAGATGCAATGGAGTGAAAACAGCATCATTAGCAATTAGCGATGGGGAAATCAGGTCATCTGGTCATAGGAGAATGAAACTTGGTATTTCTTTCTCTTGCCGCTCACAAATCAGTTCCAAATGATCAAAGATTTCAATGTTAGACCTGAAATGGAAATTTGTAGAAGGAAGAACCACGATTAAACTTCAACATATAGCTCAGGTAGGAAATTTGTGAATAGGGCTCTGCCTGCCTGGGAAATATGACCAAAAGTAATCAAGTGGGACTTCATAAAAAAAAAAGCTCTGTACTACAAAAGAAACTGCTAATCAACTGAAGAATCTACAGAACAGGAAGAAAATCTTCTGCTATACATCTGACTGTTATACAAAGAAATGAAAAATTAACACCAAGAAAACAATATGGACATGCTGTGAAAAGTATCATGTTGCATTCTTCAAGGAATAATGGCAAGAAAAATGTCTGTGAACATTCAGTGCAGATGAAATTTCTGATTCTTGGCTAATTGAATCCATACAGGAATAATGTTCTATAGACTGAGGAGACTATCATTTTATCTGATTCTCAGCTACCTGTTTTTCATTCATACTTCGATTGGTACAAGTTTAGAAACCAATCACTTGTCAATGAAAAATCATTGATTATGAAAAGCTGTCCCAAAGCAAGCAATCTGGAAAATTAGGAACAGCTGAGAAGAAGCATTATTGCTGTTTATTCTGTGTCGGTCCTGAATATTACAAAGCTAATACTGGTCACACATTTACAACATTCAGGAAACTACACCAAGCACATTAAATTCCTTACCACAAACTAATTTTAACAGAAAATTTGAAAACAGAGAGCAAGTGGACATTTTGTGATTGAGTCAGCATTTTGTGATCCAGGAATTAAAAAAGGTGTGATGTGAGTTTTGTCATCACTGGTTTAAGACCTCCTTGTTGGGGTGACTGATCTTTTTGAGGGCCTTTGTTTATAGCTGAAGGATCATAGAGACATTTAGCAAGTCCCCTATGAAACGTAGATATCTAAATACTTATAGTGGGATTCTCTAGCAATTCCTTGCTTCTTCATAGCTAATCACACAGCTTGCAGCTAACCCAATGCCCAACTGCAGACTGTGCATTGTAGTTTCATTTTGTTTGGTTGGTTTTTCACTAACCAGATTGAGGCCTATAGAAAAGAGCATAAAAAATCTAGTTTCACTTTTTGAGGTACAATTTCATGGAAGGACATAAAATTTGGGGTACATTATAGTCATTATAGTCATTCGTCAAGTGCATACAGTAAGAATTAAATCAGGACACGAAGCATCATCTTTTCAGATATTAATGTTTTTGTGTACTGGTTTTCTACTAGTTTCATGTATTAATGTTTTATACTCTGTTTTGAAATACATTATAGATTTTTTGAACCAATTATTATCAACTATGCTAAGGAAATATCAACAGTAATTCCTTCACTCTAACTGTGCTTTGGTGCTCCTATTCAACTTTTAGTCTTCTCCCCTAAGCCTGCTCCTTGCCAGTTTACAACTATCACTATTTCACTCTATTTTTCTACCAACACTGTTCTATTAGTTTACACAAAGGATAAAGAACAATTACAATCACCTGATTGTAATCCACACTGCGAAAAAGTATAAGATTTCATGTCTCGTGGCCAAATAGTATTCTACTGTGAAAAGACATGACAGTTCTCTATCCAGTCTAGTACCTATGTTGATTTGATCACTTAGCCATTGTGAAGACATTTCAGTGCATAGGAGTGCAGATATCTTTAGAATATAATGATCTGAATTCTTTTAGAGATATACCCCCATACTGGAATTGATAGATCATGAGATACTCCTAGTTTTGTTTGTTTGCTTTAGTTTTTGAGGAATTACCAGTGTGTTTTTTTATAATGGGTGCCCTAAGTTATATCCCTAAGATAATGTGTGAGTTACCTTGAAAGGAATATTTTAAACTAGTAATATATAGTGAATTGACTGCATAATCCTCATATAAGCCCTATGAAGTAGCAACCATCAAGTTCTTTACCCTCCCTAATGAGGAAAGTAATGCTTTGAAGTAGATAAAGGTAGATTTATGTATTGTCTAAGCTCTTTGCTTTTGCTGCATGACAAATTGAAGTGGAAGTTTCTGGGTTTTTTTTTTTTTGAAGACTCAGTTGTGTCACATGATTTTTTTTGGGTTTTTTTTGGGGGGGTTGTTTGTTTTGGGGTTTTGTTTTTGTTTGTTTGTTTTGTGTTTTGGGGGTTTTTTGTTTTTGTTTTGGTTTTGGTTTTTGGGGTTTTTTTGGGTTTTTTTGTTTTTGTTTTTTTTGGTCCTGGGAATGGGATGTCAGAGTGTTTCTTCCACCACTTGAAGACAGCCTAGTGACCTTTGTTAGTGAAAAGCAGACCAGTGAGAGGGCACATGATGTTTTGCTGGAAGCAGTTGCATGCAAGGGGTGTGGTTTTTGCCAGGTGCAGAACATCCATGTGTGGACTCTGAGAAGAGATAAATAGAAGCCACAGACAGTGAGACACTTTTACCACTATGCCTTGTAATGGTTTATATCACTTTGCTAGTTTTCACTTTTCTACATTGACTTCTCATAGAGAAATGCTTCAAAGAACTTCTCTTGGCATTCCAGCTGAGGCTTGCTGTGTCGGCTGTATCGTGCCACTGTTGCTGATTTGTGTTGCTCTTTGGTGTCTGCTGTTTGACTGGACTGCTGGTATCCTGACAATGAAGAGTGAAATCACCCCAAGGAACTACTTCTAAAAAGGTTCACAATCCCGCTTTCCTATTAATCTTCTTTCTCCCCTACTTATGAACAGAGGGTTGGAAGAGAGATAGAAGTGTTTAAGAACCCTAAACAAAGTAGTGTTTTTTAATCTAAGCCTACAACAAATCACCATTGAAGTTGGTGATCTGAGGAAAAGGGATAAGTTTCTATGCTGACTCTGAGATCTTAATGATAATACACTTGACACAAACTTTTATTGAGTTGTTCATATTTTCCTTAGCTGAATTGTGGCTCTAGATACTGAACTTGCAGGTTCCATTCAATTTATGTTCTTCAGTATGTAAAGTTTTGTTGAAAATAAAGTTAAGGAAAAAATGAACTTTTCCCTTGAATTTTCCATATGTTTTGCCATGCTAATATATCTATAGAAACTTTTAAGACCTTGGATGGCATAAATTATGTCCAGCCTCGGGGTTCCTAGAGTATGTACCAACATTCAATATTTATTTCAAGCCTAAGATTACTTTCTCTGTTAATAAAGTATCTCAAGTAATTCCAGAAATCCTTCTCTTCTCTCTATTACTGGAGTCTATGAAGTAATATCCTTGCAAAAATTTGTGACAGAGGTTGGGAAAAGAGAGTTTGCCGTAGAGCTGAGAACCTGAGAATCAACCAGTAAGTAAAGCAGAGGGAAGGGCTGTAGTATATGATCCTGAAGGGAAGTGCATCAATACTTGGACTGCTATACAGGAAGGCTCAGTGAGCTTAGGAAGCCCCTGAAATTGAGCAGATGCACTAGGCCACTCGCCCCAAGACTTATCCAAGCAGTAAGGACTGGTGAGAGGCATTTTCAAATAATCTTGGCTTTCCAGAAGAAGCTTAGACCAGCCAAGCGGACTCTTTGGTCCTCCTATTCATAACTTCCTATGATCTGAATGTGTTCTCTAAAACTCAATGTGTTGCAAACTACATTTTTAACATACCAGTGTTGTAAGGTGATACTGTCCAAGAATTTTTGTATCATGGAAGGGTTCTGCCTTCATGAGTTCATTAATGCTACTGTGAAAAGGACTCTTGGGAAGGGATGGTTCACCCCTCTGCCAAAGATGCTGCAGCTTTGGTTTGAGACTTGTCTTGATATCTGTGAAAATAATTTTCTGTCCTTTACAAATTACCAGACCACGAATCTCAATTAAAAGAGGACAAATGAATTAGAACTATCCTTACGTTTGAGTATGTATATGTTATGAATTTTTTTTAATCTCTTGAACTTTGAGTGTTTTCCTAGAAAGAATAAAGGAAGGAAGCAAGGAAGCAAGGAAGGAAGGAAGGAAGGAAGGAAGGAAAGAGAAGGGGAAGGGAGGTGAAGAGAGCACAGGAGTGTATCTCTGTGTTATCACTTACTATTTCTTCCTGAATCCTTCAGTTATTAGGCTAAAGATTTCTCCAAGGACATGTTAATAGCTACGGTCCTCAGCATCTTTTCCAATTCGCATGATTCATCTTCAAATATGTCTTGCGGTATGCAAATTAAAACTGAAGATACTTGAGACCATGTTAACTTTCAATCGCTTACTGTGTGTTCCCAGCTAAATTCTAATAATTCTTGAATAAGGTCCAATCATGCTGACTTTAGGACGAGTGTTTTGCTTCCTTTTTTTTGTAAAGGAAAATCAGGTCTATTATTAGTCTATGATCTGAGAGATTCGTGACTAAGTTTTGAGCTGTTTTTATTTACTTAGAAATTCTTAATGCACTAAATTTAAGACATTTCTTAAAACCAGATGACAAAAATGTATAAAAGTAAAAATTATTATTAAAACTCTAAAACAAAATAATCCTTTAAAATAAAGAGACCTAAATATATAGATCAACAACCAAACAAAGTAATATAAACAGAAATAAAACACTTGTTAACTAATATGGCAATTATTCAGTTATTTTAAGACTAATGATCAAATATTACTTGAATGAGTATTGTATTCAAACACTGATGGAAATTATAGGATAGACGGGTACTCAGTGGCCTGTGAGCTTAAAGAGTTTAAGGCCAAACTGAGCATGTATGACCCTTTCATAAATTTCTGTAACAGAAGGTGTCAGTGCCATAAGAATTTGGGGAAACTGTTTGGAGAAGAAAGAAGAGACAGTATTGGTTAGGGAAACACAAAGTACAGGAAGAAGCACATGGCAATTATTTTGGATGGGCCATGATGAAAGTGGGAATGTATAACAAAATTAAAGAAAAGATGTACACACATTGCTATTTTATGCAAATGTAATGTCATAGAAATAGAGCATAAACTTTGAGTCACAGTCAGTGTCAGTGTGAGGTAAAAGTTGTATTCAAATAGCAAAGGGCATTCCTTTATTTGTTCTATTGATACAAACAACTTATGTCCTGATCATTGTATCTGGTAATGCAAGAGAAAGGAAAGGCAGACATGTTCCACCATCAGACAGCTGATAGACCCAAAGAAAAATATATTTATGCATAGTGAACAGGAAATCTGGTTCATAAGGAGGGGTGTAAGGCTGTGAGAGAAAGCAATCCTTGAGAAGAGCTATTTTAATCTTGATCTGAAGGATGATATGTGGCATAGTCAGCATGTGAGGACCCAGGGCAAAGATTTCCCACTGAGAAACATTCTGGGAGAGGCCCCTGAGGACAATTTAGGATCTAAAATAAGATTTAAGATTATAGAGCCTCTGTGTTAATGTTGGCTAAAACAAGCCAGCAAGCAGAATTCATTTGAAACATCACTCTTCATTAAGCTACTGTGGCAGAATAGCTTGAATATTGACAGATACCTTCATCTGTCTTTTGGCAACCCTTCCCCTCCCACTCCTGCTTATTTGTTTGGCACTGCTCCTATTTTCATTGCTTGCAATATTTCAGGGAATGAAAGTAGGCAGGTCCTGTTATATGAATACTAACATGAAATCTATAGAGAAAGTAAGCAAACAAAAAAAAAAAAGCCTGTTACCTCTAAAAAGGTTAAGATGGTAAAACATGAGAAACTCTAGCTTTTAAGTGTTTTCTCTTAGGAAAAGAAAAGTTCAATATTCTGGAGAAGACCAACATCAATAAAACATCATATGTAATGAGGATTATAGGAGAAATAACAAACTTCGAAATAGGCTTAAGCCATGATTTTGATTCCTCATTAGAAATTCATTCTAAAAATATATACTGAGCATGCCCATTTTTGAGCAAATTCTTTTATATTCTAGATATAAATTATAAAGACTGGAAAAATAAACTAATATAGGCCCTACACTAGTAAAACACAAAGTATTGTGGAAGAGACACATTTAACCAAATATTCAGAATAACTGAGTTATTGTAGAGGAATTTTAATCCAGCAACATGGCTGCTCTGGCAATGGATCACATCCAAAGACCTTCTAGGTCTGTGTGATCTGGCTGGAATGCCCATGCATGCATGCACACACACATACAACACACACACACACACACACACACACACACATCACATCACATACCTTTAATCCCTCTGGCTGGAATATAGACATGCGCTTAGACACACCTTTAACCACAAACAATGAAGTCTAGTTGAGGGGAAGACAAAAAGATGGATCAGGGAAATACTGGCTTTGAGATAGAGTATGCCTAACTCTCACAATAACAGACAGGAAAGAGAGGCTATTTAAGAACGGTTACAGAGAGTTTGGGATGACTGTTCAGGCAGCAAACTGTCTCTGTATCTGATTCCGTTCAGTTGTGTTTAGTTCCGTTCAGTCCCCTGCAGCCAGTGCAGTTTAGTTCTTTGAGTTCAGAGGCCCCCTTTTTTTTTTCCCAAGCAGAGCAATTCGGTCAGAAGCCAAGAGAAGCCAGTTTTAATCAGCCAGCTTGTAGAGGAGTTTTGAGTCAGAACAGCTGAGTCGAAGCAACTAACCAGAGTTCAGAAAGAACTACAAAGGGCAAGCTTACTCAGGAGTAAGTCTTGGAGGCCTACATTAGTAGATAGAAACTGAAAGCTGAAGCCTTCAAGGTCCAGGCTTGCAAAAGATTAGATTGTGTGGAGACTAGAGGCTTCCAGGCCTAGGCCTAGGAATAGTTAGATAGATATGCTCTGGGCTTGCCAGGCGTGGTGGTGCATGGCTTTAATCCCAGCACTCGGGAGGCAGAGGCAGGCAGACTTCTGTGAGTTCGAGGCCAGCCTGGTCTACAAAGCAAGTCCAGGACAGCCAGGGCTACACAGAGAAACCCTGTCTTGAAAAAAAAAATTACTCTGGGCTCTTCCCAAGCCATGTAGTGTCACAGCTTGAATACAGGTCACAGATCATCCCTTCATCTGAGGGAGATAAAATCAACATTTTGTAACACGTATCATGAAGAAGAGTTATATGCAGCTAAAAGCATATAAAAATGCCTGAGGTGCTGCAGAGGATGGGGAAGCCGTTCTTGCAGGGCTCACAGCTGACTAGAAGTACAAGAATATGGCTGATATAACCAGCATAAAGGAGAAGCAGCAAACTGAGAGAGGAGGAGGAGGAGGAGGAGGAGGAGGAGGAGGAGGAGGATCGGGGGAGGAGGAGGAGGAGGGAGGAGGAGGATGGGGGAAGAGGATGGGGGAAGAGGAGGATGAGGGAGGAAGAGAAGGAGGATCGGGGAGGAGGAAGAGGAGGAGGGAGGAGGAGGATGGGGAGGAAGAGGAGGAGGATCAGGGGAGGAGGAGGGAGGAGAAGGATGGGGAGGAGGAGGAGGGAGGAAGAGGATGGGGAGGAGGATGGGGGAGGAGGAGGATCAGGGGAGGAGGAGGATGGGGAGGAGGAGGATCAGGGGAGGGGGAGGAGGATGGGGGAGGAGGAGGGTTGGAGGAGGAGGAGGAGGAGGATGGGGGAGGGGGAGGAGGATGGGGAGGAAGAGGAGGAGGATGGGGAGGAGGAGGATGGGGAGGAGGAGGATGGGGGAGGAGTGGGGGAAGGAGGAGGAGGAGGGGAGGGGAGATCAAGCATGACTGAAGGAAACTTGTGATGGGGCAGTTGTAGACGTGTGCAACCTAGTCAGAAAGTGTGTAGTCAAGATATGAAACATAGTAGCATGGTCTACTGTAGGGAGCTAAGGAAATCCTCAGTACATGTGTGTCACTGACATGAGCACAGCTGCATCAAAGACTTGAGTGCATCAGATCCACTGGAATGGCAAAGCTGTCCCCACGTGAGGCATGGAGGGATGACAATGTATAAATGTTGACAGTGTATGCAGGGAAACATCCACTGTAGCTTTCTTTCCCGAAATGTTTATATACTGCAGACTGTTTCCCAACAGCGACGGCACGCACAGAGATGAGCTAAGCCAGCCTCCTTTTTCAGCTGTTTATAATAAACACACTGAACATCCCAGGTATGGATTAATGAAAGGAGAGCCAGATCAGAGGAAAATGGCTCTGAATTTGCACAAGAGTGGCCTTTTTAATTCCCTCACAACAAGCCGATACAGAACTCTACCACCCTTCCCACTGTCTTATCCAAGGGGAACACTTGAAAATCTCAAGGGGAAGTTCAGTCTTTTCAAGTTCAGTCTCTGAAATGGGGGATTATCTGGGCCATGGTGGGCAGTGGAGGATCCAAGACTCTTAGACAACCCCATGTACAGTGTTTCTTTTACTCTACCTCATAGTCTTTGGCTACAAGTCATAACCCCAACCTACCAGCTGGACCCCACACTTCTTGTCTCTCACAGTCAGGAGCACCTGAGAACCATGAGGTAATTTTCCCATAACCTTGAAATAAAATACCTAGAATCTGACACAGGTTCTTTAAGGAGAAGTCCAATCCTGGGCAGAGCATCCCAGCGGGGTTATGCAGCACATTAGTCCTTTCACATCTATTGTTATACATCAAACAGGAATTTGCCTAAGAAGATTACCTTGGCAGGCTTTCTCTTTTGTTCAGTAGTTCTGAGATCTTCTTTAAAGAAATTTAAAATTGTATTTGTGTAAAGAAAAATTGCTACTCCATGGGTTCAGTAATTGCCATGCATTTGCAAGACTTCAGTGCCACAGGAGCCTGCCATCTAGACGATGGGGGGGGGGGGGCTCATTTGAGCACTGAGTGGGGTGAGCTTTCTTTGGCTTCCCTCACTAAATAATCAAATGCAGAATGAGAAAGCAACATTTTAGATGTATGTGGAGATGCTCTTATTCTGAAAGGAAGAAGAAATTTCAAATCTCTGTAAAGGAGACAAATCCTTACCAGGAACTACATCCATAGGGGAAAAATGTAGCTTTCCATGGTCAGAAAACACTAAGTTCTGTGTTTAAATACACTTATTTTACCTTAATAATGTTGAAATTGAAATGGTTTTGTGAATCTAATTAAGTAGTAAAAGTTGCAGCCCTTTTATTGTTCAGTGCACTACCTAAAATATGTTGTTAATATATTTTGTATATCATTAAAAATGAGTTGTAGGCAGGCATTGATTGCTATATCCCTCCAGTCATAGTTTTGATTAAGACTCCCAGATCAAATCTCAGAACTTTTTATTTCTAGATATTACCTGTGTCCTGTATAAAAATCAACGACAACAAACAAACAAAACGATGGTTTAAGTTGATTTGGGACAATTTTTCCCGAAAAGAAGTTTATCTGCTTCCTACTTTTAAATGTAAGCACACACAAAATTAAATTCCGTCTATACAATTCTGCAGTTTAAATTTGCCTCTTCTAAAATATATCAACTCAAAGTAACTACACTTGATAAGAATGATTGCAATCTTATAGTCTCCGGTGAGAGAAACAAATCTGAAAGTAACTTGTGGTTTGTGGCAAAAGATTAGAAGCTGATTCACAATAGAACTTGTTCTTAATAACACTGAATTAAATCAGCTTTGCCTTCTCCATGGAGGAAATTACTTTTGCTTTTCTTATGCAACAATTCCGATTAGAATAACCATCCCTGGGTTACCATTTGTTCAGCAGCTTCCCTTTCATCACAGCCACTAAAATATTTACCCTGTGATTAAGTGGCTATGGCATCTTCCAGTTTTTACAATCATAATTTAAAGAAGAAGCATATCAAAACTATCCCCAAAACATTAAACATTTCGAATTTGTGTTCTTGACAAAGGTGAGGTTGGGAAGATTTTACTATCCTTTTGTAAAGTGCTGACTAAAAAAAGAACTGAAATTATGATAGAAAAACTAAGCATGCTATTTCTCCAAAGGAAGAAAGAAATTATATTTTTGGATAAGTTCAGCTTCTTCTGTCAGGTAATGATTAAAAACCTGAGGAGAACAATGAGCTTTTGTTAGGCTTTGTGGTAATTTTAATAGGATGATCAAATAAGAATTGTTATTTTCGGTATTCAGAAAAAAAATAAGACTACTCCATTATTGTTCTAATACATAGCACAAGCTTAAAACAGATTGTCCTACAATTCATATGATGCAAACTGGCCCCAATGCTGAGAAAAAAAAAACCCAAACATCTGTGTCATCTCTATCCTCCTTGGCTAAAAACTTGTGTCCTCCTGACGAGTCCAATGGGCCATCTGTCCTACATTCATTCAAGTATTCATTCATTCATAAAACAGCTCTCCAAAGACCAACATACAGTGAAGGCACAGTGACTTTCAGACAGCAGTTTTGGCCCAGAAAGTCTATAAGGCAAAGCAGATTGTGGGGAAGAAAACTACCTTGCAAAAAAAAAAATGCCTTCATTAAGGAGTGTGTAGTCCATTTACTCAATGAAAATGTACACTTTAAGACACAAGGCAATGGATTGAGTTAGATTACAGAATTGTTTTATATACTCTGTCAGAGATATTCTACCTTTCCTAGAACCCAAGGGTGTGCAGGAGGTAAGTTAATGTCATAACTGAGTGAAGTCATGTTCTGTCCAAAGGGGCTATAACCCTCTGATCTGTGAATTATCACCTGTGTAGAAATTCCACATCAGCAGCAAGTGATCTTCAAGGTTTTCTAACAGAACTTTAAATCCAGATTTTTAAATGCCAAATATCAATATTATCAAAACCCCTGTGTCTTCTTTCTTTCTGGCTACTGTAACAGCTGGCCATGTCTGATGGGTCTACCATTAATAGAAACCGAGTTTTCCCATCCCGGAAGCTGCTTGTCAGATCAAGGTGCTTGCATGGGTAGGTTCTTGAGAGGATTTTCCAGGCTATAGGTGCCTAAATTGGATGAGCTTCTGGACCCCATTTTCAAAGTGATACCTCTGTCCCCAAAGCCCCATCTTTATCTTCATGACTTAAATTACTTCACAAAGTCTCTTTTGTGTAACATTGAAAGTTTTTAATTTCAACAGGAAATCTGGGGTGGGGCACATTCAGTCTTCAGGCAAGTGAAACACCACATCGCCATGTGTGTCTGTTGGCTACTGGTGATAACCTCTAAATTTTCACTTTAGACAAAGAGTACTTAAGATTGTCAGAAGATGAGAACTCATGTGCTCTACTTCATGTAACTGCTTCTGTCATTAAAAAAAAAAAAAAGGTAATATAAAATTCAATCCCCTCCATATTTGTTCAGACTTCCTAGAAATGGTCAAGATGGCCCATAAATATAGCCTTGGAAAATGCATGGCCTGAAGATAAGGATGTATTACTCTCTACTAAAAATTAAACTCTGTAATAAAGGGCTATTTTATTTAACGAAAGTATTTTCTTTGATGAGCTAAATGGACTAGAATAGGTGCAGAGAGTTAAAGTAATTCAGAAGCTGAGCTCTTTTAGAGCTCTACATAAGATTTGTTGAGGCCATTTATGGAGATATAAGGCCAGTCTTTGTTGTCCTACACAGCCACCTCTTTCTTTGCTACTTAATACGCCCCCCCTTCCTGGAATCTTACAAATGATTGTTTATCAGGAGTAAATTAGAAAAATTCTGCTTATAGAATACACAGCCTAATGAACAAAGGTAACTTTTACACGTAAGCAAAATGGCTATCTCAGATACTATGAATGGCTCAACCACATCAAGTTCCATACTTTTGCTATTCTAACCCAATTGTTACTATTCATATTTTGTTTTCAGAGAGAGACGATAGAGAACATGGGAGCATTGGGATGGTAGCAAATGAAGCATAAATGTAATAATTCTATGGAGCATCGCTCTGCAGCTACTTCACGGTACTCACATCCCACTCACACAGATGTCTCTGAAAATAACCAGCCAACAGTGAAGGTGGGTTCTGCAAGGATCCATATGATCAGCCAGAAATGAAATTGTACTCATGAACAAAACAGTTTCTGATCCAGCTGTTAAATGTTGGAAAGTTTCACGTAGATTCAACACTGGCAGTACCCCCAAATTATTTTATTTGCTTCCCTCATTAATTCTCAGGTTTTAAATTTGAATAGCTGTTTGCAATGAAGAGAGAGGAGGAAAATAAGGAGAGAAGCAACAGATCCTGAGAAGGGGAGCAAGGCAGGAAGGCTGGGAGCAGAGGGAACCTCAGGCAGCAGCTGTGAGCATGACTGAGAATAGACTCTGGGAAGACAGGCTCCAGTGAGACAGCTTGTTCAATGGAGTGAACAAAAGCTACTTAATCCTTTGGGGGAATGTGTAGGCGCTTTTGGGGTGAGGGTACATCATTGGTTAGGGCCAGGGTGCTGAGGATGCCTCATTTACATGAGCAGGAATTCTGGGTACTGTGGGACATGACCTTATAAGGGGAGAAGAAGTTTAATCTGGCTACTGAACAACATGACCTTCTGGAGAGGGATATAAAGGTAGAGGAACGGTGCTACTTGCACTGGGACACAGAGGTCCACGACAGGGAGGTTGGGAGCAACCCTACTTCTGCTGATCTCAGGACAAGATGTCTGGGTTTTGGCGTTGCCTCAACCCAACTCTTGCTCCAGGCTGGCTTCCCCAAGTCCCCCAGTTCGTTGGCCCTGCCGCCATGTATATCTTTGAGCTTTGGACACGAATCTATTTCTAAGAATTTATCTTGAAATAATTACTCACTGCATCAATTATTGTTACTAACAGTTGGAAACACCGCCATCAGTTGTAAATTGATTAAGTAAACCGTGGTCCATCTGTACAGTGCTATGTCCCTATCGTGAGATATATCTTACGATGGCCTATACGATGTGTAGTATACATTTTAGGTTTGTATGTGAAGCATCACTCGGAACAGGATTTATGTATTCACACACACATTATATCTACAGTTAATACTTTTCCATGGGACATGGGTTCTAACCCTGTTGTAGATCCCGAAAGCAAACGATGCTTAACGCATTTAAGCTCATGAGTTGTATGTGATCTAAATTACTTAAAAATCAGTTATAATGTAAATGCTAGGTGAATGATTGTTAATGCTATGTGCTATTCTGGAAATAATAGAAAAATTGTGTTTAATATAGATAAAAGTGTTTTTTCTTTTTTTCTCAAATATTGTCTATTCACAGTTGGTTGAATCAATAGATGAAAAACCTATGGGCAAAAAAGATCACCATGGATATGTATGTACCTTAATATACATATGCATGTGTACAAAAATGTAAATTCTTTACGATAAAAGCTGTGGGCTTAGGTGGTTACTATCCTCTTTCCATGCATTTAATAACTATTTTGTCTTAAAAACATAAAGAGTAAAACTATAACAATAAAATACGTTTTCAATTTCTGTGGTATAGTGTACATGTGTGATGAATACTCATGTGTGTAGAGGAATATACAGAATCCAGAGAACTACATCAGAAGTGCAGCTTTATCTATCTGTCTTAGTCCTTTCAGGGCTCCCACTTAGCCTAGAGTGAGGCTGATGGTCCACAAGCCCTAGCAATCTTACTGTTTCTGCTCCCCAAAGTGTTGGAGTTGTGGACGTGCACATAATTACACCTGGTTTCCTAACATGTGCCTGGGGTGGGGGGGGCCTTGTGCCTGTACAGCAAGTGTTCCTACCTAGTAACCACAGCTCTCCAGAGCACTTAAGAAGAAAAGTAGAGCTTGGGCAGTATTTTTTTTTAAACATATGCAGCCAGCTTCCGTTATGCTCTGAGTTTGTTAAGTAATAAAACGATGTCATCTCCCTCCTATCAGTACCTTTACATATGACCTGTGGGACTGTCTTCCCTGACCTTTAGTAATATTTAGGGCATATATTAGCATTCTCCTCACCACCCTAATGTATTTGAATGATTTTGTTTTCAATTTTCTAGAAGCTTCCTCTAAAATAATTCCAAACTTGAGTCTTCCCTCTTAATAAAGCTTTTTCGTTTCCTGGCGCAATTTGACATTCTTACTTGAAGAACAGAATCAGAAGGAAGTAGCTTCTCACTTAATCCCTTTCTTGAACTTTCCCTCCATTGCCTGAGAGGCCTCCCTTTGTCCAGAGGCAAAAGACAGCTGAGATCATGCAAACTGCTTGAGGCTGTTGCTTGCCCAGCACTCTCTCTTCTCCCTCTGTGTCATCCACTCTGCCAGGGCAGACTTCTGATTATTGCTGTAGCACTCTGAATGCTTATTGATGCCTAGGAAAGAACCCTTGCAGGACGGACTTGACACTGGACTCTGTCTGACTCTGGTGAGCTATGCCTGCCACAGCTTTTTCCCACAGTGCACTTCGAAAGTTCCCTTCTGCTAACTTCCCCCTAGTAGAACACAACACTTATTTTTTTTATTATTATTAATTTGTTCAGATTACATCTCAATTGTTATGCCTTCACTTGTATCCTCCTGATCCTCCCTCCCTCCCTCCCTCTTTCACCCTATTACCCTCCCCAGGTCTATGACAGAAGGGGACATCCTCCCCCACCATATGGTCACAGCCTAGAAGGTCTCATCTTGGTAGCCTCCTTATCCTTTCTCAGAGTGCCACCAGGCCTCCCCACCAAGGGGAAGTGGTCAAATATGGGGCACCAGAGTTCATGTCAGAGTCAGTCCCCGCTCGCCACAAAACTGTGGAGAATGTCCGGTCCATTGGCTAGATCCGAGTAAGGGTTCAATGCTTACTTCATGTATTGTCCTTGGTTGGTGCAGTAGTTTAAGTAGACACCCCTGGGTCCAGATCTGCCTGTCATGATGTTCTTCTTGTAGGTTTCTAGGACCCTCTGGGTCCTTCTATCTCCTCATTTTCCCATGCTTCTCTCAAATAGAGTCCCAATAGAAGGTACTTGCATCTATCCCAATCTCCTGGTAAGTGGAGACTTTCATGGGACATCCCTTTTTGACTAGTGTCCAACTATAAGTGAGTATATACCATGTGAGTCTTTCTGGGTCTGGGTTAACTCACTCAGTATGATCATTTCTAGTTCCTTCCATTTGTCTGCAAATTTCAGTATTTCCTTGTCTTTAATAGCTGAGTAGTATTTCATAGTGTAAATGTACCACAGTTTCTTTATCCATTCTTCGACTGAGGGACATTTAGGTTGTTTCCAGTTTCTGGCTATTACAAATAAGGGTGATATGAACATGGTTGAGCACATGTCCTTGTTGTGCAGTGGGTCAACAATTAAAAAATGGGACCTCATGAGGCTGTAAAGTTTCTGTAAGGCAGAAGACACTGTCAACATAACAAAGCAACAGTCTACAGACTGGGAAAAGATCTTCACCAACCCTACATCTGACAAAGGTCTAATATCCAAAATATATAAAGAACTCAAGAAATTAAACTCCACCAAACCAAATAACCCAATTGAGAAATGGGACTCAGAACTAAACAGAATTCTCAACAGAGGAATATCAAATGACTGAGAAACACTTAAAGAAATGTTCAACCTCTTTAGTCGTCAGAGAAATGCAAATCAAAACAACTCTGAGATTCCATCTTACACCCATCAGCATGGCTAAGATCAAAAACTCAAATGCCAATACATGCTGGCTGGCGAGGGTGAGGAGAAAGGGGAACACTCCTTCATTGCTGGTGGGAGTGCAAACTTGTACAACCACTTTGGAAATCAATCTGGCGCTTTCTCAGAAAACTGGGAATAGAGCTACCTCAAGACCCAGCTATTCCACTCCTTGGAACTCTGAGTTCTTTTACAGCCTATTCAAACCCTCCCCCCACCCCAGAATGACCACCAGCCTTTCCCTCTTTGACACCCACTCAGCTCCTACCTGTTGTCCTTGTATAAGGATTAATAGCAGTCCTTTGATTTTAAAATGTGTCCTGATTTCAGTAGCATAACAAATGAACAACAACTAAATTAAAGCTGCCAATATTAAACATCCATTCGCATTAAATGTCTTGCTGTTGACATTTGTGTTGTAATTATGTAGGCTAGTGTCCTCGCTCATAAAAATGAACAATGAAGCAGTAAGAATGAGGGAAGGATTGCCTGCAACTCAGTCCAACATTTGAGAAAACTTACATACAGAGAAAAGGAAAGCAGGCGTGGTCAAGCAAAAATCAGCAAGAGGGCACACAACACATGCACCATATGCTGGCAACGCATTAACTGCAGGAAAGACCCCCTCCCCCCATAGTTCCGTATGCTACATTGCATTTTCGTAATTTGCAAATAATTTTCAAATAAAAGGCTTCACAATTCACTTTGTGATTATTTTGGCAATGCCTGGATGTTTTCGGTACTGATTTGGTCCCAAATTTCCTGCAGTTCCAAATCTGTGCCTACAGTTGCTCTCACGCCTCTTTGCTAACAAGCAGTTGGTTTTCCTTTTGACTAAGTCATTTAAAGTCATCTGATTGTCTTTTTCTGTCCAATACTCAGGGGCCATGTGCCAGTCTATTTCAAGTATTTATTTTGCTGGTGATCCAAGCAAGAACCAGAGTTTTCTGCAGCACATGAAGCAGTCACAGGAGACTCTGACTCCAGTTTCCTTTTGTTAGTTGTTGTTGTTGTTGTTGTTGTTGATGATGATGATGATAGGGTTTCTCTGTGTAGCCTTGGCTGTCCTGGACTCATTTTGTACACCAGGCTGGCCTTGAACTCAAAAAGATCCACTTGCCTCTCTGCTTCCCTGAATGCTGGGATTACAGGCGCACTGCACCCAGCTTCTGATTTCCTTTTTCTTTTTCTTTTTCTTTTTCTTTTTTTTTTTTTCAAGTGTTTTCTTGAACAGGACCAACTTGATTGACAGGAGCCAGGAAAGAGAGGATGGACTGAATGGGTTAGTGCTGCCATGCTTTCTACTGTTAGTTACTCTACTAAAAGAATGAACCACTTAGAGGCATTCAGCTCATCAGCAAAGCCTATGCAGTTACACTTAACTTCTTCCTCAGAGCATCAATGAAGAATCAAGGTCAACAGAGGAACATCACATGCCATTGCTATTACACAAACACTTTATCTGCAGGAAGCATTTATGATGTATATGGGGCACTTTTTTTTCTGTGTTAATGAAGAAAAATCATGTAGGAAAGCTGTGTTTGAGAGTGTGTGTGAGAGAGAGAAAAATAGATGTATGCACATATATGGTCATTTGTATATGTGTATTCTTGCATGTGGAAGTCAGGGGTCAACACAGAGTGTTTTTCTCATTTACTCCTCACCTAGGTTGTTTTGTTTTGTTGAGACAGGATTACTCATTGAACTTGAAACTTATCAATTCAGCAAACTAATCGGCCAGTGAGCTCTAGGGATTCAGTCTCTATGTTCCCTGAGGGTGAGCACTATCCTGCTTGACTTCTTAATATAGGTGTTGAAAATTCAGACTCATAGCCTCACACTTCTGAAACAGATAGGTACTTTACTATTGAACCATCCACCCAGCCTCAGCTGTGTGCTGTTCATCTTCCCATTTCAAGACTGTAATGGGTCTTACCTTCATCTCAGTGCTATAAAAACCTACCTTCCGTTCTGGCTTGTATCTGTGTGCCCGATCACGGAGATGGTATTCAGAAAGAGAACAGAAGAAACACAGCTTTGATGGAGCAAAGACATGGAAATAGAAATGCTACAGAGGGTTTTGTGACAGATACGAAAGAATATAGATGTCTTTGGGTCGTAAGAGCAGAGGGCACCTGTGTCCTATTGCAGTGTGAATATTTAGAGCCATGCTCAGACCTTCACAGGAGGAATCATCTTCAAGGGGCCAGAGCTTTCACTCTCATTTATGAAGGCTTAATAGTCCCATTTTGCATCAAAATACCAGATTCATTTTCTCGTCAGTGGTTAGAAGGGTTTGTAGAATGACAGCAGCAGGAACTGTAGAGAGCCAGAGACTGACGTTGTTCCTGCCCCTTCCTGATCCGGGAAGGGGCAAGCCACAGGATTCTCTTAAAATGTTAAGAGTAAATTGCCCAATGAGCCTGTCAAGATTAGATTTGAAAGTTACAAGAAATTCTAAACAAAGGCGAACTGTGACTTCTCATTTACCAAAGTGTGTGAGATCATTCATACCACTGTATTAAAAAATGATACTTCAGTGATTATAGAAAAGTCAGAAGTGTAGCTCAGTGGCAGTACACTTGCCCAGGATGTATAAGCCATGAATTTAATACCAATTATTGTGGAAAATTATCATAGGCACTATTATAATTTTAAAACAAAACAGGTTTTCTTTGTGGTAACAAATTATTTGCTAGTGCTTAGTTCAATCACAGTTTTTAGAAGCATTTCCTGTAAATAGAATTTTTCTGAATATTATTATAAGTTGTTTATAAATTTATGGGGTGATATGGGATACCAGTATATAGTTGCATATTTTTCAACTCAAATATTTATCATTTTTGTAGTGACAACATTTAAGCTCTGCTACTGAGTGATAGCATCACATGATGTTACGCCAGCATCACAACAAAAGATCACAAATCCTCTGCACAGCATTAATAACTTAATAATTATAATTCTCTAAAGATACTATTAAACCATTTTATTCTACAATGAGTATGTGCCTAGGCATAGAAGGTAGCCATGGTTGACATTTCTACTATTTATCATTGTCCAAGTAGTTTGGCTTTAAAGACTGGGCTTGAATATCCAGACTCTGAGAAGTCAGGTTTTACAGCAAGTTGAGTAAGAAGCTGTGACTTTAGCTGCTTAGGAGAGCTTGCCCTTGGTCAGGATGTGAGTACCCACTACTGAGAAGTGGTATTCAGCAGACCACACAGGCATCAACACTGCTCAAGTGACTCAGCAGAAGTGAGAGGGCTTGTCAAGAGACATGTGTGAAGGGCAGGGCAAAGAGAGCCAGAGTATACATAACAGTGAACCATAGCAAACCATGGACCCACCATAATACCAGGAAGAAATCAAGAGCTTTCACTTCAAACATATCAGGTAATTCAAACCCTGAGGGGAAGACCTTTAAGCCAGGCCAGGAAGACCATAGTACAGAGAGAAGAGGCTGACACTGTATTGTACAGCTGATACTCTCCCTCCAATTTTGCTCTTTTGGCATCCAATCTAGGTATGAGCATTGTTATGGATGAGTAGGATTTAAAGACATCAGTACTAAGAGAAGTTAGAAGTGCATAGTCATGGGTAAAAGAATAACAGAAAAACTCCATTGTCCTGAGGGGCTCTGAGGAACAGAAGGGAAAGCAGAAAGGGTCCAGAGGACTCTGTGGACTCAGTCATTTATCAACATGAAGCATCCAAGTCACTTAGAAACCTTATGCTATAAAGCTTGGCTTTCTAAGAAGCAAACAGAAATAATAGTGATCCTGCTGAACACAAGTTCCCATTGAACTCATATAAAGCAGTGAATACGAGATTAAAAGATGCCTATACATGCATCCAAATGCACACATATATGCTGTCTTACCATGGACTTGGCATGGGCCCAAATTGGAGTCCTGCTAGTCAGCTTGAAGCAACACTAGTAAGAAGGGCCATTGCCCTACCGTAGGATTGAATGATGCCCCAGAGACCAGAAATCTGGTCAGCCATTCTTCATCTCACCATGGGGTAAGGCAGTCTGGAATGTTCTGAGCAGGAAAAAAATGTCTGGCTGTCTCTTCAGGCTCATTCACATTTGAAAGAAAGTCTATAAGACTCTAATGGAAGAATGGAAGTCTTGAAAATTATTGATAGTTTTTTTTTTTACATGAATGTAAGAATTCACTTGAGACTCTAGGGAACTGTTTCCTAAATGCTTGTCAATGTTTAAATTTTTAAATAATAAACAGATGATTTCTCAGAAGAGCAGAGATCTTTCCCATTTCCCCAAAATGTGAAGACACCCATTTCTTCACAGTAGACACTTAAGAGTGTGACCTTCCTAAATATTGCATCCTTTGGCAGTATTGAGGTGGGTAATGATACCAAATCTCTTTGGTCTCTGGCCCCATCATCTCATTGTTGCTACAGGAGGAAAGAAACTCAGTCAGAAACCAGAAATTCTCTCTTAGGATAACAGTAGGGTAGGACTGCTGTCTTTAATACTGTTTATCTAGAAACTGATCATATTACCAGAAGAAAGAGCCATGAGTTACCCTCACCAGCAGTTTGTCACTGTCAGTAGGCATTTGATCACCAGCAATAAGAAGCATTATTTCTGCTCTTTTTGTTTATTTTCCGATTTGATTTAACTTGGAGCTTCAACCCATGGCACTAGAGGCAAACCCAGCATTCTCATCTGTAAATCCCAAAATAGCTACTCCAGACTCCATTTTGTAATCTAGAGCTCTAAAATAAATCTGTGTAGCATAAAAGTTAATTACACAAATTATGTTACTTAGATGATTCATAAAACATACTTCTGTAGTTGATGTTTGTCTGATTTTACTTCTGTTGATCTTTGTTTAGTTGGTTTTTGAGACACAGTTTTGCTACACAGACCGTGACCTTGACATTCATAGTTTTAAACTATAGGAAGTAAATGTCCCTGGAGCTTCTCAGACCCTGATTTTCTTGATGCCCTGACTTGCCACAGAGATTGTATCTTGACTTAATACTTGGGCCCTGAATAGTCCAAGTCATCAAATTTCACTGTTATCATCCATGGACAGCTGTCTTAGTCACTGTTCTGTTGCTGTGAAGAGACACCTTGACCACAGCAACTTTTATAAAGGAAAACATTTAATTGGGGCTGGCTTACAGTTTAGAGGTTTAACCCATTGACATCATAGTGGGGAGCATGGTGGCGTGCAGGCACACATGGTGCTAGAGAAGGAGCTGAGAGTTCTCCCACCCCCAGTGGCATACTTCTTCCAACAAGGTCACACCTACTCCAACAAGCCACACTTCCTAATCCCTGTCAAGAAGCTCCACGCCCTAATCACCTAACATTCAAATCTATGGGCCTAAGGAGGCCACTTTTATTCAAACCACTGCAGCAGCCAAAATATATCCATAAAGCTCTACAGTTATTTCTTGTTACTTTTACTCGTGTGTGTGTGTGTGTGTGTGTGTGTGTGTGTGTGTGTGTATGTGTGTGTGTGTGTATGTGTGTGTGTATGTATGTGTGTATGTGTGTGTGTATGTGTGTGTGTGTGTATGTGTGTGTGTGTGTATGTGTGTGTGTATGTATGTGTGTATGTGTGTGTGTGTGTGTGTGTGTGTGTGTGTGTGTGTTGATACACATGAGGCACAGAGCACATGTGGCACGGCACAGTAAACATGATACCTGGGAGGATTATAGGTGAGAAGACAATTGGAGGGCGTTAGTTCTCTCTTTCCACCATGTGCTGGTGGAAAATCACCAGGCTCGGTGGCAAGCACCTTCCCCCACTGATCCTTCTTGCTATCCTAAACTCATGGGCTTTTATCAAAACTCAATGACCTGGCATAAGGAGATGGTTCAATGCATAAAGCACTTGCAGTGCAAGCATGAGGACCTGACTTTAACTCTCTGGATCCCACACAAAAGCGACTCCGACTCAAACAAGATGCAGGATGAGAACTGACACTAACGTTATTTTCTCTCTCTCTCTCTCTCTCTCTCTCTCTCTCTCTCTCTCTCTCTCTCTCTCACACACACACACACACACACACACACACACACACACACACACACATGCACACACATACCAGATTTAAAAAGAACCAGTGGCTTTCATTGTTGCTTTTGCCTCTCAAGACATGCTGTCTATGAGAAGCAACACAAGTCATGATTAAGAGAGTGGATTCCAGGGATCAGAACTCCTTGGCTTTGCTTTCACACTTAGCCCTTGTCTTCTGTTCACTGATTCCTATTGTACATCTGCTGTGTAAATGTAATAGTAAGTGCCTGCCTAGTCAAAGAATTCATGTAAAGTGGCTCATTCGATCATTTCTACCTAGTACAGTGAGCAAGAATGGTTGTAATTATCACCACCATCATTGTTAGTAATTATTTATTTGTTACTTGTTATTATTATATTTAAAATAGTATAACTTGCTAAGGGTGTATTTCTCTTTTTAAAAGATTCATTTATTTATTAATTATGCATACATGTATACAATGCTCTATCTACATGTACACCTGCAGGCCAGAAGAGGGCATCAGATCTCATTATAGGTGGTTATGAGCCACCATGTGCTTGCTGAGAATTGAACTCAGAACCTCTGAAAAAGCAGTTAGTGCTCTTAACCTCTGAGCCATCTCTCCAGCCCAGGTGTATTTCTTAAGAAACTCACTATATGTTTATATACCTATTTGGTACACCAAACTCCCCTACAGAGTATTAAGTAAAGTTCAAAACATGAGGTTGTTGATATAGCAAAGGGCCAATCTCATGCACAGGAACAAATACAAACTTAAAATATGAAATTCAACTCTCTCTTTTGAAAATGAGGGAAGAGAATTTCCCCCTATCCCAAAATATTTACCTTAGATAACTACTAATTTATTTTCTGTTTATGTGAACAATATGTAAATTTTTTAAAAGCTAATTAAGCCTTTCATTATCCCAAGGACTTGGGAATCTCTCTCAAAGGGACCTGAGAAATGTAATTATGATATTGATTTATAATAAATAATATATGTTTTGAGCCTTCATCCATGATTCCTGGCACACAGCTCTTAAAACTCTTGGAACCTCAATAATGAAGTCTTCCTGTCCATCACTGAGCAGTCTGATGCCTGAGTGCTTCTGAATTTGGACTGGTTGCCAGGACAACCAACTCAGTGATTAGAGGCTTGGGCTTTCAGTCCCATTTGGTGACCTCCAGAAATGAGAGAGGGATGAAAGCAGGGTTGGTCACTAATGACGAGTGAATTAATCAACCGTACAATGTAATGAAGCTTCCACAAAAACGGAAGCAGATGGGGCTCAGCACATTTCTGGATTAGTGAACACACCAACGTGTTTGGAGGAGGCATATCCCAAGTCCACAGCAGCAGGCGCTCCTGGACCCAGGACCATTCCAGAACTTACTCTATATACTTCTTTTGGGAATTCACCTGTATTCTTTATGGGGTCATTTAATATAAATCAAAATAAATGTTAATGCCTATTCATGAACTAAATTAAAAATGCTTCTCAGCCAGACTTAGTGGTACAGGGCTCAGCTACTTGGAAGGTTGAAGCAGGACTTAGTAAAACCCTGTCTCAAAATAAAAGTATCAAAATGGCTAAGGCTATAGTTCAATATCCAAACTATCAAGAAAGGAGGAGAAGGAAAAAGAGCAGGAAGATAGGTTGCCCTGAGATCTGACAGCTTTTTAACAAGTTATCAAATCTGAAGAGAGGACCATGGGAACTTCTCTTAGTAGCCAAGTTTAAAAAGCATCATAGGGAGCCTAGTGTTTCCTCATCCGCAGAACTGAAGACAAGCAGCGTATGCATTAGCTTCAAGTAGACAGTGCCCCCACCTATGTGTCCTGTGCTACGTCCAAGTATGCTCTGATCAGAATTAATTATGGCTGATGGCTGCAGAGGACCGCATTTCCTGGTGTGTGGGGGGAAATCCCCATATGTGCAGTCTCAGAAGTGATATACTGAGAATTGTGGGAAAGCAAGTGAAAGTAGTATTGATTCTTCTACAGATAATATTCACAAAAGACGACAGTGTTCTTGTCTCCTGGTTCCACAGGAGAGTATGATCATAGCCCCGCAGGGGAATCTTCTCCAACTTTCAAAAACTACTACCTGTTATAAGACATGAGAAGTTATGCTTTCCATCGGTAATGCTATTTGGCAAGCAAAGATACCCCAGCTACTACCACTCTAGAATGCACTGGACTGTCTGTCAACAATGGAGCTGTCAAGGCTTTTCACCTGGTGGCGAGTTATTAAGAACATTTATGTGTCTTGCCCCCACTTTGCCCCCTAATTACAGTTGTATTCCTTACTCTCTCCACACATTCTCCTTCCATCTGATCGCCGATGAGGGGAAGGGAAGATTGTAGGAGCCAGAGGGGTCAAAGACACCACAAGAAACCCCACAGAATCAATAAACCTGGACTCTTAGGGACTCACTGAGACTACACAGACAACCAGGGAACCTGCATTGGGTCTAACCAGGGCTCTCTGTATATATGTTATGATTGAGTAGTTTGGTGTTTTCGTGGGACTTCTAACAGAGGGAATGGGGGCTATTTCTGACACTTCTGCCTGATTTTGAGACCCTTATCCTCCTGCTGGTTTGCCTAGTCCAGCCTTAATATGAAGGGAGGTGCCTAATCTTGTTGCAACTTGGTCCTCTATGTTTGGTTGATAACCCTGGGATGTCTGCCCTTTTCTGAAGGGAAACAGGAGGAGTGGACAGAAAGGGAGATAGGGGAGTGGATGAGGTAGGGGGTGGAGGGAGGGAGGAAAAACTGGTCAGGATTATAATATATGAGAGAATAAACTAGTAAAAAAAAATAGAACATTCATGTAGTGAGTTGTACTTGTTTTGACTATATACAAGGGTGAGTTTCCTTTGCTTTTTTTTTTTTTTTTTTTTTTTCAGTTTTTGAAGACAGAGTTTCTCTTTGTAGCCCTGATTGTCCTTGAACTCACTCTGTAGACCAGGCTAGCTTCAAACTCACAGAGATCTGCCTGCCTCTGCCTCCTGAGTGCTGGGGTAAAAGGGTCTGCCCACCCTTTCCCAGCTTATCTAAGTGTAGTGTTTTGTGAGGCTTACCATCACATTCTAGCTTAACTAATGTCTATTCAATGATAAAATGGTTTTATTTCCCTTCAGCCTTTGTGGATAAGTTTTCTGGGTTGGCAGGATGTGTTTTAAATTAAATTTCACCAATGTGTGAAAGATATGAATCACGTCGCTTGTGTTTTAACACACAGTTTTAAAATGACTTAAGTTGATGGTATCAGAAGGAAAAATCCCCCGGCATTACCTTTTTTCATAATGCATAGTTGCATGATACATGCTAAGACCAATCGCCGTCATATTTGGCCTTTAAATTAACAATGTTGGATTCTGAAGGAAAGGGCAACAATTAAGAAATCCTTAGATTCTCTTGTGTCCCAGAAAATAGATTATTACAATGACTTTCCTCCATAAAGTTTAGCTGAGGCTTATATATGTCCCTTTTCTTTGCTTGCACAAAGCACCCTCCAGATTTCCATTCTTTTTCTCATAAATGATTCACTAGTCTTGTTTTGTACCTACTGGTCAGTCAGAACAAAATGCGTTTAAGCCACATTTTGCTTCTCTACTTCCTTGGTTCCTGGAAGTCTGAGCCCTTCTTCGGACTAAGGTGTCCTTATAAAGCATCCTCTGCCCGCCTGTCTTGTCAAGTCTAGCTACCTCCCGTCAAGGACACCCACTCTCACAACCTCTGCTTTGTTTGCTCCTTCTTATTAAGGAAAATCCCTTCTACCTAAGCCCTAGGCTGCTGCAGCTCTCACAGTCAGAGCCCCCACCCTGCTGCAAAGCTCCTTCTCCCTATTGTAATAATATTTTGGGGGAAAAAAAGGTCTCTGCTTATCTAAATCTGGGTTTGTCTTGGCAACTTATTGTTCAATAATTTATGTTCTACCTAAAAACCAAATAGCAAAGAAACCGCTGCTGAGTAGATCTAGATCAAGATAAAATAATACAGCATCCTATTTGTAAAATGACACCGTTTAACACATCATTCAAATTTTTTAAATTCATTTTCATTTTCTTATAATGATCCCTTTGTTTTTAGAACTATTCAGCTGAGAAGAGATGAATTTGTGAAATTCCTTTTCTGGGCATGTTTACCCAAACTCAGAGTTCCCTAATAATAACACTATCTTCCCCTCTAGCCATTATTTCATTTGTTCTGTTTTCTTTCTAGATGCCATGCATATATTGCATTGGCCAAATAGTAAATAATGGTTAGATTCTAAATTGCATATTAAAACAAAATAACTGACTTACTATCCAAGGAAAAAACTTCAACAAAATTTCAAGAACAGCTGAGGGGATGGCTTAGTAAAGTAAGAGTGTTTGTTGCCAACCAGGAAGACTTGAGTTCAAATTCTAAGCCAGGCGTGGACACACATGCACCTGTAGCCATGTGACTGGCAGGCAGGGGATGGGGAGAGGACAGTCACTGAGGCTAGTTGGCCACCAGTCTATTTCCAAGCTCAATAAGAGACCCTACATCAAGGGCAAATGGTACAAAATGATACAGCAGGATACCCAGAATCCTCTTCTTCCCTCCATGCACACACAGAGGCAGACACAAAAACACACATACACATGTACATTGTACATACACCACTCACACACCATATACATACTCACACACACACAAAAAAACAAAAAAATCAAAATGGCAGATAAATATGAAGATGCAGAAAAGCTATCAGCTTCAGCTCATAGAGAAAAGAAATGGCATGGTATTAGTTCCAAAGGAAATGTAAGTGAGGAGTGGTTTAGAGCAGTGGTTCTTACACACAAAGCACTTGTTAAGACACAGATTTCTGGGTACCACACTGTGGTTTCTGATTCAGTAAGAACACAGGAAAGATAACCATTCACATGTCTGACAAGTTTCCAGGTTTTGTCACTGTTGTAGGTTTGGCTGTTACACCATCGGTTAGAGCATTTCTTCATTCACTTGCCAGACGTATTGATATTCAATGTGCAATATCCTTTGCTCTAGGTCCTCAGAACACAGTATTGTACCAAAGAGAAATGAATTATACTTTCAAATAGTTTGTACAGAAAACAAAAACAATTAATAAATATTGTTGATCAAGGCTGAGGAGGAAAACAAGTCCAGAAAAAAAAAAAGATGTAAATGCTGCACTGTAGTAATGTTGAATTTTTAGTAGATGGAGGCTCCAGGTGTTCTCCTCAATGAGATCCTTTTGATTAAACCTAAAAGAGAGATTTTCCCATATCATACCTAAGAGAAAAACACTGGAGGAAAGTGGCAAAGAAAAGAAAATCTATACCACACCCAAAGACCAGACAGAGCAAAGGATGCTTAGATAATTTTAGTTCATTAAAGCAAAGTGATGAAGTGAGGAAGAATGAGAAGTAAGTTTCCAAACACGGCATGGGTTGTGATTAAAGTAAACCTTGCATGACCTTAGCATAGAAGAGGCGACAATAGCTGGTTGGAACTGAAGAGACGGCTCAGCAATTAAGGGCACTTGTTCCTCCTGCAGATAATCCAGGTTCAGTTCCCAGCACCCACGTAACTGCTAGCAACTGCCCGTAACTCCATTTCTATGGTATCC
Source organism: Acomys minous (assembly GCF_964271855.1). Taxonomy (NCBI): domain Eukaryota; kingdom Metazoa; phylum Chordata; class Mammalia; order Rodentia; family Muridae; genus Acomys; species Acomys minous. The sequence continues at coordinate 104,330,534 of NC_140492.1, read as the reverse complement.
AATGCCCTCTTCTGGCTTTCGAGGGCACTGCACTTACATGGTGCAGAGAAATACATGCAGGCAAAACATACATACACATAAAGATAAATAATTATTTTAAAAACACGCTTTAGTACACTTTTGAAAAGGGAAGGGATAATGTATTTTAATGAGATTTCCCTGGCTTCTGATTTAGAGGGGAGACCTAGGTGCAGAGACAGGTGGACCACGGAGCAGGTTACTGAGGCCTGCAAGAGTTATATGAGGACATTCACTGTTCACCATCTACATACAGTATGCACTTAAATTCCACAGTCTAATCTTTGCAGCATGTGCTTGATAGTACAGTTAAATCCTGGCATAACTCCCAACATGAGGTCCAAAATATGAAGAGCATAAAACATGTGATCCTGTTACTGCAGAGTTAATAAGAAAATACAAAACATAAAAGCTTATATAAAAATTGATATTGACTATGCTAGAATTGAAAATCACAAGGCAGTTATTGTGTGAGCCCCCTCTGGCTTCCTATGGAAGATAAGAACTTCATCTCCTTTCCCAACCTCAGACTTCATTGTCTCCTGCTAACTCAACTAAGCTGAGCAGGAGCCAGTGCCTAAATTGCTAATCTTTATTGCCAAGTGGACATTTCATGAGGTTATTATCATGGAATAATTCTTTATCATTATATGAAGAACAAATTCATTTTTTGGCATAACAGCAACATTTATACAAATTATTCTATGTATATATATTATCCTGTGCTCCGAAGCAATGCTTCCAACAAATATGATAATTGATTGCTCTTGTAATTTTTAATGGCCTCAGAACAAGTGTGGTTCTACAATCTCTTTATCTCTTACATTCAAATCCATGAGTTTTATTGTCTTTCTAGGTGAATGTTAAACTTACTGATCTCATGATACTTGTTAAAATAGCAATTAAGTCATTTTTCAAACCTATGGGAATAGTGGAAAGAGACTGAGTTACAAAAAAAAGCGAAGTGCATAGGTGCTGATTAAGCAGTGGATGATTAAGATGAGGCACCATCTCTGTTTGCTAACTGGCACTGATCTAAGTTAGCCCTGTGCCCTGCGCAGGCCGGAAGACAGGCAGGCTAAGTTCATTGATAGATACATCTCAAAGACATGGATATCAGATTCCTGGGGAAAACATTTTTGTCTTGGAAAACTAACAAAGTGATAGGATAAGATTGAACTCTCAAAGGTTCCAAGAATGAATTTACAGTGGCAAATCTGGTAAATATATGATATATAGCTCTAAGAAAGTGGGGAGTGGGGCCTACACTTGAAAAGGATAGTTTGGTGCCTTTCCAATAACATAATTGTCCATGTTAATGAAACACTTAAAATTTTTATCTTGTACTTTGAGTGTGTGTGTGTGTGTGTGTGTGTGTGTGTGTGTGTGTGTGTTTAGGAGTACTATATTCTCCAGAATTTGAAATGTAAAGATTGTAATTCCTGATCAAGAAATATAAGTAGGCAATAAGAAAAACAAACAAGCAATTTTCTCCCCCACAAAATAGTTCTTATTCATTGGCTATTTGGTATTGATTAATGGCATAATGACAGTGTTTTAATTTTTTTCATTATTATACATTTTTTGCTGCTATGAGAGTTTTTCTGAAATTGTATTTTGAATTTTTCATTGCTTTTCTGTTTCTAGTATCAAAATGCAATAATTTTAATAAGCAAATTTTCCTTTAAGTGAGTGAAAATAATCACAGCCAAGAAATGCAAGAAGAAACACCATGAAAGCTTCCTTTTAACACTTCTCTTAAACAACGTGAATAAAAATGATAACCAAAACAGAATGCAAACCATACAGGAAATAATAATAGTTTACAAAGAACTTTCTAGACAAGGACAGAAACTCCACGATAAGTGCTTATCTCTCATTTAATAAAGATTTAAAAATAAGTATTTGAGAAATTAGAAAACAAAGCACAAAGCAAATAAGATGACATATATAAAGGTAAAGGCTCAAATTAGTTTAAAAAAAATCAACTCATGAGACACTCACTGTGAATTCAAACAAGAATGATTCTCATGAAAGACCAATACTGTAGGTGAGCAGTAAAAATAGAATTAAGAAAGAAGGAAAAGAGAATTCCATCTTTAATAAAACATTCTGTAATAAGTGAGTTAGAGTATTATCAACAAATCTTGAGATCCAGATTAATAAGATGTGCATTTATTAACAATGTTAGCATTATATGCATCTCATGTGCTTATGGTCCCAAACCCTTAGCCTTACTACTAGTATAACATCAAAATGAATATACTTTGACATACGCAAAAACTGAAATCATGTTATGTAATATATTTATAGAATAAAAATTTAAAAGTAAAAAATAATACCTAAATACAATTATAATTTTTCACATAGAATAAAAATATTAATAAGCTAAAAACCACAGGAAAAATTAGAAAAGAATTTAAGAAAAAAATTAATAAAGATATTTTTAAAAGTATCAGACACTGACAGCTTTACAAAAGAATTGTCTAATTTTAAAGAAAATGTAGTTTTCTCCATTACTATGCCGTATAATACAAAATTTCTGCCTTTATTTAAGAAGCAAATGAACTTTTATATCAACAATCAATTCATGAAAACAGGAGATTGAAACTAGCAAGAAAGGTTAGGGGATGAAGACCTTGAAAGCAAGCAATTGTACTTTGCAGGTATTCCTGACAACTAGATCTGTCTTGGCCAGAAGGGAGAAATGTCATTGGTTCTATCAGCAGTTAGGTCTTGGCCAGAAGCCAGAAAAAAATGGTGAGGAGCTCTGTTCTGCGTTCTGGTTTCTCATTTGTATCTTTCTTCTCCTCTTACACAGCAATTTAATTCCAGGCTGAGCAGAACAGGCTGGAAACCTTGAGTGATCAGATACTTCATTGACCCTGTGTTTGAAAGCCACATGAACATCTCTTGGGTGGACCAACTGAACTGATTGGTTCATCGCCGTGCCTCAACCAAGTCATCTCAATTAACCCCCGGAACCACCGGGCCTTTTGTAGCATCCTTTTGTGGAGACCCACTTCTGCTGTCATCTGCTTTCATTGTTTCTATTTAACCTTACCACACAGTTCCTTTCTTAAACCCACCCTCCCGCTCATTGCACATGAAATTCATTCTTCCTGTTCACAAAACAGAGAACCCAGAAGCCACTGGTCCAGGGTGGCTTTTGTAGCTACCGACCGTCAGGGATTCTAACCCGGATGAGCTATGCTCATCTGAGCCAAGAGCCGTTCCACCGAACTCAGTGAAACTCTTCCTCTGAGCCCTCTCCTCCGCCCCATATCAATTTATTTAGGATAAAAAATGACTAGCACAATTTTAAAAACAATCTTGAAAAAAACTAAATGGAGAAGACTTTCCCATTTCATTTTCAAAACTTACCGTATTTATAATGGGGTCCGGCTCCATGTTTTGATGTTGACTGCTAATGATTCTGAGTCTTGTGCCCCATTCCTCCTCCTGCTTTATAAGGAGCCACATTGATAAGGAAGCCTGAACTCCTTCATCTGAAGGGCACCCATAGGAGGCTATCAATCGTTTACCATAGTAAAATCTTCTCTCCTTCCCTTGCTCACTCGAGCTCATTACAGGCCCAACTTAAAAAGCCTGACTAGCTCTCTGTAATTTGATTAACATCACTGCAAAAAGACTTATTAACATATACCCATGTTTTAGCCAACATTTATGGTGGATGTTTGTTTTACAAGGTTGCTCACAACCTATTTGCTGTTTTCAGTATTTGCCACCATAATAGAGATGCATGCATTCTTTACTGCTGGGCCGGGGCTGTGGGGTACATAATGTAAGATCATAGCCATGGAAATCCTTAGGTTGTAGACACTGACTGCTTGGAAAACCCAAAGCAAACAAGGTCAGCTGTTACATTGTTCTCTTAAAGGCAAGTTAAACAAACTGGCTATGTACACAGTAGGACAGCAGTTTTTTTGTTTGTTTGTTTGTTTGTTTTGTCGTAGCAGTTTTCATTTATTCAGTCATCAGATTATAGATATTTTTTAGATATTTTCAGCCATTTTTCAGTTATTAACCAATAATTCTGCCATGAGCATTTTGTACATGTTTTCATGATTTTCGTTCTGCTCAGTCCACACTTCACATGGAATTGTTGGGTACCATGGTAACTCAATGCTTAACAATTTGAGGAACTGTTGGATTATGTTCTGAAGCAGCTGCATTCTTTCTCGTTCCAAAGCACATCTCTTCTAACGCAGGAGTCTATCACGACTACAGTCATCCCAATGGACGTAAAGAGGTATCTCACTGTGGATGTTACCTGCATTTCCCTCTGGATGCCGAGTGTGATGTGCTTACTGGCCATTTGTGGTTTTCTGTGTGTGTGTGTGTGTGTGTGTGTGTGTGTTTATTTATTTTTTTATTAATTTATTCTTGTTACATCTCAATGGTTATCCCATCCCTTGTATCCTCCCATTCTTCCCTCCCTCCCCCTTTCCCCTTATTCCCCTCCCCTAAGACTGTTCCTGAGGGGGATTACCTCCCCCTGTATATGCTCATAGAGTACAAAGTCTCTTCTTGGTAACCTGCTAGGTCAGCAGTTTTAAATATTAAATGGCCTTAAGATTTATTATTAACTGTCTAAGAGGTAGAGCAAAAGTTCCAGTCTCTTAAAATGTAAGAGATATTTTTTCATAATAATGCATAACTACAGAGTTTATGGAACAGAAAGGATTGTCCATAATTCATAGGCTCTGGGCTTCAAGTATGATGTAGTAAAGATTGAGGAAGTTTGATCCTTCTGAGTAGAAATTGAGTGACTTAACATACATACAGTTATTTACTAAAATATATTATAAAATGACCTTAAAAACCATACATTTGTTAGGCAATTAATTAAATATAATTAAAAATAAAGGCAATATAATTAAAATGTAGACAATTTCTGCTTTGTATGTAGAGTGCTGGAACAATTTAAAAAGGATGTAGAAAGACACACATCACACCATGCACAATGATTACTTCCAAATCTGGGGAATAGGGTCTGCAGTGGAGAAGTTGCCATAAGGTCTGGCTCTGAGTTTGAATTCTTGCCTGCATTAACAGAAAATGGCATAACATAGAGAGAAACAGGAAAATCAAATTTATTCCAATAGTGTCCAAAACTGGGAAAACAAAAAATGTCTCACCCTCCACTGGGAAGAAGGTGGGATCATTGTGTTTAGGAAAGGTCAGACTTTTCTTATCCTTATTCCAACCCAGAGTTTAAAAATCGCCCAAGTGGACCTGTTGAACTAGATATACCACTATCAAAAACACAAGAACAACAACAACAAAAAATTCTTACCCTGTCCCTTTCTAGGTTCATAGCATGAAACACTATGTGTGTGTGTGTGTGTGTGTGTGTGTGTGTGTGTGTGTGTGTGTGTGTACATTTAAATTCAGGAAACATAAACATATGGGCAGTCTTTTTTCCTAGAAGATAAGCCTTTCCTCTTGCAGCATGCCTTTTGCAATTTGTCCATCTTCATCCCTAGACGAATCTCAATTCCCAGGTCTCCATTACAAAGCTGCTTGCTTTTCTTTTATATATTTTTGTACTATTTATATTTTTTGCTATATTCATATAATACATTTGTGTTGTTTTGAACAAAATGTTCAGTTTTACCAATAAAGACTTGGGAGTCAGATGCTGGGGGGTGAAAGCCTGCTAGATCAGAGAGACAGAGAAAGGACCCAGCTGACCTCGGCCGTCCCAAAAGGGAGCTCTCCTCCACACTGTCTCTAAAACTCTTTTTTTTTTTAATTAATTTATTCTTGTTACATCTCAATGGTTATCCCATCCCTTGTCTCCTCCCCTTCTTCCCTCCCTCCCATTTTCCCCTTATTCCCTTCCCCTATGACTGTTCCTGAGGGGGATTACCTCCCTCTGTATATGCTCATAGGGTATCAAGTCTCTTCTTGGTAATCTGCTGTCCTTCCTCTGAGTGCCACCAGGTCTCCCCCTCCAGGGGACATGGTCAAATGTGAGGTACCAGAGTACGTGAGAAAGTCATATCCCACTCTCCACTCAACTGTGGAGAATGTCCTGACCATTGGCTAGATCTGGGTAGGGGTTTAAACTCTTAAGCTCTCTGGGCTAACATCTCCGCCAGACCCAACAAGACAGGAAAGACACTTACTTCAAATGGGACGAATGCAGATGGCGAATTCACTATGAATGTAACATGTATAGAACTCATTATTCTCATGATTGTCACCTGGTTCTCCCTGCTGTATGTAGTTTGTTTTGTACATGTGTAATAAAATAAAAGTATTTTTAAAAATCTGCTACACTACTGCAACTGCAAATCAAAAACAAAACAAAAAACAAGAACCTCTTAAGCTCAGTGTTTCTCCCTTCTACTTCCTGCACATCTCACTATCCGTCCTCCTGACTTCCTCTCACTTTCCATGGTTTTTCCTATGTCCACATCATGTCAACTGGTTGCTTGGATTGCCTCTTGACCTAGGACTAACTTTATTTAATCCTGTCTCCAATACTTAAGGAGAAAGCACTTGGATTAAAGGTGTGTGCCAGGTCTGAGCCACACCACAACTAGAAAGATGGTGGGTTTTTTCTTTTTCAGGAAACAGCTCAATCTTGGGGTTCACGATGTGATCAAATATTCTGCAACACATTTATAATTTTAAATGATAAGTAAAATTATCACATGTCTTTAATTAGCAAGAAAAGCACAACAAAATGACACCTGAATTTCAAACATTAGTTTAGACCCACGTAACTGACAAGAGGCAGTGGCATGAAGGCATTAAGCTTCTTCCGTATCCTAGAAGCACATGTTCTATTTTAAAGCGGGAAGAACAAGACTACAGCAGGCAAAATGGAAAAACCTCAACAACATCAGAATCAGCCTGTTACCTGCTGATTGCAATTAGAAGCCGAACTGTCAAGAGTAACTTCAAACTATGTCTCAAGACATCCCTTCTCTTCAGTTTCAAATTGTGCTGTCTTTACTGCTGTCACCTTCTAGACACCCCCTCTCTGGGGTGGGGGAGCATTAAACACCAATGACACTTCGGCCTCTCATCCTGAAGCCCAGCAAAACAATCCAAAATAAGATCTAGTGTTGATATAATAGAAGTCCACTGTTCTCCAAAATCTCATTATCCACTTCCAGAATCAGGAACAACTATGCTATCTTTCCGATGAAAGTAAAACCTCCCAGATTGCCAGGTGAACCATCTCCTCCCTAAGCACTGGACAGGTCAGATTTATCATAAACAAGTTCCAGTGACCAAAGTTCATTTGGTATTGAATATTATACTGCAACAGGAAAACAAATTAGATACCGAAGAAACTTATGTGTGTAGATGCTGATTGCTCCAGCCAAATGACTGTTTGATTCTGTTGTTAGAAGCTAGTTTAAAAATGCTGCTTCTTCTTTCCAAATGCCTCTCTCATAAGGCCATTTTGTTTTGCAAATGGGAAACATTTCAAGATACCTGGAAATTGTGTAAAGAAGCACTGCCCACATAAATGTGCTGTGTTCTAGTCATTGGCAGCAAATGACCAAGTTGTCGGAACAAAAAGGTCAGAAACAAAAGAAAATGCTTCTATGCAATCAGTCACCAATTATTCTGTATTAGTGGGAAAACAGATGAGAAATTTGCTCCTCTTGATTGGCATTCTTGGAGTACAAACGAATGAGGCCGAACTCCTCTAAATAAATAACTAAAACCCCTGCTACGCTGTTTCCCTGCCGCAGTTCAGCTGTTTGGTAAGACAATCATTTTAAGACACCATTTCAGTACTTGAATTTTTTTATCTTAGCCATTCTGATTGGATGTAAGATGGAATCTCAGAGTCATTTTGATTTGCGTTTCTCTGATGCCTAAAGACGCTGAGCATTGCTTTAAGTGTTTCTCAGCCATTTGACATTCCTCTGTTGAGAATTCTCTGTTTAGTTCTGAGCTCCATTTCTCAGTAGGGTTATTTGGTTTGGTAGTGTTTAATTTCTTGAGTTCTTTATATATTTTGGATGTTAGACCTTTGTCAGATGTAGGGTTGGTGAAGATCTTTTCCCAGTCTGTAGGATGTCGCTTTGTTCTCTTGACAGTGTGTCCTGCCTTACAGAAGCTTCTCAGCCTCATGAGGTCCCATTTATTTATTGTTGACATTAAGGTCTGGGCTGTTGGTGTTCTGTTCAGGAAGTTGTCTCTTGTGCCAATGTGTTCAAGCCTCTTCCCTACTTTTTCTAATTCTGTCAATAACCCATACTCATAATTCCTCTCTAGAAAATAGTAGAGAGAATTAAATTGGAGCTGGAGTTACAGAAGTGTGGCTGTTCAGTGGGTGATGGGATCTGAACTTCACCCACCATCATTATACAGCAAGTATTTTAACCACTGATTCATCTCTGATCCCTTCAGCAGCACTTTCATCCATTTTCAAATGTATGAAGATGTTTTTTTAAAAGTGTGAACAAAATATTGAGTTTTCTTATACCACTGTGAATATTAACAAACTGTGCAAGCATATTTTTACCAGTGTTTTACATTAAGGAAAATAAATTTGCTTTTTCTGTTTAAAAGAAAAGGAAAGAAAAAGAAAAAAGAAAAGAAAAGAAAGGACATCATTTCATTTCAAAGTTTGTTTCTTTCTCTGTACTGCAATTCAAAACAGGATTGTATTTTGCTCTACTGGATTTTTTTTCAAGTTCATGACGCTTACTTCTTTAGATAGAATGCATTTCCCCCTTTGAACATCTGCTGTACTCATCACAAGGGGAAATATTTGAATTTATCTTGAGATTGTTCAAAGCAAGAACCATGATACAACAACCTACTTGTAAGTATATGTCCTCACTAAGGTAGATTTAGATGTCTGTCAAGCCATAGTCTTGGCTTCCTGTGTGTTTCTTTTCTACATCTTCAATCTAATCCAGCCTGTCAGACACCAACAGACAGATTTCTATTTACTGGGACATGTTTTCTTAAAGCTTACCCTTTGGTTAATTACAAGCCATACTATAAGACTAGCTTCGGGTAACCTGAAAGTGTTACTCAGGAATAAAACAAGTGTAGTCCTCCAAACAGATTTTGTTTCCATGGCAATAATGATTGGAATGTGCCTCAACACTCCCACCCCACACCCTGACTGCTAGATCTGTTTCAGAAGTCAGCTACCATGAAATTCTTATTTAGGCTCCAAAGTCAAAGTGTCATGGTATGGACAACAGCTTTCTGTTGGTAGACAGAAGTTGTTGCACTAGCTGGACCACAACTTGTAAGCCATTCTAATAAATTCCATATATAAGATTCTTACCAAGAGGAGGAAAAGAAACCCAAGCTCCCTTGTCTTTTTATCTCACCACGTGATGCCATTTATCATTTTATTGTGTGACAAGATTATCCTGGCCAGATGGAACAATGATCCTAAATTTTCTAGTTTCTTGAACTATGAATTATAGATATCTCGATTCTTTATAAATTACCTGTCTATGCATTCATTTTTAGCAAGAGAACAAGATAGGGGGAAAAATGAACTCAGAAAATGTACTATCTCCAATCCTCCATAAAGCTATTTAAAAGAATGCTTTAAAAATTCCAGCACTATGGCCATACCTCAGGTGACTCAAGACATCTAGAATAGAGACCCTTCCCCCACATTAATTTCCTTCACATTCTCCAGGAGAGATTCCAATAAAGATCGAGGCATTCTGCCATGTAGAATTGCTCCAGATAATAATTAAGAAAAAACAATGAAATGTGTACCATGTTCTAGACGATACAATTCTATAAAAAAGAAGAATCCACACAACCAAAGAAGTAGTTAATGTTGACCTTAGAAAGAAGGCACACATATCAAAAATAGCTGAGCCACCATCTGATCTATAACATTAGCTGTCAGGAGCAAGTAATCGTCAGTTCTGAGATTCACACAGAAAACCTTCCAGTGAGAAGCTAAAGCTGAAAGTTCTATTGCCCTGCTGCATGGTGATAGATTACTTGGACTCTGCAACAAGTTAACCAAGTGAGGGAACTTGCACATAGGAACTCTTTATTTTATTTTACTTTTTTTTTTAAACATGGAATACTCATAAGAACCAAATATTGTGAAGACAAAAGCAGAGGGCCCTCGCTTCATAGTGAAAGTTGCTACAGCTTTTAATTTTTCAATTAAAACAGGGTAATAAATTTCATTTTTATTTCTCTGGGCTTTATTTTTAATGGAACAAACTAAAGATTAGTTTTTAGACAACAGGCACAGTTGTCTTTCATTTCTATTAAATAAACTTGGAAATTCAAAGGATGATGAATGCTAGTCACACATCAGAGGAAGCATTTGACCTATGAACCATAAGAGGGCTTCAGAAAATTACAGGCAACTTCATATTATGTACAAAGGTAAATAATAAAGCCAGTTCTTTAATCTAACATAGTATTTAGTGACCTAAAAGGTAAAAAAAAAATGACCTTGAAAAGAGACATGTTTCCCTTAGTGGAGCAACTTTCCTCAAGTGTAGAGGTTAATGTCTTAGGTGCCCAACACTTTGCAGTAAACTGATGGCTGTTAAGCAAATCCTCTGAACAGCTCTTGTATGAGTTTCATTTAGTATATTGGCAAATCGTCCTGCCCCAATATCAAGACATATTTGAGGGTTGATGACAGAACATCATCCTCTCTTACCGCTTACCCCCTGTGTACAGCTCTCTGCTGGAGTGTGTGGATGAAAAGTCACCAGTCAGAAAATTGGAATTTTGTGGGAAAATTCTAGGTAGCAAGTGTTTAAAAGCTTTTTCCAGTCATTTTCCCCCACAGGGCTAATTCCCCTCTCAAGCAAATGGGAAATATCACAATATGGTGGTTAGAACCAGGTTATAAAGTAGGTTGCTCTGATCAAAGGCAAGTATGTACATGAAGAATCTATGTCTTAGAAAAGACCACACAAGGATGCCCTCAGAAGGTGAGGAAACGAAAAAGCAGGCTTAGGGAGATATTGAAAACTCAACTGAACTTTCATGGGAGAATGTATTTTCATAAATGTAATGTTTTATGCACAAAGTTCACAGGAATAGAAATGTCCAACCTTTTTAAATCCGCAAACTGCACAGATTCTTTTTATATGGAAATACCCCATATTGTAAGGTCAAGCTTCCGTGTATCCTTCCAGTGACAGAGCCTCATAGCAAACATATTCTACAACATTAACATGATCTCTCTCTCTCTCTCTCTCTCTCTCTCTCTCTCTCTCTCTCTCTCTCTCTCTCTCTCTCTTCTTTCTCTCATGGTGTGTGTGTGTGTGTGTGTGTGTGTGTGTGTGTGTGCACGCGCGTGATGCCTATGTGTTGTTGCAGCTACACACTCATGCATGAACTTATGGAGGACAGAGGACAGCATCAAGTGTCTTACAAAACCTTATTTTTTTCTAATATACTGTCATTCATTAAACATGGAGCTTACTGGTTGAGCAGCCAGCCACTGGGATCTACCAGTCTGACCCTGCCTCAGCACTGGATTTACATGCACGTAAAACTCTGCCTAGCTTTTTACATGAATTCTGAGGATGTGAGCTCAGGTCTTATGCCTTCAAGGGCAAACACTTTGCCCATTAAGCCATCTGCCCAGCCCCACTTTATTACTATCTGTACTGTCATTGCTTATTTTGGACTTAGCTCACTATAGAAAAACTTGTTTTTCTCGCCATAATAATGGATCCAGCATTCAGATCGTGAGACTTTTGCCCCAAGATTGAGACTCAGAAGTACAAAGATCACGTTGTTATTGGTATGGTAGATTTTTGTTTGTGACCCAGGATGATGTCGTAAGTTAGCTGAAACTAGCTAAGCATCATTCTTGAATGGGTAGGGTGGCAGATACACAGAGCAAATATTTAAAGAATTGTTTGGATGTGGTGCTTTAAAATATTGCCTCATAAACTTTGAGACAAAAATTAAATGACTTAACTCCTTGTGGATCATGGAAGCAATTTATGCTACTCAATTAGAAAAGAATCAAGAGTAATCTTTCAAAGACAAGGTGGTAGAAAGGAAATTATACATTAGGTCAAGTTGAAACGTATTGCAAGGTAATGTGTTGGGCAAATAGGGGCAAGATCTATCTATTTATTTTTGTAATTCCCTTGTCACTACAGCTCATGATGAATTGCCTCTTTCACAGGAGAGTAGGACACTACTCCTACCAACTCTACAGGGAACTGACTAAACACCCTGCCACTCACTCAATCAATAAATGTATTTAGGTAAATATTGTGTGCATGTTCTCTACTGGGCACTAGAATAGCATGATAAAGTAATGAAGAATACCAAAATTTATACCACTAACAGAATTGACAAAATTGACTCCTTTGGTAAATTCCAACCTAACAGCTGTATCTCGTTTGTTTGTTTGTTTTTGGGTTTTTATTTGTATTTTTTTATTAGAACACATTCACATCTGTTTCTTTATGCTGAGCTAGGCATTTCAATAAACAGCGTATGGTTCAACATGCTCAGAATATCTGCTCTCCAACCTTAATAATAAAAAAAAGGAGTACCAATATTTCAGCTAGAAAGTAAATCAATAATAGATATAAAATTTCAAACGGTGATGTACAGTCTGGAGTTAATAAACTATAATGGTAGTATCCAAGGGCTAGAGAGATGTACATAAAAATTTCTCTCAGAATGATGCTTTGGCTAGGACTAAATGGTGAGAGAAATTGACTACAGGAAATAAAAAAAAATGGACCTAACCAAAGAGAAAAAAATAGATTTAGAAGAAAAGTATCATCATACCTTGAAACAAATTACAGAAAACTTTACTCATGTACTCACACTGATGATTAAAGGGGAATGGTTTTTATCATTCTTCTACAGCTGAGTTTTCTTCCTTATTCGCTGTACATAGGGATAATCTATATTTCTATACAGCTATGAAGTAACTAATAGATATACTATATTTATAAAGGTGCCTCGTTCATGGTAAATAATTAACACGTTTAGTTAATAACATTACCTTAATGCCACTCTTTGTGTTCTTGTTACCTCAAACACGCAAAACGAAAATATCTTGGCCCATTCAAAATTCAAAAAGCAGATAGAGGGAAAATTGTGATGAGTTTAAGTGAAGGAGAAAGAGAGTGACAAGAGATGTGGTAGATGAACTAGATTTTTTTTCATAACAAACTGTACTTAAAAAAATCATAATGGGAAGTTATTGAAGTTTTTCCCATAATGGCGACTGATGCCTAAACATAGAGCTCCCAGTTTTCTGTAGGAAATACACTCGGAAAAAGCCATGTGCAATGAAAAGGGTTGTAATCGTCTATGCAAAAATGACTGTCAGTGTTCTAGATGTGAAGTGTGGGGACAGATAAAAACCAATGAGCCCAGCTAGGCCTAGTGACACACGCCTGTAATCCAGCACTCAGAGAGGCAGAGGCAGGCAGATCACTGTGAGTTTGAGGCCAGCCTGGTCTACAAAGCAAGTCTAGGACAGCCAAGGATACACAGAGAAACCCTGTCTCGAAAACAAAAACAAACTGATGAACCCGAAGCATTCTTAGAACATAGTCAAACTTGTTGGTGAATTTAAAGTGAGAAGAAGAGGATAGAGAGAAATCAAAAATACTCCTGGCCTTTTAGTATGAGCAACAGGTAGACCACATTTTGGGCTATCATGATATGATATTTGCATGTGCTATTAAAGTAAGAAGGATTGAGAATAAATTATGGCGGGTCTGTGTGTAGGGTGTTCAGAACATCCGAAACCACTTGACGTCTCATCACAATGGTAGTATTTTGTACACTTTCTATTCCCCATTGCACACCTAACGCAGGATGACAGGAAATTTGCCCAATGTGTTCTCTTAAGAGTATTAGCCCAGATCACCACAACAGAATACCATAGATAGAGAAGCTGGCATTTTTAGATCAGGGTAATAAGGTCAGGTTGTGCTGAAGCCAATGTTTCCAGTCCATCCATGCTTGTTTCTTATGCTTTCACTTAGTAAAGAAAAAAATAATAAATGTTTATGGCTGTTGAAAGACATTGATTCTATCAGATCAAGACCCAGTGGTAGGGCCTCATCTAATCTTCAGCATGTCTCTACTCAAAATAAGGGCACTTCAAAGAATAAAGCTTTGATATATGGACTACAAACAACTCAGTTCATAACACTCACGGACCAAACTGAATTAGACTTGAATTTTAATGTGCACTTCCACAATTATAGCAGCACTGAGGAGGAAGTGTAGAAAGCCCATAATGTGTGGCTAGTGAGCTGACACATGCTACTTCTGTGCACATGCCATTGGGTAAAAGATACTATTAAGTAATTACATGCTTCATGATGAATGAAAAATATATGACGCCCATATTGTTAGATGACGGACAGAGCGCTCTTGCAGATATCACTAGTGCATACTGTTCTGTCTTTCTGGACACCAAATTTAGTTACTCTTATTCTCATTCATAAGATGTAGTTTATTCACTCATGGAACAGATAGCCCATAATCCATTGCAAAATTAGTATAAGCTCAAAGTCCAAAATCTAGGATGCTGTGATTTTTACATCAGGTCTCAATGATTCTTCTTAGTCTAGAGAGGACTAGAGGTGCAAGGGAAAACTTCTTTGTCCCGGTGCAATCCATGTACAATAATAAAAGAAGCCAGAGGAACCCTCTATGCTCTTCTATTCAGATAAAGAATGCACACACGCACAGAGGGAGAGAGGGAGAGTGAGAGGGAGAGGGAGAGGGAGAGGGAGAGGGAGAGGGAGAGGGAGAGGGAGAGAGGGAGAGGGAGAGGGAGAGGGAGAGGGAGAGGGAGAGGGAGAGAGGGAGAGGGAGAGGGAGAGGGAGAGGGAGAGGGAGAGGGAGAGGGAGAGGGAGAGAGGGAGAGGGAGAGGGAGAGAGAGAGAATCAGTCCTTTTAAAATACTGAAATCACACTGAAAAGACATTTGGAAACTCCTTTTCTGGAGGTATGAAGTGTTCCTAGATGGAACTCCATCCCTCACCCCTGGCAAGGTTCTCTGATGATCTCCATGGTTTATGACCTGTTTTCTGAGGTCTCCTCTTCCAGTATTTTCCTTAATTACAGATGACATAGCACTGGAGAATATGAACCTTAGGATCTGGCAGCACTCCCATACAGCCTCCTATATGCTGGGTGCTTTACATCCAGGCTTTTAAAAGATATTAAACACTTAGCCATGTCTCATCAAGTTGATTCAAATCAGGTCCTGTTCTCCAGCCGTAGCTACAGTTCCTCTCTAGACATTCTTCTTCTTAAGTGAGCCATTTTCATTTTCCCTCACTCTCTGGTTAATTACCTAAATATGGATCAATTGCACTTTAGAGGAAAGATCTATTTTTCTGACTCTTATGAGTAATTTTGTGTCATCGAGAGAAATATCCATATTCCACAAACTTGAGTCATTGGTCTGAAGTGCGTAATCCACTAGGAACTTGATACAACAGTTGTGACAGCCAGACCTCTGATTCGATTTTCACTGTACGGGTGTTTCCAATCACATT
This sequence comes from Acomys minous, assembly GCF_964271855.1. Classification (NCBI taxonomy): domain Eukaryota; kingdom Metazoa; phylum Chordata; class Mammalia; order Rodentia; family Muridae; genus Acomys; species Acomys minous. Next base: position 104,314,998 of record NC_140492.1, on the reverse strand, counting down.
TGTTGCTCAAAAGCTTCTTAATTTTTTTCTTTGTTGTTTCAAAGTGAGATTGTGCAGAAACAGGAGTTATGCCTAGAAGTCTTTGAATCTCTGTACAATCTACTTCATTTTTTTCTCTTTTTGTTACTATCCAATTCCTTTTTAAGGTCATTTGTCCTTTGCTGTATCACGTAACCATTAATGTTCTGCTTTCCAACATCTGCTCTTAGAGCTATAAGTACATTGGGAGTAAGATCTACCGTAGACTTCACATGCCAGGGCATCCTGTAGATGTACTGATGAAAGGAAAACAGAGACACTTAACAAGAATGTGATTGTTCCAAGTACTAAGAGGTTGGCATATGCCAATAAAATTCCTTACTCTACTTATTGTATCAGGAGGGCTTGTGTCTATTTTGTTCTGCTCAGCTTCCAGAATTTGGTGACAGACATTACTTAATTTCTCAGTATAACTGGGTTCACTTTCAAAGTTTCAAAGTCATTTTTCCTAACAAGATGTATTATTTGTGCCATATGCAAAATTTCAGATTGCTATGAATGCATATTGATTTCCTGTGATATAAACGCTTAAAAGAAAAACATCAGGAGAAGGAGTTCCCTCTCAGTCACAGTCATAGGGGAGGGAAGTAAGGGGAAAGTGGGAGGGAGAGAGGAATGGGAGGATACAAGGGATGGGATAACAATTAAGATGTAATATGAATAAATTAATAAAATATAGTTTAAAAAAGAAAGAAAAGCATCATTCTAACAGTACACCTTATCTAGGGATAAAGTCATAATTGTTTTTTAATATATGACCTTATATTCTTATATAAAGGAGAAAGTCCTTTTAGTTGGGTAATTTTGTTGTTTAGTCTACAATTCTTAGTAATAATTACTCTAAAACATGCATTACATAATTTGTGCCATTATCAGAATTGATAGAGGAGATATTGGAACAAGTAAAGTAACTGAAGCTTCATGAACTTGAAGAATGAATTCTGAAATACTTACCATGCCTCTGTTGTAAGTTAATTGAGGCCAGAAGGTAAATGCTGCTCACTGCATTCATTTACTATTTTGCCCTTTTTAGTTTTAATTATGAAAGTGAGAAATTTTAATCCATAAAGTTATGTGTGTGTATAATTGTTATTTACATCCCTCCCAAAATTGCTCATTCAGTCTTTCAAGAATGAGTATACAAAAGAGATTTGTTGGACTTGCATCAAGATAAAGCTTACAAAGAGAAGAGTGCTGGTGATTGGACAATGCTGCCAGCAGGAAGTAATGTGTATTCCTATGAATCTATTTTAAATAATGATTGGGGATCAGAGACAAGGGGGTTCAGCTTTTCTTTATTATAATCACCCATCTAATGTCTGAATCCCCTCTGCTGAGTCCCTTGCCAATTAACCTCTGGGGGGAACCCCAACCTCTGGCCCTTCCTTTCCATTGCTAGAAGTATTTGCATCACTGGCAAGAAGGCAAAGAAAATCCTAGATTTTTTTTATTCACTTTTTTTATTAATTTATTCTTGTTACATCTCAATGGTTATCCCATCCCTTGTATCCTCCCATTCTTCCCTCCCTCCCATTTTCACCTTATTTCCCTCCCCTATGACTGTGCATGAGGGGGACTTCCTCCCCCTGTATATGCTCATAGGGTATCAAGTCTCTTCTTGGTAACCTGCTGTCCTTCCTCTGAGTGCTACCAGGTCTCCCCATCCAGCGGATATGGTCAAGTGTGAGGCGCCAGAGTACGTGTGAAAGTCATACCCCACTCTCCACTCAACTGTGGAGAATGTCCTGTCCATTGGCTAGATCTGGGTAGGGGTTTGAAGTTTACCGCCTCTATGGTCCTTGGCTGGTACCATAGTTTGAGCGGGACCCCTGGGCCCAAATCTGCCTATCATAATGTTCTTCTTGTAGGTTTCTAGGACCCTCTGGATCCTTCTACTTTGCTATTCTCCCATGCTTCTCTCATCTAGAGTCCCAATAGGATGTCCTCCACTCTGTCCCAGTTTCCTGGTAAGTGAAGGCTTTGATGGGACATGCCCCTTGGGCTAGTATGCAGATATAAGTGAGTATATACCATTTGAGTCTTTCTGCTTCTGGGTTAATTCACTCATTATGATCATTTCTAGCTCAATCCATTTATCCACAAATTTCGGGAATTTCTTGTTTTTAATAGCTGAATAGTATTCCATAGTGTAAATGTACCACAGTTTCTTTATCCATTCTTCTACTAGGGACACTTAGACTGTTTCCATGTTCTGGCTATTATGAATAAGGCTGCTATGAACATGGTTGAGCATATGTCCTTGTTGTGTGCTGGAGCATCTTCAGGGTATATTCCAAGGAGTGGAATAGCTGGGTCTTGAGGAAGCCCTATTCCCAGTTTTCTGAGATAGCACCAGAAGGATTTCCAAAGTGGCTGTACTAGTTTGCATTCCCACTAGCAATGAAGGAGTGTTCCTCTCTCTCTCTCCACATCCTCGCCAGCATGTGGTGTCTCTTGAATTTTTTATCTTAGCCATTCTGATGGATGTAAGATGGAATCTCGGAGTTGTTTTGAAAATCCTAGATTCTTGAGTGCATCTCCACAGCAGAAGAATTCAATAACCAGCACTAATTCAAAATTAAGAGCAAGTATTTACGAGTACAAGCTTTGTGTCTTATTTCACTTGTGTTTCCCCCTCGCTTGCATAGAATAAATAAATGACTGCATTAGAGCTCAAATCAACGTTATTTCTAGGTATACCAAAAGAAGACAAAAGTAATTACAGAAGCAGATCCTCATATCATTACCTAAGGAAGAAAAATGGTTTCTGGGTTTAACATAATTATGAGTTGTTTCATGTAGAAAATGAATTTATGCTTCCATAGGAAGCCAAACTTCCATTTCTTAATGATAAGGTTCTTGTTTCATAATTAAATCTCTATTCATAAACACAAGGTTTTAATTTCCTGGAATAAAACACAACCAAATTAAAGAACACTTGCTAGGTAAAAACAAATTTTTTTATTAGATTACTAGCATATATGGGGGGGAAAAAGCCTAGAATATCATCAGGTCTCTGTTTTTTGTTCCTTCCCTGCACTGGCTAACTTGAGAGACAGAAAGGCATAGGAAAGGTGGGATAAAGAAGCTCAATGTTTAGAAATTGTCCTAGCCCTGCCTTGCCAATGAGGGCTCAGTGCCAGGAAAGACAGCAGTGACACACCAAGTACACTGCTGTTTATATTTTAGGATCCCAACAGCTGCGCCAGAGGCCTGAGATGATGTACCAGTGTGGAACAAAAAGAAAAATGTCATAAGCCTGAAATTCAAATGTAAATGAATGCCTCCATCTAATCATTCAAAGCAAACAAGTCTATCTTCTTTTTTAAATTATTTTATTTTTATACAAATACATTTACATTATTATGTATATATACAATAGATTATCTATGGCAAGAAGAACCATGACACAATCAGAAATTATATAAATGTTACAGTCTTAGGGTTTTGGTTATTTGCATTTGGCAGCCTTGAAGAAAACATCTTTCCTATCTTGGTGCATTTAAAATTCTGAATGTAAATCAATCTCCATCACATCTTGTCATTATCAACTTAAAACATCTATCTAGACCTAAAAACAACTTAACCCCTAAACAACTCAGCTTCAATGTAAAACTAAGCTACCTGGTCTTCAACTCCATGAGAGTCTTGAGAAGGAATAAACTTGATTACCTGAGAGTATTCCTGGAGTGCAGGTTAGTATCTTTCCAAATGAGAAGATGACAGAGACAGTTTGCTACCTGAATAGTCACCCAAAACTGTCCATTATGTTGGAGCATCTTCTTCAGCCTTCGGGCCCAAACATTTGACAGACTTATTTGTGAGGCAGGAACTATTGAGGACTTGTTTACTCTCTCTTGGCAGAGTTTGCCCATCGACTCTGCCTGCATCCAAGCCTGCCCTTTTTTAGGCAGAATTCTGTCTGTGTAGAAATGAGGACCTTTTGCCCAGTGGCTAGTTTGCCACACTTGAAGCCACCTCCATAAGGAGGGTCTTTGATGCTTATCTTCTTTGAGGTAGGCTGGGAATTGCCAGGAGTTAACCTGTCTCATTGTCAATGAATCTATTAAGTAATAAAAAAACATTTTAAATGCCATATTCTGCATGTCTCTGGGGTTTTTGAAGCCCTTGTCTTTCTATAGAGTCATATCTGTCTGCTGTACCTAACATGTATCTAGATAAACATGTATCTGTGATAAAAGTAGACTAGCAAGTGACATGAGCACGATGTAATCTAACATTTAGTTTGCATAACTTATTTCTCCTAAGCAGCTTGATAGCACTTTCAAAGCATTGGAAGTAAACAAGTCTATCTTCTTTTCACGCCCTGACAAGTCAGCATATCCACAAGCTCTTGAGTCTACAAGACCACTACTGTTGGTATGCATGGAAAAATATTAACACTCCAATATGCACCAAGCTGGAAGTCCCCAGCTCCTCTGTGGCTCCTCTCAGTGCTGACCACTGTTCTGTGTACCCTACCACCCACACCTGCCCCTCTTTATACACAGGCAACATCCTTCACTAGGGAGAGAAGTGATGAGCCAGGAGATTAGTACAGTGGAGAGAAGCCACAGCTGAGGATTGGGGTATAAACAGTTTTTATTCATCTTCTTTTTAAAAAAGGCATTTTAACTGTCTACCTGGCACTACAATAGTCATGTACAGTATATAACTCTATCTTCAGTGACATGTATGGCCATTTTTATCATATGGGTGAAGATGTGAAAAATCAGAGGATAGGAAATCACAGCCATGTTCCTGTTGGATTCAAAGCCAGGCTTCTTGTTCCATCAATCCCAGATATTACATCCTTGACTGATGGCCTCCGAGTACCAACCATGGATTCCCCTTAACAGGTAGAAGAGTGAATTTTTGTACACCCTGATGAAATGCTGGGATTCAATAATATCAGTCTTGCATCACTCTACTTATGGCAATCAAACTGGTGTTTTAGGACCTCTGATAGTGACGTCACTTAATGGAAATGCTGGCTTTTAGAGAAGAGGTTATCACACCTTACACCTCAAGAACGGTAATCATGAATTCTTATTCTCTCCCCTCTATCAGTTTTCTCCCAATTGATCATTCCAACCTCTCTCATGCAACTATTTAGAGTAGATAAATATCAATGCCCAGGTTATCAATGCACGCATGGCCTACTTTGGCATTTAAAGTAGATTATTGTAACAAGAAAACTAAGCGTGACATTGTAGATATATTGTGAATCTATTTCACCCCTACCAGAATAACAATATAGGCTCCATGCATAATGAAGACCCAGCGAGGTTAATTTTCAATACAATTTTATTTTCGTTGGCTCTTAGAGAGAAAAGCCAGTAGTACATGGCTTAAAAGAGATTTGGTAGATTTTAGTCTGCAAGCATTTCTTAAGGTATCTGCAATAGCTGTTTTGAAATGTCTTCTGGAGTATGGGCAATAACTTGACTATAATGCTTACATCTCTCCTCCAAAAAAAAACCTGCTCTGAAGAGTCTGAACAGATAGCCTCCAGGAGACACATATTTGGACCTAGTACATGTTTCTGCCAAGGCCTGATACCCTCAGGGATACTTCTGAGGGACCAAGAGTTAAAGAGCCAACACAAAACAGAACACAACAAACACAAACAGGAAATTTCCCAGATTCCGCTGGCCACAGATTTCTCCGCGCTGTAGAGTCAGCCAAGACTCCTTCCTCCCACTTGATCATCTTGTCTCATTTTTCTCCCTCCTCCTATGACTGTCACACTGACATTGTTGTCTGATGGCTTTCTTCCACCTCATCTCACTCCGGTCTTTCACTGTCTCATGGCAGGGGTGGAGAATTCCTCAACAAATCTCCTGCTGCATGTCCAATGCTGTCTGCTCTTTGGAAGACCCAAATGGGCACTTGCAAATTTTAGCGGTACTCTATTAGCTTAAATTGTTGTGGTGATGTTCATTTCTGTGCTTGTTGCAGCTGAGCTTTATAATTTTTGTCTCTAACTAGATAGTATTTGAAAACAATCTTTGGGTTGGAGAGATGGTTCCAAAGTCAAAATCGTGTACTACTCTTACAGACAGAGTTCAGTCAGAGCCACCCCATGAGGATGGGGGTCTCACAATTGCTTGTACCTCCAGATCCAGGTGACCTGACACCCTCTTCTGGCCTGTGTAGACACCTGTATTCATATGCACATACCCATACAGAGACACACATTAATCCTCATGAGTAAAATGAAAATGACCCTTTAAAAGAGAAAGAAAATTATGGACCCTCTTTTGCCTGAGTGTCCTTTTGGATATTAATCAATGAGACAAGGAATGAAAGGTCCTCTATGGACAAGCTCTTCGTTCTATTGGGAATTGGTATTTTATTTGTTTTCACATGCTATTGGCACTTTTACTTTGGCTTGCGGTCCTTAGGTACTGTTCTGTTCCTATGAAGAGACACCATGGGCAAAGAAAATTATAAAAGAAAGTATTTAGTCAGAGCCTTGCTTACAATTTCAGAGAGTTAGTCCATGACCATCACGGCAAAGAGCACAGCAGCAGGCAGGCAAGCATGGTACTCAAGGAGTAGACCAGAGAATTTTCATCTGATCTACAAGTACATAACAGAGAGACTAGGCCCAATAGGGGCTTTTGAAACCTCCTGTGACAGACTTCATCCAACAAGCCACACCTCCTAATCCTTCCTAAACAGTCTTCCAATGTTCTAACCAAACATTCAAGCATATGAGCCTCAAGGAGCCATGTTCGTTCAAACCACCACATGAGTCATTAAGGTCTTCCTCTGAATGATTTCATAAAAGCAGATGCATGCATGTTATAGCAATGCAATCTTGCTACTATACCTAAACGGATAAAAGAAATGAGCCTCCAAAACAAAAAAACAAAAAACAAAAACAGAAACAAAACTTGGGTATGTGCCTTTAATGATATGCTTGCCCAGTCTTCTTTGAAAAGTAGCTTTAAACATGACTCTCTACTGTCAGAGATCAATTTTCAGCATGAGCTTAACATTTCTCCTTACACGTTGCAAGTATTTTCCTCCTTAAACCCTTTATGTAAAACTTTTAACTCTTTAATATCTTTAATAATACTTACATATTAGTTAAGGCTATTTTCTATGAATTTCCATTTATTATTTTAACCTAAGCACGATAAACTATGAGTTGCCCCAGGGTGCCATATTTCCCAACCCAGTAAACTACCAGATCAACTCAAGGAAACACAATCCTTAATCTACTTCTTCATTGTCAATTACATTTTTACTATTCTATGATGCAGTATAGAAAATGCCCAATTATGGCTGGCCTCTTAGCTCCATGTATTACATGGGGAATTTGTTCAAACCATACCAGGGAGCAGTAGATACCACAGCTCAATTGATGAGCAGAATTTCATTCTGTGACTAGACAGGAAATTGCTTGTTTACCTGTTGGACATATGCCTATTTTGCTTTGGCTATTAGCAATAAGGACATTGTGAATGTGGGCATTCTAAGTCTTGTAAGTAATCTTCCACTTATCTTGAATGAATTCTCAGAAGTGTAATTGCTGAGGCATAGACTAAGAGGCAGCCTTGCTTTATCAGAGGGTCAAATGTGCCAAGTTATTTAGTTTCATGGACATCTAAAATCACTCTAGATCTGTTTCTCTGGCCATCAGGATAGTTACTCTAGTATAGTTTCAGAGATTTTACTGTGAATCACAGGCCCTTGGGGGTCTAATTTATGAGACTATTTACCATGTTTTTCTTCTTTAATATTTTACTAGATATGAAATTCTGAATTCAAAGCTCTTTTTTCAACATATTTAAATTGCTTTCTATCACTGTTGAGAAATGCAATAGTGATTTAAACTTACTTTTTATAGGTAGTCTACACTTCTGTTTAGGAAACGGATTTTTATGTGTTTTTGTTTGTTTGTTTGTTTGTTTGTTTGTTTAAAACAGGGTTTCTTCCTGTAGCCCTGGCTGTCCTGAAACTTGCTCTGTAGACCCAGCTGGCCTCAAACTCACAGAGCTCCACCTGTCTCTGCCTCCTGCGTTCTGGAATTAAAGGTATACACCACTGCCACCTGGCCTTTATGTGTTCTTAACTCTTAATATTTCAGTAAATAGAACATTTGGCTGTGACTTTTTTCCTTGTGTCTCCTATTAGGCTCACCAAGATCTTTAAAACTGCCAACCATTCTCTCAGAATTTCCTCTATATGTTCATCGCTTAATACCTCCAGATGCTTCTCAGGGAGCTTCTCAGTTATACGCAGTCTCTGCCTTTTCTATTACATCCTTCATTATTATTCTGACCATACTATACGGCATCTCCCATGCTTCCTATTGGCTCGTTCTTAAATTTCTGACTTTTGCTTTCCTTGGGTAAACACCGAGCTTTCCCAAAACAATTCTGTTTCTCCAATGAATTTGTAGTTGGGATTCAAAATGGGCAAGCTTTTCTACCTCCCAGATCTAGAAAATGAACGTTATGCAACACATGCTTGAGAATCTCAAGAATATACTCTGAAGAGAGCCAATCCCCTGGAAAACACCAAAGCAGCCTTGCTCATCAGGGGCATTTAAAGCTTGTTTTGCTGTTGGCCAGTTGGTTGGTTGGGTTGGTCAGTCGGTTACTCATTCAGTTGATAGTTTCATTCCCTATGTGCCAATTTCCTTGTGCATACTGGAACCGTTGATTAATAATAACTAACCAATGGATGAATCAAAAGCCAGTCTTCCCCCATGTGTTCTGCCAATCAGGTCTTAGATAAGGACCGCACCCCAGAGATCTTACCCCGTGCCTCACTCTGAATTTGACCACCACTCCACCATTACCAAACCAATCTGCTTTAGATGCTAGATCCCTATAAGAATACTTTTCTACGAATTCTTCTTTCTGCATTATAACCCTTGCCCTTTGGGGTGTGAAAGGAAGGCTGAACAAAAAAAAAGTGTCTGGATCCAGCCAATGACCTTGTTAGTCCTTATTTGCTATTTGCCCCAGTCAAGGTCTCCACTTTCTCCCTTTTGCCACTGCTATGGTCCCTGTAACACTGTTTGTTCTGCTAATTTCGTGCAGAAGTCACAGTACCCAAAGCTTTCCCAAGGGAACTATTACTCACCAACTTATTCGTAGTAAATATATTTTAAAAAGGAAATCTTAGCAAGCTCTTTCAACCTGGTAACGCATGGCTGAAAACCTTCAGAGGCACAAAGCTGCGGAGATGCCCGTTGTAGCTGTGTGGCCACTGATTTCTTGGATAAGATGTCATTTCTAGAGTCACATTTTCCCCTATGCCCTCATATATAGCACATTAACTCAGAAGGCATAAATACTTTGTCACAGCGCTGACAAGGAAGGCCTTGATACGAAGTATCCAAAGTGTTCTGAAATATCCAAGTTTGTCTGACCAGTTGAGCATTCCAGCCTCACTATTTCTTATGATACAGTGAGGGCTGGGATACTTACACTCTCTGGGATTTAATTTCTTCATCAATGAAATGAAAATATGCTTTTATAATCCCAGCAGTTTACAACGTAATTCCTCTTTCTCAAAAAACTAAAAATTAACTTACCACAGGATCGTGCTATGCTACTCCAGGAATAATACCTGAAGGAATCTAAGACAGCACATGAGAGAGATACCAGGTCCTTGCTTATTTCAGCATGATTCATAGTAGCCAAGATGTGTAATCAGCTTAATGTCCATCAACGGAAAAATGGTTTTAAATATATGGTATGTATTAACAATATTACTATGCAGCCATGAAGAAGATTGTGCCCTGTACAGGAAATGGAGCAAACACCAGTTAACCATGTTTGCTGAAATAAGCCAAACTTGTTGTGATTAACAAATATCACATTTTCTCTTATATTCTAAATATAGATTTAAATGCCTATATGTGTGCATGTGCCACACACATGAAAGAAGAACAATTGCTATATGAAGAATACAAGTCAGATGTAGACAGGAAGTGGGAAATAGGATAATGGGAATAAACAAAGACAAATATCACATCTTTTCTCTCATATGCAGAAAATATTTAAATGAAATCTTATTTGAATAAATACAATATTTATAACATGCAGAAGAGCGTACTATTTGGGGTTATATAAGATTATCAGGAGGCAGGGCAAAGTATAATTGGATAATACGAGTAGAGTACAATAATACACACATCTGATGATAATATATACTACAACTAAACCCATTATTCTTTATGCTAATAAAAATTTAATAACAAAGATTCATTTCTATGTAAGTTTTGCATTGGCACCTTACTCTTAATTTCTTTTATTTTCCATATCCCCAAGCCATGCTACCTGACCTAGTTAGCTTTGCTTGTCAAATTGACACAGGCTGATTTCATCTCTGAGGAAGGCCTTTACTTATAAATAACTTAAACCAGATCGACCTGTGAGGGTATCTGTGGGGGATGGTCTTAGCTATTAATTGAATCAGGAGGGCGCATATGCTGATGTGGGTAGCACCATTCCCTAGGCAAGTTGTCCTGGACTGTATCTGAAAACTATCTGAGCATGAGTAGCAAGTGAGCCAGAAAATGTGCAAGCAGGCAGCATCGCACCATGGCTTCTGATTCAAGTCCCTGCTTGAGTTCCTGTCTTGGGGCTTCTCTAAAGGATGGATTGTGATCTGGAAGTATAAACCAAAAGTAATCTTTTCCACCCCAAGTTGCTTTTGGTCAAGGTGTTATTTTCACAGAAACAGAATGAAATAGAACTCGGTCCTTCTACCCTGACTTCATTTTTTTTTTTTTTACAAGACCAGTGCTCTAACCCCTGAGCTATGGAGCCACCACCTCTGACTTCATTTTGTAATTTTCACAAACCTCACCTGCCTCTCCACACTCACCCAAGCATAAATATTTTCCTTATCCATAGATGGTTTAACCTGGAAACCAACCTCCTCTCCCTAATTATTGATCCCTCCCAGGCCAGATAAAATACAAAACATACAATTTTACTTGTAGAAAGATGTTCTTCTGCTTTTAAGCTTGGATTAAAAACATGGAAAGGTACAAGAACAAAACGGTCCTGAGATAAATTTTGGCAGCTGACCACAGGTCTCTGTGCCTTCAACCAGAAATTTCTAAATGATGAATGGCCTGTTGGGAAGTGCTTTTGCAGGGAGCAGTTTCCCAAGGACTAAATATCCCTACACCTCTGATCACAAGCTGATAAAGTTCATTTATATTGTCTGAAGCTTGGGGAACAGAAAAGATAAAGAGCCAGAGAGGAGACTGAATGCGTGCTATGAAGCAAGTGCAAGCAGCTCAGGATAGTGAGAGCACGAAGGCTAGGGGAATAGGGTAGGTGGTGGTGAAGGTGACTCTAGAGGGGCTAGTTCATGATAAACCTGCGTAGCCACTGCACACAACACCACTAAGAGACCCTAGGTGGGAGATGCCATGGTCATTCTTGCATTTGTGATGTAAGTGCGTGTGTGTGTGTGTGTGTGTGTGTGTGTGTGTGTGAGAGAGAGAGAGAGAGAGAGAGAGAGAGAGAGAGAGAGAGAGAGAGAGAGAGAGAGAGAGAGAAGGATGGGCTGTGGTTGTGCAGTGTAAGAGGTGAGACAGGGAGCACAGCTGAGTTGCTATGGCAGCTTGGACAGAGAGGATGGATGAGAAGAAGACAGTTTGAGACTAAGCAAAACATAGTTAGGAAAATGCTATATGCTTCTCAGGGAAAGAAAATGAGGGGGGAGAATAAATCAAGGAACTCACTGAATTTTCTGACTTTTAAGGGTAAAGGGAGAAGCAGTAGGAACGGAACCTCATGGGCAGTTGGGTTTGGGGCATTTTGAGTGAAAGGCTTCATTTAAGAGCAATTGGAAAGAATTGGTATTTGATATTATTTTTGATCTGACTAGTCTGGCCAACAGTGTTCTTTTTAGCAGTCTTCTCAAATTGGACATAAGCATACTTTGTAACCTTAGAACTTTGAGCACCCCCACAACTATAGGCAGATGACACCCCTTAGCATCACTTGTTCCACTTGCATTGTTCTAAGAGGTAGCATTTTACACTAATAGCTTGATACTATAATATCTTTCTATTTAAAAAAAAAAACTTCGATAGGCATCTTCACTCATAAAACTTGAGGCCAGAGCAATATATAAATGTATTCATTTTTTAAAGTCTTTCTCCTGTGTTCTTCTTTCTTTATTTATTTATTCACGTCACATCCTGATCGTGGCCCCCTGCCTTGTCTCCTCTCAGTCCCAGCATCCCTCTCTCTTCCCCATATTCCCACTCCCCTACTCTTCAGAAAAGAGAATCCCCACCACCATCAATCCACCTCAGCTCCTCAAGTCACATCACGACTGAGCACATCTTCTTCCCTCGGAGTCTGGCAAGGCAGGACAGGGGAAAGTGCCAAAAGCAGGCAACAGACTCCATGTCAGATATATCCCCTGCTCCCTTTACTATGGGACCCACATGAAAACCAATCTGCTAATCAGCTACAGCTGTGTAGAGGGCCTAGGTCTAGTCCACGTATTGTCCTTGGTTGGTCCTTCAGTTTCCAAAAGCCTCCTGGCCCCCGCTTAGTTAGTTCTATTGGTCTTCTTCTGGAGCTCTTATCACCTCCTGGTCCTTCTATCCTTCCCCTCACTCTTCCACAAGGCTCCCTGTGCTCTGTCCAGTGTTCGGCTGTGAGGCTCAGCATCTGTTTCGATCTGCTGCTGGGTGGAGCCTCTCAGAGGACAGCTATGCAAGGCTCCCATTTGCAAGCATAGTAGAATATCGTTAATGGTGTCAGGGGTTGGCTCTCTCTTACGGGGTGAGTCTCAGGTTGGGCCAGGCATTTGGTTGGCCATTCCCTCAACCTCTGCTCTATCTTTATGTAAGACAAATCAGAAGACTCTCACTTGGAAAATTCCATAGCAGATCAGGGAGGTGGCTCAGATGGTAAAATGCTTACCACAGAAGCCTAGGTATGACTTGATCCTCGGTATCCATGGATAAGGTTGGGTATTGTGACACATATTGTAATCCTAGTGCAGGGGAGGGCAGAGACAGGAGTATCCCTATGGCTCATCAATTAGCAAGTCAATGTGCCCCAGACTCCATTGAGAAATCTTGTCTTAACAGGTTGAGGTAGTAGAATGGTACCTAAAATTGTCCTCTGGCCTCCACATGCAGAGGTACAAATATGTACACAACATATATATATATATATATATATATATATATATATATATATATATATATGGATGTGGGTGTGTGAGCGTATGCATTATATATATATAATTTCTCTCAAATTTCCAGTGGCTTGTTTTTAACTTATTTTTGAGATCAGAATATAATTCTTCCTCAGGGCCTATGATGCATTTAGCCATAAATGCAGCCAGGAAGTAAATGGTTAGTACCATGATGTTTGTGGCATTTTTTTTTCCGATAACAAGATATTGCAAAATTCTCAGTTCTCAACCCTATATATCATACTCTTTCTCTCCCACTCAGGCTGAGCAATCTATGCAGCAGGGTGGGCAAAAAGGCTGTAAGAAGCAGAGGAAGTGGTTTAACTCCAGGAAACAATATTTTTTGACACAGCAAGGCAGATTCCCATATAAACTCACAGGGTTTGTGAGCATGCGCAAACCCAAGCTAGAACAAATCTCAGAAATGGGGAAGTGAGCTGAGTACAGTATCCTACCTGTACCTATGAGCTATCGGCAGTTGTTAACTTCTGGGAGATTAATAGGCCCTAAGCACTTAACCCCTGAAAAGGTGACCACTCTGTAATGGAAGACCATACATCCAGTATTTGGGAAGCACAAATTGGTCTTGAAGGACTTTTTCAAAAGGAAGATACAAGGTTAAATTGGTAGGAAAGGAAAGGAAAGGGGTGGGGTGGGTAGAGTTAGGGAGGGGGTGAGTATGACCAAAGAATGAAAATCTCAAATAATTCATTTTTTTAAAGTGCAAAGATACTGTTTTGAAAACCCTCTCATCACTGACCAGAGGTAATGATGTTGGTTTGAAAGCAGAACAGAATGAAGAAGAGCTGACAGCTACCTGTAATGCATCCCACCGGCAGATGTAGGGCAGTCTCTCGAGAAGAGAGGCTTGTCATTGCCATCTTCCCTGGGCAAATTTCTCTAACTGTAAGTGTTGGTTTTCTCACTTCTGAGAAGAAAGTAAAATATAGTATATCCTTCCTAGAGTATTTGTAAACACTAAATGAGACAGTATGTAGGAAGTGGTTTACATAGTACCTGTTGTCTGTACATAGTAAATGCTTAGTAGGTGACCGTAATTATCACTAACTTTGGAGCTTGACTGGATTATTTGTTGAATGCAGCTCTCTCATTTTAGATAACAAAAATTTAAGTTCCTAAAGGTATACTTTCTCTGCCATTTCATCAGACAAAAGATGGTGAATAAATATTATATCCGTTCTGTTACTAAACCTGTACATCTTGAGGAAAACAAAACTACAGTGCTAGTTCTATTTCTGTAAATGGGCAATGTAAGCTCAGACATGACCTAGAGATGCTGTTTGGCAAAGTAAAAGCCTTGATCAATTTAATAGCTTAGCGCTCTTTTTGCTAATGGCATGATGGGGCAAGCTTCAAATCATTTCTATGTCTTCTACATAAGATGTCACTTCTAATTTGATCAATTAGATCATATCCATATTCATTCAAAGGTAGAATCTCCCAAATGAGAGGAGATTGATAGGTTTCTGGCAGCATAAATTATTCACTGGCAGGAGCACAGATGAGGCTCAGTTCCTTTTTTTATCTTCTTGACAATAAAGTGTGCTAATCCAACCGCCCTAATAAACCTGATACCAATTATCTAAAATGGCCAAGAATAATCAACTACCAGAACCTGTGACTCTAATGAGACCATCCTTTCTCCTTAAAGACTCTGGGTCACGGCACTTTGCAATGGGAATCTGTGAAGTAGTTCAGGACCTAATATAAAGGTGGTGTACTCTGAGATTCTAGCTCCAGTGGACCAGGGTCTTACTTCAACTCCACAGAGGGGAACTGTGGGAACTCAGAAAGGGCAATAAAATCTTCAATCCTACCAGAAAACCTTCTGGCGTCTGTTCTCTTATCAGACATACAAAGATTTGAACTGATGGTGTCATTGCCTGAAATTCAAAGGCTATTTTGCTCCAGTTTGGAAGTGGAATGGAAAGATCCTAGAGACCATAGAGCAAGAATTCAGGCCGTGTATGCTAAGAGCCTGTTTCCTTCTTTGCAACTTCACTGAAGAGCCAAATTATTCCTTCTCTACTCTTGAGACTGCACTGGAACAACATAATAGCTGTTCTAAATTTATTGATCCACCAAAATTGCTGTACACAAGAGGAAACAACCAGCAAATATCATCACACAATAAATCAAGAGAAAGTATACACCTCTACTGTTGGCTATCTTCCTACCTCTGCCCTGGCAGGACTCCTCGTTGGCAGGGGAGAGTAAGGCGAGCTGATAACTCAGACTATCAGCTTCCTGGGAGCAGAGAACATCATGGGCAAGGCCAGAGACCACAGCTGAGCAGACAGGATACCTTATTCGTTTATTTGGACCTGAAGTCTCTCTACAGAGAGCTCAACAGCCAAGATCAAGGTCTCTTGTCTTCAATAATCAGGATGTGAAACCCAGTTCCCCTGCATACCATTGTATGGTCCTAAACAAATCACTTCTACAAGCCTCCTTTTCCTCATCTGATAAATGAAGAAAATAATAGCTGATGATTATCGTTTCTATTATGAACCAGCTACTGCTCTATAAGCTTTAAATATTAATATATTGGCCAAGATAATCCTCCAACAACACTGCTACTATTATGCCAGTTTTGCTGATGGGAAATCTCTTAGAAGTTAAGGAAAGATGTTCAACCTCACATGGCTAGGTCTACAAATAATATAACCAGGATTCAGATCTAAATGATAAGACCCACAATTCTTAGTTCTAACTATTTTGTCATGCTGCCTCTCTATAATGCTAATATAGATATACCACAGGGTTGTTGAATAATGAATAAATAATGTATGCACAAAAGTAATACTTTAAAAAAAATAGAGTCTACTCAAGGGTTTGTACCTGAAGTTGATCTCAACATTTTTAATTCAGCACTAATTTTTTAAAATAACACATAAGGCTTAAATTATTGGAAACTAAAATGATATTGGGATAAGAGTAAGAGGAGGCTGTGGTGAATGTGGTCCCAGTGTTTGAGTATAAGCATCCTTCATGTCTGCACCTACAAGTGGAACCAAGAGAGCTTCCCCACGCTCCTTTCCCAGGATAAGGTAGATTCAAGAAAGTTTCTGGCCTCAAAATGCTCAGTATATTCAAGAAAGGAAGATAATTATCTCCATGGGCCTCTTGGAAACACAGTTTTCCTCTTGATTTTCTCACTTAGCTTTCTCACATTCTTTCTTAATTTACTTTCTTTGTTTTGTTAGTTTTGTTTTGTTTTAGGTTTTTTGAGACAGGATTTCTCTGTGTAACATTCGTGGCTGTGCTGGACATGCTTTTGTAGACTAGACTGGCCTCGAACTCACAGAGTTCTGCCTGCCTCTGTCTCCTAAGTGCTAGGATTAAAGGTGTGCGCCACCACGTCTGGCTTCTTTGGACTCTGTCTCGTAGCAGACATTTTCTCTCTCTCACTACCCTATGGGGCTAAGATAAATCAAGCTAGCATTGCCCAGAAAACTGTTTGGTAGTGTTTAATCTTTGTTCTGATATTCAACTCCGGAACAGTGCTAAAAGAGGAGGCTTTAGGCTCTCTAAATCATCCAGTGCTGTTACCCAAAACTTGATGTCAAAAGATATATGGATATAAAGCTACATGGACCAGTAGGAGTAATATCATTTGAACGGCCATTCTATCAAAAGCAATATACACACAGGTGCAATTCTAAGCAAAATTCCAACACAATTCTTCACATATCTTGAGAGAACAACTCTCAATTTCACATAGAAAAACAAAACAAAACAAAACAAAACAAAAAAGCCCTCAGGATAGCTAAAACAATACTGAATAATAAAAGAACTGTGGGAGGTATCACTTTCCCCCAAATTCAATTGCACTACAGGGTTATAGTAATAAAAACAGTATAGTATTACCACAAAACATGTTAATTTGGGGAATTAGACATATCGATCAATGAATCAAGTTAAAGAGCCAAACATAAAGCTACAAATTCATGGGCACCTGGTATTTGATTTTAAAAAATCAGAAATACGCACTAAAAAATAGACACAATCTTCAACAAATGTTGCTTGTTCAACTGGATGGATGGATGTAGAATTTAAATAAACCAGTACTTATCACCCTGTATATAACTCAGCTCCAAATGGACAAAAAACCTCAACATAAAACCAGATACACTAAGCCTGATAGAAGAGAAAGTAGGGAATGGTCCTGAACTCATTGGGACTGGAAAAGACTTTCTACACAGAATACCATTAGCATAAGCACTAAGGTCAACAATTAATAAATAGGATCTAAAGAAACTGAAAAGTTTCTTCATGGCAAAGAACACCATACATAATTCAAACAAAGCAATAGCCTACAGAATGTTAAAAGATTTCTACCAACTACACATCTCATAAGGGGAATATATATATTCTATAAGTGAATATCAAGAAAACAAATAACCGAATTTAAAGAATAGGTGCCGATCTAAATTTGAGAATTCCCAGAAGATACTCAAATAGTTGAGAAACACTTAAAGAAATGTTCAACATCCTTAGCCATAAAGGTTATGAACATGAAATTTGATATTACAGCCATCAGAATAGCTAAGACCAACACAACAAGTGATGCCTTAGTCTGGCATGGGTGTAGAGCAAGGTGAACAAACATATATGGCTGCTAGTGAGAGTGCCAACTTGTACAGCCACTATGGAAATCAGTGTGGTGATTCCTCAGGAAAGTGGGAATCAATCTCCCTCAATATCCAGACATATCATTATTGAGCATATCCCCAAAGGATGCATCATCCTACCACAGAGACACTTGGTCAACCATGTTCATTTCTTCCTTATTCATAATAGCCAGAAATTGTAAACAACCTAGGTGTTCTTCAACAAATGAATACATTAAGAAAACGTGGTGCATTTACACAATGGAATTTACTCAGCTGTTAGAAAAGTGAAATAATGAAATTTGCAGGTAAATGGATGAAACTAGAAAAAAAAAAGCCATTCTGAGTGAGGTAACCCAGACCCAGAAAGACAGATGCGGTATGCGTTTGCTTACATGTGGTTATTAACTGTCAAATCAATGATAACAAAGCTCCAATACATAGTTCCACTGAGGTTAGGAATAGAGTAAGGGACTAGAGGCAAATGGCTAGATTTCCCTAGAGAAAAAGAAATAGAATAGATACTTATGGATGGACAACAAGGGTTGGGAGAACTAAAACAGGGGAATCAAGCCTAGAAGAAGGAGAAAGAGGGACTAGAGAAGGAATATGGGGAGAGACAGATACAATTATGGGCCATTGGAGTGCTAGTGTAGAAATCTAGTACAGTAGAAGTTCCCTAAGACATATACATATATGAAGGAGAACTAAATGAAATCACCAAATAACAGGGAACAGAGCCCCCCCAACCTGGACATCTCTTGTCACCAAGAGAAGCATCTAGTACCTGGATTGGGTTACACTCAATAAATTATCAGCCATTTTGAACATTAATGTCTAGTCCTTGTATCTGGGCAGTACAGGTTTGCTCTTTTTGTTTCTATAATTGTGCTGAGACCTTTGAAAATGGACAGATATTCTTCTGAGGCTACGGCTGTAGTATACAAATTTCCATGCACATGTAGGAGTATTTGTAAATGATGTAACAAAATATATAAATTGAAGAGTGCCTTTAAAATCACACATACACTTAAGGTACCAAAATTTTTTGTTTAATTAGGAATGTCCTCAAGACTTGAGTGTTTGACGGTAACTCATTGTGTCTTGCATAAGCCATGGGACCTAAAGAAGTCCTTTTTATTCTTTTTTACCTTTTACTTTTTAAATACTAGTCAGGAGAAAATAATTGCAGATATCACCTTAGAAATAAAGAATAGGTTATTTTTATTACCAAAAAGTTGTGCACATGTAATTCTTTATCGACTTAGAAAATGGGCTTTTCCAAACGTGAAGGAGACCAAAACAAAAATCAGTATTTGTGTTTCATTAATCAAGATATAACATGCAATTAAAGGAAGATATTTTCCGTTGAAAAAAAGAAAAAGAAAAAGAAAACATCCACTCAACCAGGCTGCTGCCAAGGATATACATTGCTCTCCACAAACTGACAACAAGGCCATATTGCTGAGGACAATATCTACAGGACTGATTGAATATGGAGAAGGTGAACTGGTGCCTATCTAGAGCCTTCATCCTGGCCAGCTAGTATTCCTGGTACCAGAAGGCACTCTGCATGCTACCAAAGGAGAAGTGTAAACACCAGCTCACTTACAAACCCTTCGATCGACAATGGTGTAGTGCCTGCAAGATATGCTGGTGCAATAGTGGTACAAGCTTGTGGGAGTGCCCAATCTGATTTGACTTAAGGCAAGATGGGCCCATATCCATCACTGCTTGAGTGACCAAGAACCTGAACAAGACAGCCAGGGACCGAGGGTAAGATCAAATACTAATGTTCTATTAAAGTAATGTAGCAATAAAATGATTCCTAATGATATTCTGCTATCTCCATAGATGTTGGCCTTGCTCAGCCAACATCAGAGAAGCTTCCTCCTACAATGGATGGGACCAAGCACAGAGACCCTCAGACAGATAATATGCAGGGAATGAGAGACTTCAGAAGACCCATCCCTAAAGGGGATGTCTCCATCAAACCCCTCCCCTCAAAGCATGTTGTGGAAGAAGGGGCAGGAGCCAGAGGACATGGAGGACCCCAGGGAAACAAGACCTTTTAAACAAAGCAGGACTGATGCACATATGAACTCACAGAGGCTGAGGCAGCATACACTGAACCAACATAGCTCTGCATTAGATGGGTTCCCAGAGACGAAAGGAAAAGTGGACACATGCTCCTATCCCTAACCCAGAATCTGTCTCCAATCAATAACGACTTCCAAATGAAATGTGATTTTTCTCCAAGGTAATCTCATTGAGGAAACAAAGTACTCTTCAGGTAGGCTTTGCACCCAACAATAGATGACCACAGATAAATGAAATCAATGACGTCTTTAAAGGTTCCTTGACTCATAATGTCTTATAAGCGCTTTTCCTTAAAAAAAAAACAAACAATTTTTAAATTTTATTTTAATTTTCTTCTCCTTTTACCTTACATGCTCAGAGTATATATATTATGGCTTCCAGGTTTATGTTCTTATGGGTTTCATGGGTGTGTGAAAGGGTGCATCTATATTTGTTTCTTGTGCCTTTTCTTGGGTTCTTCTCCTTTGGTTTGTTTGTTCTCTTCTATTCTGCCTTGTTTGTTTTGTTTTTATCTTATTTTATTATTATTCCCAAGATACCTGTTTGTTTACTAACTAGAGACAAAAAGGGGTAGATCTGGATGTGAAAGGAGGGAGGGAGGAACTTGCAAGAGTAGAAGGAGGGGAAGCCAAGATCAAGATATGTTGTGTAAAAAAGAATAATCTATTTTCAGTAGAAGAAAAAGAGAAGATCAGGCTAGCAAGGAGAACTAAATATTTCATCCCTGCATTGTATATTTAACGTCCTTAGGATAATGTATTAGAAATGAGTGTTGCTGACCAAGAATTCAGGATTTGACTCCAATGTCTATTCACATCCAAAAAATATTTAGGAGACAGCATCTGTCTAATTCTAAACAATCAGACCTTGATTTTTTGTACTAGACACATGTTAAGTCGATAATATGGTGGGAAAGAATCACATCATTCATTTGGAGCTTTCGTTTATTTAATAAAATTAAGAAAAATACTGATTGATATGCCAAAAATGTTGGACAAAAGACTGTAAGGCCGTAACACTAAACAAACCACAAGAGTGAAGGGATCTTGAGAGCAGGAGAAATAGGTTTCCCTAGGGAAAAACACAGCAATTGATCATCCAATACCAAGTGGTCAGCCCTGAAAAACATGGAAGTAACATTATATGGACTGAGCAGATTATGTCTAGGAATATATGCATAAACACACACACACACACACACACACACACACACACACACACACACACACACCAAAAATTAATGAAAATAAGCCATGAGCTTGAAAGAGAGTCATATAGACAGGATTAGTGGGAGAAAAAAAAGAAAAAAATAATTATATTATAATCTAAAAAAAAATTAGATATGAATCAAACTTTCAATTCAGTAACTATTTGTTATTTTCTGCTTCTGACTCAGACTTTGAGTTTAGCTGGTCTGGCTAATTTGAGACGTTAATTTGTAACTAACCTGCTCTAGGTACACTATAGACATGGGAGGGAAGTAAATATGCACAGATGGCACACACCTATCTTACCTTTGCCTTCACAGTCTAGAAAAAGGCAACAACCTAAGAAAAATCTGTTGACCTGCTTTGCCATCCTGAAGTTTCCAAGATTTAGGCTTTTTTATAGCCTAAGAGAGGTTGGTTTGATGTTCTATGCTTTTTTGTTTTTTTTCTTCCTTTTAGTTTTCTTTTTGCCAAAATATAGGACCCACTTCACTTTTCGACTCTGTGTTCACACAATCTCTTTTGTAATTGTGTACTTAGACAAAAATGAAATCGTCTAGTCAATTAATGTCCACACTTGTAGAGATCCCGTCAACTCCCCATCTGTTCTATGAGGAACCTCCACGTCTTCTATGAGTCTCCCACGCTCTGAGGTATAATAAAAAAATAAATTCAAACAAGAAAAGCATAGGCAGGAACCACCAAAATTGCTAAGTGTGGTTTTGTTAGTTTGTTTTCTGTATGCATGTTTAAACATTCTTATTTCCTAATCCCAGACTCCACCTTTAACCTTTTACCAGGCTATGTACTAGATGTAAAAGTCTTGTCTCTGGATTAGAACTTTGACTTGAATGGTGAATCATAATGAAACTCTCCCATTCATAAGCAAACCATAAGTAAATTTATGTAAGCTTTTATTATCATGCAAGCTACCATATAAGCGCTGCCCTGCATGTCATGTGACTTCCCTGATGAATGGGTCTGACTTTCACTCCTTATTATTTTCATGGTCCACTCAACCATGGTAAATACGGACAGGGATAAAAAGTGTCATTATTTTGTTTTCTTGGTCATGTTTAATAACCCAGAGTAGAGCACATGCTTATGATAACAAATAATAAGTGTGGTCCACTGAGAGAAAATAAAGGGAAAAAAAGTTCAGTTAATCTATGTTCTATGAATGTAAAACAGAGATAAACCTTGGGTATATGCACAGATTTTTTTTATTAAAATTGGGGGAAAGAAATTGTCTTTTTCTCTTGTGTATGTACATTTTTGGAGTCATGTTAGAACTTAAAATATGAAAAAAATAGTGTTTGGCATACAGGTGTGAAATAAGTAAATGTTTAAATAAAGCATTCAGAGCTTCTAATGTGTCCAGGTCCACTGAACTTAGTCTATAGTTAGATAAGTCCTGAAATTTTCATACTATGACAATTTGGTGACTAGTCATCTAATTCTTCACAATTTACCTCATACCAAGAATCGAGCATTTAAACCCTCTAAATCTGATTGTTTAAAATTTGAGTCCTAATCAGGAACTCTACACAGCCCAGGTACCTTTACCTTCCAGCAATTCAAAATACTCTATTAAGATTAATGAAGCACCATTAGATGTTGAGCAACTGTTCTGAATGATAAAACTAACACATTATTCCTCATCCATAAGATTTTCTTTCCGAAATCATAATTCTCTCAATATGTCCAGTGGCCACTAATGGTTTCCTCAATTATGCCAGAATGTCAGACAGAAGAGTCTGCCTTTGATGGTCTGTGGCAAATCTCACAAGGCAGTTTGTATCAGCTAAGCAAGTGGGGAGCACTCGTACTGAGTATTAACAAACATTTCCCATGTAATAATGCAAAATAATCAGTAGTTTTCCTATTTTGTATCCTGGTCTACATTTCTATTTGTAGCTTTGCCTTGTTTTACTTGTAGAGGCATTAATAAAACAGATTCTATAACAGGAGCAAAAACTACTGTTATGAAGTAGCCATGAAATAGTTTTGTGGCTGGGCGTCACCACAACATGAGGAACTATATTAAAGGCCCACTCAAAGTGACGTACTTCCCCCAACAGGGCTCTTTCTACCTCCTAAAGCTCTACAGTGCTCCATAATATCACCATTGGCTATAAACCAAGCATTCAAAAACATGAGCATCCTGGGGACATTCCACATTCAGACCACACCAATCAAGGTTAAGCATTGTACCATCCTTCACGTTCGAAAGACAAGACTGTTTGACATATTCATATGGAATGAACAAAGCTCTATGATCCCACCTGTGCTCATTAAGTCAGGATTGATTTATAAATTAAGAAAAAAAAACAATGTCATCTCCTAGAGTGACAGCCTTCACTATTCTTTCTTCACTATCTTTCTCAGCAATTTGGTGTCAATCACAGCTCAGAAAACTCTATGCCCCCAAAAGTAGGTGTACGCCATATTTGTATACCCCTTACACATCAGTTGGTGTTCAGTAGTCTATCCAACATTTGTTTTGATTACGCTCAAACACAGCCTGATGCAGTTTTCCTCCAGGACCCAGCCTAAATCATAATTTGACATGTAAAAAAAATTCACCCTAAATGCACTGAGCAACAACTTCTTTTATGATTAGCCAGAGATAGAATGTCAATATAGTTGAATCCATCTTCGTAATCCATGTCCTTTTCTTTCTATTCCAGTTGGGTTAGTCAAGGCTCAAGAATTAACTCTCACTCTTGGAAACTGGACTCTATATGGCAGACTGCCAGGAATCAATCTGAAAAGAACTGTAAACTCAGAATAGTTCCAAGCAACAATATTCCCAACGCATCTACCCAGCCAGTCTTCGGGAAAATGCTTTGCCCTTTAGTACTAATGCTTCAGAGGGAAACAGAAGACACTTTCTGTTAAGTTAAACTGGCAGAGATAGTTTACAGAGACAAGGGTAAGGGATAAAGGAACCAGTGAGCATCTTAGAACAACTGGGTACTAATTGTGAGCACACTGCTTCTGTCTTAGCGTCTGAAACAGAAAAATGGTGCTAGAAGAATTATTTTATAAACTCATATGGAAAAGGCAAAGCTGAGAATCACTATGCAGAGCTCTCAGCACACTGGGACTTCGTTCTATCTTGGCTTGCAAGCTCTGGAGTACTCCTGCAGCCAGTGCTGGGCATAGGTGAATCGCTGTTGATAAATGTGTGGTTGTTCTTGGGCTCCTCCTTGGACTCGGATTAGACACCTTCACACTGTCAGTCAGAGCTTGTGTTGTATTTCTGAAAATACTTGCTGATTTAATAAACGCTTGCCCGGCAAATATTTCCAAAAAAACAAAGGTTTTGCTTTTTCCCCTAGGATGGAAGACCATTACACGGACGTAGCAGAGGCATGAGAATAACCAGCTGTGTGAGCCTCACCCCGTGCTTATGAGAAAGCAAAGGAGAAAAACAAACGTGGCCCAGCATCCTGCTCATTACGAGCTTCAGTCAACTCTTTTTATAATCAGCAAGAGAATCTTATTTAATTGTGAGGGAGCGGGGGAGGAATAAACACAAAGGCAAGAGAAACTTTGTGGAAGGATGTTATCCAAAAACTCTTCACCTACACATCACCATTTTCCCACCCCAGATGCAATTTGCACATATTCAACAAGGAAATTAAAAGCAATTTAAACTTAAGCTAAACAGCTGGTCTAGAACAAAAAGCTGCCCTTCATACATTTTTTTTTTTACTTAGATGTAAAGCTCTGCAATATGCTTCCTCAAACACTCCCACAGCCCAGCGCGCATTGTACGTGAAAATTACGTCTTACACTGGCAATAGTAGCCACAGCCTAGCATATATTCACCTTCCTCTGCTTCACACACGTAAAAGGGAGACTTAGGCCAACAATAATAATGCTGAGGCATCAACACTTTAAAAATCATTCCAGAATCTACAGCATTTCCCAGACTAAATGCTGGTCTTTAAGAACTGTTCCTCTTCCTGGTAGATTCCTTAAAAAATGGAGATAGCCTATACATCTGTGTATGAAGCTTCTTCCTTGGAAGGTCCTGATGGATGTGACTTCAGGGGACAAAGCAATAAGTATATGACGTATGGATTCCCAGGACACACAGAGATCATGTGATAGTACATCCTTTAGTTGTCGTCAAATGAATTAGGAACAGCCCAAAGTCTCACCTCATTAAAATCAGCATGTAGATTGGAGCCATTCGTTTAGAATCTTTGTTCAGCCATGAACTGCCAAGGGAGCTAGAAAAGTGGGTGACTATATGCAAACTGAACTTCCAGCCTTCCTGCTCCCGAGCAGGGAGGAGCTTCGGCCACCGTATCATTCACTCTTGGAAGTCTCACCAAGCCTTTGTGAGGTGCTCACCTCTCCCCATCTGTTCAAGCTCCTGTGCCATCTGTGGCTGGAGCCAAACAACAAGCTGTCTATGCTGATGAGCTCTCGGGCCTCTCCCGCTACAGCTTTTTCCTGTTATTCTCTAGGCTCCTGACCTTCAAAGATGCCACATCTGACCTCAGCTCCTAGTTCCCAAGAGATTTCCACCTCTTTCTCTTTCTCACTCCAGAGACACAAGATCCACATTATATAATTTTCCTCCTTTCCACACGATAAACCCAGATTTGGTCCTTGTTTCTTCTTTTGAGAAAATTAGGCCTTTTTGTCTTAAAAACAAAACAGAAACTTGCACAAAAGCCTTTTCAGTGGCTTTTTTTTTCTTCAGGAATACCACACCAGTCTTGCAATGTCACTAAATTAGATTTACCTTTTGTTGAAAAGGAAAGCTCAGTTTCCTAGACTCCATTCTGAGAGCTAAAAGACTCCTGTCCTTACTCCTGTGGAAGATAGAAGAGAAAATAGAAAACAAACTCATTTTTTGGATGGGAACCTGCCACACTAAGTTAATAATAAATCTACTTGCTCACCTATTAATTCAAGAAAAATGTATGATGTCCAACCGTCTTGAGTAATAGAAAATGCAGTGATGTGGAATAGTGAGGGAACGAAAAGATGTTGGCTAAGGAAGCTAGAAAGAAGCAGAAGAAAATCCACAGCTCTTCTGTGAGTTCAGACTACATATAGCTGAAAACAGCTGAAGCCAGATCTCTTTTGTGTGGATAGGAAAAAATCTGAAGCTTCCCAGGAAGGGAAGTTTAAAGACAAATCACCATGGACAACAAGTAATGAAAGTAACATAACGCAAAACCACTGGGTTCATCCTGGGAAGGTGCAAGACTGTAGTCTTGTATTTGAAGAGCATTTAAACATTGCTAAAAATAAGACATGTATATTAGAAGACTGATCATCCATTGTGCCAAATGCTAAAAGCAGAAAAGTACAAATGATAGGTTCCATACATAATCCCAAGGGCAAAGTTTTGGGACTCAGAAATAATTTCAGCAAGGATTAGTAATTTGCATTTCTAGAACCCAAAGAAAATAAAGGAACTTGACAAATGGAAAAGGAAGAAGACATTCTAAAATCATACCAAATGTCTAAAAGTTCAAGGCATCCTGAAAATAATTAATTTACTCCTTTTAAATTGGGTGTTCTATATTAAATATTTACAAATGTTCAAATTCTTTCCTATCACTCCATTCAACAGAGATCTGTCTTTAGCTATTGTCAGCTATATGTAGTCTGAATTCACAGAAGAATTACAGAGTTCCTTCTGCTGTTTCCTTCTAGCTTCCTTCAGCATGGTGAGGAGGGTATCGATGCTCCCCTCCTTGAACAGACACTTCCTCTACTCCCAAGGAAATAGCAAATTAGTGTGATCTTCCTGAAAAGCATTTAGACAATCTGCATATGAAGTAAAGCACTAGGGGGAAAAACATATGCTCTAATAAACCTGCTTCTAGGAATTTATCTCAATAAATAACCAATGTGGTGAAAAGTCTCACATAGGTTGATGTAAGGTTAAGCCAGATTAAGGCATCTTAAATAGGCAAAGCTATAGAAATGGCTATATAGATATAGCCACACAAAAAATTTAAAAACATAATAAAATATTCACAAGTAAAATTACCATACTTGGGCAATGAGCATGGTTTCAAGCATATAGCATTTACATACATGCAATACATTCATAGAAAAATGACAATTAAAATATTGCTAAGATCTGTTAGTTCTTGATGTGAGCATTGAGTGAGATGTATGCCTTCCCAAAGTTCACATGTATTTTAATTTCTGCAGTGAAAATTCTAGTTCTAAAGAGGACCAAATCCTATTTGTTTTGAACCAGTTAGAAGCCATTAATGAACTTTGAACCAAGTTTATAGTCGATTTTAAGCTCATGACTATTAATATCTGCAGTAGGCCCAATTTAATTACCCATTTTTATGAGTTCCCTGGAAGATGAGTGCTATCTACAGAA
Organism: Acomys minous; assembly: GCF_964271855.1. Taxonomy (NCBI): domain Eukaryota; kingdom Metazoa; phylum Chordata; class Mammalia; order Rodentia; family Muridae; genus Acomys; species Acomys minous. The sequence continues at coordinate 104,287,435 of NC_140492.1, read as the reverse complement.
ACTTCCACAGATGAACAAAACCACTGGCTGCTACTAGCAATGTTTTCTTTCCTATCCATTTATGCTTATTCTGCAACTAACCTATCAGTGTATCAACAAAAAGACCTTTTAGATGGTACATTCACTTTTAGATCCTAGATTTTTTCTGCATAAAAATTCTACACATTTTAATTGTCTTATAGCACAATTTTAATTCAGCACATGGCTGTTCTGGCAAGAGATGACATCCAAAGACATCCAAAGGTCTGTGTGATCTGTCTAGAATACAGATTCGCCTTTAATTCCATAAGACAGAGGCAAGCATATCTCTAAGTTCAAGGCCAGCCTGATGTAGAGAAGTTTCTGGTAAAAAAAAAAAAAAAAAAGCTTTGGTCCAGTCTTGGTGGTGCACCCTTTTAATCCCAGCACTTAGAAGACAGAGGCACGGATTCCAAGATGGCGCCGACCAATAAGCCGCGTATCTGATCTACTCCGAGAAGACCAGGGACATAAATAGAGAAACAGATTGCTGGACTTTGAGAACTGTAGGTGAGTGGGGCCCCAAAGACTGCAGTCCAAACAGGGGGCCCACCCCCCTCCCCGGGGACAAACATCCCGGAGGTGCAAAACGCACTCCCCAAACTCTAGAACGGAATCCACATGCAAACTACAGCTGCATAGAAAGCACCGACTCGCTGTTTGGGGAGGGATTTTCCGGAGACTCTAGCCAGGAGTCTCAATGAAGAGGGGAAATCTGCCCTAGGATTCCTCCTTCCACACCACCCCAAACTGCAGAGATCACCCGCCTGGGGCGAGTGGAAACGCAGGCGGAGGGTCCCAACAGGTGGAGGGACTGCAGCTCGCTGGCTATCCAGGGCCCAACCTAACACCAATCATAGTGGATTGAGCCTGCAAACAGCTCAGTGAGAAGTCAGCTTGGAACTGCTTCCACAGACATATCAGGAGACGTGGGTCTTGCCTAGAGGGTTAGCTGAGCGTCAGAGCCCGGCGGGAAGACCTGGTTCCAACCCGCGGGTTTCCTCCAGACCTCTGCACCGCGATTGTGCCTACCCAGCCAGTAACAAGGCACTGGCCCTGCACTCCCTGAACTAGAGAGCCGATCCGGGGCCCTTGGCCCGACCAAGGCAGGCACTCTCACATTATCGGGAGTCAAGACTTGGGTGGGTCGTGTTTGCAGTGTCTAATTGCTGACCCAGAGCATTAGTGGAGCATCAGAGCCCAGCGGGAAGACCTGGTTCCAACCCGCGGGTTTCCTCCAGAGCTCTGCACCGCGATTGTGCCTACCCAGCCAGTAACAAGGCACTGGCCCTGCACTCCCTGAACTAGAGAGCCGATCCGGGGCCTTTGGCCCGACCAAGGCAGGCACTCTCACATTATCGGGAGTCGAGACTTGGGTGGGTCGTGTTTGCAGTGTCTAATTGCTGACCCAGAGCATTAGTGGAGCATCAGAGCCCGGCGGGAAGATCTGGTTCCAACCCGCGGGCTTTCTCCAGAGCTCTGCACAGCTTTCCTGCTATTGTGCCTACCCACCCAGTCACAAGGCACTGGTCCTGCACTCCCTGGAATAGAGAGCTTATCAGGGGCTCTTGGCCCAAACAAGGCAGGCAATCTCACAATATCAAGAGAAAAAACGTGGGTCTTGCTTGCAGTATCTAATTGCGGACCAGGAGCGACCTTGGTCCCTCCAGGCATAGAGTTCTGGGAGAAGGTGAACACCTCTACAGGGTATAGAGACAGACCTAAAAGACAGCTACACCTCCAGAAGATCTGATTTACCTGGGATCTTGACTACAAAGCCACAGGAAGGACAGGCAGCAGAGATCAACCTACACAACCAGAACGTCTGTGTGTGGACCTTAATCTAGGTCCCAAAACTGCTGATCTGAATCACAGCAGTAAAATCCAAAGAGAAATCTACTTTGGATGACTCAGCCGGGAGCCCACGGTGCAGAGGAAAATCACCAGAAGGGAAACCAGATCAACTACCTGTTCCACGGAAATACTCCTTGATCCCCACAGGCAAGAGCACCTGACCTATAATCAGTCATCAATTAACCACTCTCAACCAGCGAAGGTCACTACAAAATATCTTCCAACATCAGAGACATCAAAATGACAAGAGGACAACGAAAGAATGCTAACAAAAACCAAAACAGTTTGGCATCTCCAGATCCCAGCATTCCCAATGAAAACAACCTGGAGAACCTAACAGCAATGGATAGTCAAGAAAAGGACCTCAAAGCCCTAGTAAAGACAATGATAAAGGAAGAATCAATTAAAATCTGTAAACAATTGCAGGAGGAGGCAAACAAGAGGGCTGAAGAGTTAAAAGAATCATATAAAGAGGCATTTGAAGAATTTCAGAAAAATATAAATAACCAGATGAAGGAAATCATTAAAACAGTCCAAGACATGAAGATAAAAATGGAAGCTATGATACAGGAACACACAGAAGAAAAACGTGATCAAGAGGCATCAAAGAAGAAAACAAAGATCTCAGAGGTGGCATTATCTAACAGATTGCAAGAGATGGAAGAACGAATATCGGGACTTGAAGATACAATCGCAGAACTGGAATCAACCATCCAGGAAAATGCTAAATCTGAAAAGCTCCTGACACAAAGCATTCATGAAATAAAAGATAACATGAAAAGACGAAACTTGAGAATAATAGGGATAGAGGAAAGAGAAGGCAACCGACTCCACAGTCCAGAAAATATCTTTAATCGAATAATAGAAGAAAATTTCCCCAATTTGAAGAAGGAGATGCATACGAGCATACAAGAGGCCTACAGAACACCAAACAGAATAGACTTGAAAAGAAAATCTTCCCGTCACATAATAATAACAACGCAAAATATACAGAACAAGGAAAAAATATTAAAAGCGGCAAGAGAAAAAGGCCGAGTAACGTATGAAGGCAAACCTATCAGAATTACTCCTGACTTCTCAGCAGAGACCATGAAAGCCAGAAGGGCCTGGACAGGGGTTCTGCAAACCCTAAGAGAACACAGATACCAGGCAAGACTACTATATCCAGCAAAATTATCAATAACCATTGATGGTGAAAACAAGATATTCCATGACAAAAACAAATTCAAACAGTACCTAGCCACAAATCCGACTTTACAGAAGTTACTAGAAGGAAAACTCTACCCCAACTGGTCTACAACCAAAACTACATAGGAAATGGGTAACTATACCATTGCAAAATCACAACCTCACAAAATCTTGACTCTTACAAATACCAAAAATGAAGGGACTTACCAATCACTGGTCATTAATATCTCTCAATGTCAATGGTCTCAATTCTCCAATAAAAAGACACAGACTAATGGAGTGGTTGCATAAACACGACCCAACATTCTTCTGCATTCAAGAAACACATCTCAACCACAAGGACAGACATTGCCTCAGAGTAAAGGGTTGGGGGAAAATATTCCAAGCAAATGGTCACAAGAAACAAGCTGGGGTAGCCATTCTAATATCTAATAAAATAGACTTTCAACCAAAATTAATCAAAAGGGATGAGGATGGACACTTCGTACTCGTCAAAGGTAAAGTCAACCAAGAAGACATCACGATTTTGAACATCTATGCTCCAAATACAAGGGCTCCCACATTTGTAAAAGAGTTATTAACAAAGCTTGCCCCACTTATTGATACCCACACATTAATAGTGGGCGACTTCAATACCCCACTTTCACTCAAGGATAGGTCTTTGATTCAAAAACTAAGCCAGGAAATAACCTCATTAACCAATGTCATGAATCAAATGGATCTAACAGATATCTACAGAACTTTCCACCCAAACGCAAAGGAGTATACCTTTTTCTCAGCACCCCATGGAACATTCTCTAAAATTGATCACATAGTTGGTCACGAAGCAAACCTCAACAGATACAAGAAGATTGAAATAATACCTTGTATCTTATCAGATCACCATGGTCTAAGGCTGGACTTCAACAACAACAGAAATAACAAAAAGCATACTAACACGTGGAAACTAAACAACTTTCTACTTAATGACACATGGGTCATGGAAGAAATAAGGGAAGAAATTAAAGACTTCCTGAAACTCAATGAAAATGATGGAACAACATATTCAAATTTGTGGGACACACTGAAAGCAGTGCTAAGAGGAAAATTCATAGCACTAAGTGCCTTTAAAAAGAAAATGGAATCATCCCACATAAACAACTTAACAACACATCTGGAAGCTCTCGAAAAAAAAGAAGCAGAAACACCCAAGAGGAGTAGACGCCTAGAAATAATCAAACTCAGGGCTGAAATCAATAAATTAGAAACAAAGAGAACAATCCAAAGAATCAACAAAACCAAGAGCTGGTTCTTTGAGAAAATTAACAAGATAGACAAACCGTTAGCCAACCTAACGAAAAGACAGAGAAACACTATCCAAATTAACAAAATCAGAAATGAAAAGGGAGACATAACAACAGATACTGAAGAAATACAAAGAATCGTAAGAACCTACTTTAAAGGCATTTATGCCACAAAATTCGAAAATTTAAGGGAAATGGACAAATTTCTCGACCGATTCCATTTGCCAAAATTGAACCAAGACCAGATAAACAAATTAAATAGCCCTATTTCGCCTATAGAAATAGAAGCAACCATTGATAGTCTTCCAACCAAAAAAAGCCCAGGGCCAGATGGCTTCAGCGCAGAATTCTACCAGTCCTTCAAAGAGGAGTTAATACCGATACTAGTCAAGCTATTCCGAAAGATAGAAATGGACGGAACATTACCAAATTCCTTCTATGAGGCCACAATTACATTGATACCTAAACCTCACAAAGACCCAACAAAAAAAGAGAATTTCAGACCAATTTCTCTTATGAACATTGATGCAAAAATACTCAACAAAATACTCGCAAAGCGATTACAACAGCATATCAAAGACATTATCCACCATGACCAGGTAGGATTCATTCCAGGCATGCAGGGATGGTTTAACATACGGAAATCCATCAATGTAATCCATCATATAAACAAACTGAAAGAGAAAAACCACATGATCATCTCTCTTGATGCAGAAAAAGCATTTGACAAAATCCAACACCCATTTATGTTTAAAGTTCTGGAGAGATCGGGAATACAAGGCACTTATCTAAACATAATAAAGGCTATTTACAGCAAACCAACAGCCAACATTAAATTAAATGGAGAGATACTCAAGGAAATCCCTCTAAAATCGGGAACCAGACAAGGCTGCCCTCTGTCCCCATATCTCTTCAATATAGTTCTTGAAGTTCTAGCCAGAGCAATAAGACATCAAAAGGAGATCATGGGGATCCAAATGGGAAAGGAAGAAGTCAAATTATCCCTATTTGCAGATGATATGATAGTGTACATAAGCGATCCCCAAAATTCCACCAGAGAACTCCTGCAGCTGATAAACACCTTCAGCAAATTGGCAGGATACAAAATAAACTCGAAAAAGTCAGTAGCCTTTCTGTATACAAATGACAAACAGGCAGAGGAAGAAATTAGGAAAACTACTCCCTTCACGATAGCCACAAACAATATAAAATATCTAGGAATAACTTTAACCAAGCAAGTGAAGGACTTATTTGAAAAAAACTTCAAACCTTTGAAGAAAGAGATTGAAAATGACATCAGAAGATGGAGGGATTTACCTTGTTCATGGATCGGGAGAATTAACATAGTAAAAATGGCCATCTTACCAAAAGCAATTTACAAATTCAATGCAATCCCTATCAAAATACCTACAAAATATTTTGAAGATATTGAAAGATTAATTCTCAAATTCATATGGAGAAATAAAAAACCCAGAATAGCAAAAACAATCCTATACAATAAAAGATCCTCCGGAGGAATCTCCATACCTGATCTCAAGCTGTACTACAGAGCAACAGTAATTAAAACAGCATGGTACTGGCAAAGTAATAGGCTGGTGGATCAATGGAATCGAATTGAAGACCCGGAGATGAACCCACACACATTTGCTCACTTGATTTTTGACAAAGAAGCCAAATCTATTCAATGGAAAAATGATAGCATCTTCAACAAATGGTGCTGGTCTAACTGGATGTCTACATGTAGAAAAATGCAATTAGACCCTTATTTGTCACCATGCACAAAACTCAAGTCCAAGTGGATTAAAGACCTCAACTTAAAACCAGAGACATTAACTCAGTTAGAGGAAAAAGTGGGGAAGAGCCTGGGACACATAGGCGCAGGAAACAACTTCCTGAACAGTACACCCACAGCCCAGGCCTTAATGTCAACAATTAATAAATGGGACCTTATGAGGCTGAGAAGCTTCTGTAAGGCAGCAGACACTGTCAAGAGAACAAAGCGACAGCCTACTGACTGGGAAAAGATCTTCACCAACCCTTCATCTGACAAAGGTTTAATATCCAAAATATATAAAGAACTCAAGAAATTAAACACCACAAAACCAAACAACCCAATTGCAAAATGGGGCTTAGAACTAAACAGAGAATTCTCAACAGAGGAATATCAAATGGCTGAGAAACACTTAAAGAAATGCTCATCCTCGTTAGGCATCAGAGAAATGCAAATCAAAACGACACTGAGATTCCATCTTACACCCATCAGAATGGCTAAGATCAAAAACTCAAATGACACCACATGTTGGCGAGGATGTGGAGAGAGAGGAACACTCCTTCACTGCTGGTGGGAATGCAAACTAGTACAACCACTTTGGAAAGCTATCTGGCGTTTTCTCAGAAAAATGGGAATAGGGCTTCCTCAAGACCCAGCTATCCCACTCCTTGGAATATACCCAGAAAATGCTCGAACACACAACAGGGACATATGCTCAACCATGTTCATAGATGCTTTATACACAATAGCCAGAACATGGAAACAGCCTAAGTGTCCCTTAGTAGAAGAATGGACTAAGAAACTATGGTACATTTACACTATGGAGTATTACTCAGCTATTAAAAACGAGGAATTCCCGAAATTTGTGGACAAATGGATTGACCTAGAAATTATCATAATGAGTGAGTTCACCCAGAAGCAAAAAGAGACAAACGGTATATACTCACTTATATCAAAACACTAGTCCAAGGGATACGTCCCATGAAAAACCTTACTTACCAAGAAAGTGGGTCAGAGGAGAGGACATCCTATTGAGACTTTAGGCGAGAGTAGCATGGAAGAATGGGGAAATAACAGGACCCACAGGGTCCTGGAAACCTACAAGAAGAACTTTATGACAGGCAGATCTGGGTCCTGGGGTCCTCCTCAAACTAAGGCACCAGCCAAGGAGAAATAGGCAGTAAACTTCGAACCTCTACCAAGACCTAGCCGACGAACACGATATTCTCCACTGTTGAGTGGAGAGTGAGATCTGATTCTCACGTGAACTCTGGTGCCCCTTTTCTGACCATGTCCCCTGGATGGGGAGGCCTGGTGGCACTCAGAAGAAGGATAGCAAGTTACCAAGAAGAGACTCAATAATCTTAGAGCATACATAGGGGGAAGAAGTCTCCCTCAATCACAGACATAGGGGAGGGGAGAAGGGGGGAAGTGGGAGGGAGGGAGGAATGGGAGGAAACAGGGGAAGGGCTAACAATCAAGATGTAATATGAATAAATTAATTAAAAAAAAATAAATTAAAAAAAAATAAAAAATAAAAATTAAAAAAAAAAAAAAAAAGAAGACAGAGGCACATGGATTTCTGAATTCTAATCAGTTCCGTTCAGGCAGTTCAGTTGTCAGTGAGTTGAGAGGCAGTGCAGGGGAGTTCAGTTCTTGGAATTCAGAGGCAATTTTATCAGTAGTGTTTTATAGAAACAGGTTGCACAGAGAACAAGCTAGACACAGGCAAAGACAGAACAAGCCAGAGAACAAGAAGGAGCCAGATTAGAACAGATTTCTAGAGTTACTTTGAGGCCAGGCAGAGCAATTCAGTCAGAAGCTGAGAGAGAAGTCAGATTGAATCGGTCAGCTTGGCGAGGAGTTTGAGCTGAACTGATTCAGCCAGGCAGAGTTCAGAAAAAAGACCAAAAAAAAAAAACCAACTAAAAAGGGTGAGTTTATTCAGCAGTAAGTCTCAGAAACTGAAAACATTCTAGGCCTAGATTACATTGTACAGAGCTTAGACATTTCCAGGACTAGGCTTAGGTTAGCAGACAGAGGCAGTAAGCCTCATTGATGACAATTATATCTTGTTCTACACAAGATGCCAACTTCTAACTTCAGGAAGCCAAACCCAACACATACACCAGAAGTAGCTAAGGGATTGATGACAGTCTTCTCTTCCTCGACTGCGAACTGGAGCCCTGAGTGAACAATGCTGGAAATCACTCCGTGAGCCAGGATCAAATAGGAAAGAGATTCCATTTTCACATGAATATGGAAGGATGTGGAAAGAACATTGTCCCACATAAGGAACCAAGAAAATAGAAAGGCAAACTGAATACCTCGCCTTCTGGAATCACAGAAAATCACAATGCGGAACACTAAGTTAAAAACCTATGGAGACAGAGACCCATGGGACAAAGAGAAGGGACGGAGCATAGGCATCTTTTCACCTGTTGAAGATAGAGGCTGATGCCTTATGAAGTCAGCTGGAATAGCTCATAAATTGTTGAAGGCAGAGTGTAAGGTGACAAGACATGTAGAGCTCACAAGAACCAGATATGGGGGTATGCTATATTGTAAAATTACTACCATAGCCCTCAGGAAGCTTACAAAAGAGCATTACTAAGAAGTCAAAGGCTACCTTAATAGTCACAAGAGGGAAGGCATAGAATTTGTAAGGCATTGCATACTTATCAAGAAAACACAAAGCCAAGTGTCAAGCAAACTTACAAAATAAAATAGGAACACTTGCCTTGTTCTTAACATGGGAAGCCCATGGTACAAAAGAGTAACTACACCACCAACAAATCTCAAACCAACCCAATTTATAACTTCACTCAAATCTTCATGTAACAACATAAGGAAAGAAAATGTGAGTGAATCCAGACATTAAAAACAAGAAAAAAAAACTGTCACCTCAATCACCGCTGTCCGCTGTCTAGCTTTCCACAAAAATGTATGGAACATATAAAAAAGTATGAAAATGCATCATGCTAACAGGAGACAAAGCCACCAGCAAAACCAGATTCTAACACAGATGCTAGAGTTACCGTGTAGAGAATTTCAGTAACCTGAATGTGTAAGTTTAAAGCACTAATACAAGGCTTTCAACAGTGTCCATGTTAGGGCCTAGGCATCCAACCCATTGCTGTACGCTACCTGCAGGCACACATGGCATCGTGTCTGAATGTGATTCTCTTTTGTGGTAAAACACTGACTTAAAGCAATCTAGGGGAAGAAGGGTTTTTTTTTAGCTTTAGGTGCTAGTCCAACAAGTGAATCCAAAGCAGGAACTCAAGGCAGAAGATGAACGTAGAAACCATGGCGGTATGCAGCTTGCTTGCTTGCTTGCTTGCCCTGGCTTGCTTATCTACCTTCTTTATACAGCTGGAGCCCACCTACCTAAGGATGGTACCATCCAGAGTAGGCTGAACCCTTCTACAACAATTAGGAATCAAGAGTGTGTCCCATGGTCAAAACAATCTGATAAAGACAACTCCTCAGTTGGGATCTGTTCTTCCAAGGTGAGTCCAGTTTGTGTCCAGTGGACAAGGATTAGCTGAGGAGAGCTAAGAATGCTACCAAACGTGAAATTGTAAACTTACTTAAAACCTGAAGGTTTTTTTTATGATTGTTTTTGTAATTCAATTGCATTGCTCTCAAGCATGAACTTGTAAGTGACAATGTCATATTACAATAGCAAAGGTTGGCATGCTTGGCATTCAGTGACTCATTTAAGGAGGCTGTCCTGTGCATTATAAGATAGTTGGCTGCATGACAAAACTAAAACTAGATTCCAGTATATTTATCCCAGGTGTGACAAACAAAAATTACTTACTTTGAACACTAGCTAATGCTTGTTACAGAGGAACAGAGAAGGTGAAGAGAGAAAAGAGGAGAAATATGCAGAATAAAGAAGGGGAGCAGGGGTCCTCTAAACTTAAAACTGGTGAAATAGCTCAGAGGGTAAAAGCAAATTGCCAGCATTCATGTGAAAAACAAAAACAAAAACAAACCCAGGAGTAACAATGTGCTCACGTAACCCCAGACCTATGTGGGGTAACAACAGGAAGATTGCTGAGGTAAGGTAGAGAGTGACAGAGTAAGATGCCCAATTTCAGGCCAGGACAGCCAAGGCTACACAGAGAAGCCCTGTCTCAAAAAAATAAAAATAAAAATAAATAAAAGGTGGCTAACACCCTCTTCTGGCCTGTGCACATCTGTCCTTAACACAGGCACTTATACACAAACATATATGTCACACACACACACACACACACACACATGCACGTGCACACATACACACACACACACACACACACACACACACACACACACACACTTGTTTTAAATGGACTGCTAGCATCTAAAAAGAAACTTTTGAAGGCATTAAGAGCAAAAAGCTGTGCAGGGAAACAAAATTTTAAAAATCACAGCAGACTTTTTGTCAGAAAAAAAATGAAGCGATAAACAAAATACCAGGAGCAAAACTATGAAGCAGAAGTTAACATTTAGCAGGAAAATACCCAAAATTGACACATTCTCAGGAAACTATAACCAGAGAAAAATGTTAATAGGCTTATGAAAAATATTAAAATAACTTTTCCAGAGAGAAAGAATAATATATCTGACAGAAATGTGGTTCCATATAAAAACAAGGCTGTAAGGTACTGAATGTATTAGTAATAGGATTTAAAAAAAGAGTATAACACCCTGCCTTATTCTTACAATCTCAAATAAAAATAGTCATAATGTATTATATGCTAATAATATATGCAACAGTCAGCGTATGAAACCAACGACACAAGGGGTTAGAGTAAGAAATGAAGCTGCTCATTAGACATCCCCTGAAGGTGAAGTGTCAAGCAGATTTGCATCTTTTCAGTCCCAGGCAACTACTAAAACATTTAAGGAGAAAGTGTAAATAATACACAGATAATGTAAATGATGAAGAATGAAGAGCTGATTTAGCCCTAGAGAAGGGAGAGCAGAGAAGAGAAACAGCACAAGCCAAATGAAAAGAAAGCAGGGTCCAAGGTTACTGGTTTCAGAGTGGCTCACACAGTGATGTACAGGGTGGTCTCAAACCCCTGATCTCCTTACGCGCTGACCTCAGTCTCCCAAGCAGGGTGGTTTACAGGCTTGTGCCACCACACTTGCCTAAGATGGAAGGCTTCAGTTCGACTATAGGTACAGGAATCTCAACAGTGAAAAAAAAAAACAGTAATTAAGAGAAATATCATTTCAGATACTATCAGAAAGATAGTATCAACTAAAGGTAAAGAGCTTGATACTCCCACAAGATACAGCCTTCCCAGCTTTGTAGGCATGTGCAACAAAGAGATTAAAATGACATAAAGCAAAAAAAGAACAAAAAAGAGACAGAACTGGTAAATCAGCATTATGACTGAAAACTTCAAGATTAATCTCAGTAGTTGACAGAATATGTCATTAGGGATACAAGGCCTCAATAGTACCATCAGCCCCCGTGATGTAGCTGACACTTACAGGGCATCCTATAATGGCAACATACATATTTCTGTCAACAGCTCATGAAATATCCATCAAGATCCATGAATCAACTGCCAGCAGTTGTGATCAACAGAATAGCAATATACCAAGTATGTTTTTAGAAAAACAATATACCAAAGACATTATAATAGCAGTATAGCAAGCATGTTATCAGAATAGCAGTATAGCAAGTATATGATCAGACATAATGGAGTTATAGTAGAAATTAGTATCACAAAATTGTCAGCAACTTCTCAGATACTAGGAAGCTAAAGGAGACGCCTCTAAACACCTTGGAGAAAGAAAGTCTCAAAGGATATTTGAAAATATGTTTCTGTTGGGTTTTTGGTTTGTTTTGTTTGTTTTGTTTTGTTTTCTTACTCTCCCTTCCTCTTCCGTTTCTCTCTCTCTCTCTCTCTCTCTCTCTCTCTCTCTCTCTCTCTCTCTCTCTCTCTCTCTCTCTGAGAGGGACAGGATTTCCCCATGAAGCACTGGCTTTCCTGGACTTACTTTGTAGAGCAGGCTAGCCTCAAACTCACAGAGATGCATCCACCTCTGCCTCCAGAGTGCTAAGATTAAAGACGTTTGCCACTATATTTGGCTATAACTGGGCAAAATGAAATAAAATAAAAGATCAAAATTTGTTGGGTAAACTTGTAGCCGTCTTTATAAGTAAAAGTATAACCTTAAATGTTCCTATTAAGAATTACTGACATGAAATCAGTAATTAAAGCTGCTTCCTTAAGGAACCAGAAAAATAAAAGCAATTGTTAAATATTATATGCAAGGCAAAAGGCAGAAGGCACAAAGCAGAAGCACAAATTGAAAAATAAAATCTTCACAAAAAGTTAATTAAAATAAATTGATTCTTTGCAAAGATCTATAAAACTTATCAGAAATAATAATCCAAATAAATGAAAAGGATAAAATACAAATATTAGGAAATAGAATATATCAACATAGACTCTACCTCTGTTAAAAAGGAAAACAATGAACTACTATGAACAATATTCTGACCACAAATTCAGCTACCTAGTTAAAATAAGCCCATTTTTCAAAAGACAGAATTTACCAAATAAATGAAAAATCAAGTGGATAATATGACTAATTTAATGGCCATTACATACGCTAAGTTTATGATAGTAGAAAATAAAAAATAACAACAAAATAGCTTCCAACAAAGGAAGTCTCGGGCCCAAATTGCTTCATTAAAGATGGTAATAGTAATGTAAATTCTATGTAGTATGTCCTGAAAATATTAAAAAAGAATATTTATTTTGCTTTAGTTAGTGGTGTGTGTGTGTGTGTGTATCTGTGTGTGTGTCTGTGTGTGTCTGTGTGTGTCTGTGTGTGTGTGTGTGTGTGTGTGTGTGTGTGTGTGTGTGTGTGTGTGTAACAGAGAGACAGACAGAGACAGAGAGTATATGTGCCTGGACTCAGATGTAGAGGTCAGAATATATAACATATTTGTCTCTGCCACTCTCTACCTATTCCTTTGAGGCATCTTTCTCTCTATACCTGGAATTGTGATTTCTCTCCTAGACTAGAAGCCAGCAAGCCCCAGAAACCCATCCCTCCATCGCCCACCCCAACCTTACACACTGGAGCTGGGTGATCCGTGTTTTATGGGAATGCCCAGCTTGTTACAGAGGTACTGGGATCTGAGCTCTGGTCTTAATGATTTTGGAGCAAGCACTTAGTCCCTGAGCCATTTTTCTAGCACCTAAAAGAAGAGTTACTTTCCAATTACTTCTGTGAGGCCACTGTTAGCTAGTTTACTCTTTTCTACTGTTGCAGCAAGTAATTGAGGTAACAATGCAAAGAGAGAGCAGATTATTCTATTTCACTCTACCCATAGTTTCATCCCTGCTCTCTGGTGTCATTGTCATAGGCCTATGGTAAGGTCATGCATCATGATAGTAGCGCATGGAAATAGAAAGATGCTCCTCTCATGACAGCCATCAAGCAGAACAAAAGACAAAGGAAGGGCTTTGGAAGGTGCATTCCGAGTGACCTACTTGCTCCAACAAATCCCCACCTTCTGATAACCCAATCAATTATGAGCTTATTTATAGGACTACCAATTACTCACATTAGCACCCTAGTGGTCATGCCAAGCTCACTGACATCCTACATGAACCTTTGTGCATAGTACATACGCAAACCTCAAAATTCTGATTCCAAAATTGTTAAGCATTCCAGAATCCCCCAGAAGTCCCAGTTCAAAGACTTCCTTGAGACATAAAATAAATTCTTAACTATAACACCCTGTATCAATTAAGACAACAAGCTAAATATTCCCAGTGTGTATCTTAGATGTAGGGTAACACTCCCATTAGGAAACGTATGAATGGAATCATAAGAGGAAGGATGGGACCAAACCAAGACCAAGACCAGCGGAAGGAACACCACGTCCCGTACGTCTCATTTCCTACCCCGGGGGCACACAGTGATGTGAGATGAGTCCTAAGGGCTTTGAGGAACCAACTCTTGCATTTTGACAAGACAAAGGACACATCCACACTGCATGAGGCTTCCCTTGGCAGCTGCCCCATCCACAGTCCTGGCATATTCATCTTCCTAAAGTCTTCCTTGCAGCTTCAAAGATGGCAATCACAAAGACTATCTACTGGACTTTGGCCATAGTACACAATGACTGAGCTACCCAATATCTCTTTGAAATTGGATGGAAATCTCCATTATCTTACACCTTTTACATTCTGCACTATCTATGAACCCAACATTATATGAATAATGTTAAAAAGCCAAGAGCAGTACAGTGTTAGGCACACTGCAACCAAGATTGCAAGACACTCTGAACACCTGTGTGGCAGAGCGTAGTGAGATGAATACTAGAGAAAAAAAAAAACTTCCTAGGCATTCATGTAGGAGAAAGAGACCATAGCACACTCTTTCCAGGGACACGTTGTTGTTGTTGTTGTTGTTTTTTGTTGCTTACTCTTTCATACTTTTGAGCTTGTAATCGGTGGAGTCTGGACAATTTTTGAAATGCTTTCAGGGCATCTTTCCTGTTTTCCTGTGACATGTACTTGACCTCCTTTGTTGTTATTGATTTTATATCCTGGTTGGAGCCCCTTCCCTCATCTCCTCCCAGTCACACCCTCCCTCCCTCTCCCCCATCTCCCCTCCCCTATTCCTCAGAAAAGACAATCCTCCTTTCCATCCATCTCAGCTCATCAAGTCGCATCAGGACTAAGTGTCTCCTCTTCCCCTGTGGCATGGCAAGAAAGTCTTGCTGGGGGCGGGGCGATCAAAAAGCTGACAACAGAGACCATGTCAGAGACATCTCTTGCTCCCCTTATTAGAGGACCCACATAAAGCCTGAGCTGTCCACTGGCTACATCTGTCCAGTCCATGCATGGTCATTGGCTAGCGCTTCAGTCTCAGCAAGCCCCTCTGCGCCCTGGTTAGTTGGCTTTGTTGATCTTCTTGTGGAACTCCTGTCACTTCCAGGCCTGTTTCTCCTTCCCACAACTTTTCAACAAGACTCCCTATGCATTGCCCAACATTTGGCTGTGAGTGTCATAATTTTGAACTGCTACTGGGTGTTACCTCTCAGAAGACAACTCTGCTAGGCTCCTGTCTGTAAGCATAGCAGAGTATCTTTTTTATAACGTTAGGGTTTGGCTTTCTCCCATGGGGTGACCGGGTCTTGGGTCAGGCCAGGCATTGGTTGGACACTCCCTCAATCTCTGCTCTATCTGTTCTATCTTTATTCTTGCACATCTTGTAGGCAGGGTAAATTTTTGGTCAAAGTTTTGTGGGTGGGTTGGTGTTCTCCTCCTTCTACTAGGAGACTTGTCTAGTTAGAGGGTAGGACACAGAGCTCAGCAGAGAATTCTCAACAGAGGAATCTCAAATGGGCGAAAAACACTTAAAAGAAACGTTCAACATTCTTAGCCATCAGGGAAATGCAAATCAAAATGACCCTGAAATTCCATTTTACACCAGTCAGAATGGCTAAGATCAAAATCTCAAGTGATAGCACATGCTGGAAAGGATATGGAGGAAAGTGAACACTCATCCATTGCTGGTGGGAGTGCAAATTTGTACAATCACTTTGGAAATCAATCTGATGCTTTCTCAGAAAATTGGGAATAGCTCTACCTCAAGACCCAGCTATTTCACTCCTGGGCATATACCCAAAAGATGCTCCACCATACAACAAGGACACTTGCTCCACTATTTTCATGGCAGATTTCTCCATGATAGCCAGAATCTAGAAACAACTTATATGTCCCTCAACCAAAGAATGAATAAAGAAATTGTCATACATTCACATGACGGAGTACTGTAAAGCTACTACAAACAAAGAAATCATGAAATTTGCAGGCAAATGGATGGAACTAGAAAATATCATCCTAAGTGAGGTAACTCAGTCCTAGGAAGGCACACGTCATATGTACTCACTTATAAATTCATTTTATCCACAGGATAAACATACTACAATAAGAAAACCCAAAAGAGGTTCCAAGGGAGGATGCTTAATCCTCAGTTAGAAGGGGAACTAGAAAAGACAAAGGTAGTGGTTGAAGAGAGGGAACAAGAAAAAAGAGGGAGAGCAGAGAGATATGAGAGGGTGGAGATCAGACCTGGGAGCCAGGGGGACATAAGGGCTGCAAAGAGAAAAAAAACAGTGGGCAGGAGCATCTCTGTGACAAACTGGAGACCTGAGTCATAGTAGGTTTTTAGAAGGATATCAGAGGGACTCTAGCAGAGACTCCTAGTAGCAGGGGCCATAGTGACTGAAGCACTTGGCTTTTTAACAGCATCCTGTTCTTCAGCAACTCTGCCTTCCTTGACTCCTACTTCAAATGTATTGCTCTTCTCACCAATGTCCAAGGTTTTCCAAGCTAAAGGTGACGATCAATATCTATTCCACAGTAGGAATGTCAGGCTTCCTTGAAATTTCCCTTTCAGAAGAATTAGCACTTCATCTTTTAACTCAGCCTCTTACTAAAGAATCAGACAAAATGGAGAAAACTTCTTGACCTGAATACAACGGTGTTGGGCTCCTTTCCAAATCTATGTAGAATTCCCAAATCCCAGTGAAAATTCATGAGCCTTTCTTGGTTCTCTGTATCCCTGTCACTCAAGATTGATTGATTGATTGATTGATTTCTGAGACAGGGTTTCTCTGTGTAGCCTTGGCTGTCCTGAGCATGCTTTGTAGACCAGGCTGGCCTTGAATTCATTAAGATCTGCCTGCCTCTGCCTCCCTGAGTGCTGGGATCACAGTTGTGCACGCCACCACACTTGGCTCACTCAGGCTTTCTATTCCAATCAGAACCCACCATTAAGTTCTGTCTGCAGCACTCTAAGTCTTGACCAACTGCCTTCTCTGATCTCTTCTGAATTCCTCCCATAAAATCATCTGGAAAGCTTCTAGATCATGTGTGTAGGGACAACAAAGACCATTTCTCAATACTGCTTTTCTCTGTTAGTTTTCATACCATGTCCAGTCATTAGCACACCCTGATACAAACTGTCAAGCATGTGCACGCACGCGCGCACACACACACACACACACACACACACACACACACACACAGTGGGAGGGAGTACAGATAGGTACTTTTCATGCACATAGGTACCTAAGTTCCAAAAAAACAGAAGCAAATACTTTGAACTAATAAATGCATAAAAAGTGTTATGCTTCATAACCAAGTGGTTTTTATCCTAGAAAAACTCAACTGGTTCAAAATTTATCAATAAAATAATGCAACTCACCTACTCTTAGCCTTAAAGGAGGGAGAAGCATGTGAGTATATTAAAAAGATTCAGGGTAATGTTAATGTTTGGCAGCAACTGTGAACAGATTCTGAGTATCATCAGTAAGCATGAAGGCATGAATTAAAAGAAAACTGTTACATAACTTCACAGTGGGCACCTCAAATAAGCTAACGAAAATCCCAACCACATGATGACATGGTGGCTCCTGAACTCTGATACCCTGCTGGGACAAAGTGGAATGTAGTCATACATTCTGAAACACTTTGCTGTTTCTTATAAAGCTCAGCGTGTGTTTACCATGGGAACCATAAGCTTAGCCATTTACCGTAGAGATATGCAAATTCACGTTCACATAAGAACCTTTATGCATTTATCAGTACCAGCTGCGTTTATAAGTAGGAACCCACTATTTGCTCTTCCACCTGTGAGTGGATCAACAGACCACTTCACAGATGTGGTGAATAGTGAAGTGCTAGTAAATAATACAAGCAAATGCATTATTAACTCGTGAAACAGCATGATATTCCTTACATATTTTGCAATGTGAAGGAAGCCATACTTAAAATACTAATACATATTTTATGACCTGATTTATAGAACCTTCTGGAAAGGCAAAACAAGGGGGAGTAAGTCCTCAGCTGCCTGATTGCAAGTAGAGGTCTGAGTGGACTACGTAGGGACATAAAATATTGGATCCTGTCATAGTGAAGGACGAATGGTAAAATACCAATAAAATAGGAGTGAAGTCTGCAGTCTAGTTAATAGTACTATGCCGATCTGTTTCTTTGCTTTGGCATTCTAGCTAGGTGAGATGCTGACAATAAGAGGAAACTGCGTGGAAGCACTGAAGGGAAGCTCAGCAAAATGTGTGGAGCTTTTCCAAAAGGCTAGTTTTGCTATACCTTGTCCACTCAGCACGGAAGCCGAGCCCTTTCTGGTCTTCTCGTTTTGGTATTTTAAGTTCCACTGATACTTCCTTGACTGATCTCATGGGCACCATCTTGGCAAGCCTTCCCTCACCCTGCACCCAGAGCAGGCTGCAAGCTTCATCTCTGTTTTCCTTAGTACCAGTTTCCTCATCCCTCATGTAGGGAATAACTTTACACAAATGCTATTCATATCTCAGGTCTCCACTCGTCCGGGAACCACACCTTCTGACTCTTATCCTGTCTGGAGTGCACCTGAATATTTGTGTTTGTGAATTCCTCATGACTTATATAATATCTGTGTCTCCTTCCTTTTGGATCTATCAGCCACTTCACTTTTTATCTCATGACACATGGGTGTCTGCATTCAAATAGCTACTTATATTACATCCAATCCCGTCATCCTTAGCAGCCAAGGTCACCTCTCACCATTCACAAGGCCAGCTGTCTTCCCACTTCACCTCAATGGCTTCCCCAACAGATCTTTTCCAGATGCAAAGTGGATCACAAAGATGCATCTCTTATGATGGGTTATTTATTTCCATTCTACTCCAGAAGTGTCATTTGTGTACTTTCATCTCCACAACTAACATATTATGGAAATACAATTTTAATGGATTATGGATGCATATAAAAATACCTCCCACATGGCAAAAAATATTTTCCTTAGAGTCTCAAAAGCTGTAACAAATATAATATGGATTCTCAATAGAAATAAAGTATTTGATACTGCCAATTAAGTTCTGCATTGTTTTTATGTCAAAGAAGGTATTAAAACTCATAAGAGAATACTTTTAAAAAGAAAGGTAGCTCCATGACCCACAGAAAATTAACATTATTAACATGTATGAATTTATTCATTTAATCATCTACATAAGGACAAATACAATTTTGTAAATAATTATTTTACAACCTGTTTCTTGCTAACAGCATATCACTTGCTTCATTCAAAGCTAGCTCACAGGGCTAGCAAACTAGATCAGCAGGTAGTAGCATTTTCCACTAAGACTGTGACCTGGAGCCCATGTGGTAGAAGGAGAGAACCAGCATGTGCAAGTTGTCATCTGACCTCCACACATGCTGGGTGGCATGCATTTGCTCACACACACACACACACACACACACACACACACACACACACACACACACCCTGACTAAATTAAAATGTAAAAACATCTACTTCCTTTTGTATTATAGAATAGTGTTCTATGATAATATGAATTATCATAATGAACTATCCAAACCATTATAATTGAGCATCTGACCTCTGGCCAGTTCTTTTGTGTTATTAACAATGCTGCTGATTTCACATCTATAAACACATCATTTATTAGTAGTCTGATTATCTCCATGGGATTTTCAAACAATAAAATAATTAAAACAAAGACATACACATTTAAGCACCTATGGCATATAGCACCAGTTTGCTTTGGGAAATTTTGATCCAATTTGATATTTTAGCAACTGTACACAGCAGGATTCATTGTCATCACAGCATCATCAATAAAAATATGCTGTTGCTTTGTGGTTTTGCTTTTATTTATTTGTTATTTTGTTTGTTTATATATATACATATATATATAAACATATATATATATATATATATATATATATATATATATATATATATACACATGTATGCCATAATGTACATATGGAGGCCAGAGGACAACTTACAGGAGTCAGTTTTCACCTTCCACCCTGTGAGTTTCAGGGATGAAGTTCAGGTCATCAGGCTTGCCAGAAAGT
This sequence comes from Acomys minous, assembly GCF_964271855.1. Taxonomy (NCBI): domain Eukaryota; kingdom Metazoa; phylum Chordata; class Mammalia; order Rodentia; family Muridae; genus Acomys; species Acomys minous. The sequence goes on along the minus strand of NC_140492.1, from coordinate 104,267,393 downwards.
TCCTTTACCCCCAGAGCCATCTTTCCAACCCCTCTTCACTTTTAAAGTATCACTAACTTTTTATGCAATGGTTCCGCTCAGTGGTGCTTTTTCAAGGGTTAACAGAATGTTTGTCTTTTATGCACTGTTCCCTGTGTACTCAAGCTGTTGGTTTGTTCCTGGAAGGCTATATTTCAGAAATAATGTTCAAGAGAGTTTAGGTTTTTTTTTTAACAAATTCTCCATGTTGAGCTTTTACATCACTGTGACAAAATATTGGAGAAAACTATTGACAAAAAAAGATGGGGTAAGCAAAATAACACAGCAGGAAAGTACTTGCCACTAAGATGTATAACCTGCGTCTGATGAAAGGAAATAATTGACTCCCAAGTCACTTTGTTCTGACTTCCATGCATAAGCTGTGGCATGCCCACCTCCCCAACCACCACCCCCCCAAATAGATAAATGTCAAAAAACCAAGCAGAAAGATGGATTTTGGCTGATGTTCTAGAGGTTTCCAAGCATGATTGCTCAACCCAAGCTCTTTTAGCCTGCCATGACACAGAAGACACAAACAGCACTGAATGGAGCAGAGCTGCTCACCACATGATAGCCTGGAGCACAGGAGGGGCAAGGGGCTGGGAAGAAGACTCAGGATAAGTCCTCGGTTAGCTACTACCTCTGCCATCTTCACCCTGCATGTTTGAAGCATCTGCCCCTCCCTGGTTGTCCAGTTACATCTTCAATCCATCCATATGCTAATATTAGACTATCATATCAAAGCCTTACTAATCTAATTGTTTCTGGAAATGTCCTTATGGACATGTCTAGAAATATGCATGGCTAAAGCTCTAAACAGGGTAAGCAAGTACTCAATAGTTCCTGCCTCACAAATATGTCTGTCAGATATATTGGGCCAGAAGGCTGAAGAAGATGCTCCAACATTATAGAGAGTTTTAAGTGACTATTCAGATAGAAAACTGTCTCTGTCATCTTTTCATTTGGAAAGCTATTAACCTGCACTCCTGGCATACTCAGGTAATCAAGTTTATTCCTTCTCAAGTCTCTGATGAAGTTAAAGACCAGATAGCTTAGTTTTACAATGAAGCTTAATGTTTAGGAGTTAAGATGTTTTTAGGTCTAGTGTTGATAATGACAATATGTGATGGAGATTGATTTACATTCAGAAATTTAGACACATCAAGATAGGAAAGATGTCTTCTTCAAGGCTGTCAAATACAGATAGCCAAAACACTAAGAATATAATAACATTTATATAATTCCTGATTGTGTTATGGTTTTTCTTGCCATAGGTAATCTATTGTATATATGTGTAACAATATAAATGTATATGTTAAAAAAGAAAAGAAAAGAAAAGAAACATGCATGGCTAATCTCCTGGGGAATCTCTTAGTCCAATCAAGTTGACAATGGAGATAAACCACTATTGCCTCTTTGCCCATCTCTGTTGATATAATCTTTGTTGGTGTTGTTTCTTCATGTTTTCTAGTACAAAGTTTTATATGAAATATTTTTGAAGGATATTAAATTTAGGAATTCAAATGACAATAGAAACTGAGAGAGAGACAGAGACAGAGAGATAGAGAGACAGAGACAGAGAGAGAAAAAAAAGTTCGATGGGAAGGGAAAGGGGAAAGATCTGGAAAGAATTGAAGGAGGGACTGAATATGATCAAAATACAGTATAGATAATTCCCAAATGATTAATAAAACATTTTTATAAAAAAGAAAATTCTAATAAAAGCTTAAATTTTTTCCATTTTGGACTTTTTTTTTTCCATTTTGGGCTTTGACAATTAGTTTTTATCCATGATAAAAATAATCTAATCGACTTCCCACTAACAGAAACCCACAAACTTGTGTAATACAGCTATTCCTCCAAAGAATTCACCTCCTGCCATCACATAGTGCTTAGACTCAGCAGCTTACCCCTTTAACACTACTCCTAGATGTGTTGGTGAGATACCCTGCGCCTCTAAGGCATTCCTACTAAGACAATGACAAATTAAACAAACCGCCCTACTTAGAATAGATTGCATCTGTCAACAGTGATTAAAGAGAAATTTAACCAATATTTAACACATGAGGAGATCAAACATGTGCCTAGTGTCAAAAAAAAAAACATCAATGTCAATTTTGTTGTATTATCTGTGCTGTGTTCAAGACCGTTGTTCCTAACCCCAATGTATTCTTTAGGTATTCGATGAATCAAACCTCTTCTTCATGCTACATCCCCAGGATTGTGGCTGAACACTCATAAACCCAGTTAAAACCTCTTTCTCCTTCTATGAGGGTGATTCTGGTGTGTGGTGTGTGTGTGTGTGTGTGTGTGTGTGTGTGTGTGTGTGTGTGTGTGTGTGTGTGTGTTCCTGTCCTGACTCTCAGCCGTGGAGTGTATTGTTATTGACAGACCCTCCTTCTAGTTATATGAGAGCAGAATTTAATTACCTCTCTGATGTCACAAGATTGCACTGATGCATTAATTTGGACATCCTAATTATCATTCTGTTTAAAAAATCTGTCTCTGATTAGCTTCGCTTTATGCTGAGTTCAAGATACCTTAGGCTAGAGTATCCCCTAAAGGCCATTCGAGCACAATGACTCTTTATTATTTGGGTTTCCTATGCCCCCTTTATTATCTAGAGTCTGTGTTAGGTTCCCTAGCTTCATGGGATGAGGAGGATGCCAAGACAGAAGTGTGCTGTGCTCTTTTTCATGTTCTTACACAAAAGGAAAAGTTCCACATATAAAACTGTTATGAAGCCGGGTGATGGTGGCACATGCCTTTGATCCCAGCACTAGGGAGGCAGAGGCAGGCAGATCTCTGTGAGTTCGAGGCCAGCCTGGTCTACAGAGAGAGTCCAGGAAAGCCAAGGCTACACAGAGAAACCCTGTCTTGAAAAACCAATCAACCAACAAACAAACAACTGTTATGAAGTCCAAAGCCGATGAAGCTGTCACTGCCGTCAAGTACACGCCACATCTTCTCTGATGACATTCATGAGATGTCACTTGATCATTTTAAACCACTCTGTCGCCCTGGTAGTCTGTATTTTAGAATCACTGTGGTGGTTAATTTTAGCTGCTGACCAGACAGGGTCTACATCACATAGGAAACAAGCGTCTGCGAGGGATTATCTAGACTCAGTGTGCGGGATTATCTAGACTGAAGTGTGAAAACTGAAGACGTGCCTTAAGCATGGATGGCATCATTCCATGGGCTGGTGTCCTGGAGTCCTGGCCTGAGTGTAAAGAAGAAAGCACGCCGAGTGCAGTCATTCACTGTTCATTGCATCCGGCTGTGTCTAGCAGCTCCATTACCTCTGTACCATGATGGACTTTATCCTCAAGTTGTGAGGTGAAATAAATAAACTCTTTTGTGAGGCACTTTATCATAGCAACATCAAATAACTAATATAAACACCCACTCAGCTGCCTGCTTATTTGCTCTACTGCGCAGTGTTATCAGGCTTCCTCTGGGCCCGAGTGGAGGTCGGCCAAGCACGTGTTTATGACCCTACTGGCAATCTCAACATGTTCAAGGATTCAAAACAACTATTTGACTATAGGTATTTATAAGTAGTTCACCTATTCTCAAAATATTACTTCCATCGATAATGTGGGAAGTTTTTTACTGACTCTCTTTGAAGCTGTTGGACTAAGTACTTTTCGAAATGAGAGAGAGAGAGAGAGAGAGAGAGAGAGAGAGAGAGAGAGAGAGAGAGAGAGAGACACTAGGGGTTGATAACTACTTTCCTTGATGAATCTATATCTTTATTTGATTTTCCTTTAATTGTTTATATTTTTTGAAGCAGAGTCTAGCTGAAACCGAGGCACATTGATTTGCTTCAGCTGCTTGGCCAATGGGCTTCAGAGCCTGCCTGTCTCTGCCCTCTACACCCGTTGTTGTCAGGAACGAGTTGCTATGCCCAGCTTTTTATGTTCTGGGGATCCCCCTGTCTATGCGGGCTGGCCAACTGAGTGACCTCTGCAGCCTATGCAAGGGCTAAGGCTCAGGAAACATTTACAGATGTGTGCAAGGGTCATGCTTTTTTTCCCCCCAAGGTTGGTAAATTTGGTTAGGAATCATTTGAATATAAACATGTGTAAGTATATACAGCTGTATTTCATTTATGATTAATTCTTCAACCATTAAAACAGAAAATACTAATTTATAGTGTTAATCATCTCCAAGTTAGAGCTTGAGGTTATTTTTCCAGACAAGAGTAGACTTTAAGTATGGACTTTGGAAGGACGAGGCAGTAGAAGCCTTATCCCAGATTAACACTGCTGTTACCAAGCATCAGTGTGTGGTCAGGGCTCACTAAATTTCTCTCCTGATTAGTGGCATTCTGTCATAAAGCCACCTATTGTTTGACATCCACAGGACTCCTCCTGTGACTTGAAATTTACAGGGAAAAAGCATGGAAAGCTGAGATTGCTTGCAACATTTCAGTCCCAACCACAGCTCCAGCAGCCGACTTCACAGCCACAGTTTGGGATGCGCTTTGCTCATATGTAAATTAATGTAAATTTCAGGTTAACATCAGTTAATTTAATTTTATATCATGAAGAAATGATGAGTATGAGATGAAAATTTAACATTTAATTAAGATGATGTGATATTTCATGTTTAGCGATAAAATGATGAAATTATTCTTGTGGGATTTTCCTCTTCAAATGGCAGTGGGAGACCAAAAAAAAAAGAAAAGAAAAAAGTAAGCACAGACTGTTCTGTACCTGGGCACCATCAGCCTGATTTTCTTCTAGGCACACAAAAAGTCAGCCTCTTAGTTCTGCTTCTCCCGTCAGCCTGAGAGCTGGAATCACTAATCAGTCATGTAACAGAGTAATCCCTGAAGCTCCCCCGTGTAATTTTCCATCTGTAAAAAACTATGTGCATTTCAAGAATGCACTTCAAAAGTCTTCAAAAAGTCTTCCATTTCTACATCATGGTGATAACACAGGGATTATATAAGATTCTAAGCACTCACCAAAGCTCCTGGAAAAATAAAATAAAAAGCATTCTAGACAATAAGTGGAAGCCGAGCCATCAGTGTTCTTAGAGTCTGCAGGCATGTATGCGCTACTTCTTCTTTGCTAGCTTTAAAAGTATCTCAGAAAGTTTTTGTAGGCTCAATTTTCTTAGCAAATATATTTTATTATGAATTTATTAACTGAGAGTACCTCACTTATAACCTGATTAACCTAAACAGTAGGAAAAGGAGATTAAAGAACACAACAATGAAACCATAAGGATATCAGTTCCGAGGAATGATTCTCCTGGCGTAATCAGCAGGATTTCTTCTGCTGGAACCTGGAGCAACCAGAACCCAGAACCTCAGCCAAAGCCCAGATCCCCGAAGCCTTCTCTCGAGCAGGTCTCTCTAGCAGTGTCTCGAAGTGGAGCAATGAACAGCCATAACTATCCCAGGTCTCCAAAGGCCCTGCCTCTTGTTTTTGGCTCACATTTGTACCTCCTTTCAGAATTTGTTCAAGGATGTTTTTCAGCTGGTTAACAACCAATCTTCCCCCCACAGTGGTCCAACTTCTAAGGGGATAAACATCACCTGTTCTTTCACAAGTCTTTTTCTCATACCCCGCTTGTGATCTAAACAAAAAAAAAAAAATGTTTATCTCTCTTTCAATTTTTTGTTCTGAAACCTGAAAACGTGGCCACATACCTATTTCTTTAGAGAACTCCTCAATTTTAATCTCTGTCGATGCTTGGATGAGGTAGTTCTTTGTTTTAGCATCATGTACCCAACTGAATGCCAGTAGCCTCTTTCCAGTTGTGACAATGAAGACTCCAGACCCTGGTCTATAGCTTATTTATAACAACAACAACAAAAAAAAACTATCTTGTGAGGAATACACCAAGCTTTGTACAGGCATATCTAAGCATGCCAAATTATGAATCACGTGTATGAATATATAAATATTCATGAAAAAAATCAATGGTCAACGTAATGGTCAACCTATTAATAATCTAGATGTTATCAAAGTAGGACGGAAAAGGGAAGAGTCCTGTTAAAAACAAGCATCATGAAAACAGACAACAAAACACCCATCAAGGTAGGGATACAATGTCAGAAATTCACACCAGTAGAAAATCCCAATACTTTCAAATAGTGATTCATCAAAATCTGAATGCAACCTAAGAAGCAAACAATTAAATCAATTCAGGATTAATATTTTTTTCTAATTAGCGAGATCAAGTTAGTGTCGACTGAGCAAATATGTACGTACTAGGATGCCTTCATATAACCATGACTTATATTCAATGACATATGAATTAAATAGTTTCTAAAGTACCCAATATTTAAAGAACTCTGTCACAACTGAAAGATAATCAAGGAGAAATATCATTTCTTCACATTTTATGACTTTTGCTGCTGTTATTTTGGCAGCTCAAGTATGGCAGCCTTCCCATTCCTCTGAAGAGGCTTAAGATGCTCGCAATGTAGCCCCCTGTGAGAACCACTGTGAATAAAATATAAAAATGATAGATGTTTCAGTGAGGCCCGAAGACTAGTGAGTATGTGTCAGAGAAAGAAAGCGAGAGGGGGGGTGCACGTTTTATAGAATTTACCAGTTGCCAAGCTGAATCTCAATTCTTATGCATTGTCTTATTTCTTCAGAATAAAAGATCTATCATGTTACAATGGCGGTTTGCAAATAGACTCTTATTTTTCTCTTTACCTTTTGAAAAAAAAAGCCATGAAAATTTCAAAATCTTACTTCTACCTAAGTCTATCTCCTTTTTCATGTGCTTAAGGAAATCATGGGCTGCATAAATAGAACCACTGAATGTACCAGTGAAAGGCACTCCCTTGAGTAGGTTAAATGGCATCTACTTGGTAATGAAGACTTTCACTGCCCCATAAATTTCCCCATTTAATCTTAGCATCAGGTTAGGAAGTTTTGGATGTATTTAGTCAACGGGGTTGAAGATCCTTTCTAACATTAACACAAAATTTAAGCCAATGGAAATGGGTAGAGTGGAGGAGGAGGGAATGGAAGACAACTTAGGAACCCAGACGATTACACCACCACGGAGGCACAAAATAAGAGCAGCAATGACAATGAGAGAATTTCAGGGTGAAAATGGAAGAGGCATAAATAAGAAACAGAGAAGAATAAGAGTTGGTAATGGGAGAAGTTGGGGAGAGTAAAGGAATACCCTAGGAGTCTCTGCTATTCTCGTCATCAGGATCTACTGTGAAGTCTAGCAGTTTAACATCAGCTAATAACTCAAAGCAGCTCAAGTGACACCCATGAAACTGTAGTCACATTAAACAGTCTTACCCTGCTGAGGCTACTGCTTCTGCTCCCATCCCTTTTACCATACTTATATAAAACTTTGTATCTACTAGGACACTTTTATACATCTATACAATCACATTGCTTTGTTTTCTTTTTTTTTTTTTCTTACGATCCACTGGGTGTATCCAGGGTCTCACACATGGGCTATCCTCTACAGTATAGGCAACTCATCGGTGGCTCCGATACTGCAGAGAGAGAGAGGGAGAGAGAGAGAGACAGAGAGAGAGAGAGAGAGAGAGAGAGAGAGAGAGAGAGAGAGAGACCCTCAACAGCCAACAGCTGTTGGTAATTGACTTACTTTGAAACCCTTTCGGCACATATTCTTTCTTCTTTGTTAAAGTTCCCATCGTTAAAGAAGCTTCAAATTCTTAGAGGCAGTGGTAAAGTGGAGGACATGAGAGTAGCTACCAAACCATATATAGCCACATATTCTGGCTCCAATTGTAGAGCCCTGTCTCTGCCTCTTTACATCTCTTTCCATCATTCCATCATCCCTTATATAGTAGAACAACCCTATATCGAAGACCAACCCTTCAACATCTTGCTGTCTTCCTTACTTTTTTCCTTCAATTATCCCTTCAGTTCATGCAAGTTCGACTCTTCCAGACTTCAGCTTTGTTTTTCTGTTGTTTCCATTTCCCCCACTCTGTACAGACTTACACTGACCTCCTTTTATCTGAAGAAAAGGAGGGAAAGTGTTGACTTCATCCCACCCTCCCCTTGAGACTCTCTAACACAGTGCACTCTGTTCTGTTCTGGTCTCACCTGCGCTACCAGCACAGCCTCTTCTCTCTCAACTCTCAGAGGCTTTGCCACACAACGTTGCCTTTTCTTTGGATCAATGATCATCAGCAGATTTATGAATAGATAAAATATGGTATATTTTAATGGCATATTGTTTGACAATAGAAAAATATAAAGGGACACATACTCAAAGGACTTTGAATCATACTACAGAGATGCTTGCACATCCATGTTTATCACTGCTCATTTTACAATGACACAGAGATGGAATGAGCCTAGACGTTCATCAACAGACAAGTGGACACTGAAAGCATGAGGCATACACATGGGCATGTACACACATACACACATGCGTGTGCACACACACAATGACATTTTATTCATCCATAAATGTGAAATTACTAAATTGGCAGGAAAATGGGTAGAACTGTCAATCATGTTAAATGGGGCAACATGCATACCTGCATGTCCTCTCTCATAAGCAGTCTACTCCCTAACTTCTTTAATATATATTTATTTATTATAATCTTTCACACATTGCATCCTGATTACTATCGCCACACTCTTATCTTCCCATTCCCACCCTCCCTCCCTCTTCTGCCCTATTCCCCTTCCCTAGACCTATGACAGGGGGACCCTCCTCCTCCACTGTCTGGCCACAGCCTATCAGGTCGCATGAGGATAGCCTGTATTTTTCTCTCTGTGTGCCCACTAGGTCATCTGGATCAAACAATGGGCTCCAGAGTGCATGTCAGCAGACCCCACATCCACCAACTTGGAGAATCAGCTGTCCATCTGTCAGCCACATCTAAATAGGGGGTCTAGGATCTCTGCATGCTTTGCCCTTGGTTGGTACTCCTTGTGGAGCTCCTGACGCCACCTGGTCCTTCCATTCCTCTACTCTTCCCTACAACTGTCAGCGCTGCTCCCAGAGTCCGGCTTTGAGTCCCAGTATCTGTTCCTCCGCTGGGTGGAGTCTCTCAGAAGACAACTATGTTAGGCTAATATCCACTTGTAAGTGAGTATATACCATATGTGTCTTTCTGGTAACTGTTAAATATGCATAATCAGATGCAAGAAATATTGGAAAAGGCCAGGGATCTTGAAAGGGACAGAGGACACAAGGGGCAAAAGAATCCTTACAGGGAGTGAGGAAGACACTAGAAAAAGATGTGTGGAAAGGGAGATCAAGATGGAAACCTTTGAATCATATACATTAGACTTTTTTATAAAGTATGCAAAGCTGTTCTCAAAGTAAAATTGTGGCTTGCCGAAAAAGACCGCACTAAGGGCTCCTCACTGCCTGACCAAGCCTTCTTCTAAAGAAGGCAAATACTAACCATTTCAAAAGAAATGCTTTTTCTAGCAGAAACTGAGAAATCTCTAAAACCTGGCCACACAAATCTCCAAATCTGTAGTTTCTTGGCATTTATTATTGGACACAAACCATTTGTGGTTTTCATAATAAATTGCTTAAGATTTCTCAATTATTATTTATATAAATGATCATTTATCCAATCCTCTAAATCATACTCCAATTAACTAATATGTGTGTGTGTGTGTTATATACATGTATACATATATATATAATCTGTCTTTTTCTCTATCAGCAGCCTTGGTATTCTATTCTAATTTTTCCAGAATTGTCCATCCAATATGTCTATTGTGAGTTTGATATTGTTATTTGCTTTCTTCTCCCTAGAATATAAACTCTCAAGGTCTGCAAGTATACTTGTTAGCTTTTTAGTCTGACAAATGACAAATAACTCTGAAATGTAATGCCTTTTAATAACAACCACTTATTTAGTCTTCTGTTTCTTTGGGTGAGATGTTAAGAAATATCCAGTTTTGCCTGAGCTCACACTTGTGTTTGCACTAAGTCAATGAGTTGACTGCGGTGCACTTGGTTCAGGATGGTCTTGACTGAGATAACTCTTCTCCTCCATCTAGTCTCTCAACAAGTTTGATCTCATGATAGCTGGACAGAATTACAAAAGAGAAATTCAAGGAATAAATGGCTTTTTGATCATAAATGATACCATACCAATTCTGTCCCAGGTCACAGGGGCAATCCAAGATTCAAGGTGCAAGAAAACACTCTATATCCTTTTATGAAGCATATGCATCCTTCACATACTTACTAATAGACAAATAGATTGGCAACCCTTAAATGTCCTCTTAGAATTTTTTTACAGCCTCCATATCATGATAGAAGCTGGAAATCACTCTAAAGGGGACAAATAGAAGGGAAATATAATGCCTATTTCTGCAAGCAATGTACCAGAGAGACTTGTCCTGATTTATTAATTGCTGTATCTTAATTTGATACCTGTTCTATAGATGCTCCATAAATGTTACCTGAATGAATAAATGTTGGCATTATCTTTTGGCTACTTCTTACCCAGAGTTTCTCCCATAAATTGTTCTTCCTTTGTTGTAAATAGTTACTGTATATTTACTGTATATAGGTGCTTACATGAACTTCTATTTTGAGCGGGTATCTATAATTGGAATGTGTATCTGCTGTTCTTTTAATGTTAAAATGAACTTTCATAGTGTCGTATAGTTATTGCAAAGCCTGGTGGCTGTTTGCTCCCTGAGTCCATGAGGCGTTCACATTTCATAGAAGACTTCCCTTCCAAAAACACTGGAGATGTTTCTGAACGCATTTGCCATCAATCTCTATAGCTATGTAGAGACTATACAAATGAGTCTTTACGTGTCTTCCTTTCTCTCCCCTTGTTCCACGTAAAGCCATCCTGTTTATCTCTCTTTCAAGGATGAAAACTACTGATTGTCAGTACTTGAAAGCACTTTGAAATCTTGGCCTAAAGAATGTTCTGAAAGCCTGAGTAATATCTCAGAGTTACAGACAAGGTGTCCATGTCTGAAATAGCAACAGGTACTGATGTTTCTACTGACCCTGAGTTTCTCCTTCCCTGCCACTGCAATATAAGCAAAGCAAATCAGAAAATGAGAGGAGTTCACTGATTGCTCTAATCACACCGTTCCGGTCTGAAAATGTACAAACCTTAAATTCAAATGTTGGCACCTAATCACCAATGTGATTTTGTTAGGATGGAGGCCATTTAGAAGATAAACCTTGGATTTTCTAGCCTCTAGCTAGGAAATAACTTCTTCCTGTGAGAGATGAATTTCTTATTCATAAACTACTTACTTTATTATGTATTTTTGCTCTTATGGCCCATGAAGACCAAGACTATTAGGAATAACCTGTATAGGTTTATTGGTAAGATGACTTGAACAAACCGGGTGGTTCCACTTTCCCTGTGACTAAGTAGATAGTTTCAATATTTAAGCATCCCATGTTGGTCCCAACACACACCAGGTATGGTATTTTAGAGTTACTTTTCCTGAAAGGATTTTACTTCTTGGAATAGTGCTGTATTGCAAAAAAAAAAAAAATGGCTAAGATGTTCTACCGTTAAGAGTACAATAATCAGGGAATCGATCCAAGCACTGTTCAGTGTGGTAGCATGCCTTAAGTTCTCATCCAAACAGCAGATTGTTCAAAGCTGTGACATCAATCAATTCCTTTTCCAGCAGGCCCTAGCCATCTGCACTAGTTCTGTTCACAGTGGACAAAGCCTTTTCACATTAGCAGATGAAACTACAGAAGGTAATTGGAAAAGAAGAGTTAACCGCTCACTTTCCTTTCTGTCGTTGACCCAAATCTCTGAGTGTGAAAACCTCATCAGAATCTTAATATCCCCTATGGAAACCAAATTTAACAGATTATTATTATTATTATTAATTATTATTATTATTATTATTTTATACTCATACTTCTTTTACAATCCTTCTCCTAGCCTTTTACTGTAAGTCTTTGTTTCTTCATGCCTGCATCACTGAAATCATCTTCAAACGTAATCCTCCTTTAACTATTTGTGGTCTCCCTGAGCAGACCTCTAGCTCTGCTTTTTGGACCTGGTATTTAGCGCTTCTGCTTATGCTCTCTAGTATTATTCTTTAAATTTATCCACTACATGGTAAACCTGATTGTAGTGGCTTGGATGAGAAATGTCACCAGTAGATTAGCATAGCTGAACACTTGTTTCCCAGTTGGTGGTGCTAATTGAAGGGTGCTGGAGCCATGCCAGCGGAAGCACATCACTAGGGATGGGCTTGGAGGTGCTGTGCTACCAGTTTACTCTCTCTGCTTTGTGCTTGGCATTCAGACATGAGTTCTCATCTTCCTGCTGCTGCCATCATGCCCACCTGATACTGAAGCCATCTCTCCAGGACCCAGAGATTGCTGCTATGATGTAGAGCTTTCTGCTGTGAATTCCACCACAATAGACTCTTACTCTTCTGGATCCATGAACCAAAACCCACTGTCCTAGTTCTAAAATAACCTATTTGGCATTTCTAAACGGATTTAAATGGTATATTACATGTGGGGGAAAGACACCTGACATATTTTAATTGATTAATTAACTGAATTATATAACCAAAACCATTTTATATGTGTCAATTATTTTGCCATGCCCCGACCTTGTTGTCACCTTTGCTGTCCTTTCTCTGCTTAAAGCATTTCGCTCCTAGCTAATCAGCGCCCACTTTAGCTTCAGATTCATCTTGTCCCTCTTCTTCATGGTCCCTTCAGATTGTAAAATATGATGATTTTTCTGCCTCATTGTCAAAGATAGTCACCTGCATAAGCCACCCCTGTTGGGGCATGGTCTGATGTATTTTGATGCTAACTACAGCTCGCTCGCTCTCTCTCTCTCTCTCTCTCTCTCTCTCTCTCTCTCTCTCTCTCTGTGTGTGTGTGTATGTGTGTGTGTGTGTGTGTGTGTGTGTGTGTGTGTGTGTGTGTGACCCAACTTTTGCTTAATAAAAAGTCATCCCACCTGGGCAGGGCAGGAGATAGGTGGGGCTAGGAGAGAGAGAGAGAGAGAGAGAGAGAGAGAGAGAGAGAGAGAGAGAGAGAGAGAGGAATTCTGGGAAGAAGAAGGACTGCAAAAAGGAGAAAGAAGAGAGACCTGAAGAGAGGAAAAGAAGGCCGCCATGGGTTAGATGGGGAAAAAAAACACGTGGCTGGTGTGGATGGAGAATCTGACCCAGATGAAAAACATGAGCAAGTATTTGGGATTATGAGTAAAAAATAACTTAATAAAAGTTATTAAAGACAGATGACATAAGATTGAGGCAAGGATCCCATGCCTGCCCCACTATGGGAGGTAGTTTAAAGGATTGATATCTGCCCTGCCCCATCTAACTAAGGCTAAAATAAACTAAAATAAACTAAGGCTATTTTAAAGTATAAGTGTCTGTGTCTTGATTGATTGCTTGCCAGGCCTACATACCCCAGGAGCTAATCAAGGTCAACCAACCTACTGAAAAGTGGCATCCCAGGCCCCTGCTCACTAGGAAACAGGGATCAGACTTGGTTTTCTCACCTCTTAAAAGGAGTTCATCCCAACTCCCATGTGCCCAGACCTCCATCCTGGATGGACTTTTCTTCACATTCTTCCCAGGCACCCTCCCCAACCATGCCTTTGTCATGTGAATCAGGCCAGCCTCCTTTGGTTCACCTTGTTTAAAGGGCACTTTCAGCCCTCCTGAGTGGACATTTAGTCACAGCAGCTTATTTATAGATACTCAACAAGGTAGGAATTGCCCTCATTGCAATAACAGCATATACTGTTTTGTATTCCTATATTGTCAACCAGGGGCTCACATGTGCACACCAATAGTGGATCTCTGGGTCTTTCTAGTCACCTAGAAGTGAACCCCTCTGAGCCATAGAGCTGATCTCTGGATATTCTCCTGTAAAAGGAAGGCCCTTAGGAATAGAAAGTTGCTGTCTCTATGGAAGAAGCAATGTCAGAGGGGAGAACAAAGGTGAGAAAGGAAGCTCTTCTGATCTCCAATGACAAATGTGCAGAGTCTGGCACTTTACACAAGGTCAGTGATACTTTTAATGTGAAATTATTCAGATAAGAAACTCCAAAAAGACCTGGGGTGCTGGTGCATGTATTGTATCCTAAGGCAGGCAGTTATCTGTGAGTTTGAGGCCAGCATGGTCAACAGAGTGAATTCCAGGCCAGCTAGGGCTACACAGAGAAACTTTGTCTTGAAAACAAAACAAAATAAACAAACAAACAAGCCAAACAAACAAACAAAAAAGCATCTCCAAATCATTCCTATGTTTCAAGTGCTCCAACTTGACATTATATATATATATATGTGTGTGTGTGTGTGTGTGTGTAAACATATTGTATAATACATATAATCTCTATCCTGAGACACACTGCATGAATCTTCTGAGAGTTTTGTTTTTTGTTTTTTGTTTTTTGTTTTTGTTTTTGTTTTTTTGTTTTGTTTTGTTTTGTTTGCTAGGTTCATAGTAGCCCTGACTTTTGTTTACCCTTGAGGTTAACTGAGAGAAAAATTGCTTGTCTAGGAGTTGTAAGTTAAAATGTAATATTTCTCTATGTGTTAAATCCCCTACTTAAAGAGGACATGGTGGCCAATGTCTTTAATCCCAGTACTCTAGAGCAGAGTAGAAGATCTCTTCCATTAAAATCCAGTTTTTGTGGTGCGGGCAGGGAGCAGGGGTGCTGGGAAGATGACTCAGAAGACAAGAACACTGGCTGCTCTTCCAGAGGGTCTAGGCTAAATTCCAAGCACCCAAATGGCAGCTCACAATGGTTTGTAACTCCTGTTCCAGGGAATCTGTTACACACACACACACACACACACACACACACACACACACACACACACACCAAACCATGCAGGCAAAACACCAATGTACATAAAATAAAAATAATAAATTATTTAAAAGGGCGGGAGGAGTTAGCTTGGTTTACATAGAAAGTTCCAGGCCAGCAAGGACTACATAGTTAGACGAAAGTATGTTTTTAAAAATCCCTACACGGAATTGTGCAATCACTGCTATTTTCACCTTTATTTTTGTATTAATCTAACCAGCACAAATGGAAAGTCTTATTAAATAAAGACACATAGATTACTGGTCTTAGTTTATTATAGCATTGCCATTATTAAAGTCCTTTATTTTCACAAGGAAGAGTGAAGGCCAATTTTGATGCATGAATATTTTACCTTAATACAAGTATCTTAAAATAAAACAAACATCGGGGTTCTCAGAGCTGTGCAGCATGTTGCACCTATTTCTCTGATTTCTCTATTGCTTGGCAATTATACTCCAATTGGGTGCCCCCTTTCCAGTCCTGTTTAAAGTCTCTTTCTCAAAATAGCAGGATTACTTACTACCCCTTCCCCCATCTTAAACAAACACTCCTATGGGAAAAAATACAAATAAATAGAAGCTAGAAGTCTTGGTTTCCAAATGTAACATCTGAAATCTGGGGGCTGGTTTATTTCAAATAAAGAATCTGCTCTAAAACTAGTGAAACATACAGGAAAAAAATGTTTGGTCATATAGTTCTATTTAATTTGGGTGAGCAAAGAGCAAAGCTGAATTTGCAAACAAGTACTATTTGTGCTAGAGAAACCCCGTGTATCTGCTCCACAGAGCCCCCATCAGCCTCTCACATGCCGAGGCGCTGCAGGCTTAACATCTGAAATGGCTCTGCTACAACAACGGGGTATGATATCCATCCCCACTATAGAGAAGTTCAAAAGATAGAGGCTTTGTTCGGTTTGGCAAACAAAACAATGGCTTCAAGTGGCCGGGCAGTCCTTTCGCCCTCTTTATAAACACAAGGTGAGAGGGAGTAGGCGTCTTACTGGCAACTTAGGCGATAAAAAAGATGGCAGCGCACTTTTCAAAACAGCAGGTGCAGACATCGGACGCATACCGCGGAAAGGAAGGGGAGTGAGAAAACACCCTGTAAATTCTGGAAAACGAAACCACTATTCAACAGAACGTTCGAAGTTCAAATGTAACACAAACCTCTCCGTGCCCTCTCCCATAGCTGGAAATGTACATTCAAACGAAGCACCAAAATAATTTTCCTTTCCGGGGATGGGGGTGGGGCAGCAAAAATAACTGCAAAGGGAGAAGTCCTAGGGAGAAAATGCTCTACAAAACCGGTTTCCCACCTCATAGCTCCGGGTCAGAAGAGCCTGAAACGAATTAATCCTCTAGATTCTGAGACTCCACAGTGGGCGCCCTCTAACCCCTCCTCTGAGGTCTCCATTCCTTTAGGTATCTGTCTCTGAGATCAAGATCCTAGGTAGTGTGTGAGGCGTCAATACCCTTCGCAATGAGAGCCCAGCGTTCTGTTAGTTTTGAGTGCTCCCGGAATGTCCCAGAGAATGAATCCAGGCATTATAAGGATATGCTAAACAAAGCTATTCCTGGATCGAAAGGAGAAAGGGGTGGATTGAGCAAATTTGCATCCTGTGGTTAAAATTGCCCTTTTTGGTTCCCCAGGACACACCGCGGGAGTTGGGAGCACTTAGGAGGCTTTCTGCTCTTTGCCTCCTCTGAATGCCCCACACCCACACTCCCTTACAAGTTTCTAGCTCTCTCTCTCTCTCTCTTGCACAAACTCTTAACTTCTCTACCAGCTCCTGGAGGCTGTGAGTGAGTGAGGCAGAGGAACTTGAACGCTGCAAACCCAAGGCCAGGAGGCAAGCTCTAGCCTAGGTTCTGGCTGCCAAAATCCAAACGCAGTGTGGGGTGCGCCATCCCTAGCATCTCAAAGTCCCCAGTGCGCCCTCCCTGGCCAGCAGTGGGCGCCTCCTGCAGTAGACACGTAGCCTTGCCAGAACTTACAGAAAAACCAACAAACTATACGAATAAAATCTGCCTTCCAAATAGTCTGATTGTCAATTTCTTTGGTGAGTGCTGACACCAAGGCAGGAAACTATCCACAGGCCTTCCTGGCTCTTCCCCATGGGCCAGGCCTCATGCTTATAAGGCCACTCCAGCAGACATTTTTGCCACTTGACTTTGAGTTCAAGAAAACCCAGAAAATGGGCGTTGTGCACGGGGAAGAAGGGTGTTTCACTTCTCAGCAAGGCAGAGATTTCCCAGACACTGTAGGCCAAAGTAGCTCCAGCTGCTTTTTCAGGCCAGCAATGAGTGAATGGAGACCAGACTCAACAGAAAAGATTGACGCCCAGAGGAAATAGATATTCTAGAGCAGTCTTGAACCTCAAAGTTCCATAAGTAGGGCAAAGGTTGGCAGGTCTAGTGGGCATGGCAAATGTCACAGAGTTTATATTTTCTGTTTGGATTTTCTGCCTTGAGTCACCGCGGTTTAAACTTCTACCCCGGAGAACTGGGATTTCAGATAGGGAAGAGGTTATTGCAACTATCAAAACTGATCCTAGGGCCAAAGACCAAGCCAGTAACTTCTCACACAGATTCTAGAGGGTTCTCTAGGATTTTTTGCAAAGAGCTGTATCATTGAAATGAGTGGGGAGAGAGAGAGAGAGAGATTGAGAGAGAGAGAGAGAATGAGAGAGAGAGAGAGAATGAGAGAGAGAGAGAGAGAGAGAGAGAGAGAGAGAGAGAGAGATCTGAAAGCCATGGAGTGAGAAGCTGCATATCTAGGAAAAGCAAGTTATCTGAAAGTGTTGCTTCCAGGAAGGGGTTACTGAATGAATGGTGAAGGTCCTGTAACCCCTACATTCTTCATCCTCCTCTTCCTCCTTCTCCATCTCCACCACCACCACCACCATCATCATCATCATCGCCGGCAGAATTTGCACTTGATGATCTTCTTAAATGCGTTTTGAAAGTCCTTGTTGAAATAAGCATAAATAACGGGGTTGAGAAGGGAGTTGGAGTAGCCCAGCCAGTTAATTATGGCACCCAACAACGCAGGCATGTGGCAGCTGCTCTCACAGAAAGGCAGGACCAGGGCCACAATAAAAAAGGGGAGCCAACAGAGAATGAAGGTGCCCATGATGATGCCCAGGGTTTTCACTGTTTTCCTCTCACGGGCCAGGGCCATCTTGCGCTTTGCCTCGGCATTGCGCTCATTTTTTCTCTCCAGGCAGGCGGGGGCATAGGAGGTAGCCCCTGACTCTCTGGGCAGAGGGAGGTGCTCTTTGGAATTGCCCACTCGGTGCACTTCGATTACCTCCAGGGTGGCGTCGTCGTCACCCAGCCTCACCGCGCCGTTAGCGCACGGAGCCCCCACCGCCCTGTTCTCAGCACCGCGCCTCCAGTCCCCACTACCTGGCTGTCCGTTCAGGCTTTTCTTGGAGGGTGGGGCCGACGATGTCCCGACGCTGGCGCCTGCTCCTTTCTTTTCCACCTTCTTGACAGTCTTGCGAATCCGGAAGCGCGCAGCTCTGAAGATGCGCCCGTAGAGAACTAGCATGAGCAGCAGCGGGATATAGAAAGCGCCGAAAGTGGAGTAGATGGTGTAGCCATGGTCCTTGCTGATGGTGCACGCGTCGGGGTCGGAGCGGTCTTCCGGGGTGCGCCAGCCCAGCATGGGCGGGATGGAGATAAGAAAGCCAATGAGCCAAGTAAGCGAGATCAGCGCAGCAGCGCGCCGGGGCGTCCTCTTGTTCACGTAGTCTATAGGGTCGGTGATCGCCCAGTACCTGTCTAGTGCGATGGCGCACAGGTGCAGGATGGAAGAGGTGCAGCACAGCACATCCAGGGCGATAAACAGGTCGCAGGTGACCTGGCCCAGGGTCCACTTGTTGAGCACCTGGTACAGAGCAGCCATGGGCAGCACCAGCACTGACACCATGAGGTCGGTGACCGCCAAGGAGCCGATGAGATAGTTGGCCACATTCTGGAGGGAGCGCTCCAGGGCGATGGCAGCAACCACACAGGCATTGCCCAGCACCGCGCAGAAAATGAGCGCGCCCAGCAGCAGAGAGGTGATCACTTGGTAGCTGAAGGTCACGTCGGAGATGCCAGTATCGTTGCCACCTGTCCCTAAGGGCTCCTGGGATGATGTTGTGTTGTTGCCCTGGCCAAGATTGAACATATCCATGCCTGCTTGCATGCCCGATGGGGTGGGGGAAGGGAGAGGGGGGAAAGCTGAAAGGGGATCTCCTTTGCCCCTCCCCCCTAGGGTCTTCCGCCTTTTCTTGGGAGTTTCAGAGGGAGGGGATCGAAGGACTGGAGCGGGAAGTTCTTACTGCTCCCGCGAAGGCATCTGAGGAGGAGCAGCTCACCAGCGCTCTCTTGCACCGGCTCCCGCGGGTCCTGAGCGCTCAGAAGCTCCAGCCAGGAAACTGTTGTTGGCCTGAGAGCAGCTTCCAAATCTCTGGATCCTGGAGAGATGGCTGCAATATCTGTCTCAGGCTGTCCATTTCATTTTGTCGCTGCCCAGCTGGCTGCGGGAGCCAGACTCACCCGACAGACTAGCAGTCTCCAGTCTCAGAAGTCTCTGGATTCCAGAAATCGCATCCTGTGGGGTCACTCTGTGACTCTCATATCCTAGTTCCTTCTCTTCCTTTCTCCTGCCTTCTCCAGTCTCCGCTTTACCTTTTTTTTTCCAACCTCCTTCTCCTGGCTCCCTCCCACTGGCCTTCTCCTCCAGTTCCCCTTTGCTTCTCACCTCTCTTTCTTCAGTCCTCTGTGTCGCTCAGACAGCTAGTTCCCCTTCCTCCCACGCTAACCCCCACCACCACCCAACACTTCCCCAGTTCCGAACGTCTCCTTCTTTTGGGTCCCCGCCCTCCTCTGCCTCTATCCAGGCGTCTTTAAGTTCCAGTCAACACACTCAGAACTCACTTCATATACCCGCTCCGATCCGATCTGCTAGTCAGACCAATGTTTTAACAGATTAAACCCCGCCTCCTACCCAGCAAAAACTAGAAGGAGATACAAGAACAGAAAGAAAGAAAGAAAGAAAGAAAGAAAGAAAGAAAGAAAGAAAGAAACCTTTGCCCACTACCTATTGTCTTTATTTCTGCCAGGTTCTTAAGTAGAGACAGGTTCACAGTGTAGTTATTGGAAACAAGGAAAGACACAGGGAGCTTGAAGGTATTAAAACTGGGCAGCCCACTCTCTAAATTATTAGGTAGAAAGTGCGGGGCTAAGCTTCTTTAAAAAAAAAAACCAAACAAAAAACAAAAAACAAACAAACAAAAAAAACGGGTTCGTTTATCATTTTACCCTATCCTGGGACCATGGTGCCTACGACTTTTGCGTACTATCCTTGTGGGTCGGGAGGGGATTGTTATAAAGGACGTGTTAAATGATAGGAGATGAAAAACAGCTGAATCTCAAAGAAAATATTTTTTAAAAATCAAATAGGCGTGTGTTCTAAACACACATCCATACACTTTTCAGTCACCACTACTCTCTTTATTTCAATGATTTCTCTTTATTTCCTATAGATTTGTAGCAAATAAATTCGGGGAAATGTTTTGTCTGTGTAGTGTTAGCAAGTGCCTGCATCCTCTATGGACTTTGGACTTTTGCCTCCTTCACCAGTCGGCAAACCTCTAGAGAACTTGGTGGCATCCCGTGTCTCCAGCAACCATGAATCTGTCTGAAATTGAGTTCAGCACCTGGGACAGCTCCATGCAGTAAGGGCTTGCTTATGTCGCCACCTTCCGGCAAGTGCTTCAGAGTGCCATCCAAAAATGCTAGTCTTAAATTAAGCATGGATTAAGGAAACCCAAATACCTTGTCTCAACCGATGGGTCACTTCCGCCCGCCCCACCCCATCCCCGCCCCATCCCCTCCCACCCAACCTTTTTCTCCAAAAACATTTACATTACGATTCATAATAGTAGCAAAATTCCAGTTATGAAGTAGCAATAAAAAGTTTTATGGTTGAGGGTCACCACACCACAACATGGGGAATGGAAAGGGTCACATCATTAGGAAAGTTGAGAACCACTGCTCTAAGAGAAAGAATATTATAAAATAAACAATTTTATTTTAAATATTTTCTTCAAGCACTTCTTTTTTTTCCCCTCTCTCAGTTTTCCTTGGGTTTTTATGCCAAGCCTCTTATATGTTCCAACTCCTTTTGAAAGCTTATGACATCTATCATTCACAAATTCTATAGGAAAAATGGCCTTTTTACAAGATACAGACAACACTTTCACCTAAGAGTTGTGGTGCCACAGCTTGTCCTGTAAGACTCACGCATTTTATTGCAGCATTCCCTTTTACGTAAAGAAATGACTTAGTACTGAAAACAGAGATGTCTAGAAGTTTGTTTTAAACTATTTTTCTTTTTGAAAAGAAATCAATCCCACATTGAACACAAATAATGGGACTTCTAATTAATCAGAATGAAAAAAAACAGCACACAAAAGTTATACTTAGAGATTCTGATTGTGTACCTGAAGGGAAGAAGTAGACAATGCGGTTCTCACAGAAGCCAATTCTAGACAGCAAGCAAAGGTTCACCACAAATTGCAATACTTTATTGTTGTGTCCAAATCTGAGCTTTGAGTTTCATAGTTTTGAATCCTTTAGACCAAAGAAAAAGAGTAATCACTGACTCATCAAAAAGAAAGGAAGAAAGAAAGGAAGGAAGGAAGGAAGGAAGGAAGGAAGAAATCTAGCTGAGTGACATAGACAACACAGGGCAGTGTGTTTGAAGATGGATGGATGGGGCAGGGCTCCCCGCTCCACCATTTCAGCCTACCAAAACAATGAAGCCGCCATGCGTGGTGGGTGAGTCATAGCACTGAGAGAAGACATGAGAGCCCACAGCAAGACAGACCCTGAGAGACTCCTTTTAAAAACATGAGGAAATGTAAGTTATCCTAGTAAAATCCCTCACAAACATAGAGCTAAATTGCTTATCAAAATATGGTTGCAACTGCAGAGCTATAATGGACGTTTAAAGTATGAAATTTATAAGAGCAAAACATTAGAAGTGTAGCTAAGACTATAGAGTAAAAGAAGAAACATTTGTATTCACAGAGCAAAGATACACAGAGCAAGAACCAACTTGAGCACAAATGTGTCAAATTTAACATATACAAACATGTAAGTCACAAATCAGAAAAACATGTTAGTCAGCAATCACCCTTTATGTACTAAATCCTAAATATTTTTCCTTTTTGAGAAAGTTAAAAGCTTTAGTCTGGAGGTCATGTTTATGAAGTCTGGGATGTGCTTTTCTACCTTAATATGATAGAGCATAGCATATTTAATATGGTAGCATGTACCATGTTTAATTCCAGTTAAACTACTAGGAAATTCCCAAATAGCTCATATTCATCCTCAAATTAATGGACATGATATATCAAATACTTGCTTTCTTAAAATGTAGGAGATTTGTAGATGCTCTTCTGGATACTAAGAAACTGGACGTGCAGTGCTATAATACTGTGGCTTTTAGGTAACTATCAGTTTTGTGTAGTTTTTTTCAAACTTGTAATACTGTGGTATATAATAAAATCAGACTAGTGTCGCATTTCTTCATGCTCACACTTAACAAATTTTTCTATGTTTAACTCTTAGGACATATAGAAGCTAGCCAGGTAAGCTAGCTACAAATATTTAATTCAGTATTTCCTTCTGGAGGTAGATGCAGGCAGATCTCTGTGAGTTAAGGACCAAGCAGAAATATGTACTGAGGAAGAGTACATCATCATCACCACCACCACCACCATCATCATCATCATCATCCTGTTTGGAGTAATACACAAGATAGGATGATTAAATGGCACAAAATTCACCAGACAGACATAAGTCCATCCTTCAAGACTTCTGAAGTTATCACAGGGAAAAGCTTGCTTTCTGATGCTTATTACTGTTATGATTTCCAGACAAAAATATCAATCATCCTGCTTTTATTTCTAGCTTGAGTTTACTAGAATCAAGCCAGAACTTGTCAGGTTATAGATTTATGTGTGCTATATCATCCATCATGTGGAATTTCTCTGAAATACTTTATGAGAGATAAACATTTTTTAAGATTTTCCACAGGAAATTTGATCGGAGCCCAGCATTTTAATATAGTTCTTTGGCCATGAATATAAGACAAAAAGGTTTTAAGATGAAACTTTGCTGTGGTCATTGCTGAAGTTGAGGTTTATCAGAAATTCCTTAACCATCATCTCCCAGCTACAGTAGGGCTGTGTGCAAACTAGTTACAAACCAACTCACTAAAGTTATTTCCAAAGCTCCTGTTTGAAAAGAAAAATGGTTTAGTTCCTCAACACTAGGATAGATTATTAAATGCTAAAAATACTGTTCCAAATTAAGTGATCACCAATGCTAAAATCTTAAGGTAGTAAGACAATTATATTTCCCCCAGAACTGTGAGTTTTGACTGGAAATCACTTCAAAAGTGAGGTTTGGATAGGAAAATTTTGTTTAGATAATTTGAAAATTAAGGTTTTCGTATTACTCAAAATTTACAAGAAATTCAAATAAACCAAAAGAGTAAATTCTTTAAGCCTGAGCACAATTTCTTGTGTCTAATCCTCACTATCCATCTTCCCCTAGAAATATTATTTCTTCACAGCTCTCTTCCTGCTATTCACTTCTTGTGGCATCCCAGTATTTCAGTAGCAAAACACAAAGCTGTGGTATTCTTGTTTCCTAGATAATCAAATGGGTGCAACCATAGACTTGTTAACAATCAAATGACATAACGTCCTTTGTTAACCCAAGATGATCTTCAATGAAATCTAACAGTTACAGAGATGTAAATTAATAATATTGTCTTCCTGGTGATAATTTTCCAAAAATGTGGGGGCAAAGAACTAGGTGTGCATAGTCAGAAAGTAAGAGCTTATAGAACAAAATATAGAAGGCCCTATTTGATGAGAACAAAGGCAACTTCCATGTGGGTGTTACTCTCTTTTATTCCTTAAAGAATTTATTAAGTTTCCAATCTCTAGGAAATCTGGGGAAAATGTGAATGGTTTAAAATTATGATCATTGTATGCTGGAGCTTCTTGCCTTAGATCAGAAGTTATTGAAGAGGAAAAGCAAACACAGCAATGAAAGTTCAATAACTAGTGTTAGGAAGAGTCTGCCGTTCCTCCGGGAGCTCATCCATGTTCATTTCAAGGCATGAAGTAAACAATTGAAAGAGATAGCTGCCAGCTGAAAAAATGCTGTTAAAAAAACAGCCAGTGAGAGCTGGAAGGCAGTGTTCTCACTGTGGGAAAATATCAAATTCATAATAATGGGTATTAGTAAATGTACTTTTCAGATCTCAGTTCCTCTAGGATACTATCTAAATTAGTCAGATTAGAATATTTCTGAAAATATTTTCATCGTTCATTTTTGGAAGAGTAAGAGCATATTTAAGATGAGACAAATATTAAGGATGTGAACACCATTACTGGCTAATCTGAGGGGATTTGAAATTCAGTTCAGTCAAGTAATTACTTTAAGCAAAGTTTAGGTACTCTGTTAATCTAAAATTGGGAGGATGGACACATTTTTATTTTCTTTGGCAGGTATTTTTCATATGAAACTAAAAGCTCCATTTCAATGCATTGGTTTGATTTTTTTTAAACACAGTATTTTGTAAACACAACAAATATGATGATGGAATACTAGCCTCATACCATGCTACTTGGTCTATGGAAGCAGTAGTAAGCATTGTGTTAACTGGGAATGGCTAAAGGTTGTCGTTCTGTATTGAAAAATTACTCTAGGCTTTCATTTTCATCCTTCCTTATGTAATACATACAAATTACAAAATTGAAGTAAATACTATAATAAATATTTGCATATTTAAGAAATGCTTAATAAAAAGAATAGTTTTAATTCAACTGGTGTCATATTTATTCTTAAATGTAGTATTTATCATTCCCATGAGTTATGTTTCTATATCATACATAAGTGCTACCAGCAAATATGGAAATGATAAATATCTATTATATAACATATATAAAGTATATATATTTAATACATATATGTGTATGATATGATATATGATATATATTCCTTCTCTTCTTATTTACTAACATTTTGAGGCATATATCTATGTTAATGCAAAAGCCTTTCATTAATTTAATTTCATTTTGTGAGGATGATCTGAAATTTTCTCATGCTGTAGTCAGTGGAAATCTGAATCATTCCAAAATTCTTCCACTGTTAATATTACTTCTAAAGGAAGCTTTATGTCTTTTTAAAGAATTTAAGTAGTTCTTCTTTTTAAATATTTATTTGTATTATTTTATCTGTGTGTATGTGTGAATGTACATGAATAAAGGTGCTGAGTATAGGCCAGAACCTTCGTGGATTCATATGAAGCTACAGTCGAGGGAGTTGTGAGCTGAGTGGAACAAAAATCAGGTCCACTAGAAGAATAATATACTTTCTTCGCTGAGCAAATCTTTCTAGCTCTTCTTAGTTCTTAAACAAATCATACAGTAGCTTTGCTATGAAGTGCAGCTTTTTATATGTCAGTCCAAAGTGGGTCCCAAGATGCTGAATTTTTTGCTAGCTTACAAATGGTGATGTTATTGCTGACTCATAAATTATAATTAAATCTAAGCATCTAGAAGTAGATTATTGGTTTCTAAAATACATCAATATTCACCTTCACTGAACATAGCCAGATTCATCTCCAGAAAATTTACATAAAACTTCAAAATAACAAGTATGGGTTGAATTGTGTCACCAGAAAGGGTAAAAGATTCATCCAGCCTGTGAATCTGACCTTATTTGGAAATAAGATCTTTGCAGTTGTAACTAAGAATAAGTTCACTCTAGACTGACACACAACCCAATACCACCATGACATGAGTGTTTACTTATGTGTATCCTTGGAAAGTAAAAGAAGCTTAGACATGGTCATAGACAGGGAACACCATGTAAAGATGCCGAGATACACATACATAGGGAAAAACGTCGAATAAAAACAGGAGCAGAGCTTGAAGTTACAAGACTGTTAAGCCAGGGAAGGACATTTCCCAGCAACAGACACCAAGACAGACTTAATGAGAAATGTCCTCCAGAACCGTCAGTGCAGTGTCCATGGTTTCATTTTTGACGTATTATAGTTTCTGTTGATTTAAGCAACTCGGGTTATTATGCTGTGTTATCGCCATAGGAAGCTAACATGGGCACTGAAAAGCACTTATATTTCCAATTCTTTCACTGAGGCTTGGTGGGATTTTGTTGTTGTTGTTGTTGTTGTTTAAGTTGCCTCACTGTGAATCTGATTACATCTTTTCCTTATATTTAAGTTACATCCTTTACTTTTCTTTTTAAATTGCTAATTTCACAAGTTAAGAATGTTTTATTAATAGTAATCTTTTGCTATTTGTACTGCTAAAAAAAATCTTATAGTACACAAGCCATTATCTTTCCTTGTTTTCATACTTAGTTCATTAGTGAACCTAAGCAGAGCTAAACAATTTGAATGTCCCATCATGCTCAGAGAGAAGAATCAATGTTCCTCCCAAATCATCATGTCAGTTAATGATAACTTCAGTTGTGCTCTGCAACCGTTTTCATTAAACATGTGACTGTGGAACAGGAAAGCTGGTTCAGATATTTAACAGAAAAATATAATTCAGGAAATGTGTGGCAGTGTTGGGGTCTCTGCAAGAAGTCCTTGAGATGTCATGGCATGAAATTGTGCAACTGAAGTCCAAGATACAGTAGACATTTCCAGATACTGGAGGTGCCATAGCTATAAGACACTCACAAAGGAGAGCTGCAGACATGAAGTAGCATGGCCCAGGGGAAAATCTACCTGTGTTGTGAACAAGCAGCAGAAATGAAAGATGCTACCCATGCCCTTTGTGATGCCGTCAGTTTCACTACGACCTGGGCACAGTGCTACATGATTCGGTTTTCCTTGCTAGATTTTGGTCGTTCATTGGGTTTTTAACTTCTTGCTATGTCTTTTGGAAATAAAAATGTCCACTTGGCACAATTATTGTCAGAAGTGTGTACCTCATTTTTGACTATGTATGATCTCACAGTTAAGATTTGGATTTTTAAAGTGCTAGAATCATAAAAGACCATGAGGGAGATGTACTTCTGGTCGCACTTGTGGGAGATTATCTAATGACATTGATTGAGGTGGGAAGGTCCAACAATGGTGAGTATCGCGCTCCCCTGGCTGGGATCCTAGAGAGTGTTCAGTAGAAAAGGGCACTTGAGTAAACAGCATGCATTCACCATTCTTTGCTCTCTGACTCTAAATGCAGTGTCACCAACAGGTCTAAGCTTCCTATGCGTTAACCACAATAGACTGTATCCTTGAGCCAGACAAACAAACAAACAAACAACAACAACAAAAAAACTTCCTTTAGTTCCTATTGCCAGAGAATTGTATCTTGGCAACAAGAAAATAAACTAAGACCTATTTACAGACCTCAAAATTCTTTTAAAATTATTTCTGCTTTCTTGAAAAGTTTTTTATATTATTTTTATATTTCGGATGACAGCCTCTTATCTTATTTTGTTTTATTATTTTTAAGATTATAATATAGTTACAGCATTGCTTCCATCTCTTTCCTCCTCCCAAGCCTATATAACCCTCTTTACTTTCTTTTAAATCCATGGCCTCTTTTGGTATTCATTTTCCAAAATTATTTTTTTCTCAATTATCTGAGCCATCTTGGAAGCTAAAAATCATCAGAGAGCATCTTTAAGTATAAACATCTTTCAGTATATTTATTGTAAATATGAATCATTTTCTCCCAATCTATCACTTAATGGGAAATTTAAGCAAAAGCAATGATTTCCCAAAGGCGTCAATGTCCATCATGCCAGAGTAAAGGGAAAATGATTGGAGCAGAATATCTGATTATCACTAAATGCAGGATTAATATCATTTTACTGACAAATATAACCATATAAACCCTTTTCTACAAGAAATGTCAAAGTTACAGATTGCTTATAGACAGAGCAGATCTTTCGAATCTTAAGCTTTTTTTTTTCATTGTCTGGAAAACACAACTGCATTTGCTAATACTCCAGGGGAATAAGATGATTGCCACTGTGTGTATCTCTGGGCCTTGTCCTTTAGACTTTAGAGACAACTGTTCTGTCTTCAGTAGAAAGAAATGGAGCCAAGTGACAAGGTTTGTTATTAAACGCTTTGGCTTTGACTCATGGCTTGTATAATGTAACAGCAGTGAGAAATAGCATGGCAAAGTCTGGGCACCACGTTAGGTCCTTCCTATACACTATGACATTCAACTCCCACAACTGCTTGGACATCTTCAATTTTCAAATAAACAAATGGATGCTCCGGGGCGGGGGGGGGAGTCTGTTTCTTGTTTGCTTCTTAAATATTTGAATGCATTGGAAAACAGAATTCACAACGTGGAGAAGCACTTCCTACATACTGAAGCTTGACTTTTAGCAGCAGCTGCTATGGATCCATTCAAGATCACCAGCCGGTGGTGAGCAGGAGCTGATCAGCTGGGGTTGAGCAAGGAGGGAGGCCAACATTAGGAGTCTACTATAAACCCCAAACCCTTGAAAACATCCATTAAGGGTTACCTAGGTCATTCTTAGTGGTCTCTCCTACCCCAGGATCCTGGCTGATCTCTTGACAAACTGCTTGAGAGCTCCTCAATATTATTCACCTAGCCTTTTGCAATAAAGACTGTGGAGCTCTTATAATGGAAACTTATTCAAATAAAATAAAAGACTCTTAACCTAGACCACACAATGGGACTTCAAGTTATGTTAATCAAAGGCATCTGCTGTCATTATCTAGGTTCCAAAGCAAATGGTCTAGCCTAGTGGAAAAGACCCAAGAAATGGAAGCACTCTGAAGTTAAAGTTTGTGTTCGATAATTCATACCCCAATTCTTCTTTACATTCACTCATTTCTAAAAGGATATCTTATCTATCTACCATACTACCAGCACCAAACCCATCTCTGTAGGGATTAACCTCTTCAGATAATCCTAATGAGGAAGGGTTAAGAGTAGTTGAGCCAGGATAGAGTTACTACTATACAGTTGGCTCCTAACCAGAGGCAGGGTACCCTTTCTGTTACCCGCAACAGAGTCCTTTCTTTCAGGACAGTGAAAATATCCAATGGACTGTACCAGAATATTCTACCAATGAGAAGGTCTATATTGTCAATAACATGGTAAGAAAATGAGTAATCACCTGCTTGACAGCGGATTTAATGAGAAAGACTGCATAGCAAATCTGCTTTGGTTCTGGCTTTGCTCAAAAAGCTGTACCAAAATAGATATTCTGGCAAGTCCTTTTCCCCTTGTTATGGAGAGAAGAAAAAGATTTTATATAAAGATTACACCAGGGGATAAACTAAAATAGTTCATATGTTAGAATGTGCATAAAAATCATCTAAAGAACATGTTGACAATGCAGACTCCAGACCAGTGGCCTGCTGGAGTAACGCGGGGATCTGTCTGTTTAGCAAGCCTCTTATATGATGCTGGTGGTACAGAGATGGACCCTGTAAACAAACAGAAACATCCCATTTTTATGTAATATATAAATAAATGTTCTTCCTTGGATTGTTATACAAACTCAAAGGCCCTTTGTCATTTCTTAAGTGAAAACCCAATTTAAGAAAAATCTAAGTTTGAAGGCAAATTATAAAGTTCACAGCAGGATCATTCCAGGTTAGTGGTTCTCAACCTGCACATCAAGACCCTGTCATGGGTCAAATGACCCTTTCACAGGGGTGGTATGTTAAATGTCCTATATATCAGATATTTACATTACACTTCACAAAAGTAGTAAAGTTACAGTTATTAAGTCGCAACAAAAATTACTTTATGGTTGCGGGTCAACACAACATGAGGAACTGTATTTAACGTGTTGCTACATTAGGAAAGTTGAGAACCACTGCTTGATATGAAGGGGGAAGCAATTGGAAGAAAAGAGGTCAAGTACAGTTGGAGACAGCTGGGAAGCTGGGGGTGGGGCTTCCCCACAATAGAAAAACATCCATGCAAGAAGGCCAAGTCTGAATTGGAGTACAGAAGAGCACCTGCTCCCAACATGAGTACATTCTCTGTTGTGAACATGCTGGAGAAAAATGTTCCACCCAACTGCTCTCCTGGAAGTCTAATGTGATAATCCTCTTCTTAGATGCAAGCTCTTCAAATCAAGCTGTGGAAAATGCACTACTTTTGCTCAGCTCTTGTTGGTGAAGGGTTAGTTGGGTCATAGCCCATGATTTCAGGTCTCACATCTTCATGGGAAATGGAATGTTTCAAGTTTAGGAAATGCAAGATGTTGGCAGCCCACTTAGAGCCATGCAGTCACGCCTCCGTGAAGCTGCAGGTGGCATTGGAGAGAGCTAGTGCTCTGACTAGCCAGAAAATGGACTCTTGGTTTTTGGTATGTATTTTCCCTATTTGTATCAGTACACGGTAACAGAATTCAATATCATAAGTCATTGGATAGTTCTTTCATATTTATTCATATTATTCGTTCATTCCAGAAGTATTGACTTTAGTATACTTTCATTTATATTCCTTAAAAGAAGACTCTTAGCCAAATAATTTGGTACAATTAATTAATGTCAACGGAGTGTCATCCCACAGAACAGAAGCGAGGGCATGGAAAGAGAGAAGTAAAATCCAGTTAATATAAAAGCATGAGGACCGACTTAATCCTCATGGGATTCTTCTAGAGTTCGTCAACCTGCCCCTGAAATCAGCTCTCTAAAGGGACAAGCTCTGAGAACTCCACTGAGCCTTTTGGAAAGAAAAGTCTTTTCTTGTTAACATCTTGTTAACATCTGTTTCTAATCAACCCGCCCTACTCCCTTGACAAGCACTCAGGTAAGAGAAAGTACTCAGATCTCCACGGGAAATCCTGCCTCCACCTCAAGCCCTCTCCCCTCCCTACGCCCCACCCCTACCCAAGCCCCACCTCCTCCCCAAATCCCTCCTCCTTCCCGAACTCTGCCTCCCATCCCAAACCCTCCTCCTACCCAAGCCCTCTCCCTTCCCTACACCCCACCCCTTCCCAAGCCCTACTTCCTCCCCAAATCCCCCCTCCACCCCAAACCCCGCCTCCACCCCAAACCCCACCCCCCACCCCCAAACCCACCTCCTACCCAATGCTCTTTCCAGAGTCTTAAGTTACTTCCTGTAGAAAGCAATATAAATAGCTGGGTCCTGAGAAAGCCCTATTCCTAGTTTTCTGAGAAAGCGCCAGATAGATTTCCAAAGCGGTTGTACAAGTCTGTATTCCCACCAGCAATGAAGGAGTTTTCCTCTTTCTCCACATGCTGGCCAGCATGTGGTGTCACTTGAATTTTTGATTTTAGCCATTGTAATGGGTGTAAGATGGAATCTCAGTGTCGTTTTGATTTGCATTTCTCTGGTGACTAAAGACGTTGAGCATTTCTTTAAGTGTTTCTCAGCCATTCGATATTCCTCTGTTGAGAATTCTCTGTTTAGTTCTGAGCCCCATTTCTCAATTGGGTTATTTGGTTTGGTGGTATTTAATTTCTTGAGTTCTTTATATATTTTGGATATTAGACTTTTGAATAGAAGGACCCTGAAGGTCCTAGAAACCTACAAGAACATCGTGATGGGTGGGTGGATCAGGGCCCAGGGGGGTTTGCTCAAACTATTACACTAACCAAGGACAATACAAGTAGTAAACATCAAACCCCTACTCTGATCTACCCAATGGACAGGACATTCTCCACAGTTATATGGAGAGTGGGGACTGACTTTGACATGAACTCTGGTGCTCCATATTTGACCACCTTTCCTTGGTGGGGAGGCCTAAGGGCACTTAAAGAAAGAATAAGCAGGCTACCCAGATGAGACTTGATAGCCTATGACCCTATAGTGAGGGGAAGGAGGTCTCCCTTGGTCTTAGACCTAGGGGAGGGCAATGGGGTGAAAGTGGGAGGGAGGGAGGAATGGGAGGATACAAGTAATAGGATAACAATTGAGTTGCCATCTGAATAAATTAATAAAATTAAATTTTTTTTAAAAATAAAGCAATATGACAGGAAATAAGCTGAAGTGAGTTTAACCGTATACCCTATGGAAGCTAAACTCAGAGGAGAGAACTAAAAACTGTTAGTTATGGCATGTATATGTCTACTGTAATATGTCCAGCTTCTGCTGAGCTTCAAAAATTATGTTCTTTTGGGCTTTCTACAAGTTGTGTTTTTAGGGTAGGGAGCACAGCGGAAATAGCATCAGTATGAATGATATCTGCCACAGAAACAACATATGTTAGAAAGAGAAGAGGAAAGAGAAGAAGGGAAGGGTGATTTGGAGAAATAAGAGGAACCCTGGAGGAAGGGAAGTTGAAACAGAGTTACCCAAATGTAAGCAGAATAGTCATGGGGGGGGGGGGGGAATAAGGGGAAAATGGAAGGGAGGGAAGAATGGGAGGATACAAGGGATGGGATAACCATTGAGATGTAACAAGAATAAATTAATTAAAAAAAGGAAAAAAAATACAAAAAAAAGATCTTGGGGATAAATAAAAAAGGAAGGTTATTGTTTAATAGTTTTATATTGGTGTGTCAAGTAGACAAGGAATCAATTATTCTGCCTAGTTTTATGTCAACTTGATATAAAAGTCATTCAGAAAGAGGAACTTTAGATTGAGAAAATCCCTCCATAAGAATTTCCAGCGGGCAAGTATATAGTGCATTTTTTTTAAATTAGTGGTTAATCTGAGAAGGCCCAGTTTATTGTGGTTGGTGCCATCCTTAAGCAGGTGGTCCTGGGTGATGTAAAAAAGCTAGCTATGCAAGCCATGAAGATCAAGACAATATTCTCCACAGCCCCTGCTTTCAGTTCCTGCCTCCAAAGTCCTTCCGTACTTGAGTTCTATCTGTGACTACCCCTGGCAACAGCTCCCTACGAGTTGTAAACTAGGATAAATGCTTTTCTCCTCAAGTTTCTTTTTATAATGGTGTTTTATCATAGGAATAGAAACCCTAACTAACATGCATACTTTTATTTATTTATTTATTTATTTATTTATTTATTTTAGTTTCAACAACTTCATAAGATAGAATATTTTAGTTCCTGATGCAAAGAGGAGGAAACTAGAGCACTGATTCACATTACTTGCTTGCCAAGGTCAAATTTCCTACTTAGCAAAGACACAAAGACTTGTGGCCCAACAAGCCTGGTTCCAGAGGATGTGAACTGATTGCTGTACCAATCATTTGCCAATTTTTTTCATGGAAAGGAAGATCTGCCTGCCTAGGGATTATACTTATTTTGAAGAAGCAACTCATAATTGTAGTTTTAGCAGTCCCTGTAAGCAACCCTTCTGTATCTATTCACTTAGTCAATATACTTTGTTCTAAGCGGCTTTACAATGTGCCTTCCCCTCTTTAATGGCATTTTTGGCTTTCCAAGGTGCAGCCTCCAAGAGAAGAGTTCGCTGATGTATTGATCATCACAGGACCACCAAGTCGTCGTCCTTACCTGAACTGAAATGGTTTGGCACTGGGTATCTTTTCAATGCTTTTTGCTATCATTTGGCTGTTATGGGTAGCTTGTCACAGCTAGGGACAGTATCAAACTGTTCTCAAATTTGTTCCTTTATTTTTAAGTAGACCCATTCTGCACCCTTACTTTCTTTACCCCAATCTAGCATTTTTATTTTGTACTTACATAATGGGGTTATTAAAGTTTTTCCAACCTTCAGAAAAACCTCAGCACTAAATAAAATTTAACTCTCTTTAAATGAAAATTGGTCAATAGTTATGACAAGAGTACATTATATTTCAAACTTCTCCATCTGAAGAGCTAACAAAAATATTCTACAATAAAAACCACAATGACTAAAGCCTATTGAACCAGTGTCACATGGCAGGCACAGCTAAGCGCTTTTTGGATTTTATTTTGTTGATTAAATGAGAAAACTGAAGCTTAAAGATGTCAGATTTCCTCTTCATCACCACAGCTAGCTGTTCTGGAGTGTTCGCCTTCACCAGCAAGGACGGTTTCTGTAATTACATTCTGAAGACTTTGTTTGATCAGAGATTAGTGAAGTAATTCTGAATAATAAATTAGTACAAGAGGATTCAAAAATGAACTAATAGTAAAAAAAATAAAAAGTGGTCCTTGGACCCTAAGATCCTGAGTATCAGAATTACTTCTTGCAGATGCTATGGAAGTACTTTTTCATATCTACTTTTTCATACTTAGATAACCAAAAATATATATTAAGCAACACCATATCAAGGGCAGACCAAAATCTTTGTTATGGACTAGTAAGTCAGCCTCAGTGACATACCCACCTTTGGAGGAACAACTGTACAATTTCCTCATGAACAAACCTAACACTGATCTTTGATCAAACAAATTCTTCAGAATGTAATTATATATCCAAAATTTATAACATTGACCAATTTATAAATAAATCAATTTCTTTCATTGAAACTTTGGGAGAATTCATAATAGGTCACTATTATGCTAAAAACATTAAGCAGGCTACTAATAAAAATACAAGCAAATAGTTAAATAAAAGTAAAAACTAAAGCAGAAAAAGACATAATGAGCAGAAGACATCAGCACAGAAACTTAAAGATCAAATGTCAATCATCAGAACTAATACAAGTTTCCCAAAAGTGTCATGAATATGTCACAATATGCAATGGTAAGAGTATCTATATTTACCAGCAATAATTAAGAAATGTGATGTGAAAATTTATAATAAAACAAATACATCATGCACTTAATAATATCTAGGACCATGTGTATGGCTAAGTGGTGGGACGTCTACCTGCCTAGCAAGAACAAGGCTGGAGTTCAGGGCCCAGCACTACCAAAAATAAATCAATGACCACATTCAAAAGCAAGTGCATCTTTTAAAAGTCTTTTGTATTCTTTATTGTTGAAGAATTTTATACCTTCATACAATATGCTTTAATCAAATCTGGTTCCCATTCGCCCCACTTCCAACTCCTCCATCTACTTCATGTGCTCTCTAATTTTCAAGGCTATCGAATCCCTTTTAGTGCTGCCTGTGTGTGCGTAAATGTAGGGCATCTACTAGAGCAGGCCTATTTATCCTTAAAGAAAATGGACCTTCCCCGATGCCCAGCAGCAATCAGTTGTAAAGAGCTCCTCAGCTAGGGTTGAGACTTTGGGATGACCTTCTGTCTCTGTGCTAGGGCTTCTGTTTTTCTTTCTTCTTTCTTTCCCTCCTCCTCCTCCTCTTCTTTTTGCTTAAGCTTTGAGAAAGTCTGCATTCTGTCACAACTGTTGTGACTTCCTACATGTCTAACAAACACTGTTTTCTTGCTCTTAGAATCTTTTTGCCCTTTATCCTGCAATGATTCCTGGGCCTTTGGAAGAAGCAGCGTGGTGCAGAGATCCACTTAGGGCTGAGCGTTCCGGGGCTCCTCCTTCTCTTTATGTTGATCAATTACTGGTCTCTGTGCTAATTGCCATCCATTGAAAAATAATAATAAAGTGTTCTAATGAAGACTGAGGAATGCATACACTTTATACTAGTATAACGATAAGTCTTTAGGGGAAAAGGTCTAAGACAAGTTAGCAGGATAGTAGATGGTTGGTTCTCTCCCACGGCCAATGATCTATCCAGCATGGGGTTATTGGCCCACTTCACAGTGCTAGGCACAAATTCTAGTTTGGGCAGCAGCCCTCAGATCCAATAAGAAAGCGAGTAACCAGCTCTTACAACATCCTGACCACTGTAGCAGCACTAGGCGTGCCTTGCTAGTCTTGTGGTTATCGTAGCTCACAGAGGTTGCAGCTTGTTAGGAGCGCTGATTGCTTTCAACCCCAGCAGTGTGCGCAGCAACTTCTAGGACTATGAAAGCTTGAAGAGAAGTAATAGCTAGTCAGATGTTGATGCTACTTTTAGACAGGATGGAAAAGAAAACCTTTATACACCCAGTCTTAAAATGTTAATTACAATATTAATTATAATAGAGAAAGTTTAAATAGGATAGTTAACCTCAACCCATAGGTACAGTGATAAGTTGCAGTTTAAAAACTATAGTACTATGTAGCAATTAAAATAGAACAACTATGAAAAAATACAGCCTCACTGAATGCTCAAAAACCATATTTAGTGAAAAGCAAAGCTAATAAAATTTGAACACCCCTATAAATCATACATATGTACATGTATACATTATAGCTAAATAGGCAATAACCATAGACCAGAAGATTACCAAATTCAGAATAGTAATTGGGGGAATACATATCAAATTGTGTATATATATTATTTATGGAAAACATATGTAACAAACATAGACTTATAGGATACTTGTCAAATTCAAGTGGAGAAATTAGGACCACAAAGGAATAAAAGGAGTAGGCATTTTAACAGTATTTCTTAGGACTCGGGAGGCTGAGCAGTTCAAGGCCATCCTGGAGCAATAGCAAGATCTGTCTCAAAAGATAAATTTAATTAAAAAATACAAGAACATATGTGAGTCAAAAATAAGAAAAAGTTGATATTTACAAGTTTGGGTGGTAGAATCATGAAGACTGATTAAACTAGTTTCTAAACTTTTTTTTACATCCTTCAAGCTTTCAGAGAAGTGTAAAACATTATGCCATTTAAAATATAGTGATTAATTATATATGGAAAACTAAAAGGCTACACAATGAAACGTCTGTGTGTTTTATGTCCCTATCAGCCATGGCTGAGTACAACAACTCTGTTAGCACAGCCTGAAGTCATCTTCATGCCGCATTTAGGGACTTACAGACATATTTACATGTATTTTATGATCTCTCAATTCTTTCCTGACTCGATGACAAAAGAAGATACATGTTTGTGCTGTGGTCAAGCCACCCATGAGCCACTGCCTCACAAACTACTACGTCCAAGACCAGTCACTAGCTTTACTTTGTTTATCATTTAAAACCGAGTCTTATGATGCAGTACAAATGCACTTGCTAATTTTAGAAACCCTGGGTCATCTTGTATTTTTTTAAAGCTCGTA
Source organism: Acomys minous (assembly GCF_964271855.1). Lineage (NCBI taxonomy): Eukaryota > Metazoa > Chordata > Mammalia > Rodentia > Muridae > Acomys > Acomys minous. The sequence continues at coordinate 104,230,576 of NC_140492.1, read as the reverse complement.
TTTAGCTCGTGGGCATGAAAATATCAGCCTGTATGACACCCTGGAAAGCAACTCTCTCCAAGGAGCCCTTACTCTCTTATCGTTTTCTCCCTGGTTTCACTTTTAGAGGATTCTTTTGTGTATGTGAAGTTAATGAAATTTGAAGATACTTTTCTCACTAGGAATAGCAGTACTTGGGTCCAACAAGATGCCTCACTAGGTGAAGGCGCCTGCAGCCATGCCTGACATCCTGAATCAGATCTTCAGGACTCCTCACATAGTGAAAGGAGGGAAAACAACTTCTACATGCTTTTCTCTGACCATAGCACATTGGCCATGGCAACTGCATACATGCAAATGCATGCACACACTTACGCACACGAACAAAATAAGCAAAAATATGAAACTTTAAAAAAAAAATAACCAATACCCAATACACTCTAGAAGTGAAGGCAGAGTAAAGCATTGAAGTAGGACGCCTCCAGGAATAAAGACGTTTATAATCTAACAATAGCCTGAAAACATAGCCTCAGATCTTTCCAATGGCTACAAACAACTAATTAATTACTCTGCCTTTCTCCCAGAATGTTATCTTTGTATCTGATTTTAAAATGATTCCAAAAGTATATGAAATTGAAAAAAAAACAGTACTAAGAATTCCTAGACAATTTTCCTCCATGAAAACACACCTAAATGTTGGGATTTGTTCTGGTTGCTGCCCAAATGAGCAGACTCATATATCCCAAAATGTTTGTAACTTTGCCTAAGCACTTATTACTGTATGATCAATAAAAAGCTAACATACCAAGGCAGGGCAAATGGAATGGGCGTGGCTAAGGTTCCCAGGCTGGTAGGACAGAGAGGCTCTTGGGAAAGGAAGTAGTCTAGGACCAGAAGGGGATTAGAGAGAGTAGAAGAAGAAGGAAAAGGGCTGGCAGTTATGAGTTAGGAGGAATAAAAGACACATGGCAGTCATGGGTTAGGGGGACTAAGAAGCACATGGCTGGCCTGGATGGAGGATTCGGCCCAGATGAGAAACATTAGCAAGTATTTGGGATTATGGATGGGAGGTAGCTCGATAGAAATTATTAGAAGCAGATGACATGGTTTTGGATCAGGGTGTGGGATACCTGCCCTAATATGGGAGGTAGTTTAGGAGATTAATATCTGCACTGCCCCAGGTGAACCAAGGCTACTTTAAAATATAACAGGTGTCTGTGTTTTTATTGACTGATAGCGGGTTAGAAAACAGCGCCATAATAATAATTATAGGGTTAATAATAACATTTATTAGGCCCTCCTTTTAAATTAACAGCAACACCTAAATTGTTTCATAAACATTAGACAGTTAAGAGTAGATACGATGCCTTTTTGGTGCTACATACTTCAGTGTGCGTTCCTAGGATCGAGGGCATTCATTTAGGTGCATTTCCTAAAAACAAGGACAGTCATTTATGTTATCAAAATAAACAACAATGGTATGAATATTAGGAAATCAGCACTGATCCAACACTATTATCTAACCTACAAACCTCATTAACGTCTCCCCAGCTATACTACATCAATGTCTGTCACACAGTCAACTCTTGGATTTTATATTTCATTTTTTAATTATGTTTCATCATATTTTCATTATATTTCAATTTGTTTGTCAAATTGCTTTAATCTCCTTTAGCCTGGGATATTCCTAACTTTATTTGTTTATTACCTTAATATCATCATGAAATTTGAGAACACAGAATTGTTTGGTAAAATGTTGAGTATGTCTTCTATTTCCTTGTGATACCTCGACGTTGTGTGTATCTGGTAGGTAGGAATCTCAGTGTCCTTCCCCAAGCTTCCCGTTGATTCTTTCTTCTGTTATGTTTTGTTTTGTTTTGTTTTTATTCTTCTTTCCAGTATTCAGAGTCACTTTGGTTTCGATATGTCCATTTTATAAGGCATATACTTCGATCTTGCTCTCTCCTCCCAACCGAACATAATTTTTCTTGTAATAAATTTTAAACAGTCACACATGCTGAAACGGCTAATGCTGGATATCAGCTGACGTTTTATGTTCTTAGTGCTTGGCATCATGTTATGCAGATGCTCTACCAGCGCTTGCTCAGACTTCATCTTCATGCCCAAGTCACAGATGCTTTCCTTTCCCTTTTTCTATTTTTCCTTGGTATTTCAAGGGTATCTTGGCTATATATAAAATTCATGCATTTTTACATTCTTCCTCTGAGTCCTGAAACTGCTGCCTCGCTGTTGCTTTTGGAAGTCACCACTCTGTTGGCGGACACTTGGAAGTTTTCTGATTTTAAAATGAAAAAGTTTAACTAAGACAAACCTCTCAGATAAACTGAGATAAACACAGGCTTGCTCATTCTGTCTCAGCTTTCCCAAGTCTCCTGCGGGCTTCCAATATACAAAGGCAATATATATCTTTGACTTTGTGATACTACCACAAACTATTTCAAATGTGTGTTGAAGAACACCCTGGAGATGCCTACAGCAGATGATGGGAGAAAAGCAGCTGAAGGAGAAAGATATCTCTAATGTGAGTTGGGAAGCACTATCTCCTCATCGAGGGCCGCCATGGAATAAAGGAGGAAACAAGAAAGTCTGAAAAGGCAGGCTTTTCCCACTTCCCACCATCACCTCTACCCCTTTCCTGGGCACCCAAGGGGAGAGATTCTGTTCTTCCATGCCCTCCCTATCACAATGGGCTGAAATATCTATCCCAGTCGTGAGCTGAAATATGTCTTTCCTCCTTAAGTTGTTTGGCTGGGGTACTTTGCCACAAGTAATGAAAATCCAAACAACATGGCTCTCAACCGTACCTCTCTCCTGGCCCTTTACTCCTCAAACCTAATTGTTTTCTAAATCAAAAAGCTTTACATAAGATTCTTGCCTAAATTTTTTACAAACATGTGGGTAGGGCCCAAAGAAGGTCTGAGGAAGGTAACTGGAAGCTTCCATGTTAGGCAATATATCCCAAAGGAAATGTATACCTTCTCTACCTTTAAGATAAGCCATTTCCAAAGACCAGTGGTTTTCAACCTGTGGGTCTTGACCCCTTGGGGTCAAATGATCCTTTCACAAGAGTCACCTAAGACCATGGAAAACAGGTATTTACACTGCAATTCATAACAGTAGCAAAATTATAGTTATGAAGTCACAGTGATAAAAATTATATGGTGGGGGGGGGGGAGGTCACCATAACATGAGTAACAGTTGTAAAGGGCCTCAGCATTAGGAAGTCTAACAACAACCCCACTTGAGTTTTTATGCTTTATTCCCAGACCAATGTGTAGGAAACAGTCTCAATCCCTCAATATATTTTTCCATACCAATCAAAGCCAATGGTTTCTTCCTGAAGACATCCTTGTATCTCTGACCAAGTGGTTTTCTGGTGATGGGTACCAGAGTGATGCCTTTCTAGGGGCTGATCACACTCAAGTGCATTGAGACACTGCAGAACTCTGAGGCCTATCCCACCAGCCTATGAAGGGATCTGTATCCAGTGCTGAGCTCTGGGTTCTCATGGAGCTATGGCACATTTTTCTGGCCCACAGTGCCACTCTTAAGCCAGTGCTTTCTTGGATTGCCTCTAAAAGAAATTATTCCCATTTGTAATTTTGTCTCAGAATCTGCTTAGGGGCAACCCAAGCCTAACACATGCTTCCAGGAACCCATAAAAGTTTATATTCTGCAGTTCATCTCTCAAGGAACAGCGGATCATTTTACCTTCTAGGAAAGCAGGTTTCTGTGAGAAAGATCTCTTTCTATACTGTATGTCTGGTGAGTTAGCTCCAATGACTTACGTGACTAAATCTTTGAAGCCGTAAAGATGGTGTGGAATCAAACCTGATTGATGGAGCTGAGGTAAACTTCGAGGCCTTGGTGAGATACGTAGACCTTGAAGATTATACTCAGCAAATTCCCATCTGAACTCTGATGTGCAATAGATAGCCTCCAAAAGCCCATTTCAACTAAGTTCAGTTCTCCCAATTAGCAAAATGGGAAGTTGAAATTGATGCTTTCCACCTGTAACGCTGCCTGGTTCTATGGCTCTGAATCAGGTCTATGGAATCTGATATGCCACACATATTTTCTCCATAGGTCTTTCTTGGAAGTTAAACTCATCAGCAGTGGTCTTCCCTAGTACTGATTCATGCAGGCCTACCTGGTTTTTTACTGTAAGATTTCACTCTCCTAATCACTAAGCAAAGGTTTTAAATACTCTTTTCACCCAGCCACCCAGAAACATTGTGCCTTTCTTAGGTTCCTAGAATCAGACACTTGGGTCAGTCTAAGTGTGCAATGCCAAAGTATCCTATGTTACATCTAAGTTGTCACACAGGAGAGTTTTTCAATGACAATTAAACTTCTCTGATGCAAACTGAAAAACCAAGTTTTGAAACAAATTTCTCTTGCACAGAACATATTGATCCAAGGAAGAATCCACTCTTTGCTATGTCTCGTTTCCAGAACGTGTTTCACCTTGTCATTTCAGCCTCTCGGGGACCCTAGCACTTAGCCTACCTTGATTTCTTCAGATGTTATTCCCTCTTTACACCTCCCATTTTCCTGTTAGTTGTGTTCTTCAACATTGCTGGGTTTTCCCAGTCTGACACAGGAGGAGGAGGAGGAGGAGGAGGAGAAAATGATGGATAGAGGAAGGAAAGAGGGAGGGAGGGAGGGAAGGATGGGGGAGAGAGAGAGATAAAGAAGGAAGAAAAAGAATCACCAGGTTTCAGTAGCTATAGATAAGAAAATATGAATAGCAAATGCTCCTCTAGAAGCCCTGCTTTCTCTTGAATGTATACCACTATCCTTAAATTCCCCTATGCATCTTTCCATGTTTAATCTGAAATGTACATCAGTACCTTTCCTTGGGGCCAGAGAGATGGCTCAGTGGCTCACAACCACCTCTAAGTACAGTTTGGGGGGTGGGGTCTGATACAATCTTTTTGCCTCCATTGGCACCAAGCTTGAATGTTGTGCATTTACAGGTAGATAGACAAAACACACAAATAAAATAACGTATCTTTAAAAAAAAAACTCCCCTTACCTCACTAAGCCTCAACTTTGTTTCAAAAAAGCAAATAAACAGAAGGATAGGCAAGAAAAAGAAAAGGGAAATTGAAAGGAAACAAAAGTGATGCTCATTCTTCATATAAAAGGCAGCGATGGTTTTAGCCTACTGCCCAGATTGCTATTCATACCCTTGCTTCCTCTTAGAGCTGGATCAGGCAAGTCAACATGGCAAGTTAACAATTTGAAAAGCATCAGTTAATTATAAGTGCTCCTCATATTTAGAATTTGACCTTAAAAGATACACTAAGACAGGGAGCGGGTCTAACAGCAGAGGTGAGCAGATCTCTCTGCTTGCAATGGCTGTCCATTAAGATAGTTCGTGACTCCCCGAGCTGCTGGGCTACAGAGAACCAGGGCAGCAGACTCAGCTGCCTAAGTGATGCTTACAACTTACTGCAGTGACTTGCCGGTCAATTCCACCAGCTAGGTGAAAAGACATGACTGATGTCTGCACAAGTAGAAAAGGAAAACAAACAAACAAACAAACAAAAAACATGTAAGAACAGGACTTAGGTGGAAAATAGTGTTCCAATTTGTCAGAAAATGTGCTTAATTTCATTTCTTTTGTGTGTATAAAGCCTGGCTGATGCAGTTCAACAAATCTGTGAGTAAGAAGACTCCTCCTGGTGTATAGAAGATAAATACATTTTTAAAACAAATCAAACATATGTAGCTTCTAATTTAGGCTTTGTCGCTTAATTGCGTGATTAAACTACCTGAGACTCAATTTCCTTTCCATGTCACGAGAAGTCACAACACTATACTTACAAAGTTAAATGTAGGGTTAACCTTGGGGTTGGGAGATCAGTGTGTGAAGCTTTAGCTGGGTAATTATGAGGTCCTGAGCTTAGTCTCTAGCACTCACTTAAAAAGCTAGACCTGGCCCAGCACGGTAGTGCACACTTCCAATCTCAGCACTCAGGAGGCAGAGACAAGCCAATCTCTTTGAGTTCAAGGCCAGCCTGATCAACAGAGTGAGTTCTAGGCCAACCAGGGCTGTCGCACTGAGAAGCCTTGTCTTGAAAAGAAACAACAATAACAAACAAACAAAGCTAAGCTTGATGGCACACTATATTAGCTTCAGTGCTGAGGATGCACAGACCAGTGGATACTCCAGGCTCGCTGGCCAGACAGCCTTGTTGAATCAGGGAGTCCTAAATATACATATAGATGGGATTGTGTCAGATCAAGTCCCTTTTCAGGGAAACAGAAAATGAAATGAAACAGTCCACAATGGGAGGAGTGAGTCATGCTGACCTCTCGTTGGCAATGGAAAAAGAGAGAGCATCCTATGAGGGTCGGGCTATTGGAGGGAATTTTTCTGATAGTAAAAAGAGAGCAGAAACTAGCCCAGTGCTTAGGACTTGAGACAAATGCAATGAACCTGGCAAGCAAGCCATATGCTGTTGGAGAGAGCTCAGTTTGTTAACTGAAAAACTGGAGCCAGGCAAGTGCTGTGTGGCTGGATCAGCATCAATTCAAGGACATATGGGAGTGTTGCCCAGAGGAGCTGTGGAAGGAATGTAGGAGGGAAAAAAACCACGAAGGGTCCTTGTTTCTCATTCAAAAAAAAAAAAAAAAAGGAGGTGGGATGCCCAGCTAGCTCAGTGCTCAACACAGGCAGATGTGATGAGGCTAGGACAGACAATCTCACATTTAGCTAAACAGGGCCTACTTGTGTATCCAGAAACATCTTAGACTTTTAGGTTCCACTGTTCTGTAATGGTAAGGAAAAAGAAACATTTCACTGCATAACCACACACTGAAATTTAAAACACTAGGCCACACAGTTTATGTTAACTTTTGAGTCGCTTTGGATGCTATTTGGCTATTCAGGATGGAAAAGAACATTTCAAACTCACAATGCATAATGAAGCATAACTTGATGCCTTCTAAACACTGAACAAGAAAACCATCATAACATAATGGAAGCGTGCCCTAACCAGCGCTGAGTCAGTAGGAAGCTATTTGGAAGTTCACACTGGAAAGAGATTTCTTCTTGCTTTCAAATAGATACAGAGCTCCAGCTCCACTTTCTTTCCAGAGAAAAGAGAACTTTAGTTTGCAAAGTTGAATTTTCAGAAAATCATGTAAGATTTTTTGGGGGCATAATGTACTAACCCACATTTCTCCCTAGATTGTCGATCACTTCTTCTCCATTCACAAGCTTTCTCTGGGAACCCATGTCATCCATAATCTGGGGAAATACAGCCTTGTTGGCTGTGGGCTCTTACATCGGCCACTGGCTCTAAAGACCTTAAATTCACATTTCTGCTGAGAATTAGACTAGGAAGAGTAAATCTACACATACACTTCATTTCACAATCTACTTCCCTACCAGGAGACCCGGATTGTGGTATGGAAAGTGAGAAGTTTTATTTTACCTGATTGTAATTGATAAGACATATTAATGTTAACAAAAAGTCCATACCAAAACAAAAACGAAAACGAAAAGCAAAAAAGAGGCATTTAAGCATTTTATCTAGAGTTGAACCAATAATTCTGTAACTGTGCTTTTTTTCCCTCTGATTGAACTACTAAAAAGCAAAGAACAGTTTGATTTTAAGAAAAAAAATGCATTTATTAAAACTTGTTATCTTTCAAAATCATGTAAATTTTGTATTATATTCTGTATTCTTGCTGCAAAAATAAATAATATTTTAACATTACTAATTTAAACTTATTAACTTCAGTCCAAGATCTTCAAGAGAGGTGAAAGTACTCTCATCCGTAGGAAACTTTTGAATTAAATATTACCACAGGTACTAACGGGAAAGTTACTTGAAATGTCAGGGAAGTGTTGGTGAGGGAGAGGTAAAAAGAAAGCAGAAAGTGAAATGAGGATTGAGGACTAGGCTATCCAGTGGAATTAGAGCTCCTTCTTATGAGATAGGCCACAAAGCCACCAAAGACCGCTGTGTTCCACAGGTCAGTCATTAACCCAAAGTCCAAGGGAAAGAGTGTCACCTTGTGCTTTGTTTGCTGCAGTGTTCCGTTAGCCAGAGGCAGAAGAAAATGGGCAAGGTACCATTGGTTTCAGCGAAATCTTATGATAACAATCAAAAGGCTCAAAGCTCACTGTCTTTATCAAGCCAAATCAAAGTGGCCTCATTCTTCTATTCATTCTCAGGAGACTCTGGGACTAAAAGCCACTGAGCTAAGACCTGCAGGGTGCAGAAGGGGAGGGTCAGGTCAAGATGAAAGAAAAGCAAAAAGCAATAACTGTTCTATTGTCTGCATTTTATATCAAAGGATGCTGCAGAGAAGCTGACAATTCCTTGAACTGTTCTTAGAACTGCGTCACTTTAGAAGTTATCTGCCAATCACAGAAATCTCCCTGGATAAGGTAATTGAGTAAGTAGCATTTCTCCTGTGTAGTGCTGATCTCATCTTTTGAGTATATTCGGATGCCCGGCGTCTCCCTCATAGTCCTTCAGCCCGACGGGAAGAACAAATATCTCATTAAAACTTACAATGGTGAAATAGTGGAGATAATGTCAGCACACTTTGGAAGAGAAGAGTAAAGATCCAACATTCCTGGGCACTATAAACACATAGCTAATTGATTATTTTCACAGTATGAATTGTCATACATAATTTTACACTTTATGTGAATACTAATAAGTTTGGGTTATTTCCATTGATCAGGCTATCATGTTTAACAGAAAATGTTAGTTCTTTGTAGAGAACCACTTGACAGTTGTAGAACTATTGGGAGAAGATGAGGCCCTCTGAAGTCAGAGCTCTACTTCTGATTTTATTTTCCCAGCCTCGTTGGAATGTCTATGAAGGATCTATTAATACAAAAATCTTCACCCTAAAGAAATCTTGGTCTTACAGTCTCAGATAAGCAAACTCTCCAAGATACCACTGAATAAATAAATAAATAAATAAATAAATAAATAAAATTTACTATATGCTATTTCTTACTACATACTTGCAGACTTTATAACTACTTTATAACTTTAAAAGGGTACACTTGTGAATGAGGACAGCTGGCTTCTAGCCTCATTGATTAAAAAAAAAAGCAGAAGGAAAACTCATCCAGTCATTCAAGGGGTTTTAAAAGTACCCCTGCAGACATCATAAAAACAGAAAGCTTCTATATAGAAAAGGAAACAATCAATTGACTGAAGAAACCCACAGAGTGGGGTAGAATCTTAGCCAGGTATACATCTAATAGAGGATCAATACCCAGAATATATAAAAGAATTTAAAAAACAAAGAGTCAAGGGAACAAAAAAAAAAACCAGTTTAAAAAGTGTGTGGGGGCGGAGGGGGTATGGACTTGGAGAGTTCTCAAAAGAAGAAATAAAACTGGCTAAGAACTATCTCAAAAAGTGCCCAACAGTCTTATCTACTAGGGAAACAAAAATTAAAACTACTTTGAGATTTCTTCTTACCACAATGAGTATATCTAAGATCAAGAAATCAACAGAGGATAAATTCTGGAAATTATGTGTGGAAAGAGGACCCCTCATCAGCTCTTTGTGGGACTACACACTAGCTACTCTGTAAATAAAGAATTCTCAAAAATCTAAAAGACAAATCAAAACAAGAATCTAGCCACAGGACCCAGCTAGGCCACTCCTTGGTATATGCTCACAGGACTCAGCTTCCATCCCCACAGATGCTTGTTCAGCCTGTTTACTGTTGCCGTAGTCACAAGAGCTGGGAAATTAAATCAGCCTTACTGTCCCTCAGCTGACACACGGATAATGAAAACATGGCATCCGTACACAATGGAACTCTACTCATCTGTAAGGAAAACCAAAATCACGGTCTTTTCAGGTAAATGGTCGGAACTAGAAATGATTATGCTGAGAGAGTAGACAAAATGACAAGAAAGCACACGTGAAGTGAAGAATTAGAAAGTACAGCAAATATTTGCCAACTGCAGAGAAAGAGGAAGAGGAGGGAAGGAGGGAGAGAGAGAGGAAGAGGAGGAGGTGGGAGAAAGAGATCCTGCCTTCTTATTACAATGAACTCTGGCACCAAACACTTATTGTTCTGTGATTTATAAATATAAAATTTTACCTGCCGCTTTTTTTTTATCAGCATGTACCAGGAGGGCTATAGTTACTTTCAGACACACTGAAGTGTGATGCTGTAGCTTGGATCCCATTTTCTGGCTGCTTCTTAAGTTCGTGGGATGTTTTACCAATATAACACCATTTACTGTAAATCGTACCAGGCTCGGTGCTTAGCTATCTTACATACTGTACACCTGTAGATAACACCACCACCCCAAGGGAGCAGGAATTACCATTTCAAATCTCACAGCTGAGGAAACGCAGCAGTAGAGAGAAGAAGACAGTTGCCTAATTCCCTCCTAGCAACCACCAGACTACATTTCAAGCACAAAACTCCAATAGGAATATTTAGAATCCTGCATTCCTGTCTTCCTGGGTGCTCTACCTTTCAGGTAAGGGCCACTACTCTGTCTGACATCCCTGACTTTTAATGTGACACACAGTCGGTTGCTAACAGTATCCTCGTCAAGTGCTTAGCATCGCCCAGAAAAGCATTCTGGAGGTGCAAGGGACTTCTTCTTCAACTCCTGGCAGTTGAGATTTCATCCTTGGAGGACACAGAGCACAAGGAGACCTGAGGACTTAGTAAGGGTGCCCTTTTCCTGGTTTGTTTGCCCTCGACTGCTTCTATTAATCATCTCCAAGTAATCATATTTGATATGCGTTTCTGCTCTTCCAAGAAGGGAGAGTTAATCGATGCTAATTATAATTCTCTAATTAGTTTCTTAATGATATTTTAATAGAACTACATAACACCCTGGGAATACTTTCCGATAGTTAGAAGTATTTTTCCAAATAAATTCAAAAATGCCTTGCTTGGCCTCATCTGTCCCTGCAGGAGATATTTTTTTAGTATTAATTGAGTCATCAACTCGCATTTATTTGCATCTTCCAGACTTTTTAAATTTCATTAATGTGTTGACTCTTTTTAACATACATTTCTTAGCCAAACCCATGCCTTTCACGAGATGCACTTCACTTACCTTTGAATATTTAACACAACCTCTGCCGCTTTGCAGCAGTTGGTGTTATTAGTACTATTGACCTATTCATGCATGGCCGTGGAGGTGATCAATTTTTAGTCAGACTCCCGGAGTTTCATTGTGTTAGACGTGTTTGGGTGAATGCCCTGCACCTTCCTTTGGAAAGTATCCTCCCAAATGGCACCTGCTGATGTAAGGGGCAAGGGTGACTGGGTTACTCCAAAAGCCCGTTCCTTGTTTGTATCTGCTTGGAACACAGGCGGAAACTTCATCCCCTAGGAATGAACCATAGGCCGACAGGTGACATATCAAAGTTATGAAGGACAAAATAGGCTCATAAAGGAAGACAGTGGAAGAGAAGTGAAGACACAAGTAAGATTGGAAGACCAGCTGGCTAAAGTAAGAGGAGGTTGGTGGCTCATTACTTTCCTAGCTTCGTGTGTCAAGCCTTGGCTATACAATCAATAGTTGGACATTCTATGAGTCCCCCTGTCCTTTCAGAGAACAGAGTGGCCATCATCTGTTCCACGGATAGCATGCTAACAGGCCCAAGCTGTGACAGGACCAACCTGGCTAAAAGAATCTGGATCAGAAAACTCAACTCCTGGCAGTTCCCAAAATTTGTGGACAAATGGATTGAACTAGAAATGATCATAATGAGTGAGTTAACCCAGAAGCAGAAAGACTCAAATGGTATACACTCACATATAACTAGACACTAGCCCAAGGGACATGTCCCATGAAAGTCTTCACCTACCAGGAAAGTGGGATAGATGTGAGGACATCCTTTTGGGACTCTAGGTGAGAGAATTATGGGAGAATGGGGAAATAGAAGGATCCTAGAAACCTACAAGTAGAACATTATGGTGGGCGGATCTGGGTCCAGGGATTCTGCACAAACTATGGCACCAGCCAAGGACAATACATGCAATAAACATTGAGCCGCTACCTAGATCTAGCCAAGGGACAGGACATTCTCCACAGTTGAGTGGAGAGCAGGGACTGACTTTCACATGAACTCTGGTGCCCCATATTTGATCATGTTCCCTTGATGGGGAGGCCCAATGGCACTCAGGTGAACGATAGCAGGCTACCAAGAAGAGACTTGATACCCTATGATCATATACAGGAGGAGGAGGTCCCCTTCAGTCACAGTCATAGGGGAGGGGAATAGGGTGAAAGTAGGAGGGAGGGAAGAATGGGAGGATAGAAGGGATGGTATAACCATTGAGATATAATATGAATGAATTAATAAATAAATAAATTTAAAAAAAAAAGAATCTGTATCAGGTCACAGCCACATGGACCACTGTAAGAAAAAAAATGATGTTTAAATGTAAGCATATAAAGTGAAACTTGTATTGGCATTCAGGGAGTCAGCATGGATATAGATGACTTAAGTCTGTGATGGAGAATCATATGAGCCATGGAAAGAAATATTGGTAATTAAAGGTTAGTCCCAGGCCAGAAGTTCAAAATACACAAAAGTACTAAACAATACTAACCAACACAGCAAGGAATAGATGGCTACTAAAGGCATCTACCACATACCAGGATGGTAGGCTAGGAAGCTAAATAGTTGTTATTATCTTTGGTATAAAGGGACATCTACCAAGACTTAGAGAATAAGCCAGAAGATGATAAATAGCCAGGTTGGAGAGCAGATGAGACAGGAAGTGACACAGACATATGGACATGTGACTCTTCGCAAAAAGAAAAACCATGTGTGATTTGTACTCCATACACAGTAGGCTATTTGGTCTCTGACCAAGGAATTGAGACAAGGGAGTAGACCTCAAGACAAAATTACAGCTCAGCCTTTATTCTATAGCAGGTGTGTATTGGTTTCATAAGCAATAGGTTGGCAAGTGAAGGGCAAGAGACGATCTGGTGGTGACTGTTGTCAGGAGTCCAGTGTGTGGTGGATAGTTTCTAGGAGTTTGGAGGTAGTAAATACTATGTATCAACCAGTGGGAGAAAATTAGCCAAGACAAGGCCAGCTTTCATAGCACTAGCCACTTGTCAGGGCAGAATGGCAGACAGAGCTTTATGGGGAAAAAGAAAGGACAAGTGGGTCTCAACGCATGCATGGAAACTAGTACTTCTCTTTCTATTTGAAGGCACACTGCCTGCTGTGCTTCCAAGCAACTGGCTTCCTTTATCCATCTTGAGAATAAGTTTGGTTCTCACGTCATCTGCAATATCTACCCCCTGTCTTGTTCCCAGTTCCCTTGTATGTTGGTGAACCTGCTACTTGCTGAGATATCCCATCTAGAGCAACACCAACATTGTGTTCTATTTCTAATTCCTAAGACGGAGGTCCACCCTGCCCAGACAGGGTATCAGAAGAAAAAAGAATAGATGACCTAAGCAACTAAGATAATGCGCTGTATCTGGCTCCTTGCCTTGTTGTTCTGACAAGATGCTTGGCAAAAGCTACTTAAAGGCGTGTTCTGGCTCCCAGTCTGCGGGTACAACCCACCATTGCAAGGAAGCTATAGTGCCAGGAGTGTAAGGCAGCTGGCTGTGTAGCACCCCCATTTGGGAAACAAAGAAATAAACTGTGGTGTTTCACTCACTTTCATGCATTTTTTTTTTTCAGTTCAAGCCTAGGCCGTGGAATAGGTCCACCCATATTCAGAGTGGTTCTCCCCTCTGTTGTTTAATCTCACCAGAAATGCCCTCAGAGACATGGCCAGAGGTTTATCCCCCAGGAGAGTCTAAATCCCATCAATTTGATAATGGTGGTCAACAGGTCCATAACGATTATCATGGACCTGTAAGTTAGGGACTTCAGAGAGCTCAACTTTGATGAGGTATGCATATTAGGCAGGGATACAGAAAGAAAGAAAGAAAGAAAGAAAGAAAGAAAGAAAGAAAGAAAGAAAGAAAGAAAGAAAGAAAGAAAGAAAGGAAAGACTTTGGGAAGAAACAATAGGAGACAAAGTGCTCTCTTGGTGAATAGATACAGATTTAATAAGCAGAATTTAGAAGCATAAGTCCACTGCCCTGCCTTGCTCTGTGAGGGACCAAGTAGTGGCCAGACCTGTTTCTGTCAATGCTCTTCATGATAAAGTATATCCTGTTTTCCAGCTACAAAGCCCTGTAGGTTCCAGCACCAACACTCAGTTTTTCCAGAGGTGATTTTGACCATGTCTCAGAGTTTTAATGCAAATTCATTCAGCTGGGCTGCAGACAGGCAGTTATTTATGGTACATTCACATCTATGTAGATTGCTCTAGTCTTCTGGGCAGTCAAAGCAATTGGTACCTCAGGCTTTTCATGTTTTGTCATTTTTGATTAATCTCAAGTTTTCCCATGAAATGATGCCTGTGGCGTCTGGCTCACACTCATTAATTTCTCTGACTGTATTGTATTCAGTCTTTTAGATGAGATTGTATAAATCCACAAAAAGAAGCCTCATGCAGTGTTTGGCAAAATAAGAGGTGTCTCTTGATGATCTCTATGCTCGTTTCCTCCCCTCTCAAACACACACACACACACACACACCATCACTACCATCACCACCACTACGACTTCAGAAATATCCAGGGTCTTTACTGTGCTTCCTCACTGTGTTGGTATCCAACCCTGAATAGGGACTGGTTCCAAGGAAATATATTTCTGTGTTGTGGCTTCAGTGTTGTCTTATGGTAATCGTGAAATTTACTTCATAGGGTAGGGATGGGGGATGGACAGCGGTTTGAGATGGAAAGACTTCTTCCTCAAACTCTGACCCATAATAGTATCCAGTCTGTTCTGCAGTCATAACACATGTCAAGACAAGTGACCTCTCACCTGTCTATCCTACTTTTTCTGTTTGGATTTGGTTTTCTTAATATTTAAATTTACTTAACTAGTACACAATATAAATTATACATAAAGTAGGGCGCCAAATGATGTTGGCTATATCATGTTTAAACAGCATGCCTGTCTCCCTTAAAGCTTATGGTAAAAAGGATGAAGACTTTCAAAACCCTTTATTCCAGGTTTTTGAAATTTATAGTACATTATTGTTATCCATGATCTTGCTATAGGGCAACAACACACCAGAACTTCTTGCTCCTAACTGACTATAACTTAATAACAACTGAGTGACCTTTTCCATCATTCTGCTCCCAGCTACTGCCCCAGGCTCTGATAACTATTCTATTATTAACTTCCACGAAACAGCACTTGTAGATTTCATGCTTATGTGAAATAATGCAGTACATTGCCTTCTTGTGTTTGGTTTACCTTATTTAGCATAGAGACCTCTAGAGTCCATAATGACCAAATTGTCATTTGATACTTTTGTATGCTTGAGAAATATTCCATTTATCACCAAAATGTGGTGGTATAGTTAAAATCACTATGCTTTCTTTAACCATTCATTAGATAATAGATGCTTCTCATGTCTTGACTACTGTAAATAGTGCCGCATTGACCATGCAAGTATAGTTGTCTCTTAGATACGCAGATTTTATTTCCTTTAGACCTTTCAAGGCAATTTAGAACAGTCTGACTCAACTGTCCCTTTTTACAAGGAGAGTTTTGTAGCCACTGATCTCCATGGGCAGTTTCCGTCCCCTTAGACAACAGGTCCTCAATGCATTCTCACTTTATGAAATGGAAGAATTATGCTTCCATATCACAAAGCTTATTATAGCTGAATGATCAAATTAATTCCAATTAGTTCAGATGTGAGCAGGATCTCAAATATAAAAGACTGCCTCAAGCACTTGGGGAAAAGAGTTCTAAAATGAAAATACACTGAGTTACAAGCAGAATTTTAATGTGCTACCTCTACAATCTTATTTAACAACTTCATTAGAGGGTGATCAGCAAGAATGAAATCTAAATTATGAAGCTCGTAGAAAGTAAGGTAAATGTTAAGTTACTACTTCTTTGAAAGTGAGTACACTGAGAGAAATTCCAGGAAGGAAAGACTCAAAAGCTAGAAATAAAACTAGATTGGATGGGGTATTATATAAGCATCTGACCTGGAGAGAAAGCACACTCTCGCTGCCAATTGAATTATCTCAATTCAAAGATAAGTTTGCAACAAAACACAGTAGGTCCACGACCCACTAAGCTCTGGGGCCCTGAAGAGGAAAGAGTCCATTCTTCACAATTTTAGTAAAAAGGCTATTTCTTTGATGAGAACCTGAGACCTCCATCCTTTCTGGATGCACCCATGCCCCCTCTCTTCTTAGGTGCAGTAAGCCAGCTGGCTCCAGCCACTATTCTGAGATCTGGAGACAACATCCCTGAGCATTAGTTTACCCAACCTCAAGAGAAGTCAGGGTTAGCGCAGGCTGTGAACTTGGAACGCATGTTAAAAAACGAAATGGGTTTGATCTCTGTGCTTTCTTTATGCCTGGCCCTATGGATATGATTTATTTGCTTTGGGTAGCCTGTTATTGTGACTGAAAATTTGAAAAAAAAAGTTGTAGGAAGGTTTTTGGCAGTGTTGCTCAGTATTTAAGTGAATGCTTGACATGTAAGAGGTCCTAGGCCCACTCCTCAACAATGAGAGGAAGAGGAGGAGGAGGAGAAGGGGATCAGGAGGAGGAAAATGAGGAGAAAGAAGAGGAGGAAGAAAAGGAGGGGGACATGATAATTGAGACTATAGTGCTTTATTCCAAAGGAAAGCAATTTTAATAGTGGAATTTCAGATGCTGTGATAGGTTCGTGGAAGTAGTAATTAACATGGGCAAATATCAGAGTGACTGTTTCCCCTAGAGATTCCCCAGAAGCAATTAATGTGCTTTGCCTGCACATGAGCAACTTGAGTAACTCCCAGCTGAAAGACAAAAGCTTTGCTCCATTGGTCTCTGTCAGCATCCACTATGATGACTACTTACATTCCATGGAGAAATTGGTGTCTAAAATTATCATCCAACTGTGTATTCAACTGATCACCAGCTTTCCAATGAGAACAAGAAAGCATCTGCAGTATCAACAAGGATAAAAGACAAGATGTTTGACCCTGGAGCCCTGTCCTTCAGAGGGACCTCACTGGGCAATTGTTAACTAGGGGAACCATCACAAAGCCTTTAGCCAGAAGAACCACCCTCCAGGAGGACAGATAAACAGTAAAAGTAGTTGAGAAGGCCCTGTTGGTGCAACCTCCCTAGAGTGCTGTGTTTGGGATCTGCCACCCTAGGACTCTAATTTCCTCCTGGCTTAACATGGGCCAACTTTGACTTCTACTTATTCTAGATTACAGAATACATACATATCAATAGCTAAGGAGGTTTATTTCATAAAGCCAATATGTCCAGGCTACCCACGTAAGTTGCCCACATTATCTGGGAAAATGCCTTTCTTGATCACTATTCTATTCTATTCTATTCTATTCTATAACACCAAACAATTTAATTGTAACTTCTAAGAAACTTCCCTCCTCCAAGTATACGTACTACTCAGGCACTTCCAGATTCTTGACCAGCTTTAATTATGCTTATTTCAACTCCTTCCTCTTTAACTCAAAGGAAAACTATTTCCAAGACTGTATAGATTTTAACACATTAATAGAAAGCCACCAATAATTCATCTGTGTTACATTAAAGAGAGAAATCAAAGTACTTCTCATAATGCCATTTTTCGAAGAGCAAACTCAGACTTGAATTCTCTGTTTCACTCTCCTTGTATCTTCTATGCTCTGCTTGTCAGTTGTACGGATCTGAGTCTGCCTACAGCCAAAATTGTGCATCTGTCCCTATGTCTGTGTTTCTCTGTGTGCCTGTCCTTAACAAAGAGCTCTCTTTTATTGACCAGCACAGAAACCGTCACATCAGAAAGGAACAAGCAACAATTTACAGAAACCTTTAATAGTGTTTTAAGTCACTGATTCAACTGACTCGGATAACAAACAGTATTACCAAACTTCTCTGTTTATCAAGAGCATCCAAATGTTGTGTTCAGCATTTATAGTGGATAGTCATCCTATACGATTACTTCCAGCTGCTATTTTTGTTGTTTACAGCAAATGATTATCAGAGTACACATGCACTACTAGGTGGTAAACGTTGATTATATGGGGCATCGAAGGCAAGTAAGATTGATTGTTTCATTGCTCAGTTAAAGGCAAGTGAAACAGTCAGAGTAGACACACAGGAGAATAGCAGTCTTGACTCGTAAGGGACTCGATGGTGTATGGCTAACTCAGTTGTGAAGTCCAGCTGAAGTTCCTGTCTCCTTGAGATTAAGAGAAATAATTCATTGCTACACAGGACCTTGTGGGTGAAGTAAATATCACCCTACGGTTTGTTCCCCTGTGTCATATTTCTGGCCGAGGCCAGTTTGTGAGGTCTGTCTAGAATGGAGATATTGGAACTGCCTGACACTCAGAATTTCTGTTTTATCTCCTTGTTCGTTATTATGTTTCTTTTAGTGATGCAACTTTGACTGTTCTCCAGGTGCACTTTACCAATTGATTATCTCTTAGCCATCAGCAAGAAACACATCCTCATAATTACGAACATCTTTCTCATCTCCTTATTGAGTCCCTGAACAGAGACTGAGATGTAGTTCAGCTGGTGGAGTGCATGCCTGACATGACCTTTCCTAGGGAGGTGGGAACAATGTCTATTCACCCCAGAAAGGATACTAGTGGCAGAGCAAAGAAACTATCCCATCCACTTCCATCTTGATGAACCAATGAGCTTATTGTGAGCACTTAGAGAAACATGATTGAGCAATTGCATAGAGAAGGATGAGTAATTCAAAATCACCTGCATCACAAAACAAAGTACCACCCTAGTAAGCATAGGCAATGACTCTCAAAAGCTCTACCAGTTAATTTCCACCCTAAAATACCATCGTACCCTTCAAGGTCACTTGTAGCTGTGGGAAAGGATCTGGTGAAAGAAGTAAGTGGCTGGAATCTTAGGTAAGGTTAATTACCCTCTTTGCTTTTATTTTTATAGGGGATGCTAACAGTCTGGTATCATTACCATAGGCCCAACCATTGCTGCATTCTCTTGTCACTCATCTATTTATTTTTACTTTTGGGGGTTTTTTTTCATAAAATATTTTTATTATTGTTTGATCCTTAGTGAGTTTTAGCCACTTTTATCCCTTACTCCTTCTCTCATCTCCTTCCATATGTCATACTGAAACTTTTCATCCTCAAAGGTCCACATCCTATTTTTACTGGCTTCATTGCCATAACTACAGGACCAAGGTGTCCTGTGCATCACAACAGCAACCTGATCCATGGTGCTGATGGTCACTGTGTTGGTTACTTTTTTGTCACTGTGATAAAACACCAGGACCAAAACTGGCCTGTGGAAGGATGAGTTTATTTGGCCGTTTGATTTCAGGGGGGAGAGTCTATGATGGAATAAAGGCATGCGGGTGGAGTAGGATGCCGAGAAATCATTTCTTGATTCACATGCAGGGAACAGAGAAAGCAGACGGGGGACTGGCAGCTCTTATCAACTCTCAAAGCCTGCCCTCAGTGACACAGTTTCTTCACCAAGGCTGTACCTGTTAAAAGTCCTATAATTCTCCAAACAGTGCCACCAACTTGGGACCCAGTGTTCAAACGTGTGACCCGGTGGAGGAAATTCCATAGGCAAATCACCACAGTCATGCTATACCTAAAAAAACAAAAGAAGACAGCAGTAGTAATATTTAGACATAAACGCAATTGTTCAGAAGGCATTGACAGCCATATCCTATCTACTTAATAAAACAATTGAAGTAGGTCTCCCTAAGTTCTATCATTTCCTAGCCAAGTTTTCTTCTGTAGATTGCAGTATAAATATGAGTCCCGTGCTGTATAATAAGGCTTTAATACAGCTAGAAAGTAGTTGGCTGGGTCAATAATATTCGTGCCATTGTTACACCTACAGATATATCTTGCCTGGTTTGCTGATAGGTAACCACTGGCAACAAATCTTCAACACTCTACACAGCATCTTCTCATACTAGAAATGCTAGCCAACAAGGAATAAGTATTCACCTCAGTCAGGTTATAATTTTTCCATAATCAGAGCATGCAATGTCTTCAACAGTAAGATCTTACCAGCTAATTTTCACATGCAACCATATTGGTCCATCTATATGGTTTGAAGATCCTAGGGGTGTATATATATGGACAATAATATGTAAGGACAGTAATACATGCAAAGCACTCAATGTTTTATTTGAATTATGGCTTCTGGTCATCTGCTACCGATGCAGGAGACGTTCTTTTAATTCTTTAACTTCTGTTTTATTCTTCCAGTTTCTTTTGAAATGTGTAAGGTCCTCAGCAGTTACTATTTCATCTATGCTATGAACCTTTTTTGTATGTTAACAGAATGTGAAAAGAATTTCTGAAGGTCCACTTACCATCATCCATCTGAGGCAGGGAGGAATTGGTCCTGAAACTTAGCAGCTAAGGGGATACTTTTTAAAAAGTTATCAAAGCCCAATACAAACTTAGCTTTCTATTATATACAGCTGTCCTCATGAGCCATGAGTTATCTGAGCCCTCCATTAGTCACAGCTGGTGGATTAAATAATCTCTACCTTTACAGGCTCCCACTTCCTTCAACCACACAAGACACCTTTACACTCTTGACTGTCAGGCAAAACCGAACAATGTCATATGCAGGATGTGTCTCAGCAACACTTCTGCCCCACCACACTTTTCCACCAAAGAGGCACCTCTATGGGAGGACAATTGCTCACCCACAGGATAAGCTTAGTTTTCTTTGAACTGAAACCATTTATCTCCATATCTACCTATGCTTCCCAGTGTTTCGTGTACTTTGTGGTGTTGCAATGAATTAAGACATACTAGCCTCCAAAACCAATTCATGCCCAAGCATTCTGCACACCAGTAAAGGAACAGCAAATCTGCAGGCCAAGATGAAACCTCTGGTGTTCTGCAGGCAGCATTGGCTTGCCTGTTCAGGAAGCAGGTGATGTAGGTACCATCCTAGGAGATCTCCTTCGACAGCTATGATCTCCTCATTTGTAAAGAGTCATCAGGCACCTTAATAAAACCACAAAAACTCCATAACAGTCCTGAAGTCCCTGATATATTGACTTTTTTCTTAACTTTCTTGTGAAAAGAATTTTATCAGGCTCATTGTACTGGGTATCAATTCTCCCTTCTCTCGTGCTCAGTTCTTTTAATATAAATTCTACATAATGTTTTCATCTGCATGCTTACCCTATATGTAAACTACTTTCTTGTTCTTTCTCAGCATATTGCATTCCTCAAGAAGGTATGCCACTCCAGAGAGAAAGGTGATTTCACCAGGATTATCTCCACAGACCATTTTATCCTGACTTCTCCTCTAGGCAGACAGCTTAGTCTCAGCTGTGTGTTTCTTCCTCATAAGAGTAACCACGCAACTGTTGCCACAGCATAAAGGTGTGCCATTCTGTATTGCATGGGAAGAGATACTTGGCCTGGCCCTTTGAATGTTCCTGTCTCAAATAGCTCAATTACAGTGGCTAGACTTTCCATCCCTAGTTAGGGCCATGCAACTGATTCTCCTAAATTCATCTTTTGTTCTGCTTTGTGAATACTCTCAAGGAGAGGAGAGTTCAGTCCATCCACTCTAGATAGGACACTAACAGTAGAACAAAGTAATGATTCCATTCAAGTCCAGCTTGGTGGAGCAACGAGCTTAAAGGGACTACTTAAAGGAGCATGGTTGACCCGTTACCACGAAGTCCCACCCAGCATAGCAATGGCCTCATAAAACCTTAAACTCTGTTGTCTGTCGACCTGTTTCCTGTACTCTCTAGCACGTTCCAACACCACATGCACTTGTGGGCAGGAGAGAGTGAGTGGCTGGAATCTTGGGTAATGGTCTAGTGACCCCCTCGTGTGTTTCCGTGAGAGAACATTAATAGTCTTGTTAGCGTTATCATCAACATAGGTATCACTGTGTGGTTTCATTTATGCCATTGCCATAATTACTAGATCAGGGTACTTTGTAGACCACCATGGCAATCTCTGCTACGTGGTGATAGCAGTCATATTAGGCCTATAGGAAACCATTTCAGTTTTATACCCATTCTAAGGGTCAGACACCATATGCCGTGTTGGAAGACCCAGGAGTATATATATACATGACATCTAACTTAAAGTTAGCTGTTTTCTGTTAGTAAAATAATGGAAAGGAAAACTTTGTCTTCTGCCAAGGTAGAGAAAGAGTGTTTTTACAGTAATCAAAATTTAAGTTCATATTTCAATGAAAGTGCAGATGTATAAGGATAAATGTAAAGATATTTGTAACTCAAAAATCTATTGTCAGGAAGTCACCAGAAGCGAGGAGGGTCAAAATGTACTGCCTCAAAGTATAAGGTATAATGCAGTTAGACCATAGGTGGGACCATGTTCTAAAGCACATAGAAAAAAAAAACCAAATTTTAAAAATGGTTTGAGCATGTACTTTCCTTTAGAAATACAAACAACAGCAAATCCCTACTGGAGGAGGGGGTGAGAACAAAGCCAGGCAACAAGACAATTACAGGAAGTCCAGAGCAGCACATTTGTTTGAGGCAGATAAACAACATTGTAAATGCTCTTGTGTTTAGCTGGGGCAGCATGAACTCAGGCATGAAAAAGAAAAGATGACTAAGATGCCCCAACTCTATAGTGATACAGCGACACTTTATTTTGCTCTGGTACACACAATTTCTCACCCACAGTCCTAACTTGAGATATTCATTGCCAAAATAGCCACAAAGTTCTCATTTCTATCATCTTTACCTTTAATCTTCCCTATCCTGGCATGAATAAAGCATATATCCACCACAGCTTTTTTCTTAGAGTAACCGGGTCAATAATGCTGTTTCAAATTTCTGATAGAGTTTTGCTAAGTCTTCTGCTCATCTCTATCCCCATTTCCAGGGACACAACATAGCTTTTATAACTGGTCCAATGGTCTAACCTCACTGAAGACAAAATCAAGACATCCTTATGTACAGAAAAAGCAGATGACTGTGTCCCATAAGCACAGAAAAAGCAGATGACTTTATCCCGCTACCAGCAACAACACTACCAAAGCTACAGAATAGCTCCATGACGCTTCCCACAACAACCTGAGCAGTTTTTCAGAGATGTCTGCCCAGGCAAGGGCCAAGATTCTTGCCTGTGGGGTAGGAAAAAAATTCAGCATGAACCACTATGAAGCAAATCTAGAGTTTATTAATAATGCTTTTAGTGTGCAATTAAGAACAGCGTTAATAGAAAGACACTCAGAGAAAGACTTGTACATATCCAAGTGTGATGCTTGGATTCTCAGAGAGCCACACTAAATGTGTTGACGATGCATTGTATAAGGTTTGGTGGCTGCTGAAGTCATATCCTAGGGGATCACTAAAGTGATTTGTTTTCTTCTGTTAGATTTGTGTCTCCCCTTATACTAAATGTACTGTTTCTATAGGTCACAAGAGTCAAAGGCATACAGGGCCACAGGAGATGAAAAAACGTATGTTTTTACTGTAAACAAACTATAGTCTTATATATAAGATTCCCAGAAAATGGCAGGTTCACAGGTGGAAAAGGAGGAAGGCCATATGCATGTTGGCCTTAGGGATTATTAGTGGCTACTTTAATATTTGTGTTTGAAAGAGATCTATATAAGAAAAATCTTCAAATCATGACCATATCAGTCACTAGTCTATATTTATCACAAGAATATACATCTTAGGTGCAACAGATAGATATGATTCTATAGAAAGATAAGGTAAAATAGTTAGATAAGGTCTTCAAAACCCTCAGAGACATACGGAATAAGGCATTTAAAATGTTTTTATTATTTTAAAGACTCATTGATGAGACAGGTTAACTTCTGGAAACACCCAGCCTACCTCCTAAAGTCTGGCCCAAGAACCTAGGACCACGGTATTGACTATCAGATATATGTTAATAAGAATCTTCCCAAAAATAATTACAAAAGAGACCCAAGTTTAATTTAAAATCCTTTGAATTCTCCTGTTATCAGACAGATGAATTATATAATAGGGAGACAGCCTTCAAATTATGTTCATGGCCTATTCATTCATTTTTCAAGTATATTTTTTTAATGCTTTTGAATCTGTGAAGCTCTGGGTCTGTCTTGGAGCCCACTCTTTAATTACCTACTTTGGGTCCAGTGCAATGACACATGATCTTAGCCAAAAGATGGAGGAATGATTGTGCCAAGAGTTAGGACAGACCCTGGGGAAAACTCAGAACCCCTGTCTCAAGAACATTTTATACTAGTATAAAAGGGCAACTACACACACACACACACACACACACACACACACACACACAAAATAGAACAGCTGACATTGGCTTAAATATCAATCTATCTAAATTACTTTAGTTTTTTAACTCTGGTGATGTTCCCTACATAACAGTAGCAGCTTATTCTTGCTCTTGAAGTTTAGAGATCTACAGCTCTGAAATAATAATTGGCTTGGTCATTGTCCTGTCTGGCAAATACTTGAGCCAAGACATAACCCAGGCCTTATGATCCCAAAGCACATGTTCTTGGACCAGCTCTGCACTCTGTCCTCACACTGCTTGTAACGCACAAGGTGCCACAAAGCTGAAAATGGAGAGAGCTACAGTCCAGGAGTCTGAGCCTGAACAAGAAATCAACCAATGATTTCAGGACAGGGTAGAAGAAAGCTGCCTTGGTCAGTCAGACAGCAAAGAACAAAGCTGACCCGTTCCCCTCCAAGGTGCCTTCAAACATAATTCTTGATGAAATACATATGAAGTCATTTCTTACAAGTTCCCAGTGTGTTTGCTCTAAAATTCAGGCAGTTACTGCACTACGTTTCTAAACTTTTCCAGTTGTATTATTTCCACCATAATGGGCAGAGAGGGCACACTTTAAATCTACAACCAGGAGGGCTCTGTAAAGGGGTTGCTCCCCTGTACAAGATAATGTGCATTTAATAGCATATGCTTCATCTTTCCTAGACCTCTTGTTCCTTTTCTGTGAGAAGAAAAATTAATTCACCTGGTTTCCCCTTAGGAATACACTCATCCCCTGAAGAAGAAAACAAATGTTGGTCTTAAGTGCTACCCCGCGCTAACCCATGCTTTACCAAAAGGCGAGGCCTCCCTGGAATTCCTGTTAACAATGAGCTTACTCCTTTCCTGTGCACCAAGAACAACTAAAATGAAAGTCCTTCCCAATGCCAAGGATTTTATACGGTTACGAAGAAATAGAGACAAAGGCCACTTGGCTGGTGTCATGCCATTTCATTACGCATAAATATTTGCTACAGTAGCACAGGAATTCTGTTCAAAGGAATGTCACCTTGGAGCCAGGACTTTCAAACCAGTGTGGTGACGCAGCCATACCCAAACAAATTATGTTTCTTCCTTTAAAAGTAAAAGTAAGGGCTAGAGAGATGGCTCAGATGTTAAGAGCACTGTCTGTTCTTCTAAAGGTCCTAAGTTCAGTTCCCAGCAACTACATGATGGCTCACAACCATCTTTAATGAGATCCGGTGCCCTATTTTGGGCTCCAGGTACACATGCAGGCAGAATACTGTATAAATAAAATAAATTTTAAAAAATAAATAAAAGTAATAGGACAACACAATATTAGGCTTTAATGTTGCAGAGACAGAAAATTACAAATTGACTCAATAATTAATTAATCAAGCAAATAAAATGAAATGCTATTGTTACCTCATATTATAGCTAGGTAAAAATCATTGGAGGATATTAAGTTAAACATTCAAATAATTGAGTTTGGTGTTATGTGCAGACAAGAAAAGCTTTAGCCAAGATAAAGAAGAAGAGGGTGAGTGTGTAGAGAGAGGCGGGCCAACAAAACACCTGGAACATTCTGTGATGTCCTGGCTCTTCATGCCATGAGGCCAAGAGTGGGTGGGAGCACCTCTCACCCTCTTAAGAGGACAAGCAGGCTGTTTTCCACATTGAAGACTCTGTTCAGGTACGCGCTCAGGAGCTTTGGCCCTTGCCAGCTCGTGAGCATCCATGAAAGAAAGCAGTGCACCAGATTGTCCAAAACAAAAGCCAAACCCCATCACCATCACCCCGAAATGACAGCAACCAGAGCCAGCACCAGTAATACAATAAAATATACTAAGGTAAAAAAAAAATCAGAATAATACAAAAAAAAAGAGCCCAAGAAAAGCCACACAAAACAGTTATAAATGCAGAGACACACCCATTTACACACTAAGGAATTCCATAAAAACAAAAAACAAGAAGCCATAATCTATTAAGACCTGTAGGGCTAAAAAATATACACAAATAAAATAAAAGGAAAATAATAAAACAAAAAGTCTGACATGACATCATGAGACAAGGAGCTTTGAAAGATGCCAACAATCTGGGAATGTGGCCTAGCCTCAAAGGTAGCTTGTTTTCCCACTAAGACTCCCTTAGAGAAAACTAAGGGAGTTTTCATCCGTTAAGTGGTTATCAAATGGAGGTAGCTTCCAGGTTAGGGATGGCGCGTATGTCAACTTCTCCTGTCAGATCTGTGGCCCCATCTGGTGCAGCCCCATATGGTCCTGTGCTTGCTCTCTCAGCCTCTGGGAGTCCATATGTGTATTAGTCAGGGCTTGATGTCTACAGCCACACCACTCTGAATGCATCTGTTCTCCTTTGCATGTAGCTCTTTATCTAGGGTTGTAACCTCAGGAGATTTTCCCCTTTCCCATTATCATGTCTATTGGTATTGTCATTGTTCAGGTTATGCAGCCAAATCTTTGGGTATTCCTGTTATTTCTAGGAGACACAACCTCAGAGAATCAGATGTCTCTGATTTTTATCATCTTTCTCCCCCCGCCCCCCTTCTACAGTGTTCCCTTGGTCTCATGGGCAGTTGTTGTATTGCAGATATAGCCACTGGGGCTGGGCTAGTTATAGTTTTCTGCAATAGTCTCCATTTGCAGTAAAAAGAAGCTGCTTTGATGAGTGATGGTAGCTGCACTTATCTGCGGGCATAAAGGATAAGTTTTAGAATGTAGTTAGAAATTATGCCTATCTAGCAAAGTGGTGGTGGTAGGATTTATCCTACAGATCCATGACATCACTATCCCTGGACAGTTAGCTAGGTTTCTAGAAGCAGGCATTATTTCTTCCTATTGAGTGGATCTCAAGTTAAATTAGATAGCTGTTGGTTACAGGCAAGATATGCGTCCCACTGTTACACCTTCAGGGATAGCTTTCTAATGCTCAAGTTTGTTGGGTTGTGTGTGTGTGTGTGTGTGTGTGTGTGTGTGTGTGTGTGTGTACAGTATTGAAGAGTGTGTCTTTTTATTACTTTTTCCTTATGAAATCATTCAAAATCTCCACAGAATTAAGTGAAAGCTAAAACACATCTATGTTGTGTAAGTTCATTTACTAAGAATCGGGCATGGTTTTTTGGAAGAAAATTGTTTCCTCTATTTTGTGAATTTTTACCAGTATGTTAAGGATTGTAAGCACTTTCAGCCCGGTGCCCTATCATTTGTCAACAACAGGCAATCTGCTGACAGTGTATTGCCACCCACTTGCATGTTTAGAATGAGGTACTGAAAATCTCAATTAGAGAAATAAAATAAATAAACAAAGAATAATAAGAGCTTTGAGAGGGGGTTATAGACATAATTCTTTGAGATACTAAGTGAAAACTTAGCCAAAAGCTACCAGAACCTTAATGTTCTTACACATATAACATTATGATGCAGAGTCTGAAGCTGCTGAAACACACCTCTAATTACTGCTACTGCTGGATTATAGAACAGATCATGTGGTAAAGACCTAAACCTGTCTTGTAGAAAAAATATCTAACATTCTTACAAAATAATTTTTTGTTGCACTTATTCTGCCGATAGAAACAGGTTAAAGTAGCCTAGCCAAGAAAAGCAACTTGTAAATGGCACAGACATTATTCTAACAGGTTCTCACAATATCCCTAGACTGACTCTCTACCAGATTGCAGAGTACTATTCCTGCCTCTCCAGCGGTGTCCTAAAACCCAAGCATTGATAAAGTAACATGAGACTTAGCTACCAACCACAAATTATCTCCCTCATCTGAAGAAACTCAAAATGCAAAGATGAGAGTGTAGATATCTCAAACAATTCAGAGAGTTTCATGTGTATGAATTGGAATGATATTAAGGATGACTTTCTCCTGGTAATTAGTAAATACCTGTTCAGTTCCTGCAATATAATCTACACCAGATTCATAAAAAGCACAGCACATCCATCCTACCTGACTGGATGCTATGTGAGAAAACACTAATGCCTTCACAATGCCCAACACAGCAGAAATGACAGGCTGTTAGGGACAGAGAAATAATAAGTGATCCCTATGAATGAGAGGAAAAATCCCCTATGGAGTTGCTTATGACACCAAGCAAGGCTACTGAGTAATCGTCAGTTAGGAGACAGCAGCAGTGGGCACTCACTATCTATTCAGAGTGGAACTCCACCAACCCAGGAAAACCTTCTGCAGCCCCTGATTCCCTAGGGATACGTTTGTCAGTGTTTCTCGCAGCCTCTGGTGAGTGCTCTGACAAGGTTTTATAATCTGCTAATTATTGTCTTCCTCATGAGAGAAATGCTCTTTCTGACAAGTTAAAACCTCTGCAATGAAATGCCTTCAGCCCTTCTAAGCCATGATTATAATTCGAAGACTCTCATCCAGAAAGAAGCTGCAGAGAAGTCTCACAGTCATTTGCAAAACCAGAATCTGCTGGCTCAGCAGTTAAAAGCACATGCTGCTCTTACAGAGATCCTGAGATCAACTGGCGCCCATGTTGGATGGCATACAAGTGGCTGTGATGACAGGTCCAGGGGGATCCAATGCCTCTACCCACACACAACATGAATACATGTACATAAAAGAAAGTGAGTAGCATCAAACATCGCAAGCATGATGAAAAAAGAAACCAAGCAGAAATAATAAACCCAGAGCTGGTGTTATGGCCTCTCACTTGATATGGTCAAATGGAAAGTAGAATGAAGATAAAAACAGAGCAAAAGATAAAGGCAAGAAGTGAAAATCTAAAAACAAAACAAAACAAACCCAGGAGAATCCATACAGCTTACTTTCCATAAAAGGAACTATAGTCCTCCTAATATGCTATGAAGTATCTGTTTCTGTTTTGTTGAGACTGTTTGGGATCTGTTTTAAAGCTAGAACTGCTGATCTGGAGGCTCCCCATGACCCTGCCATCCCTGGCTCCTGACTGGGTCAGTTCAAAGTGCAGGACTGAGCCTGCAGTGAGGGGGAAATTAGGAGGCTTTACAGGAGGAAGAAGGTTGGGTGTAAAACATTGCAAAACATCATTTCCTTTGCTGTCCCTGTGCTTCATGCTTCCAGTCTCAAGTTAATGGAACAAGAGGTTTGCATATAGAGATGGTGGAAGTGTGGGATGCTGCCTCCTTTTCTTTCCAAAGTGTCTGTTACTAAAGGTGTAAGGAAGAATTCTCCCTCAGAAAAAGAAGAGGGAGAAAAAAAGGAAGGAGGAGAAGAGGAGGAGGAGGAGGAAAAGAAGGGGAAGAAAAGGAAGAAGAAGAAGAAGAAGAAGAAGAAGAAGAAGAAGAAGAAGAAGAAGAAGAAGAAGAAGAAGGAATTTCAAAACTCTACAATAAATTCACTGAAGGAGATCCAATCATTTGGGAGCTGAGGGGTGGGGCATTTCCTAGGGAGCTCTGTGTATAGCCCTAATTATCAGTGTTGATGTTGCACACATTAACATCATTAAAATCAGCAGGAGGGAGACTTCCTCAAGAGCCTCATGATGAGGAGAGATTAGTAGCAAATATTTTCCTCTCCACTGAGGTTGGTGTAAAAAGCAGAATTAGTCTATGCCAGAATAAGATTTCTGCTAAGAACGGATAAGCAAAATAAGCAGCATTTATTAAGCCAAGGCAGAGACCTCACAGCCAGAAAACAAACAAACAGATAGCCATGAGGTATTTATGCCTATAAAATGGAGCCCTCCGTTATGTACCAAACAAGTATTCAATGTTGTGATACAGTGAGAAGCTCACACTGTATTCTAAAGTTCAGCATCACAAGGTCTCCTTAGCATCCTCCTTGTGAGAAAGCAGCCTATGCAAATGAGCACTATGTAGTAGAGTAGACTAGGATTCAGTGACTGTGTATATGCATGTGTGCACGCGCACACACACACACACACACACACACACACACACACACACACACGCACGCACGCACACTTTTTTAAAGTAAGAAACCCCTCTTCTTTCCAAACAAAGTATACACATAATCCATCCCTTCCAATCTCTTCGCGAGCTCTGTAAGGTTGCTGGAAACCTGGGAGAGCAGCGATACTTGGCTGCTTGGAAGTAAGACATGGTCTGTTTCCTTGGAGACACCTCTCTCACAAATGCTGTCTCTGCCCTGTTCTTTCTGGTGTGATATGCCTTAGTTCACTTACTTTCTTTTTCTTTGAGATTATAATTTAATGATAGCTTAAAAGTGGATTATTATGTCTCCTTTTAGACTAAAAAAGCAACAACAAATCTCAAATATTTTACATTGATATGGATTATTGTATATTAATAGAAATTTAAGGTTACTTTGTTCAACTCTTGCTTACTGTATTGTACATATGCAGCTCATTTTAAAATGTAATGTAAAGTTTTACTTTTATGAAAGCTACTATTGCAAACTGTTTAGGATAATTGGAAATGCAAGTTAGTAGTTAGTCACCTATAGATAATCAAACTTGTAGTCATGTTAGGTACTAGTTTGGTTAATTACAGAACTAAGCTTTATTTAGTCTCCTGTATATATTTTCAAAGTTAAGCAGTTAATAAATAGCTAGAAACAAGCAACATTTGTCTATTCAGATACATCATAGATAAACCATAGAAAACCATAGATAGATGGTCTTCAAACATTTTAGAGATCTACAGAATGCGGCATTAAAGATGTTTTAATAATAAAAAGCTTTTCTAACAGGGAGACACATCTGATCCTGGCAGCACTCCCAATCTACTTCAAAGAAAAGGAGCCTTCACATGGAGTTTGCTTCAAACATGACAAAGCTAGCCACTGGCCAAAGAACTGTCCTTACCTCAACAGTTGACAGTATGCTCTCCAAACTGCAGACAAGCAAGGTAGTGGAAAATCAACTGTGTAACTTTACAGAGACAAGATAGACCAGGCCTTCAAAATTCCTGCTTCACAGAAAAGTCTATCAGATATTCTGGGCCAGAAGGCTCAAGATTGGATGCCCCAATATTACAGAGGAATCTTCAGTGATTATTCAGGCATCTCTGTCATTTCTATAGTTTTTGAAGCGGCTTGCTCTACACTTTCTGTTTACTCAGGTAATATTTATCCTGCTCAGGTCTCTAACTGGGTTAACAACTAAATAGTCTTACAGTTCACATCATTAAGATTAAAAACATAAAAGCTTAAGTTGTTTAGGATTCTACAAAATGTTTTAGGGTCTAAAAAGATGTTTTTAGCGTGATAAATGCAACTTATGATAATAAAGAGATTTAAGTACAGAACTTTGGACTCATCAAGATAAGATAAATAGTGAATACTTTCTCTAATATTGTCAAATATAAATGGACTGAACACTGTGAATATAATGTTAATTAATGTTAGATTAATAATAAATAGTTTATTCATGTTAATAATAATTAATAATAATTTATTAGTGTTAAAGAAAAGGCCATTTTTGGACTAAAAGGGGGAAATGTATTGAGAATTTTGGTTTCTTTAAAACCCAGTTATGTTATACTATAATGTGTCTCATGCTCTGGCAGAGACATGTTTTTTTGCCAGATGCAGATAGTTTACTTCTGGGAACTCCTGAGATGGTGTAATTGGGAGAGCTCTGTGGCAGCTGCTGCTAGTCCTGCCTGGCTGCTGTTAGTTCCTGCTGCTGTGTTTGCTATTGCTGGGTTGCTGGATGGCTGGGTTGCTGGACTGTGGCATTGTTGGATTGATGCATTGCTGCACTGTTGGATTGTTGGATTGCTGTGCTGCATTGTTGGGTTGCTGTGCTGCACTGTTGGATTGCTGCATTGCTGCACTGTTGGATTGTTGGATTGCTGCATTGTTGGACTGCTAGATTGCTGGATTGCTGGATTGCTGGATATTCTGACAAAGAAAATTGGACTTGCTCCTAAGAAACCAATGACCCTGATCAGCAGTAAGTAGTTTTTAAAAGTCTACATCCCCTTTCCCCCTCTAACTGTCTTTCTTTCAACTTTTCCAATTGCTCAGCCATTCTTCCAGCCTTTTAAAAAATGGAATACAGGAAGAAAGCAAAGAAGAAGAAATTTAAAAATCCCCTCAGGGAGCAAAGTCGGAGAGAACTCTTCAGCATCAGTCAAAGTAAAGTTCTCGTTGATGTCCTGATACAGAGTATTCATTCATTTATTCCCTGCCATCTCCTCTATGGCATTGGAAACCAAATTTCCCATTATGCCTGGTCATGTCGGGTCCTATTTGTAGGCATATTTTTTAAGCTGTATTATCTGGATTCTTTATCTGCCACAATTCTCCACACACTCTCTTCTAACACCTGCCCCCAACTAATTGGAAAATTAGGAGTGAGCTGCTTCCGGCTTTGTTCTTGCTCAAGACGATTTTGGGGCAAGTCTTTTGTGAGTCTATATGAATTTCACATTTTTTTAAAAATCAGAGGCAGGAAGATATCTAAGTTCATGGCTATCCTGGTCTACATAGTGAGTTCCAGGACAGCCAAAACTACACAGAGAAACCCTGTTTTGAAAAAAAATTTTTTTTAATTAAAAAAAAAGTCATTTTACTATTTCTGTAAAACTGCCCTTGGGATTTTTGATAAGAATTACATCTATAGATTCCTTTGGCTAGTATGGATTTTTATCTTCTGATCTATAAAATAAATGTTTGTTTGCTCATAAAATTATTTGGGTTTTTTTTTTTACTAGTACTTATACTAGTAGTCAGTAGAAGTCAGAGTCTAACTTCCATAGTTATATTGATTGTTAAGTCTCCTTCTCTCTCTCTCTCCTCTCTCTCTCTCTCTCTCTCTCTCTCTCTCTCTCTCTCTCTCTCTCTCTCTCCCTCTCTCTCTCCTGTCAGGATGCTTCATTCATCTCCTGCAGACAGCCTGTGCCATCTACAAATACCTTATAAAACTACAGCCCTTAGAACAACATGCTACCAGTATAGAGACAGACAAATTTACCCTTATAATAGAACAGACTTCACACATGTACCATCAATTGACCTTTGAACAAATGGTTGTAGGAAAACTAGCGTCCACACATGGAAGAATGACATTGGGCCCTTATCTCATTCCATCCAGAGAAATCAACTCAAAATGGGTTAGGAACACAAAAATATGAATGGATAAAATTCTTAGGAAGGTAGACATTCATGAAGTGATTTGAGCAATGAATTGATTTACTTTACTTAGTAACCATGAGAAGCACAGGAAGAAAGTCCAAGTGAGATGAGTAGGACCACATCAAACTTAATGTCTCGGACAACACAGGACAGCACCAATAGAGAGAAAAGGCTACCTATGGAATATGGAGAAACACGCAATAGGAAAAGAGTACATTAGGCTGAAATTCATCATGTTCCAGAGTGAGATACATATGTTCAGCATCATATAACGTTATTTAAAAATTATCTTAACAATTTTGTAATTGATAACTGAACTCTGCTATTTAATACCCACTATACCCAGACTGTGCTTGTAGCTTAGGTTACGACACTAGACAAGATGGATTTTTTTTTTGTCTCTTTGGAATTTACAGCTTAGAGAAGAGCAAAACCTGCTACTCAGGGCTAAGTGCACAGTGGTTCAATCAAGGAAGGATGACTGATAATGAAATTGAACTATCCATATTAACTGGAGTCTTCCATTAATCTACTCTGTGTTTATATCTGCTGCATACACAAATACCATTTGCACTACAATTTGTTGCAGATAGGTTACATAATTTTTCAGTGGCCCATGGCATTCAGTGCAGGACCACTGTGTGGTCCTCTGAGCAAAACAAGCCACAGAACAAAGGTGTCTATAAGTACCTCTATGCTGTCCGCATTAGAGGGGAAAATGCCCTGTGGATGAATTTCTGATTGAATAATTCCCTTTTAAGTGATGTGTGACTGTCTGAAGAGGAAAAACAGCCACAACTAGACTGGAGGTTTACAAGGACACTTCCTCCCAAAGAAAGCAACATCTGGGCTGATAGAGCTCAGTTAGTAGAGTGCTTGCTTAGCGGGCACCAAGCCCTGGGTTCTACCCCAGCACTGCAAAGCTCACAGACCAGGTGTGGTCACCTGTAAGTGCTCAGAAAGGCAAAAGGATTGGAGTTCAAGGTCATACTCTACACTGAATGTTTGAGGCCACCCTGAACTAGAGACTCTGTCTCAAAAAGGAAGAACAAAAGGAAGGAGGAAAGGAAGGAAGGAGGGAGGGAGGGAGGGAGGGAGGGAGGGAGGGAGGGAGGGAAGAAGCAAAGACATAACAACCAAGGGAGTTCTGGGCATGGTGATGATTCAGAACAGTAACATCAGCACTTAGGAGGCCAATGCAGCAGGATCACAATTCAAAGCCAGCTAGGGCTATGTACTAAAGACCTTATCTCAAAAGACTTAAAACAAAAGCAACAATAACAACAAAATGTAGCATCCAAGAGGTAAGAAGATGAATGGGGACGCATGGCAGGGAGGCGTATTCTGTTGCTGTGGCCAGTATGTGCAGTTATTGTGGGATCACAGGAGACACCTGCCAGTCATAGTGCCGCAGTCCATGCGATCCACCCATTGTGCTGGAAGAAATGGTGGGTTAACACTGGGCTGTCACCAGAGTGTTGTAACCTGTGTTAAAGATTTAAGGCTTTCTCCAATGGGCACATAATACTTCCAAGAATCTTAACACAGCAGCGACAGTCACGTTTTCTAATAGAGAGACGAATGAAAGGGAACATGGCTGAGAACAGAAATCCAAGACGAAAAGGATAGTGTTGAAAATAGCAAGTGATAATAAGAAGAGCAAATACTGGGAGGGTAAAGATACGAGTGGAAAATGGAGCTGGCTTCACCATTGGCTGAGTGAAGACCGTGAAAGAGGAAGGAACGAAGGCAAGGATATGAGCTGGGCATCAGGATAGTGAGGGAAACCACTTACTGGGATGTGGAGTGAGGAAGCCAATTTCCAGAGGTGATAAGATAGTCTATTTTCAGTGTGAAGGATTTGATTTGCCTATGATATATGTGAGTCAAAATGTCTGTTATTTGGGAAGGAAAACTGGGCCAGAGCCCATCTGCACACAAATGAATAAAAATGCAGTTTTCAGAGATATAGAAATTGCTAGCATTGGATGGTGAGTTCAGAAGCCTAGGAAATTACTACAGGGGGCATCTGCTGGAGAAAGACTTAGAAAGCACAGCAAAGTGGCAGGTGGTTTATGCGTACTCACCGTACAGCTATCTGGACCTGAATTCAAATCTCCAGTACCCTGAAAAGGCCAGGAATGACTATGGTGCCTGTGACCCCAGTACTGGAGGGACGGGGGCAGCATGTTGCTAGCCAGCCAACCTAGCCAAAATGCTTCACGTTCTGTGGGAGACCCTGTCTCAAGAGAATAAGACTGGAGGGATGGAGCAGGATGCCTGATGTCCCCCTTTGGCCTCCACAGACACCAGACAGTGTCTACGAGCTACAAGAAAAATCAGGAGAATACTCTGTGAAATCCATGAAATAGATTATATTCAGGAAGTCAAACCAAATAAGGTTTGAATGATGTTTATTGGATTTGGCAACAAGAAATTGGCCAGTCGGTCATTCTGGAAAGAGGAATGAAAGGGAGAGAAGCAGACTACAGCAGGCAAATCCAGAACCATCAGCTCCTTTGTTAAGACACCGAGGCATGCTCTTCTGCATCTACAATCCTAGCCACCCTGGAGGCAGAGACAGGAGGACTGGCTGAGCCAAGGAGGAGTTCTGGAACAGCACGGGCAATAAAGCAAGACACTTCCTCTCCTAGGAAAAACAAGGGCGCACACAATATTAATCAGTGATAAAAATTAGAACGTTCATGTTTCATTAATGCCTGCTCTGAGTGTGTCACAGGGAGTCAAATAGGAATGTCTACAAGTTCAACCAAAAGCCCTGACAACAACATGGTGCTTCCTGCCATCAGAGGCTTTAAGAGGGTCAATCCCCTGAAGTGCCAGCAGGTGGGGATAATGTCACAAAAGATGAGGGACAGAATGGTGGCCTGTTATCACCAATATGCAGAAATAATGTGAGCACATATGTCACAGTTGTCACATTGCCTCTTCAGGAAGCAGGCTCCCTCCTGAGACTGAACTAAACTGAACAACTGTGCATGTGCTTTTTGTGTGTTTATCCTCAAGCTAATTTAAGAAATGAAGTTAGTAGTTGATAATTAACAATAAATATATTAATGAAAAGAAGACAGAAATTCAACAGAACACCCTTCCTACCTGCCAAAACACAGTGTGCTTCTGGGAAATAGCTAAAAATTTAAATTTAAATTTAAACTAATTTTTGGGAAACCCCTGATCACACTGGCATTTATAATCAGTGGGATCTAATTTTTTCACAGGAAATATTGGTATATTTTTTCACAGTTCAAAACATTTATGATAGTACTTATTCAAATTATGTTACAGCTTTGATTAATTCTAAAATTTTTAATTGGATTGGCCTATCTTTTTTTTTTAAAGTACAGGGTCTCATGTAACCTAGGATAGCTGAGGACTTGCCTGAGGATGGCTTTGAACTCCAGATGCCACACACACACCCCCTTTATCCCTTGAGTGCTAGAATTGCAAGCTTGTGCCCATGGCTGGTTTTATGTGGCACTGGGTATAAACAGGGCTTCATGCATGCAAGGTAAACACTCTACCAACAGAGCTGCAAGCCCAGTCCCAGAAAGATCACACTTACAAAGTTGTTTAATATATTAGCGATATTTAGCAAACAAAGAAGGATTCTCTATAACAACAGCTGAATCACTGAAGATACATTCTCGGACTCAGAGAACCTTTGTTTTATATGGGATTTTATGTAAAACTTAGGCATACTTTAAAAAAAAAAAAGTCTTCCTACTTGGCTCCAAATTTTGGAAATAACGATAGGAAGAAAACTGGGATTATTTACGAGGGATTTGTTGGTTTGTTGTATTGCTCAAATGGTTCTTATACAATTTAGTTTTCAGGATAGCTGGCTTCATAAGAGTTGGAAAAGCTGATCTATAATTTATACATATTGGTTTGTTGGCTGGTTCAATAGATGAATGTTCAGGGGTGGGAGGTTTGTTTGTTCTCCTCTTAAATTTAGTCTCTCAGTTTACAGGGATATTTGAATAAGATCATTATGGGTAACATTTATGAGGGGAAATTTTCTAAAGCTACTGTGATTGAATGACTAAAATTATTGCCTAAAATAGTTTTATATCATGTATAGTATGCCAAGCATCAGGCTTGGTCGCACACCCTTAGAATTCCAGCACCTGAGAAATGTGGCAGGAGAATCAAGTCAACTTGAGCCACATAAAGAGTTGAAGGTCAACCTAAGGTACAGGAGGACCTTTCTCTCTGTCTCTCTCTGTCTCTCTCTCTCTCTCTCTCTCTCTCTCTCTACACACACACACACACACACACACACACACACACGTATCTACTTTTTTAGAATTCATCTTCATTTTTACAACAGAGTACACCTGTTCCATATCCATAAACCCAGTTTTCCTGACTGAATTCTTAACTAAGAGCCTGGGCACAGAAAGCACTCCCAGAGAAATTAATAGAATAGATACAAGATAATAATAATAAGATGAGAGTTTCTAACTAAATTTCTTCTTTAAGACAAATTATTCCTGAATACTAAACACCCCAGTAGCAGAAAGTCTTGCTAAGCGTATATGTTGACAAGTTTTTCAGACTCTCTTATCTGATTTGATGTGCAGCTTCATTTCCACTTAATATAAAAGCCACCGGTTCCATCCATGCTGTTCCAGAAGACAAGACTCTGTTTATCTATGACTGAATAGTATTCCATTATGCAAATGACCACGGAGCATAGAATGCCTGAGTTCAATGAAGTAGGGATCAAAAATTGCCTGTGTGCCCTGGAAACTCCTAAAACAGGAGCACAGAGTATTCTCCAGGCCAGCTGCTGCTCCGATCTGCTTGGTCAAACATGGTAATTATGTGGAACTGGGTTAATGAGGCTCCTGCCAACCAACTGGTGGACATTTCATTACATCTAGCTTTCAAGGAAGGTGAAATTATACCGATGCAATTGTAAAGCTAAAATGTGGCTTTCCTTTTGCTTATTTGGTAGGTTATGTTTGGTCTTCTGTGGGCTTTCCTCTGAGAAAGAGGCTTTCTACCTTGCAAGACAGACCTCAGACATTGTAGCTACACTTTAACGGTACATAAGAGGTGCTCAGCTCTGAAATATTTATATAAGCATTTAAGACCCCCCACACACCCCTAAAATGATGTCAGTGTGAGACGGACTCATTCAAAGATAGGTCAGAAAAAATGTTACACACATTCTGCTGGTCTGCTCTCTGTCAGAAAACACTCTCCCATTCAAAGGGCTAAAAAAAGAAAAAAAGAAAAGAAAAGAAAAAAAAGCTAAGATCCTTTCAGCATCCAGGCATTTAGCAGCAGCAGCACCACCACCACCACCACCACCATCACCATCTTGGTGACTTTGCAGACTATTTGTCAGTTGAAGAAGATGCTTCTCATGTTGCCATTTACCTAAAATGTTGCCATTCATGTATTGTGCAAGAGAAGCAATTTCCTGAAGGATTCAGGAGAAAAAAAAAAGATAATTTTTGTTTCGTTTCAATGGAGCGAGGCTTGAGGCTACAGCTTTTGAGGATATTAGCACAAAACCATTTTCCCAACCACCTTCTGTTCTTTCTAAATGGGCTTTGAATGTTACAGCCTGTGGAAGCTGAGGTCGCTTTCAGAGGAGGGAGCAATCAGAGCAGTCTAATTCTATACCATTCCATCAAAGGACTCATTACTTGTATTTAAAACTCTAGATAAGTGAGTGGGAAGGGAGGCTCGCAGTGGTCATGAGGCAGCCAGCTGCTGGAGAGGCCACAGATGGGAGCCTGGAAGGGATCAAGAGGTCTCCTGAGCAGAAGCAACCCTGGGGCCAATCAAAAGCAGCAGAATTGAGACCAGAAAGGTCTCACTCTGTGTGGTGAAGAATTCTTTCTGCATTCTGAAACAGATCACATGGTTTACCATTTGTGTGGAACCACATGGCCACCCATTAAAGAACAGAGTGATAGGAACCCTGAGTACGGCTTATAGCAGTCATCTGCCATTTAATGTACTTTTACTGTTCTATTAAAAACTTTAAACTGTGCGCTCTAGTTTTGCAACACTTCAGTGTGCGCATACATGGTATAAGCTTAAACCAGGTAAAAAGCATCTGTCTCCTCAGTCTTTCCCCATCTCCCCGCCCTCATTTTCATCCGCTCTCCTTCTCTGAGAGAGGTTTTGCTGTGTGTCTTGGGTGCCCTTGAGCTAATAGAGAGCTGCCTGCCTCTGCCTCCTGGGTGCTGGGATTAAAGGCATATGGCACCAAGCCCAGCAAGATGTTAGTTAGCTTCTTTCTGTGTGAAATATACAGCACATTACTATAGCTTAGGCCACGTTACAGGGAGACAGCACAGTAGGACTTCTGGCTCCCAGCTGTGACTTCACATCCACTAACGGCCCATCCCCCATCTCTCTTGTCTTCCAGCTCTCTGGAGCATCTAGAACGCACCATTCTACTCTCAACTTTTCTGAGACCTTTCTGTTTTGTTCTGTTGGTTTGTTGGTTTGAAGACTCCACAAGTTAGATGAGACAGCGCTTACTTTTCTGTGCCTGGCTTATCACAATGGCTTCCGGGTCCCACCTATCTAGTTCTGGGCTGCTCATTTTCTTACGTACGAGTAGTTTGCCACTGTAGGTATGTGGTGGGGTTTTTTTTTTCTTTTTTTTTTTCTTTACCTTAATAACAACTTATCGGGCTTTGACACCACTCAGGATGTTTCAGTCATTATTGTGAGCATCTTAAATATGTTAGTCTGTGTACTGTCCACGGCAGTCTTATAAAATAGTTTTGTTTTGTTTTGTTTTTTCTTTTTAAAGATTTGTGTATAATGTACTTATTTTATATAAAAAGAGGAATACATAAGACAGAATAGCTCCCATGCTCCCTCCTAGAGAACTTCCCTTTCCTGGACCATCTTCAGAGAAAGCCACCACTCCCTTTCCTGCCATGGAACTCTATCCTGTCAGGGAGTGCCGTAACATGAAGGGCACAGTGTGTGGTCTTCCTTATCTGGATTCATTTGTGCAAAGTACTGTTTTAAGCATCATCCACATTGTATATGGCCTATGTCAGCACATTAACATTCATTCTATATGATATAAATAGTTAAGTTCTATAAGCACGCTATAATTTGTTTTCCTATTGACTGTTTTCCTATTGATGGGCAACTACACTGTTTCCTGTCTTGAGGTATTATAAATGAAGCTTACATCAACACTGCTACACAAATCTTTTGGTGCACATTTGGCTTAACTGATCTGGAATTAGATCTGGAGCCTTGACCTAAGGTTGGCTTGTCATGACATATACATTCTTCTTTTTCATCTTCATTTCCCCAAAATTTATCTTTGATATCTTTTAACATTTCCACCAATCTATGAAAATTTCTGGTAGCCCACACCCTTGGCAATATTTCATTTTTTGGCGCTTTAAAATTCAGTCAGTCTTAAATTTTTATAGTGGTGTTGCATTTTATCTTAATTTATATTTCCTTTATAAATAGTAAAATTGAGCTAATTATTCCTTTTACTTTTGAGGTTATTATATAATTACACCATTTCCCCATTTCTTTTCCTTCCTTCAAACCCTCCTATATGCACCTCCACGCTCTCTTTCAAATTCATATTTTTTTAAGTTAATTGTTGTTAGGTACATATATGTATATGTACTTATTTGTTTACTGGCTGTTTTAGTAAATTTGTTTAATTAGTTTACTGATTTTTTTCACCTGGAAATGCCTCTTGTTAATAACTTCTTCTTAACAGCTAAAGAAACTATAAATCAAGTGAGGAAAAAGTCCACAGAGTGAGAGAGACTATCAGCCAGTTATATGCTTTACCAAGGATTCGTATCCAGATTTTATGAAGAACTCAAAAAGAAAAATGAACAACACGTTTTTTAAAACGGGTTTGACATCTGAGCACAGGGTTCTGAAAAGAAGAAATAAAAACAGCTAAGCAATGTTTATCATCCCTAGAAATTAGGAAATTGCGAATCAAAACAATGTAGAGATTTGATCTTACTCAGAATGACAAAGATCAACAAACAAGTGACAAAAATGCTGGCAGGGATGCATGGAAAGGGGAGCCCACATTTACTGACACTCTAGGAAGAAAGCATGGAGAATTCTCAAAATACTGAAATTAAATCTTACCAAATGATTTACTGTATCGCTCTTTGGCATATACCCAAAGGACTTGACATCCTATTCCACAGACACTTGCTCAAACATGTGCACGGACGCTCTATTCAAAATAGCTAGAAAATGGAAACAATACAAATGTCCTTCAACTAATAAGTGAATAATGAAAAAATAAGTGAATAATGAAAACATAATATATCCATTATGGAGTGTTATTTACCTATAAGGAAAAATAAAGTTATGAACATTGAAGCTAAGTGCGTGAAACTAGAAAAGATCATAACAAGTGAGGTGACAGTGACCCAGAAAAGTCATAAGGAAACATACTATTAACAACCTAAAAATAGTTATATTATGTGCAAGTTGATACATATATTTTTTTTAATTAAGTTTTTCTATCTGGACTGACAATGCTTTCTCCAAGAGTCAGAGACTATAAAACATAAATCCAATAGCACATATGAGGAGCCCTCCTTTGAGTTGTTGGTCAGAGTTGACCGAGAAAGTCCTACAACATTACAGGCTATTGCTGTTGCACTTGATTGTCTCCCAGAAGTGAGAGGCAAGTCCCGATTGCTAAAGAGACCATGCACTTTAGGCACAAGTCTCAGAGGACCAAAGGACCAAAGCTGGACCTGAGCTGAAAGCCTCCTTCTGAAGGACTAGCTCTCATGGTATCAGAAGGCATGAGACAAGCTTCCAAAAAAGAAAGAATTAACCAATAATGACCAGCATGGCACGTAACCCTAAGGTGCATAGTCAATTATGTTGCATTCCTTTTTTTTTTTTTTTACAAGAATGCCAGAGGTCATTTAATTTGATAGTTTGGTGTGTTCCCTTCTTGTTTTTTGTAGATAGTCACTTCTGTGAAAAAAGAAAAAAAAATTGGGCTACTTTCTTCTGAGTAACTTGGTGGTAATCAACAACTCTCTAATTGGACTTAAGAAGAAAGCCATTTGAGTCTTTCTGCTTCTGGGTTAACTCACTCATTATGATCATTTCTAGCTCAATCCATTTATCCACAAATTTCGGGAATTCCTTGTTTTTAATAGCTGAGTAGTATTCCATAGTGTATATGTACCACAGTTTCTTTATCCATTCTTCTACTGATGGACACTTAGGCTGTTTCCATGTTCTGGCTATTATGAATAAGGCTGCTATGAACATGGTTGGGCAAATTTTCTTGTTGTGTGCGGGGTCCCGCTCAAACTAATGCACCAGCCAAGGACAACACAGGCGGTAAACTTTAAACCCCTACCCAGATCTAGCCAACGGTCAGAACATTCTCCACAGTTGAGTGGAGAGTGGAATATGACTTTCTCACATACTCTGATGCCTCACATTTGACCATGTCCCCTGGAGGGGGAGACCTGGTGGCACTCAGAGGAAGGATAGCAGGTTACCAAGAAGAGACTTGATACCCTATGAGCATATACGGGGGGGGGGGGGGGAGGTAATCCCCCTCAGGAACAGTCATAGGGGAGGGGAATAAGGGGAAAATAGGAGGGAGGGAAGAATGGGAGGATACAAGGGATGGGATAACCATTGAGATGTAACAAGAATAAATTAATTTTTAAAAAGTACCAAAAAAAAAAAAAGAAAGAAAGAAAGAAAGAAAGAAAGAAAGAAAGCCATTCCTGGTACTAGAAACCCAGTCAGCTTTGCAGGGCTACTGAAGTCATGGATCTTGGAGGAGGAGCTATAACCACCACTTTACTGAACCAGAATGCTCCCTAACCACATTCTACGTAGTTCCCTTATACTCACAAGGAAGTGTTGTTCACATCCCTTACCAAGTAAATTTAATCTTATAGCAGACAGACCATTCCTGAAAACCACAGCAAATCAAATTGCGAAGGTGTGGAGTCCGGTCCCAGGTGAAACATCTACAACCTGATGCCTGTACCTAAGGGCTCAGGAAACACTGCAGAAGAGAGAGGCTGGAAGATTGTAGGAGCCACAGGAACAAGGAGTTTGCTCTAAGACTGTGTCTCTCAGGAATGTCAGAAGCTGCACCCATTAAAGTCTCATCAGTGCAGCTCCCTAAGCACAGCATACTACTGCAGTTGGAAGAAAGAGCCTTGAAGTAGACGTTTTTTAACTGTTTGCATGACAACAAACAGATTTCCTGCGAAGGGAGGAGCAGGGAGGCAGAAAAGCACTTAGAAGCAAAATAAAATTTAAAATTCCATTAAACATGAACAAGAACGTGTTGGCTTCTGGTCTCTCATCTCCTAACTTCTTAGATCTTAGGGGTTTTGCCTTTGGGGATGTCTGTCGAATCCTTAAAGCCAATCTCCCTTCTCTGGGAATAAGTTTAATAGTTTCCTGCACTAGATATCCCCTTAAGATGCTTAACCATCTAATTCTACTGATCCATATGAAACAAAAACGAGAACACATTGGAATAAATTTCATATACCTTTTATTATTGATTAGATACAAAAGCAAGAAAGGCACCCAGCTAACTAAATAAACTCTGCCGTCCTTTACAAATAAGCGACCCAACATAAGTGGCCATGTGTAGAAGTAACTGTTTGGCATTACTTCACTGGTCTGGAAATCAGGGCCAGAGGATTCACAGCACCCAGTAGCTATCATTGCTTGATAATCAGCACAGTCAACTCAAACTCCGG
Source organism: Acomys minous (assembly GCF_964271855.1). Classification (NCBI taxonomy): domain Eukaryota; kingdom Metazoa; phylum Chordata; class Mammalia; order Rodentia; family Muridae; genus Acomys; species Acomys minous. Next base: position 104,186,436 of record NC_140492.1, on the reverse strand, counting down.
AAACTCTAGGTGTTTGGTTCTTAGGTAACATTCGTTAATCAACTTTTCCTTTCATTAGACCAAGATGTAACGTTAAAATAATGATTTGGTTGTTCTGTGGTCTAATCTTGATGTGACAAGTACTTAATCTTTATTAGCAGGTTTTTCTATGCTTCCTCTTGTGGCCTCGTTAGACCTAAATAGTGTCAAACGTTTGTGCACCAAAACAGAATTTCTTTTTGTTACTTGACTGCATTTCTAAGCTTTGGAAACGAGTGCTAATTAGCTAATTATATCAAGACCACCTCTGAGAATAAATCTAAAAATGTCCTGTTGTTTTTCAGAATCTCTCAGTAGCCTCTCATCTTATCTTAGGCCAAGTAAGCACAGTGTGATCATTATGTGTGTGAGGTTCACTATCAGACCACCACAGGACTGAGGTCAAAACCACATCCATTGATATATTACACCTGTGCAGGTCACAAGTTCAACACAGGCTCACCAAGCTAAAATTAAGCCCTTGCTATACCTGTGCTCCCTTCTGGATGGTGAAGGACAAACTCCATTTCCTTGCCACACCAACAGTGTTGACAACGTTCTGATACTTAGAAGGCCGAGAGTCACATGTTGTCTCTGTCCCTCTTGAGTCATTGTTGGCTCCTAGAGATTAGTCACATCCCTGGGCTCATAGACGCCGTGCTCCTGAAGCTGTCACTAGTAGCACCTGCCTGAATCTTCTGGGACTTTCTCTGAGGGTACAAGGGCTTAGTAATACATCCAGAGGATTCACAGCCTATTGCTCATCAGTCTGTTTAATTTCTTGCCCCAATATATTTGATGAAAGCAAAATTCAGAAGAATTTTCACCCTCTCCAGTCCCCTTCAGATTATGTTTACAACATGTAGAAGAGCTAAAATTTACCTGAAAGTAGTCTATGATGTATGCTTTTGATGAAAGAAAGAAAGAAAATCACTATATTCTCATAAATATAAAAGTAATGAACTCACAAGATCCACAGCTATAAGCTATATAGTAAAGATTTTATTTAGAGCTACTTGGTAAGCTGCTATGTAATAAATCAGGCAACTTTTTATAAGTTTCATAACACTAAAAAAAGAAGTGTCATTAAGACCGTCATTCCTGCATCTTTTTAATTGGTAGTGCTGAGAAATTGAGCCCAGAGCTGTATGTATGCTGTTAACACACATGCTCATTTATAATCTAGCCTTTGTGTGTTCATTCTGAAAAAAGCACAGTACACGGTGCTGTATTTACATCCATATGAGTCCTGTGGCACACTGATGAAATGATGATTTATTGTAAATATGTAGCTATTAGAGGGTTAGCGCCAGCCAGGCGTGGTGGTGCATACCTGTAATCCCAGCACTCGGGGAGACAGAGGCAGGCAGATGGCGGTGAGTTTGAGGCCAACCTGACCCATAAAATGAGTCCAAGACAGCCAAGGCTACACAGACAAACCCTGCCTTGAGAAACTGGAAAAAGAGGGTTAGTTCCTGATTTCAACTTTTCTAATTGCATGTTTCCATCGCCGTAAACAAAATCTCTCTTAAACATTCGAATTTCACAGCACCAAATAAATATGACTTCCTCGGCGTTCTACACAATACCAGAAGAGAAAGGTAAATATCAACCTACCTACACTCTACAATGGTATGCTGATCCAATCGTGGCACAAATATTGTAGGAATAACCAATCACTATTCTATTTTATTGGATTTAAGGCTCACTCCGTGAGTGTTTGGCATTGCTTAGGTCATGAGCCTAGGAGAAAACCAAATATTATTCTTCATCTAAAGGAGCATAGAAGTAAAATGACTCCCAAATGTCCCTGGTTTTACTACTTCTCAGACGGTTGTGGTGTCAGCCAGGAATGAGAACCAGTGAACTAAATGCTTGTCCTCTGAGAAGGCAACCTCAACCCTAACACAGCAAAGGAAAACTTACTCAGCAGCTATATTCTTTAGCCCCTATAAGGAAGGAAAACTAGATGAAAACATTAAAAACCCTAGTATTGTATGCAATCCCTAAGAGGGACATGTTGGGCAAGGGTGGAGTCTTGAAACACCTCATATCTGATGCACCAGTAATTAAAATGGTACATCATATCACTTCTGTATTCCAGAACGCTTAAGGCTACCAAACTCTTTTCACAGTTTGGAGAAGAAGAAATAGTTCTGGATTTTCACCTGATGTGTTTCTGTGGGAAAGTAGAGTCCTGTCCTGTATGACACCTGCTGGCACAACAGGCCTAACACATTGTGACAGAGAGACAGAAATGACAGCCAGAACTGTGCCTTATTCTTCTGCCAAGATGTCCTAGATTTGCTAAAATTCAGAGCCATGTGGATCTGGGGAGTTCACAAAGTGCTGACTAGGTTTACTCCCCAGGGATCTAAGTCTCTCAGCCAAGTCACAAAGAGCAAAATGATGATTAGAAAATTCAGTTAAAAGTCAACTGCACAAAAGTCATCTAGATAGAGATAGAAGTACACTGAGGACTCACCCCAACTTCAAACATAGACCTTAGATGTTTAGTCACTTAAATGCTAACCTTCAGAACACCATTCAGAAGAAATGGTGCGAAATAAAAACAATGTTTAGATATCGCATTAATTAATATAAATGTCAGTTCTTGTTCTCCTGGTTGGCGTGTTAGTATTTTGCTTCCATTCCAATCCATTGTGAAACTGCGCAAAAGCTGCTGTGATGACACACAGATAGTTTCATTCTAGTATTAAGCAGTCAACACAACATTTTCCATATGTAAAACTATGTAACCAATCAGGATGACCCTATTCACTAAGTGCAGTAGCTCTCTAAAGACTGACAACTAAGGCTCACCACATACTGGTAGCCTTCTTAAACAATTCTAGGGTAACAGAACATGACAAAGTGCATAACCTTTAAAAGTGTAGAGCAGTCAGACATGTGTGCGTGCGCGAGAGATGGCATGTTAGGTACTGGCTATATTTCCAGATTACAATCCTAGAAACCTCCTGGGTGCTTTGCTCTTGTTTGGGAGTTAACATTTAGCAGGGCTCCTGTGCAACGAAACCTGAATCTTGTCCTTGTTTCAAGTCTTCAGTCGATTAGTCCTAAGCAAGTGACGGAGTTCTTTGTCCCTTAGTTCCTCCTTTGTTAAATAGGGTGAAGATAATGTCCTAATTGGAAAATTGACTTAAAACAGAAAGTAAAAGACATAGGTTCTGAGCAGGGAAATCAAGGTGACCACTTCAATCATATCTTCCTTCAAATATCTGAATATTTATCAGATTAAAAGTAAGCCAATTCCTTTTGACATTTCAAATGACGTAACAAAAACTTATATGTAAAAGTCATGGGAAGCATATTTCTAATCAAACCAAAAGAAAACTTTAAAGTCATTGAAACTATAACCAGTGAATAGGATGCATTAAGGCAAAATGGTCCTGTCAAGGTTATACTGTGGATTGGGCAGAGAAGAACAGTAGAGAAACTTGAAGGTCCTTTCCAACTCTTAACTGACATGATACATTCATATGCATAGTTGCTGAAAAGCTTAGCTTTCTTATTCCCTTAAAGGTACTGGTATTTCTGCAAGGCCTCTGCCTGGCTTATAAAAAAATGGTATAAATTTTTGACCAGCTCCTCGGTTGTTATGGTAACAAGAGAAAGGGACATAGCAGGACAGATTGGCTGGTGATTAGAAATTTCTTTAAAAAGCAACTGCTGTAAATGTAAGAAAAAGCTGATAGTAATAGCAGGATCCAAATAGCGGTGTGCCTGACCCATCACTTTCTAATGGACTATCAACTTGAGATGGACAGCCATAAGCCATGGCAGAAATGCAAACATCAATGTCCCCCTAAATAAAAGAATGTACATTGGGCATAGTTATGTGTACAACATTAGAGGCAGGCTTATTAAAAGAAGTTAACTTTGAATAAATAAACTTATTTTCAACACAGGGATTCACAACCAGCAGCTTTAGTTTCCAGTTCAATGTCTATTTAAAGGAGTTGAGTAGAGAAACCCTGGAAGCCTGCCTGCTGATCTCTTCTCCCTCTGTCCCCCTTGAGCCAATCCCCTATTCTCATCAACAGTGCTGCAGCAGATCATGAGCTGCAGTCTTCTTTTAATCTCTGACCACATCATCAAAGGATCACAAAGCTCTTCTTCTCCAACTTTCCTTCCCCCAGCTCATGCCAGGGTCCCAGCCTCCAACACCAGCAGGCATTTTCTGTGAACACAGCAGCTGAGCAGGCCAGGAGAGCAGGCAGAACACCATCATCACACTCCACAAAATCCAGAGAGGAGATAGAAATCTAGGAAGAAAATATCTGACCAAGAAAGAAAAATGTAGAAATCAGCACCTAGACCTATAATCGTCCCAAACGCAGATGCTTGGATGCCAGCCTAAAAACACAAATACAGACAGGAAGATATGTTTCCACTAGAACCCAGATATTCTACCGCAGCAAGCCCTGAATACCCCAACATAACTGAAACACACACACACACACATACACACACACACACACACACACACACACACACACACACACACACACACGAATTCTGGAAGTGAAAAAATTAGGAATTTGAACAAGAACCGCAGAGGCAAGCTTTACCAACAGAATAAAATGGCTATAAGAACTCAAAGAAAATATTAAATGTAAAAACACTTCTGATACAAAACATCCAGGCCATCTGGGACACATGAAAACTTCCAAATCTAAAAGTATTAGGAACAAAGGAAAGGAAAGAATTCCAGCTCAAAGGCCCAGAAAATATTTTTAACAAAAATCATAGAAGAAAATTTTCCTAACTTAAAGAAAGTTCAAGAAGCATACAGAACACCAAATAAATTGGACAGAAAAGATGTCTCCTTGGCACATAATAATCAAAACACTAGCTGTACAGAACGAAGAAAGACTATTAAAAACTTCAAAGTAAAATGGCCAGTAGCATATAAAGGAAGATCTATTAGAATTACCCCTGACTTCCCAGTGAAGACTGTAAAAGCCAGAAGGGCCTAGACTGGTGTGCTGCAGACTCTAAGAGCCCACAGATGTCTACCCGGACTACTATACCCAGCAAAAGTTTCCATCCCTATAAATGGAGAAATTAGGATATTCTATGATAAAACCAAATCTAAACAATATCTATCTACAAATCCAGCTGAACAAAAGGTGCTAGAAGGAAAACTGCAGCCTAAGGAGCTTAGCTAAATCCCTGAAAACATGGGGAATAAATAATCTCTAACAAAATCAAAAGAAGGGAGTGTGCACGTGCGTACGCATGCGCACGCGCACACACACACACACACACACACACACACACACACACCTAATACTACTACTACCACCACCAATGCAACAACAAAATAATCAGAATCAATAGACATTGGCCATTGATGTTTCTCAATATCAATGATCGCAATTCCCTAATTAAAAATCACAGACTAACAGAATAAATGTGAAACAAGACTCATCCTTCTGCTGCATCCAGGAAACACACCTCAATATCAAGGATAGACATTACTTCAAGACAAAGGGTTGGAAAAATATATTCCAAGTAAATGGACTTAAGAAGCCATCTGGTGTAGCCATTTTAATATCTAACAAAATATACTTCAAACCAAAATTAATCTAAAGAGATGGGGAAGCACACTACATACTTATGGAAGAAAAAATTCAACAATATGACATTTCAACTCTTAACATATATGTCCCAAATGCAAGGGTACCCATGATTGTGGCTGGATAACGCTGCATGAGTGTCCACATACAAATTTTTTCACAATGGATTGGAACTACAATCCTGTTGCTCAGGAAGAAAGAAAGTGGTCTTTTTGTGCAGTCAAACACGTATACTGTCCAAGATAAAACACAAGTCTAAATAATGTTTAAATGTGTCAAAGTCATCTGGATATTAAAAGGAAAAAACAAATTATTTTAACTTAATGAAAACAAAAATTATGTTTCAACCTAATTGTTAAGTTCCCCCTTTGAATAAACCTTTTTCCATATCTTTATCTATTTTTTTTTTAGATATGAAATAAGGAATCTAACTAGATTTGAAACATCCCAAAGCTGGGTAGAAAGATTTCTGAATTTACTGAATCTAATACAAAATTAATACCCATCTGGTTTTGCTCAGGGACACATAGTTCCCAGATTTTTAAAAGAGACTGTGACCCATTACAAATACTAATTAGTCCCTGTAGAAACCAATTAGCTTCAGAAATATGTACCATATATCCAATGTTTCTGTAAGGCATAGGAGAAAGAGAAGAAAGATGCTTAGGGATCATTGTTAAAAAGTCCAGACACAGTGTATATTACCAAACGTCATTCACATATGCTTGTATTTGCCCCAGACAGATTAACCCTCCCTCTTAAATTCAGTGGAAGTTCTAAGACTTCAAAAGCCTTCTTGTTGCTCTACTACCACTCACCAGCAGGGGCCACTTCAAGCATCAAAAGGTTCTATTTGGCTGTAGGGGAGGGGAATAAGGGAAATAAGGGGAAAATGGGAGGGAGGGAAGAATAGGAGGATACAAGGGATGGGATAACCCTTGAGATGTAACAAGAATAAATTAATAAAAGATTTAAAAAAAGAATTCACAAAAAAGGTTCCAAACCCCATTTCAGAACTAATGGCAGAAGGCACAAGAAGAAACTCCATGCATTCTTGTGACTTTAATCCAATAATGTGAGATGCAGCTCAGAGTTGCCTTTTTCTGCAGTGTATCCATCCCATGGCATCTCAGAAGAGCAGGTGAATCATTAAAAATAAAGGTAGAGATCAGGGAGTGGTGGTGGATGTCTTTAATCCTAGCACTTGGGAGGCAGAGGCAGACGGATCACTGTGAGTTCGAGGCCAGCCTGGTCTACAAAGTGATTCCAGGACAGTCAAGGCTACACAGAGAAACCCTGTCTCAAACCCCCCCCCCAAAAAAAAAGAAAAAAAGAAATAGAGGTAGAATGAGAAACCACGAAGAAAAATTCTATGGCATGTGAAATTTTGTAGACTTTGTGATGAGTGCTCAAATGCTCAAAATATCTATTTTTTTCTCCAATTACATTAATTCTGCTACTTACAGAATAGCTGAGAGAGGTTGGTTGATGTGGATCAGCAAGAAAAGTTCTTGCCATTAATCCAGGTGACCTGAGGTCAGTACCTGGAATCCACTAGGTGGAAAGAGAGAGAACTGGGCAGGGACAAGTGGTCCTCTACCTCCATGCAGGCATACCTGAGCATTCTCTCCCTCCATTCCTCTCTCTCTCTCTCTCTCTCTCTCTCTCTCTCTCTCTCTCTCTCTCTCTCTCACTCTCTCTCTCCTACACACACACACACAAAGTAAACAAATGAAAAGGAAACTCCTGAGAATGGAAACAAGTCTGTCATTTACCAAGATACTAAAATTAACAGAAGAGAATATATTCCTGATACATATGATACTAAAATTATCTGAGAAGAATATATTCCTGGTGCATACCTGTTTCAGTTTCTGTAGTATCCCTTCAAAAGTCCTACAGACACAAATGGCCCCTTTATATCGTGGGATTGCCTGTATCAAAAATGTTTCTCGATAACTTATAGAATATGAGCTATCATGAATAAGACTCACACCAAGGTGTCCATTCCTGGTGGAGTATATCTGCAGCCCCAGCACTTGGGAGGCAGAGGCAGGCAGATCTCCATGACATCAAGGCTAGCCTAGAAAGTTACAGGCCACCTAGGGCTACCTAGTGAGACCCAATCTCAAAAACAAACAAACAAACAAACAAACAAGCAAACAAAAAGACTAATCCCAGCATAGGCAGATGTTTAGGTATTTGTTGCTGAAATTCTGCACCCTCTCCCCTGTACTACCAAGTCTCTCTCCACATTTTGTTGCTATTTCTGTGCTCTCTCTGCTCTGCAAGCCCTAGAGGCCCCAGCTACTGGAGCTGCCTGGACTCCCTCTGCCTCCCACAGTAGGACAGCAGTGATCTGTTGCTACCTTCAGGCCTCCTTCTCCCCACAAAAGGCCTTTCTCACTATACTGAGATCACTGTACTCCCTCCCAAGCCAAATTTCCCAGGCGTCATGGAAATATGCCTTTCCCCAAACATCTATATAGATAGTCAATCAGTCTGGCAGTGCACTCCCGGGATCAAATGCTACCAACTGATCTCATCTTTATTATTTGGTCCTTCTAACGTTTCTAAGACATGTGCATTTTAAAATGTCAACCACTGAACTAGCTGAGCCTGCTCGACAGGAACTATGACAGAGCGCATTCATGCTTTAAAAATTTACACCACTGGGACATATTTGATTTAGTAATAAAACGGTAAACCATTAGGATGTGCCAAGGAAATTTATCCCTTCGGTCTATTATTAGTCCCAGTCGTTTCCCATCTTGTAGCTGGCTGTTCTATTTGTTTTGTTTTTGCATTCTTAAATTTAAAAACTTGGTTCATGCTTACAGAATGTTAAATTAATTTTTAAACATTAGCCTACAGATTTTAGGAGTGAAAAAAACAAGAGAATAATGATTTTTCTATAGCTCTATTATTCCTTTTTTTCTGTCCCCATTTTACCATAGTTTGTGTATCTTTGTGATCTGATGAAGCTGGCATCCCACTTCCTGATGAGCCCGTCTATACATTGTCATGGCTCATTTTGACTGGCTATTGTTTTCTGATGTTTTTGTTCTGCTTGAACAAGACAAGTTCTCACTGTATATAACGTTAGTACATGGTCCTCTGAGATGTATGTCTGGAGAAGTACAGTAATCATAGCAGGAACTGATCCTCTGGTCCTCAATCCTATTCATGTTCATGAACGAGAGAGGGGCCAGCTACACCGCGAAGTGAGCTCTGTGCTGTTGACTGCTCTTGTGCTTTGAGGACAACCTGGCTTCATCCTTTCCCTTGATGTTCCTTTTAGTGGAAGTCAGAAGAAACGGAGACTCAGATCGAAGCTGTAGAGAAATACAGTGAAGGAGGAGCATTTGTGAAGTAGCGTATTTCCTCAGCTTAATTCTTAAAATCTTAATTTAATGGAATTTTAGCAGTTAAATTAAGTTCCAAAAAAGAAAAAAAAAGCACAGAGTGATCTCATAATTATTTTAAGTAAGTTTATGATTTTGTGTCAGGTTACTTTGACTATTATCTTGGGGTGCATGAAGACATGGGCTACAGGTTGGACACACTTGTGGAGAAACATGGCCTTGTTAATAAGCAGTTACTTTAATGGCTCTTAAGCATGAATGTTTGAGATGACCAATGAATGTCAGAAAGTTGAGCAGGCCGGGAAGTTACAGACACCCTTCCTTCTCTCATCCAGATTTGCTTACTGTGACCCTTTCCCAGCATCCTTGACTAATGACTGCATCACACCAGTCCTCTGGCTCCTTGTCATCTCTTTGTCTCTCTCTCTCTTCCTCCTCAATCTATCTCCTCAAGATGTCTCTTCTTAGTTAAAGATTCTTAGCTTTTGTTTGTTTGTTTGGTTGGTTGGTTGGTTGATTGGTTTTTCAAGACAAGGTTTCTTTGTGTAGCCCTGACTGTCTTGTATTTGCTTTGTAGCCCAAGCTGGTCCCAGACATCTGCCTGCCTCTGCCTCCCAAGTGCTGAGATTAAAGGCAAGTGCCACCACACCTGGCAAGATTCTTAGCCTTTTATGTCTACAAAAGACCTTTTTTCCAGATTCCAGGAAATTGATAACAAAGGAGGCCCAGCCCCTTCTGCTTACCAACATTTGACACATGAACAGGAGCACTGAAGTGATCCCCATCACCCTAAAGCTCGTGATATGTAAACAAAGCTAATCAAAGTAAAGCAGCTGTGTCAACGCATTGGCTGGAGTTTCAGAAACAGAGGGCAGTTTGCACCGTAGCAAGAATTCCTCCTATAAGACTGATGATCAGATTTGAGCTCATCTCTGGATCTGCCTTGCCCACTCAGCTGTTGTGAGCATGGACTCCATGCAGGAGAAATCTGAGAGAAATGAAAGGGGAATGAGTGGTTGCAAATCTACTCAAATTAAGCTCAGTGTGTTTTACATGATCTTACCTAGGTTAGAGTCATCTGAAAACACAGAATGAGTTATTATTCTTTTCACTAATATTTTGATTTTTTTTTCTTCACATTGTTGCAGCGCTATCTACTATAATATTCCAAGCTTCTTTACCCACCCTTCAGTCTCCTAAGGAGAATATCTCCAAGGGAAACCTCATAGTTCAGAAACCCTCAGATAAGAACTGGCCAGGCCCAATGTGTACTAAATTTGCCCATGGTGATGGTAGGTAGTATATCTGCTTACAAACGCACTGAAACTTTCAGCTTACTTTTGGCAACTGTTGCTACAAGAAGTGTAAGCCTCATAAACTCAATTACTTGTGCCGGAAATTACACCAAATCAAAGCCAGGGATAATGAATTCCCTCTGCTGAGTCATTCATGCAGTCCACTAAATATTTCCCATAGGTCAAAAATGTTGGTTTGAAAATTCTGGTATATAATAGCCTCTCCTCGTTCTCATATGTATGGGAGAGAGAGACTTAGAAGGAGGGATTAAGAGAGTATCTATACCCACAATTCCATGATTTTATGTTAAAACACACACCCATAGATGTAACAAGAGGTCTCATATTAGAGAGAAAACAGGGGGGATACATGGGAGGGGCTGGAGGGATAAAAAAAAAGGAGTAAAATTATGCAATTATATTTTAATTTCAAAAATTTTTAGATTTATTTTAAAAACACAGAGAGTAAGATGTTAACATAACTTGAAAATCCTGTTTTCTGAACTAGAGGAAAAGGCAATAATTAAAATACAAAAGATAAGATTGTGAGATTAATCCCTAAGACCATGATAGCTAGCACCTTTGAAGCAGAGGCACGAAAGCCCATTTTCTGCTCTGCTTTCTGCCTATTCAGGCACAGGGGAGAGTGAGAAAGGAACAGTGACCTCATCAGAGCCTGGACCTGTCACTGCCTTTGGCCCGGACTTCCTAACCCCTGAAACTATGAGAAGTGTCTGTGCTCTAGGCCGCATAGTCTATGGAGACATGTTATAGCATCTCAGATAACTGTGATGAGCTATTTTCTCCCTCTACTCTCTGATTGTTGGGAACTACCTGATAACAATGAGGAAGAAGTCACACCTCACGTTGAATGCCCTACAAGGCCTGGTGGAGGTTGGAATGCTATTGGGAGTTAGGGGTTAACCATTTCTGCTATAACATTAACTTGCTGCTCCAGCAAAAACAGTGCATGACTAAATAGAAATGCTTTCCACTAAGTCCACTGGTTCCAAAAGCAGTTGGCATCACAAACATCATTCACGCCTTCCTCTGTGTTGGTCTCTGTTTTATTTTATGACTTATTAGTTTGGTTATGGGGTTTAAATCCGGGACTTGTGCATACCACCTGCATCACCTACCTCTGCAGTACACTTCCAGTCCTTAGGCCTTTTCTAAAGAGAGGTTTAAAGCCTCATGAGTGATCTTCTTCATCATTCCTTAATTTAGCCAGGAGTGACATATTAGATTACATAAAGCACTACCTGGCTCCATTTTGTGGCTGTCTTTGGACAGCCTTAAATGCCACTGAGTCAAAATTTACCATCCAGCTCTGGAGGGTGTGTCTTTCTTTAAGGTCGTCTCTTTGTTCTTAATCAATAATAGGTCATTAAAAGAAGAAATTAAATGAGAACAAGAAAATCAGCTTTCCTTGGAATTACTCACGGAGGCAACTAAACTCTGAAAGTGTAAAGAAGGGCAGGCCAAGTCTATTTAATATAAGATAATGAGCAGAAAACTGCTTTCAGCATCCCTACTTAATTGTTCCAACAGCTCCTGCAAATTAAATAAATGCATTGTCACATCTGGTTCTTTAATAATGAATTTCCATTAGCTACTGGGGCAAGATAAAAGACCTCTGCAGATACCTTAGTTGAGACCACCCGTAGACCAAGCATGAAAACTTTTCCTTTCCAATTGCTTGAAAGGCAAGCAATTGGTCAGATAATAAGTAGCACACGTAACAGAGCAATACCAGTCAACAAAAGGCAAGGATTCTGTTGGCACCTTGAAGAGCAGGCACTGAGGATAACCCCAGAAAGAGTATGCACACCAGAGGAAGATCTATTCTACTTTCTTTATATGAATTATTACAAAATTATTCCCATATTGTAACTGAATGCAATAGGATCATTTCATGGTAAGTGGAAATACCATGAGAAAAAGCCCGGCGATGCAAGAATAAAGATAAGTTTATCACTTGAAGCACGGAAGGAGAGAACTGGAGGTAATTCCCAGTGTAGTGTTCTTCCCAAAGAAAACAATCATGGAGATTTTACTGGGAAACCTACGTCTATTGGTACAGGAAAAATTCATCATCACAAGTAGAGGTGGCTGTGTACCTGAGCATGCTCGCATCTAATTACATCATATGCATTAGGTGCTGCTGCAGGGCGTGGCTGACAAGGTCTGCCCTCTACCTAGGGGCGGGGCTTCCCCTCTCCCAGAGACTCACTATATACACCAGATATTTTAATTCCAGGAGCCCCTTTTTCCCCCGCCTTCCTACCCTCTCTCCTTCTCTTCCCCCCACCCCAGCATGCACTCTCCCTCCCCTTCCCTCTCCCATGTGGCTTCTAATAACCCTGAATTTATATTATAGCTTTGCCACCGACTAGCTCATTCTGCTTATTTAATCAATCAATATACTAAAAAAAAAAAAAATGGCAGAAAAGAACCATTTCTGGGTAGAGACCTTGATGCTACGATGAACAAAATCACTATAGGGCACCTAAAAATCATGAGTGTCTGCAACTTTGGGCTTTTCTTTGGTTGTTGGTAACTTTCTCTGAATGACCCTATCAATAATAGAAAATGTGAAAATTTAAAACAACGAGGAATAAAAAACATTGAAGGTAATTTAACATAACATATATTTAAAAGGGAAAGCATCTTCATCGCTATATTTTATTTATTTATTTATTTATTTATTTATTTGGTTGTTTTTTGTTTTTGTTTTTGTTTTTGTTTTGTTTTTTGTTTTTTGTTTTTCTAGACAGGGCTTCTCTGTGTAGCCTTGGCTGTCCTGGACTCACTCTGTAGACCAGGCTGGCCTCAAACTCACAGCGATCCACCCGCCTCTGCCTCCCGAGCGCTGGGATTACAGGTGTGCACCACCACGCCCAGCTTTCATCGCTATATTTATAGGTGCTTTTCCCTAAAGCTGTCTGTTTCAAGTCTCTCTGGCATATGAAACTATAACAAGAAGAACTATATACATCTATTAAGAAATTATTTATTATACTTATTATTAAAAATAACTTCAGTGTTTCTATATTTCATATTAATTCAAGTATTTGTTATCTTTCAATTCTTTAAAGATGCATTTATTTATTGTATACAGCGGTTTTTTGCCTGCATGTGTGCTTGCACATCAGAAGGCACCAGATCTCACTATAGATGGTTGTGAGCCACCATGTGGTTGCTGGGAATTGAACTCCGGACCTTTGGAGGAGGAGCCAGTGCACTTAACCTCTGAGCCATCTCTCCAGCCCTACCTTTTCATTTTTATTCCGTGCTTTTTCTTTTCTTTTCTGGGAATCCATTTCTCTTTTACACATAAAATATTATATACGCATAGTTCCCTTGTTGAATAATACAGCTTTTTATAATCCATTGTGTCTTGAAGAATTAAAATCATAAGATCCAAGACATTTATTCATACTTCTCATTAATCTGAAAAAGTTCCTTTCATTTTTAATAGATATTAATGTACATATTAATAAGGTTTGGTGTGATAGTTCAATACATAGGTATCTCTCACCGAGTCCTCCCTTCATACCCACCCTGTGCAACCTCTGTAAAGCCACTGTTCAGCTCCCAGGCTGACTTCTGTTGACACAAACATGTGGGAAAACATATAGTACTTGCCTTTGTGCGCCTGGCTTATTTCATGGAATATCCTCCATCCCATCAATTTTACTACACATGACAGGATTTTATTCTTTATTTGTTTACTTATCCATGTTGATGGGCGACTAAATTCCTTCTGTCTTACCTACTGTGAGTAGTGCAGGGGAGCTATGGAGCTTCTGGATAAGATGATGAATTACAACTTGCTAATGTGTGGCCTAATGAAAGAGTTGTGGTAAAATTACAAGTAGTCCCAACTCCTATAAAAGAGGAATGAAGGAAAAGGAACAAAACTTGGTAGGATTTTTTTCCACAAAGAACCATCCAGAAATGGTCACCGAGCTATGCCCATTTGCACATTATTCACACCAGGGGTCAGCAGTATCTGCCAAGGAATGCTATCCCTTTTTGACACAGGTACCACAAGTAGAGTCAACTAGAGAGACCTCATCAGGCTATGGAGATGTGGCCATGGGCTGGGCACACCATGGGCCAAAACAGCCACAGCAAGCAGACTGCATAAAAGGAGACAAAGACACAATAGGAGCTTCAGTTAGTGATTTGGGGGTGCTGTGCAGAAAGTTTTTGGATATCAGGCCTCTATCAAATGTGGATTTGGTGAAGATCTTTGCCTGTTCTGTAGACTGCTATTTTGTCCTTTTGGCAGTGTTCTATGCCTTCCAGAAGCTTTTCAGTTTCATGAGATTTCACTTATTAATTGTTGATCTTAGTGCCTGAGCTGTTAGTGTTCTGTTCAGGAAGTTGTCTCCTGGACCAATACATTCAAGGATATATTCCTCACTTTCTCATCTATTAGATTTAGTTTCTCTGTTTTCATGTTGAGGTCTTTAATCCACTTGGACTTTAGTTCTGTGCAGGGTGATGTGATAAATATGGATCTATTTGCACTCTTCTATATGCAAACATCAAGTTAGACCACCACCATTTGTTGACGATGTTTTCTTTTATTTTCTATTGGCTTCTATTTTGGCTTCTTCATCAAAAATAAAGTGTACATAGGTGTGTGGGTTTATATCTGGGTCTTTGATTCAGTTCCATTGATCAACCTATTTTTATGGCCATACCTTATAATTTTCATTACTATTGCTTCGTATGTAGTACAGCTTGAAACCAGGAATGATGGTACCTCCAGAAGTTCTTTTATTGTACAGGATTGTTTTCGATATCTGGGGTTTTGTTTGTTTGCTTGCTTGCTTTTTCCATATACAGCTGAGTATTGTTCTTTCAAGCTCTGTAAAGAATTGTATTGGAATTTTGATGAGAATTGCACTGAATCTGTAGACAGCTTTTGGTAAAATAGCCATTTTTATGTTAATGGAAGGATTATAGTAATCTTATTAATCCATGAGCTGGGAGATCTTGCCATCTTCTGATATCTTCTTCAATTTCTTCAAAGACTTGAAGTTCTTGTCATACAGGTCTTTCCCTGCTTGGTCAGAGTGACACCAGGATACTTTATGATTTTTTGTGTGTGTGATTATGAAGGGTGTTGTTTCCCTAAATTCTTCCTCAGCCTGTTTTGAGTTAATTCTGTATCCAGCCATTTTGCTGAAGGTGTTTATCAGCTGTTCCCTGGTAGAATATTTGGGGTTACTTATACATACTATCATACCATCTGCAAATAGTGACATTTTTATTTCTTCCTTTCTAATTTGTATCCCTTTAATCTCTTTTGGTTGTCTTTTTGCTCAACCTAAAACTTCAAGTTATATATTGAATAGATATGGATAGAGTGAACAGCCTTGTCTTGTCCCTGATTTTAATGGGGTTGCCTTAAGTTTATCTCCATTTAAGTTGATGTTGGCTATTGGTTTGCTGTATATTGCCTTTATAATGTTTTAATAGGTGCCTTGTATGCCTGATCTCTCCAAGAATTTTATCATGAAGGAATGTTAGATTTTTGTCAAAGGCTTTTTCAGTCTCTAATGAGATGACTTTTTTTCTTTCAGTTTGTTTATATTGTGGATGTCAATGTTTGAGGAGACTGAAATTTGAGCCTGTAGATCTTCATGTTGGTACTGGCATTTAATCACATTCACTATTGCTGTCTAAGGAATCCAAAGGCCTTTTGATTTCTTCTGTCTTCTTTCACCAGGGTTTGTCATTTTTATTACAGAGGACTTAGACTTTCTTGCTTAGATTTACATATCGGCCCTGTTGTTCTTTGGTGTGTTGTTGATGATGATTTGGTTGTTTTGTAACTATTGTGAATAGAACGGTTTCAGTGATATTTTTTCTCTCATAGAAACTTTACTGACTTTTTTCCCCAACAAATCATCCAGTTTTATTTCTTATGTAATGTATTACTTTCATTTCTCTTTTGCATTCATTTTTATCTTTTTATATAATTTTTATTAAATATTTTTACATATACATTTATATTCTTACACATATATACAATAAACTACCTATAGCAAGAAGAACCACAACACTATCAGGAATTATATAAATGTCCTATTTCCTAAGAGTGTTTTGGTCTTACCTTTGTATTATTACATCTCCAAACAGGGAAAATGGCTTTCTCCCTTCATATTTGTCTGGCTTATTTATTTCTCCTATCTAATGGGTCTGACCAAAATTTCTAGAACCGTAGAGGATAATAGACATGAAAAAGGGTGGCCTGCCCTTGTCCCCGACATTACCAGACATGCTAAGGGGTGCATTTAACTTTTCCCCAGTAAGACATTTTGAACATTTTTAGTCATTTTGTTTTTACTTTTATTCTTATTTTTTGTTACTTCAGTAGCAGAAGTGGAATGCTCTCCCATGACCTATTGGAAAAAAAGGTCTCCAGATAATATTCACTGTTATCACTGCTCTTGGTCTCTGCAAGCAATTGCACACATGTGGTGCACATACACATAAAACAAATAAATATCTTTAAATAGTATTGGTCTTCTTATAGCCTAATTTTATAAGAATTTGTTATCCTTGCTTCTTGTTAATCTTCTGTAATTATTGAAATTGGAAGGCCCGTTTTTAAATATTTAAAGCAGAATCCAAGATTTCTTTTTCAAATATTAAATGTTTCCATTTTCTACCTCTCCTACAAACACACACAAAAGTTACTGATTTAATAGCATTGTTTGTCTCTTAATTCCATCCTTAGAACCTCTTAGTCAGGTTTTTTCTTTCTGTCACAAAATCTGATAGAGCCAAAAGTTTAGAAGTTTTACAAATCTTAGACTTGGTTCACAAATGTAATCAACCCTTGTCCTTTCATTGTGATGACAATGATATATCAAAGTGACAGTAAGGGAGAAAATGTAGCGTTAGACCCCAGGTAAGAAACAAACATGTATGGGTATTAAATATTCATCTGCAGAAGGCACACTGATGAGAACATAAAATAGTAATATAGAGTCTGAGACAAGTGACCACCCTAGGGGCTGAATGATCACTCCAATTCTATGACTGACATATGTGTGTCTCTGTGTGTGTGTGTGTGTGTGTGTGTGTGTGTGTGTGTGTAGGGAATTATCAGTTTAATCTGATTTTGGTGAGCATTTTCTTAAAGGTAGTCTCAGGGTGCTCCTGTGACATTCCATCTGTAATGAAACTATTATGCTTTGGGGTAATGTAATGTACATTACATTTGTTCAATGCACTTAAGTGCATGTGTTCTCCTTGCAAATCTAGCAAGCATATTCAATATAGCCCATATTTTTGGCTATTGGATGTGAACTTAATATGTATACATAGCTATCATAAAAAACAAAAGGGATAGCCAGTGCTATGGTGGTACATCCCTTTAATCTCAGCACTTGGGTGGCAGAAGCAGGCAGATCTTTGTGAGTTCGAGGCCAGCCTTGTCTAAAGCATGAGTTCCAGGACAGCCAGGGCTATACACAGAAACCCTGTCTTGAAAAACAAAAACAAACAGACAAAATGCCAAAAAACAACAACAAATAACCCAAAGATGTTTATTACAAATTCCTTTATATTCTGTTTTGAAAATATGTATAATAAAAATATTAACAAGAAACTCCCTGCAAAGCATAACAAAAAGTATCTGCATACACATGCACAAGTCCTTCCGAAGACACACTGAACACCTAATGGTGCAAAGATATTATGGAAAGAATCCTTAGCTCCCACCCTACCCAAGATGCCCACAGCATCATTTCCCTCACCATCATAGTATTTCTCTCCCTACTTTCTCACTTTTACCTCACAACTCAAACCATTACAAAATGGTTTCCATTGCTAGTCAGTCAAGGAAAGCTGACTAGGGATTATCTTTGCACATCCAAATTTCTATTTCAATCCTCGATCTTTCTATGGGCATCTACTTACCTTGGCATCCTTCAAATTCCTGATGCCCGTAAACTTTTTCTAAAACTTGATTTTTCTACAACCATCAACTAAATGACTAAACACACTAGTTATGAAAGCCAAATGCCCTGGAATAATTGTGAACGCTCCCTCTCCACTTCTCACATGGCCACCCACAAGTCCTCAAGCTCTCTTCAGTCTGGTCTTCACTTCCTCTGCTTCCATCAGTGGAAGTCCTGGCAGTGAACCTCTATTTCCTGTGTCACTTAATAGTTTTCTTGTTATTGATCATCTGCTTCTACAACCCTTTATTTTCTTAAAACCTGATTCTTATGATAATTGTTTATTGATAAATGTTGACATTTTCAAGTTGTTATTATGACAATGATAATTCCCTATCATTACCTATAATGTTCTACGTGCCTTGGGCCCTACCTATCTCTCTACCCTACTCTGCACACTTTGTTCCCACTTATTTTGTTCCCTTCCAGCCATCTCAGCCTCTTTTAACCCATCACTCCCAGAAGAGGACATTTGGACAAGCCATTCTTTTACTAATAAACTTATTTCTCCTCCCTCAAAGGGTTAATATATTCACATGTTCAATTCTCATCAATGTCATATGTACAGAATATTATGACAATCATAGCACAGCCTGTGATAAAACAGGGAGAATTCTCAAAGTCTTGACCTTTGGACTGATTCACAAAAAGAACTGAACTTCAGCTGACATGGAAGAAAACATTCCTGGCAAGGGAATGACAAGAAATCAGTGGAGTAGAGATTGGAATTAAAGGGGATCTGTCAGTCTACATTCAGCTAGAATGTAAAACACAATTCCTGTAGAGCTGTAGAAGTCTCAAAGGCAGAAAAAATGTTATATTTACTCTGAGTCCAGTTTTCATAGTCACTACTTACAGAATGTAGAGCATGACGTCATGTTCCTGTCTCTCAGATCAAGAATCCTATGAGCCCCATACTCCAGAATAAGTCAGTTGCTTTTAAAACAGATTGCAGGATACCTCTGCCAAGACATTTATACTACAGCTCTTAGGAGCCCAGTGGTTCCTATCAGATGCCTAAATGATACTGATGTTAATAACTTAATGATCATACTCTGAGGATTGCCCTACCAGACTACCTCTCATAATAAACTAAACATAAAGCAATTCAATGAGATCTGACTCTAAAATGAATAAGAAGGAAAAGTTGAGGCACAAAAACACCCAAAAAACAACCTATGGCATTTATGTTGACTTTTGCAGCATCTTATTTGTTGTTTCTTGAATTATAGTGTTATTAATTTCCTAATGTCACATTTCTTTATCTAGAAAAGAAAATCATTGGGCCAATCAAGCCCAAAATCTCCCCAGTTCTTTGCTGTTTCAATCCTACAATTTAGCTTCTAAATTGCAGTTTGTTAAGATTTCACTCCAAGGCACTTTACTCTGTAAATATATATTTGTATAGATTTAAGGAGAACAGCTTATGGGGCTTCTAGAAACTAGGCAGAAGTTAGCAAAGAGTCATCATATTTATGTCAAACACCACGGGTTAGCTAAACAAGATAATCACTCAGCCAATAAAGAGCAACCATCAATAAAGCATCATCAGATGTGAGTGCCCAGAATAACTGCTGAAACCAATAAAGTGAAAACAGAGTATTGCAGGTAGAAGCAATAGAGAGGAGAAAGTAGGGGTCTTTAGTTAGGGAGAGGGAAAGAGATAAATACAGAAGACTGTAAAAAAAAGTATCTGAAAAATGTCATAATCATACTGAAAATCTACCTAAAATACCTATAGTGTGTATATAGTATGTACTATATTTGTTTATTACTATATGTACATGTGTAAGTCAGTGTATATATATATAGTTTAATTAAAATTTTCTCCAAGAGCCATAGACTATCTAACAAAAGCCCCAATACCAGCCATGAGAACTCTTCTTTTGAGATGTTGGTAAGGGTTGCCAAAAAGACTCCTATAAATTTGTAGGTTATTGTTAGTGTCTTGGTTTTCACACGCCATCTCCCTGACCAGAGTTGGAGGGTAAGTCCCTATTGCTAAGTCACCATTGACTTTAAACACAGAGTCTAGAAAACTTGAGATAAATCTAACTTGGAAGCCTCCTCTCTGAGGACCTGCTCTCATGGTACCAAAAGGCATCATGCAAGCAAGGAGGGAAACAATTCGCCCGCCCACCTATGATCCTATGATGCCTACAAACCACAACAACTAGCATAGCACAATAATGCAACCAAGGCAAAGGTGGCATGCAAACCTCAGGTGCTAACCAAGAGGTCTGTAATTGCATTTAAGGTCTGTCCATCAAGAGGGAAGTCATGCCTAGTGCTGGAAACCTAGCGGGTACCCAGGCCTAGTGAAGCCATGGATCTTGGAAAAGAATCTCTAATGGCCGCTTTATCAAACCAGCATCATTCCTGGCTACATCTTCAAAATGACCCTTATGCCCACAGAGAAGTGTAGCTCTTACTACTTCGTCAAGGAAACCTCTCTTTGCAGCAGAGGCCATTATAGAAAATCACAACCAATCAGAATGCAGAGTTCTAGCCAGGCATGGTGGCGCACGCCTTTAATCTCAGCACTCAAGAGGGAGAGGCAGGTGGATCGCTGTGAGTTTGAGGCCAGCCTGGTCTACAAAGTGAGTCCAGGACAGCTAAGGCTACACAGAGAAACCTTGCCTCAAAAACAAAAAGGAAAAAAAGAAAAAAAAAACAGAAACAAAAAACAGAATGCAAAGTTCTGGAGCCCAGTCCCAATGGAGACATCTACAAAATAACCCCTGCACCCAAGGTTCAAGAATCATTGTGTAAGGGAAAGTGAAGAGACTGCAGGAGGAGCCAGAAGAATAGGAAGTTTGCTGCGAGACTGTGTCCCTTCAAAATTGTCAGAGAAGGTACATCATGAAGTCTCAGCAACATGGCTGCCAAAACATGACCTGAACAAGGACAACACGCAAAGTCATGATAACATGGAAGTGGGAAAGCTAGAAAGCCTCAACTCTAGACAAAGAACAACAGGAGACTAAGGATGCTGAGAGTGGGAGATATCGTCTTCCCCAGGGCAAAATACACCAACTGACTAGCCAATCCCAAATGGTCAGCCCTGAACACACACACACACACACACACCACACACATACACACACACATACACACACACATACATACGCACACACACCACACACATACACACACACATACATACGCACACACACATACACACATACACACACACACACACACACACACACACACACACACACACGCTCGCGCTAAAGAAAAGAGGCCATAAATTTGAAAGAGAGAAAGCCAGAGTATTTTATACAGCTTGGAGGTGGGAAATGGAAGGAGAAATGATGTTACTTATTATATTATAATGTCAAAAAGTACTTAAAATTCATCAAGATGAAGATGTACAGTTGGCTATGATTTCTGAAAAAAAATTTTAAGGTTTATTTATTATGTATACAGAGCTCTGCCTGCATGTATACCTGCAGGCCAGAAGAGGGCATCAGGTCACATTATAGATGGTTGTGAGCCACCATCTGGTTACTGGGAATTGAACTCAGGACCCCTGGAAGAGCAGTCATAGTATTTTAAATATGTATATCTTAGTATATAAACATTAATGATGACCATGGGTGGCAATATATGGGGATTTGATGCCTGGACCTACAGCCAAAGTTTTACTTTAAATCGAAACTAAAACAGGCATCCTGTTGCTATTACTTTAAAAAATGAAAAAAGCAGAGGGGAAAACACTGGAAGAAAACACTGAAACAATGGCAGCCTAGAAGTTGTTTACAGTAGGGTGAGCGCAAGGGCAACAGGGCCACCTGCACATTCTTTACTTAGACATCTTCAACAATGAGGTCAGAGAGTCAAGAATTAACGGGAGCACTAAGATCAAGGGATATAAAAAATGGCTTTGTGGCTATTAATTTAATAGCTTGGTGGTAGAATGCTAGCATGTACAGAGCCTTAGGTCCAATCCCCAGTACTATAAAAAAGTAATAGTATATAAGGAGATATGTGTGGAATACATGCAAATACTGTACAATTCTGTACAAGGAGTTTGTGTTTCCCAGATCTGGTATTTTATGCAACACTCCATTCCAGATTATGATAAATGACCATACAAAGACTATATATAAAGCATACATAAACTTCGGAATGCTTAAGCAGTCAGTCATTATGTTTGATGAGATGAGAAGGCTGGCAAATATTTATTTTTCAATGGTCTAGGAGTTAAAGCACATTTGCTTATACTATGACAAGATGGCATAAAGTTGAGTTATTTCTGCCCTTTTGCTAAAGAGTAAGATATTTTCCCCTAAAACATTGGAAAACTTAACTATTGTGAATTTGTTAAGATATTTGTTATTGTATTTATTGAGAAAATGTTTCTTCATTTCAGGTTATAAGGGGACAAGTGATTGACAATTGGAGTGTTTAGTCCTCTGTGGCAGGGAAGTCCTGGTGGCCAACCCTGAGGCAGCTGTCACACTGTCCACAGTAAGGCAGCAGAGAGGGTAACTGCGCATGCTCAGGTAACTTTCTCTTTGAGAAAGTCTCTCTGGGACTCCAGCACACAGAAAAGTGCTGCTTACAGTCAGGAAGAGTCTTATCCCCTCAACTAACCCAGTCTGGGCAATTCTTTGCAGACATGCCTATAGGCTTGCCCGCTTGGTGATTCTAGACTCTACTCTGTCTAGTTGACAATCATTAACCATCAGTGTGAGGATCTATAGGAATGCAGGTATCCAACGGGCAGCTGCATCACCAAAAGGCTCTCACCCCAACATAGTGACGTCATTGGCACTCCTTGCTCAGTGTGCAAATAATTCCACTGGAGGGTCTGCTCGCTTAGCAACTGCTCTGTGTGTGTGTGATGTCCTTGACTTTGTCATCTCCTTCACATTTACATGTGTTGTTGTCCAGCCTACGTTGTCCCTCAACTGTGTTTAAAGCCGGTCTTTAACTCCTGACAATCCTCCTTCTTTGCCTCCCTCAGTACCGGATTCACACCTGCGAGCACCATGTGTTATGATTAATAAAAAGAAAATAAGATAAGATAATAAGATGCCAGGCAACAGATATTATGTTGTAGAGGAGTTTATTAAATTAGCATGGGAGGAGAAGAAAAGGGGGGAGGGGTACCCCAGAGAGAGACAAAGACAGAGATAGGAAGTGAGAAGAAGAGAGAGGAAAAGTAAGAGGGTTAAGAAAGGCGGAGCGGAAGAGGAAAAGGGAGGTCACATGCATGGCTTGTCCTTTTATACGGCCCTGGGCAGGGCCACGCCCCCGTGCCAGGTAAGCAATGACATCACAAGTAGGCAGACTGAAGCCCAATCCTAACACCATGCCCAGCACTGTTTTGATGGGTTGTTCTTTCACTTCCCAAAGGAGACATCATTGAAAAGCCAAAATAAAATACTTCAGGCAAATGTAAACTTTTGTATTCAGCAGTGAAAGAAAGATATATTTGGGGGCTTCCTCCTCCTGTTTTTCGTTCCCTATTCCGGAAGCCAAGTTATCAAACATGCTTTGCATATTCGGAATCTTTTGATCAGCTATTTTAATTGCTCCGAGCCTAAAGTGTATAGACTGACTGGTCAGCATTTACTCCACAGGGCCCCTTTGCTTCCTGAATAGCACCTGGATACCAACTGGCCTCTCAACTGTAATTGCCAGCGTCAGGTTATCTTTTGCGTTTTATATCGGTCGCGCAGGAGCCACAAGAAGGTAAACGACAGACAGACACATCAGGAAGGTAAAACTGAACCCAGGTAGAGGTGCCACCTTTAGAGTCAGGGATGAGGATGGGTGGCCCGGACACCTGCTGATTCTAACTAGGAACAGAACCTCTGTCCGCACTCCCGAGGCGCTAGGTGAAGACAGGGGAGACAACACAAACTTTTGTTGCTCTCGTAAGGGCTGAGCGGAGGGGGGAAACTTTCCCACGGCCCCTCAGTGCTGAGCCAACGGGGTCTGCGCGACTGGTCTACGCGGGGCCAGGCTAGGCGCTGCCCACGCCCGGCTCCCGGGAGAAGCGGAGCAGACGAGCCGGCAAATACGGGTCTCCGAATCCCAGGCTATGGAGTCCGGCTGCGGGAGCAGCTCCAGCGCTTTCAGCGGGGTTTGTCTCCTTGTCCCTCCCTGTCTCCGGAGCTGGCCTCGCCCTAGGTTCTGGGAGCCAGGCGGTGTACGAACGCAGGTAAGGGCCGGTTTGGGCCAGGCGCGGCCCCTGGGGAGCCCGGGCTGGACGCACGGCAGTCTCCCGCCGGCCTTGGGTGACGCTCGGAGGCTCAACTTTTCCACCCGATGGCGAAGCCTGGGCAGTTGCGCGGACAACAATGCCACGGTCTGGAGCCGGGTCGAGTAGTGGCGCCTGGGTCGTAGCAAGGAACCTGCGGGATAGGAGTGGGGCTGAGGGCGAAGCATGCCCGGGGCTTCCAGAGCCTGGGCGGAGGCGCACACTCCCTTCTGCGCCCAGCTCTGCACGAACCCCAGTTTCTTTGGTGCTTTTCAGTCCTGACGTGCCAGTTGCTTTTGTTGCAGCACTGAGTCTGGGACCTTGCAGACTTTGTGCCAGGCTGAGGTGATGAGGGAGCTCTAAGGTGCATCTGGACCCTGGGGAGCCAATGGGTCTTGGGGGGAGGGGTATTATAACGAGCATGGTGATTAGCAGTAACATGTGGCTTTTCCAGATAACCCTCGATATTTTTGTAGCATCTAATAGTTTTAAGTGTCCCCATAAGAGCGTTTATTAGGTAACTTCAAAGGTGCATGGTGTGTGCAGGTTACTTTACCCCATTTTGTAGACCAGGCCTGGGGCACCCACGAAGAAAAGTGATTCTATCAAAACGAAGCTGATAATAGAACTTGCCTGACACATCTTTGCCTTGCATGACCCGGTTGCTCTCGGGGCCTCAAGCAAAATTCAGTGCTTGAGAGACTGCCAGTTAGGTTCTGTGCTGGCTAGTTTTGTGTCAGCTTACACAAGCTAGAATCATTGGCAAAGAGGGAACCTCCCGTTGAGAAAACAGCACTACAAGTTTAACCTGTGGTGCATTTTCCCCATTGGTTATTGGTGTGGGAGGGCCCAGCCTACTGGGGGAGGTGCCAGCCCTGGGCTGGTTGGTCCTGGAGCTGTACGAAAGAAAGCGAACTGAGCAAGCCAAGTGGAGAAAGGCAGTGAGCAGCGCTCCGCGATGGCCTGGACTTCAGCTCTTGCCTCCAGGTTCCAGCCTTGACTTCCTGCCACTATCTCCCTGGATGATGCACTACAAACTGTCAGATGAAATAAACCCTTTTCTCTTCGAATTACTTTTGGTCACAGTGTTTCATCACAGCAATAGAAACCCTAAGATGGGCTCTATTTTATTTTACTCTTTGCAAAAACAAACAAAACAAACTTTCTTTTAAAGCTTTTAAAACAGGGAGTGGAATCCTTTCAGACTCTTGCAATAGTATCCTTAAAAGTAGTTCTTTTTTTTTATGTTTTTTATTCATTTAATTTTTAAATTTATGTGCATTGGTGTGAGGGTGTCAGGTCTTGGAGTTACAGACAGCTGTGAGCTGCCATGTGGGTGCTGGGAATTGAACCCGGGTCCTTTGGAAGAGCAGGCAGTGCTCTTAACCACTGAGCCATCTCTCCAGCCCCAAAAAAGTAGTTCTTAAAAGTCTGAATAGTTTCCACTGTGGAAACTTAGTCTTAGCGTAGAATGAAAAGCCTTGTCTCGCCTGTTTTTTCTTGCTGTAGAAGCGTAGAGCCCGTAGCCCACAAAGGCATTGGTGATGATCATGGCAGAGATCCTCAACATAAATCAATAAGCAGCATGGAGACAGGTTGCTAGCTTACTATACTTAGGAAGAACTGACTATGTAGGAGATAGCCATCTTGATGAAAAGTAACTTATATAGTAAACGCATGCATATTTTATTGTCTTCTTATCTCCCTACAGCTATTAGCAGTTAACCAGTTTCCCTGGGGTTCTCCTTTAAATTGTTTTGTCAATATATAGCTTTTATTGCTCAATTTTTCCTCTCATTTGTATTTGGCTTTTCAAAATGAAGGTTTTCATCTAAAAGTCAAACTTGCTTTCTACGTAGTGTTAGCAACCAGGCAGCAGTGGGGTGACAAAAATGTGTGCAGACCAAGTACGGAAAGACCCCCTAGAGATAATATATAGGTGACTGTAGTTTGGTTTTCGCTTGTTTGTTTTTGTTTTCAATTATATCAGTTCTTCTCCAGTGGAAATGGGTAGGCAACAGATGGGTATAGGACATCTCCTGTGGATAACAGAGCAGAGAGCGGAGAACCAGGTCAAGATGATGACCTGCCAGAGACAATGAAAATGGTCTGACTGCTTTGTATATTGGGCACCTCATAGCCCGAAGAGCTAGGCAGGTGAGTAGAGACGTGATTGTGATTGCTTCAGACTGATTGTCTGACACCAAGTCTGGGCAGAGCGCCCTCTCATTGAACTTAAGGAAATGAGGCAAATGTCAGGTAGCAGCTGGATTCTGAAAGGCTGGTCCCTTCTCTTGCACTTTACAGTTGGGGAGGGCGTGACAACACTTCACATTCTCGGGGAGAAGTGCAAAGCTTATGTGGCCATAGCTAGAGTGGGAGCCAGCAATAAAGAGATTAAAATGTTAGGATTAAATGAAGAAAATTCATTTATAATTAGCCCACTAGGTCTAAGCACGAGTGGATTTGAGTTGTACTCCCTCCATAAATTACATTGAAAATAGTTCTATTAAATAAACAAATCTTCTTCTTTTATTCCCATTTACACTGAAGAACAGGCCTTTCTTTTCTTTAGGTTTAACTTGATTAGCAAAATGACATCACTACAAAGTCTAAACTTACAAGTTCAAAACAAACACAACTAACTTTTTTCCTTTTTCTTTCTAGCCTTAATAACATTTTACTTAATATAAAATGACAAAAAATATTGTAATTTTTTTTGATTCTCAGACAGGATTTTTAAATATATTTTATTAATTTATTCATATTACATCTCAATGGTTATCCCATCCCTTGTATCCTCCCATTCTTCCCTCCCTCCCATTTTCCCCTTACTCCCCTCCCCTAGGACTGTGACTGAGGGGGACCTCCTCCCCCTGTATATGCTCATAGGGTATCAAGTCTCTTCTTGGTAGCCTGCTTTCCTTCCTCTGAGTGCCACCAGGCCTCCCCATCAAGGGGACATGGTCAAATATGGGGCACCAGAGTTCATGTGAAAGTCAGACCCCACTCTCCACTCAACTCCATTATGGAAAACAGTCCTTAGAAGGCAGTAATCTAAGGACTGTTTTCCATAATGGACATATTAAATGACTGACATGTGCATCAAACTTATTGACTTTAAGAATGAAGCTCCAATAGAAGTCCTCTAGGGGACAATAATTGTGATGAACATGTCAGTCATTTAATATGTCCATTATGAAAAACAGTCCTTAGATTACTGCCTTCCCCTTTGAGACTTCGTTCCCACTTTTCTAGTTACTTTCCTGTCATTTGACAAAATACCTGGCAGAAGGAACTTTGTGGAGAGGAAATCTATTTTGTCTCACAGCTTGAGCGGGACCATCTAGCACTGCAGGAAGCATGGTGGCTATGGCAGCTCAGTCCATGGTGGCCCGAGCTCGCTGGTGTGTCTGTTCACATCTCAGTAGACCAGGAGTTAGAAACAACTGAGCATGGCCAGGGGCTTTGTACAAACCCTGAAGTGCCAGCAACCCGTCTCTGTCTGCCCAGCTGACTTCCTAAAGCTTCCACAACCTCCCCCAGATAGCGCCATTTCTGGGCTCAAGATGTTAAAACACAGGAGCCTCTGGGAAGCATTTCTGACTCAAGCTATGGCACCATTTAAACTTTGTTTTTTATTTAAATAGCAACTTCTGTTACTAAGAGACTAATTAAGTGAAATTAGTGGGGTTAGTTGGACATGGAAAAGGCAGTATCAATTTAGTAAAACAAAGCCATCTAAAATTAGATACATTCTGGTTTACTGGGGTCTATGGGTGGAGGGATAAGCATAAGAAATTCAATAAACCCTCAGTGACACCTGTTGTAAAACCAGTGAATGACATCAAAGCCATGCTCTTAAATCAAGACATCTGGCTAATTGTGACCCAAGGGAAGGCAATAGGGCTGCCCAGCAAGCTCAAGTTTGTTTTAGTAGGAAAAAAAAAATCAAAAAGGCATCGATAATGTTTTGTAGCTTAATTCAATAGTTTCATGGTATAGTAAGACATTTTAATTGTAACTGTTGTAGATCCACATTCCTTATATGTATATTCATTTATTCAAAAAGCAGGCAAGGGGTATGAATGGCTGGAGCCTTACTGAAGTAGGCAGCAGCATTTCATTAGACCATTTTAGACATTTAGACTGTTTATGTACAATAATCAAAATAATTGAGTAAATAGTCTTTATGAAATAAAGGAAAATTAAACATTCTTTTTGTGTTTTAAAAATCTAGATTATTAGTTCTGTCTTCTCCCTTGTAAGAGTAGTATTTTTGTGGGTTGCAATATTCTCCCCTGACTCACAATAACTTAGGGAACATTTAAGTAGAGGCTATTTCTTATTTCTCAGAGGCTAGGGAGTGTCTTAATTTTCTTCTTCCTCCTCTTTACTGCAGAAAACTTCACAGTGGAAACTGAGCCTTACTTATCCCTCTAGTACCTGGACATGTCTTTTATTGAAAAGCATGATATGATCTTTTAATAGATACGAATGCACGCCCAAATCTATAGCTAATGTGGGAAACACTTATAAATATTTGATTTGAATGTACATCAACCTATAGGCTTGTTCATTTTCCTATGTATTATATTTTGCTACAGTTTTTATCTTGGTACAGTTATTTTCTTATAGTCACTAAATCTTTAGCTTCCTTAGCAGAAACTGTTATTATTAAAACTAATTGACGTTGGGTTGTAAAAGTAAGGCTTTGGTGTGATTACGGTTGTAAATATGTGTTGGAAGTAAGTGTACTAAGTAATTTAGTTTCAGGACCAGTGCTCATCCATAATTCGCATCTAAGTTGATCAGAACTCTGCTGTGCTAGCAGGCACCTTGCCACAGGATTGTTAGCCCCTGTACAGGACCAGGGCAGCAAGGGTAAAGCCGCTCTGCCATCTAGTGGCAGTATAATGGTGTCTCCATGTTCGGATCTGTTTTACAGAGAATCTGCACTGTAGCAAGTGGCCGCTCTGGCCTAGTAATACCAAAAAACAACTGAAGGAAGGGAAGAAGGAAAAGGAAGGGAGGATGGAAGGAAAGAAAGAAAAAGGAGAAAGAGACACAGATAAGTAGTAGGGATTTTTCTGTTTCTTCACAGGGTTATTGACTAGAAAAGGCTCAATATGAGTGGCATAAGCCGGCTTGGTGGGCCGCTCAGAATAAAACAATATTGTCAGTACTTCGAAGGAAAAGAATCAAACATGAGGAAAAACTCTTGTTTTTCTCTTGAAACTGAAAAGAAAGAAAAAGATTTTTTTTTTTTACAATCTCCGAGTTAAATGTTTCTTGGGAGTAAATATTTATTTACTTGATTTCTGGGAATAAGCCCCTGGTTTGAAGGTGCCTTTACCTGTGTCTTGTGCGCTGCTGATCCCGAGTCTTCCTGAACCAGTCACCTCAGCATCAGTACCACCTGTGTGTCCCCTGCCCACTTAGACACCTACTTGCCTTGCCAGGTCCGCCCTGCTCTTCCTCTGGGTGTTGATCTTGCTGTTGCCCTTCCTTCCAGTGATCTGCCTTTCCCATTCTTCTGCCATTGTTTCGGAAGTTAGCTTTAGGAAATATAATTCTAGAGACACCCCTGTCCTGCTCTCCAGAAGTTGTATGTGTTTTCCTAAATCTTAGTGAGCTGGAAGTTTAGTTATTGTATCATTTCTTGGCTTTGTTGAGTAGGGCACTGGGAATACCAAATACAATATAACATCTAATACACACTGAGGGTGTGACCGAAAGATCAGTTCTAAAGGTCTGCAAGCAAATGAACAGTTAACGCAAATATCAGTGTGTCTTGGTGGCCAAGAGAGAAACACATTATATGCAACAGGGAGCAATAAAAAAAGGAGAGCGTCTTTATCTGGGATTCTGCTCTTGCTGGGGCTGGTTCTTGAGATAGGCAGATTAAATTAGGCTTCTTCCATCCTCAAGCACATGTTTCACACCATGGTTTATTTATCAGTTTTCTTTCTTTCTTTCTTTCTTTTTGAAAAAGAAAGGACACATTGCCATATATGTCTAGTCTCTTTGGATCCTTCATGCTTATGGGTCTTTAGCTATATGACTTTGCCTTCCTTTACAATTTAGCTCATAAAAGCTTTCAGAAGAGGGACCATCATTCTTGTTGAATTGCCCTATTAATATAAGGTACTATTCAGATATAATAATAATAATAATAATAATAATAATAATAATAATAATAAATAATAATAATAATAATAATAATAATAATAATAATAATAATAAAACATTTAAATGATGAGCTGAGCACTTCTGAGTAAACTTTCCAGATACTAGTTTAGTCTCCCTAAAGGCCCTATGAAACAGCTACAGTTGTTCTTACTTCCTACAGAGGAAACTGGAGATTAAATTACCCACTGTGGTGAGTGGAGACTTTGGGACTTGCACCCCAGCAGTACTGGGGTGCAGCTAATGAGCCACAGTCTGAGCCTGATATCTTCCTTCATTCATCAACTATCAATTCAAATCTATGCCTCACCTCATCTCTTTCGGGGGTACTTAGCGTGATGTCTCAAATTCCATCAGTGTGGTTTGCCCTTAGGAATGTCTACCACGTTGTAATTTGTCACTCCAACGTTAGAGTAGTGCCCACCACCACCAGCACCATTGTCCCTTTCTGTACTTGTCCTGAAGAAACATAAATGAAGACGGGAAATTTCACTATAGCACCGGTCGGTGCTTTATTTGTAGTGTCTACAACGCTCACTTAATATAAAACGCAACTTGATCCTGCTCCCGTGGTTCAAGCTAATGTTAGTCCCATGTGTGGAGCAGTGTCTCATAGTTTGTTATGTGATTGATGGCTTCTTCCTCCTTCTCAATCCTTCTTTGGGTAGTAGGCATTGCAACATGGGAGGGAAAGAGTAATAATACTCAAAATGAGGATGCACCAGCTGAGGGAACATAGGATTTGCCTGGATGCTACTTATAGTCAACCCAGAAAAGAGCCTTATGGACTAATTTTACTATATGCTGTTTGTCTTTCAAATCATACTAAAACATTTTCAGACTCTCAGATAACAAACTTTGAACGGTAATGAGAGATTTACTGTATAAACGGACAATGCTTAGGCCACATCTTACAATAGAGTTCTCACCCACAATTTCTAGAGCAGCCAGTCTGGTCTGGGAATCTAACTTGCAGCTTCTGGAGCAATCAGCTCAGACTGGACAGAATGTGGTCTATGGCTGGCAGATCCCTTGCTCAAACTCAGCCCCAACAGGTAAAGCTAAACATTCTTCATAAACTCATGCTCTAGGTGTCCGCCTTGTTAGCCTGCAGCTTCTCCGCCCGCAGCTGCCGTCAGAGCACACCTGTCAGTACTTGTCTTAACCACAAAGCGTTCCCGTGCCTCTGCTTGCTTGAGTTTATGCCAGATACAACCGGCAGAGCTAACAACTATTGCTGCAGTATATACCGAACCGATGCAGAGCCTCTGTTTGTCCTCGTTTGTATGGTCTTTCATTATATCCCCTCCCTTTACAAAAGAAAAGGTTTCCTCTTGCTCTAATTTCTGGAAAATTAATCATCATATCTGCTCCTCACTTCCAGTGATGTCCACAAGGCATTTGTACAGGGCTGTTATGGTTTACATCTAGATGCTTGGACTCTCGTCTAGATGTATCTCTGTGGCATTAAAACATCAATGCCATCACTTTAAAAATACCTTTGCTTCTTGCTGCCTGTAACTGGCATATTGGCCTTTTTAGTATTATTAAAAATCAGAGACACAGCCCAGTGGTATTAGGGAGAGTTTTATTGTAAAGATAGCAATACCTACACTTTTACATGTTTCCAAGTCTACAAAAACTCTCAGAGCAGAGACTTCCTTGTGTCTGTCACACCAGCAGACAGATTACTCATAAACTGGGAAGGAAAAATCACTTCCTGCCAAACTGTGGCAGCGGCGGGGGCACTTTAATGTCTTGGCCTCTCTCCAGCTTCTTCTCACAATCCACCAGGTAGTTGACGCCGTCGATAACGATCTGGACAAGCTCAACCTTGAGAGAGAGAGAGAGAAAGAGAGACCAGGAAGAGACATGATGAAGAAAGGAAAAGGAAACGGGATTAGTTGGAGCCGAAGCTGCCTGTGGAGCCCTGCTGGACACAACTGTGTAGGCATAAATATGAACTTTGCACTCAGCAGGACTTCGTTACAGTCAGGGCACTCGTGTGAGGGGGTCATCCTGAGGCTGGGAGCAGGTGTGGAAGAGGATGGGTAGCATAAGGTTTTCTCTCAAGTTTTCTTAGGGTGGGGAATCCTGTGAGGACATTTTTTATACTTGAAATCATTAGGTTCCATCCCTGTTGTAACCTGCTTGAAACTGTAGCTCCTCTGTTAGTTAACACCTGCTTTCGTCTTTATGACAACAGAAGCCATTTTTGTTTTTAAGTCTCCATTTTGAGCATAAGGTGAAACTAAGTTCAGCTTCTCGGGCTGTACCTGCCTGGGAGCGTGAATAGCCTTTTACTTACAATTCAATTCTGGTTGTTGTTGTTGTTGTTGTTGTTGTTGTTGTTGTTGTTGCAGCTATTGGCTGTCCTTTTTTAAATGCTTTTATTTTATTACATGTGGATAAAACAAATTACATACAACAGGGAGAACCATGTGACAATCATGAGAATAATGAGTTCTATATATGTTACATTCATAGTGCAATTCTTGCTGAACGTTCTGCTTGAATTAATGATATGTCCCCTTATTCCAGAATGATGGGCAACTGGGAAGTCCTCAAGCCTATACCTAGCCAATCAGTTTAAAATGCTTTGTCTAGCCACCTGGATACAATGTACTCAGAATAAAATAGATTCTTCTTGTGTTTAGCTAATCAGGATGATGTAATGCTACCCCCCCCCACTTCCCACCTGGTTACATAGTTATAGTTTTTCTTATAAAAGAAAAAGCCTGCCTTAGAAACAGACCAGTGTCGCAGTTTGGCTCCTGAGTCCACTGTGTCCCTGGTCATGGTCAGTCTTGGGGTGCTGCATTTAATAAACCATCAATATCTCACTGAGACTGGTGCTCAAGTGGTTTGTGTGGCAATTTTTGTACTAAAAAATCCTCTTTCTTTAAAAAAAAAGTGTGTGTGTGTGTGTATAAGAAAGAGGGGTACGGAGTCAGAGAACAATTTTATCACTTTTCTTATTATACCACATGTTCCAAAATTGGACATGGGTCTTTAGGCTTGTGTGGCAAAGCTATCTCCCTGGCCCACATACTTCCTTTTTCTTCTACAGATTTATTTAATATTTTCTTATTTATTATGTGTATGCATGTGTGCCTGAGTAACAGTCTGTGTGTACTGCATGCATGCGGGTGCAAACAGAGGCCAAAGGACATCAGATTCTCTGGAACTGGACTTGCAGAAATCTGTGAGCCACCATATAGGTAATGGGAATTGAACTTGGGTCTTCTGCCAAGAGCAGCAATTACCCTTAACCAGTAAGGCATCTATCCAGGCCCCATGTACCTTTTCTTCGTCAGCCTCTTGTATATAAGACTATGCAATGACTTCTGCGTGTTATTCTTTGGATACAAACTCTGAGCAGCTTCCCAACCCTCTGAGCACTGAACGTGCTCAAGACACAGTTATCCTTATTTACATAGTGTAATAGTGTCTTCTGGAGAAATTGTTCTAACTAAATCATGCTTTCTCTGTGATAGGAAAATAGACTGCTTAAAGCAAATTTTACAAATTAGAACAAACTATGCTTTTGAAATTTTCTTGCTTGGAAAATGTTAGAACTTTATTGTTCGTATATTCATTAAAGGCCATTTACCTATGATTAGGTTTTTTTTTATGGGGACAGGGATTACCAGCTAAATGAAACACACCACTGCCCAGAGGCTAAGCTAAGATGGTAAGCAAAGGAAGGCTCCTGGAAATATAGCCTACTCTGTAAGCTGAGAATGAGTGGCAAGGGAGGCAAGACCAGTGTGTTCAGAGGGTGCAGCAGGCCTTACACACAAGGAGCTCAGTTCCCTTCCACCTGCTTTTCATTCAGAAGGAACCTGGGGCCAGAAAGCCAGCTATGTCTAGTTGAGCCCAACGTCCCCTTCTCTGACTAGATCTGTCCTGTGCTGGACAAGGTGTGATGGCGTGAGCTCCTCGTTCACTTCTGGTGGGACTCTGTCTTAACCTTCCAGGAGGGAACTTGGTCATGTATAGTTTTCCCTCTTCCTTCCACAGGATTATAGGCCATCTAGACCTGTGATCTGAGTCATAAACAAAGTTGGTTAAGATCTCAATCAGAAAATACTAAACATATAATGGAATGTCTTTACCATATAATCACCAAAAATCAAGTATTTGGATGTCAAAGCATTTTTCTTGATTCGTTTTGAAATTCTGTTTGTTTCATAACACTGGGATCAGATCTAGGGCCTCGCACCTGCCAGGCAAGTGCCTTACCATTAAAGTATACCCCTACTGGGGCTGGAGTCAGGGCTCAGCAGTTAAGAGCACATGTTGCTCCTACAGAGGACATGGGTTTGGTGCCCAGTACCCACATGGTGGCTCACAACCATCTGTAACTCCAATGCCAGGGTCATTGAGGCCCTTTTCTGAATTTCTACATGGTTCACATATAAACATTCAAGAAAAACATACATCTACATAAAATAAAACAAATCTTCTAAACATCTGACACAAAGAAAATAATTTTAAAATCTATTTCTTTATCCCCCCAATCAAGTTACTTGATAATATTTATTGTTGTGATAAAATAGTCATGAATTATAAAAAGTGCTATAATACAAAATATGTGCTACGATAGTATCTTTTAATGTGTTCTGGACAATTATTAAAAGGAGTAAGAAGAAATTTATGATAATATTCAAAACGATAATGAGGGCTACTGGATTAAATACACATGGTTTTAAAAATACTTTCAGACATTTTTCTAGGTTTTATAATAATCCCCTAGAAATGTACAATAAAACAGTAAGCTATGTTTGATCAGTACTATGCAGATTGAGAGAACAACTTTATATGGTGGCCCTTCATAGTTAGTCTTCCGACCAGAGGCTGCGTCCCAGATTGAAATAACTCACTGTGCTGACCCTACTGGCAATATGTTCTTAGTATTCAGTCATGTGTTCCCAAGTGACCGCTCAAGACCCATCTCAGTCATGGTTCCCACGTGTCAATGAACCCACTGTTCCTATGTCCCACAGGAGTCCCTAGACTTTAGCTATCTAAGATGCCAACATGAAGGCGACTAGCATGTGGTCTTCAGCAAAGGAGGTTCCAAATCAAGAGAGATTTTCACCCTTTCCACTCTCAGAGGGACAGCACATCTGTTCTCTGAGTTCATGAGGATACGATTACTGCTGCCCTTTAGCATTTGCGAGCCCCTGTTGCTGGAGATGGCTGAAACCGCTCCCAAGGGGCTGGCCAACAGCAACAGTTCCACTGCGGTTCCTTGGCTCGCCTACCAGTGCTCAGAAAGGACTGTGTATCTCTCTTGCACTATTTTCCAGGCAAGAGAAACACAAGAGTGAACAGGTAACTCGGGACTCGGTGGGGAACAAGTGTGGGGACGGAGGCAGGCTGTGGAGGCTGCTTCCTCACGTCCTCCTGCTCTTAGGCTGACCTTGCGAGTCCACGACAGAGCGAGAGGGACGTTACCTCTGATCTACCGATCCGATCAATGTTAGAAATGTCGTATACGTCCGCCACGGCTGCAGTGTCCACACCGCCTGTGCCGCGCTTCTGGAGCCTCAGGTTCTCCAGGATCTTAGAAAAGCGTGGGTCCTAGGAGAAGAGATATTGTTGCAGTCACTGGGCGAAGATGCAACATAAGAGACGGTAACCGTTAGTAAAGTATTTACAATGTACTTAGGCTTAAAGCCTTCCAACAATCTAATGCTATTACTTTCACCCCATCAAAGTCCATCTTCTGGTGCTGGAAAAGAAAATGTCTAACACAGGGCATGGGTGGTCTAGATCTTTAATCCTAGTATTCAGGAGGCAGAGGCAGGTGGATCTCTGATACTGAGGCAGCCTGGTCTAAGCGCCTGTCCTGACTCCAGGACAGCTAAAGCTACTTATTAGCCTAAAGCACGGGGGGGGGGGGGGGGGGGGGGCGGCGCGGAGGTGGGGGGGAGTACCTGACACCAGGTCACTTATAAATAATATAAGCACTTTTGGCTCACCGTTGGTTTAAGTCCTCCCTGGCTCCGGCACCTGCTTCATATCTGGTGAAGACTGTGTGTGTGTGTGTGTGTGTGTGTGTGTGTGTGTGTGTGTGTGTGTGTATGTGTGTGTGTGTCAAAGGGCATCACACAGTTAGACAGAGCATATGTGATAGCTTGGATCTTCTTGTACAGCCACTAATGCTATCATGGAGTTCAAAGCTATCTCTGACATATAAACTTGTAGGGGACAATTGAAGCTATACCAACTCCCACACTCCAGATGAGCAAACTGCTCCTGAGGAATTAACTTGCCCAAAGTCAGACACCTAGAAGTTGGCAGAGCTGCAACTGAACTTTCAGTATCTGACTCCCAGTTAATCTTCCAATAAATACACACACATATATTTGCATGTTGGTGCCTGAGTTTGTATGTTTGCTACTCACCTGTACATAGCTTTATTGTTATAATTAAAATCCTTCTCTTAGCATTGGGATTTTGAATAACAAAAAACATCATGTGCCTTCTTGTTAGGCAGCACATTTTTCTAAAATTATTTCAACATCCTTGATTTACTTTGTGTGTGTGGAAGAAACGATTAGCTCTGCATCAGAGCCCTTTACCTTTTGCCCTAGCCTTGGCCCTGAAGATGAAGCCACTTGCTTGCTAAGTTCTTTCCAACGGAATGAGTGGAAGTGACATATGCCCTCTCCTTTTCTCACATTCTAGAACGTGGAGGCTGACTGTGACTGTGCAAACGGGGACCAGTGAGGTTGCTCAGTGACCATGGTGCCTGCTGCTGCCAAGCCTGATGTCCTGAGTTAAGTCATCAGAACCAGGAAGTTGTCCCCTGGCCTCCGCTATATACCCACATGTTCCCGCAAACTGCATAAAATACAACTACAAAATGTAAAAAAAACCAAAACAAAACAAAAAAAAAAAACCCTTCTCACAAATTGCACAAGTCTGGCCCAAAAATCTACGCTTGCCTAAGCCCTCCCTCGGGTGTAAGGACAGGGCTAAAGGAACCGTAGGGAGCAGAGCAGGGCAGCCCACACACCTACCCCACCCCCTTGTCACAGGCCTGAAACCTTTTATCCTAACTTAACAAAAAGACTTTTAAGCCAAATTTCGTCCTTGTCATCACTCTTCTATTGCAGGTGGCAAACCTTGGGGTTAAGTCATGAACACTGACATTTTCTCCTGCAAAGAAATCATATCTGAGCTGGTCCCGTTGGGACCACAACAAAGTCCCTGGCCACATGCAGTAGTTACCTTGCTGAGCTTCGGGATCCTAACGTGGACGCCAGCTCGCAGTCCAGTTCCAAGGTTCGAAGGGCAAGTCAGAATGTATCCTAGGCGCTCATTCCACATGAACTCCCAGCCTCGTTCTTGGATTAATCGCTCCACCTGCAAATGCGGCAACAATGAACAAACGGCAGACTTCCCAAAGATCCCCTCCTGCAGGTCATCCCGAACACCAGGCACAGAGAGACTAGCACAGCACATGAGTGAAACTGTAGTGGATCTATATGGCACTTGTACTATAATCTCCTGTTGGAATACACACGTGATCCTGTTAAATCAAATGACCATGTGAAACATTTAATGTTCTATGTTCTCAATAAATGTCAGCTGATACCCTTTCTCATGCATAGACTAGGAAAAGACAGGAATTCTCAGCAGTTTAGCTTGTGAGAATCTATTCTGCTTCATCTCATCCAATCCTGTGTCCCTCCCCACCCGCTGCCACCCCCATTCCATTCACCCCATCTACCCCCATCCCATACCATTTTATCTAGCCACGGGCACCCCTCCCCGCCAAGAGAGAAGTCAACCCCCTTTCGGAAGCACTGCTGTGAAAGACTGGGTTCTTAGGAGAAAAAAAAAAGGAGTTCTGCTTTGGAAGTTTCCAAAGTTATCTTTTTTTAATGGAAAATTACGGGGCTAGAGCGATGGCTCAGCACTGGAGAGCGCTGGCAGCTCTTCCAGAGGACCCCTGTTGAATCCCAACACCCCTAAAGTAGCTCACAGCCATCTGCTGCTCAGGCTCAGGGGATCCAGTGCCCTCTTCTGGCCGCCAGGGGCACTGCATGAATATGGTGCACAGACACGAGTGCAGGCAAAACCCTCATACATGTAAAATAAAATAATAATAGAAAATTTAAAATACTTACACATAAATGGAAACTAGAGAAACTTTATGTTGACAACTATCTAGAAACCCCTGATGGAATCTTACTTCCTTTAGTCCACGACAGAATCGCTCAAATACTCGTTTCATATTGCCTCCCCGTTCCATCGAGATTACCCTGGTGTGGTCTTCCTCATTTATCCAGATGAGAAATGTCTTGTCGTAGTTATGCCTAACGAAGACAGAGATGAGGCACTTCTTGTTAATTGCGTTTATCTCAACACATGAAAATTCTCATTGCCTCTACAGCTTGATTGCTGCGTCTCTCCTTCCCCGTTCCCTGGATGCCCCTTAGCTCTTAATTGTGCTGGAACAAGTAGCACGGAGTAATGATGCCTCACAGAATGGGGGCTGCGACTAAACCCAGCCATTAAGGACGCCGCACGTGTTTTTACTCCCACAGGATCCTTCCGCTCCGCTTCCCCTCGCTCTTCAAACAAGATGACAACAGCTCACCTAGGATAGCATTTCACTCTAATGCAAGGAGGAGTGTTTTGGCTCCTAAGAAGTTCAGCCAAACGCTTGTGGTTCTTGAAAAAAAAAATGTGAGGCAAGGATGGAGAAACTTTTCCTGTACCACAAGAATCCCCATGCGTTCGCTACACAGAGCTACATGTCTACGCTCCTGTGAACACTCTTCCCCGCTCCCGTTGGGCACAGGTGGGATAACTCACTACAGAGGCCGAGGTAGGCTGAGGACCGCTAGAAGAGGTATGAATACACTGGGCAGCCATTCCTCCCTTCCTGACTTTAATTATCAATATTGATATTTTTCATTTTGTGTTCATGTGTCTTAAGTTTACAAACAGATTCTCTAGCTAATATGAAGTATCTTTCTTTTGAGTAGTCTGCCCCCCAGCTCACATTCCTATACCTCTTTTTTAAAAAACCACAACACATACACTCACAAACACACACATACACACATACACATTCAGACACACACACATGCACACACAGATATGATCACACACTGACACACATACTCACATACACACTCAGAGACACTCACATGCACATGCACAGACACACAAACACATACTCACATACACGCATTTATATACACACAGAGACACACACTCAGATACATACAGACATACACATATGCATGCACATGCACACACACACACACACACACACATAGAGTTTTCATATAGACTTCTTTCCCGTTTAGCTCAAGCCCCGCATGCTGTCAGCTGTAGTCCACAGCAACCTCGGGTTAGAAGCAGCAGGCAGTTTGAGATTCTCCACTCTCAGGAAAAAGATGAAAACTTTGTCCATACCAGATTCCCCTGGCATCTGGCCAGTCACGGGCCATCCCAGCACATGTCAGTAAAGGGGACACTGGCTTATCAAACAGAAAGTGGTCCTGTGGGCCAAAAGGGACAAAGCCGAGACAAGAGTCTGTGAGACTAGGCATGGCCCAGGTGATCAAGTTTCACCTTACAGATAATAAGGCCTCTCCAGCAGGCCAGTGGTTCTCAGATTCACTGTGTCTGGACCACCTCGGGAGCTTTTAATAACAAGAACACCATTGCCCAGAGCTCATACAGAGACAAGATACCAAGTATAAGGGGCGGGGGCTTCTAAATAGAAGCTCTAACAAGTAGGAGCCCCTGGAGACTCAGAAGAGGAGAGGCTGGGGAGCACTGGTCCAGGAGAAAGCTCACGCATAAACAGGAAGCCAGGGTGGCTGCTTAAGGCAGATGTAGGCTTGCTCTGTAACAGCAGGCAGGAGGATGGCCAAGTCCGCACACACCAGGAGAGAGGTGGACCAACTAGATATTTCCTGTGTGGTTTGGAAATGGCATGTTTCGTGTAATTTACATCTGTGATAACGGAATCATGTTTCTTCTTCTCTTGGAGTTTAGTTAAACATTACTTTTGAGATTGACGTCCTTTTAAAATTTGTGCTAATGAGGAAATAAACAGACTTGAGTCCAACACTTGGGAGGCCGAGCCAAGAGGATTGCTGTGTGTCTGAGGTCAGCGTAGGCTAAGTACTGAGACTTTTGTCTCAGGAAACCCCAAAGGACCGGTGTTCTGTCTACCTAGAGCCGGTGAGAAGTTTGGGGGCGCTGGGAGGCAGCGAGGTTCTGGACCAGTTAGGGGAACCACCTTAATTTCCTACCTATATCCTTCTCAGCTTCCATCAAGGCCTGCATGAGATTCCCACATCCAAGATCCCCCATGCACCTCCACCCTCCTGTGCCCAGGCCAGCGCCCGTTTTGGAGTTTCCTCTTCAGACTTTAGCCATGGCTTGACAAGATTTGAAGCCTCAACTCCTTTCTCACACTGAAGCTGTGAAATCCCCAAGGCCATTTTTAAAATATATTTTATTAATTTATTCATATTACATCTCAATTGTTATCCCATCCCTTGTATCCTCCCATTCCTCCCTCCCTCCTGTTTTCCCCTTACTCTACTCCCCTATGACTGTGACTGAGGGGGACCTCCTCCCCCTGTATATACTCGTAGGGTATCAAGTCTCACACTCTAGGTGAGAGAAGCATGGGAGAATGGGGAAATAGAAGAATCCAGAGGGTCCTAGAAACCTATAAGAAGAACATTATGATGGGCAGATCTGGGGCCAGGGATCCTGCTCAAACTATGACACCAGCCAAGGACAGTACAGGCAGTAAACTTCAAACCCCTACACAGATCTAGCCAATGGACAGGACATTCTTCACAGTTGAGTGGAGAGTGGGGTCTGACTTTCACACGAACTCTGGGGCCCCATATTTGAACACATCCTCTGGATGGGGAATCCTGGTGACACTCAGAGAAAGGATAGCAGGCTCCCAAGGCCATTTTTAGCCCTGCGTGCCGTGCCAACTCTTATAGCAGATAGAAGCCTAGACTGAGCTGCGGGTCCAGCCTCTTCCCAGGCAGCCCCTGGGTGATTTACCACCTACTTACATCAATGAGCCGTTGCTGATCCTGCTCCGTCATCTCAGACAGCTTGTAGTAGCGACCAGCCAGGTCTCCTTTGAGGCCCTCCAGGGCAGTGATGGCCACGTTCTCCACCTCTCTTCTCTCCGCCCGGGAGCAAGCAGGAGGCAGGCTCAGCCCTCGGATGCTGCGACCAGTGCGCACCCGAGAGGACAACACATAGCGCTCATCAAACTGCCCGTGAGTGATCTGCCGGGTGGAGGAGCATAGTGGAGTGTCACCATAGTACCCACAGATCAGTCTTCCGGCCTGATGCTTGCCTGGAAACCTTCAGGCATTGCGTTACAGAGAGCATGACTGGCCCCTCCAGCTTTGAGGTAGCCCTTAGTTAAGTAAAGTGGGGTCTGGAGTACATGGCTTTGGTTGGAGTAAAATGCTGTAGGAAAGTTTAAAGTTCTCATCAATTAATGGTCCCCTGGGGGGATTTTTAAAGGAGATGATTAACTTACTCTGGCCTTCTAGGGGATGTGCTGAGGGTAGGCCATCTTACACCTTCCAGGGACATCTAACGAGGGTAATGACTCTCAGCTTCCCTCCTCTGCCTGTGGAGTCAGGAAGTCCTGCATCGTAGGAACAAGAAATGGAGGCTGGAGCCTACCTTGGATGCGTCCAGGTCCGTAGGATGCTTCATCACCTTCGGGTCATAGCCGTTGTGTCTTAGTTTGATGACAGGATCAAAAAGGTCAGCAAATACCTGCAGGCAAGAGTGTCCTGTGACTGGCTCCCTTGATAGCAAAGAACTTTTGCTTTCACTTTCCCTCAAGGACCTAAGGGCCAGGGTTGATGGCCTCCTCTGAATCCTCCAAAATTCTCCATGCTACTGCTGGGACCATGTATATAAGAGGAGACTAGTGGCAGACATGGGACTTCTACACCAAGGATGAGATTAGATCCAAGAAACTTGATGAAGCCAGGAGTTTGTGCTACAGTAATAAAAAGATGTCTCAAACTACAGACACACAACCCAACCCAATAACCCCCAAAACAAACACTTGAAAGTATTTCTCACGAACACGCAGCATTTTGTTTTAGTTTTCCTGTACCAACACAGCCTTTTGACAAGCTTAGAAGAGCTGTTATGCAACTAACCTCTCTATGAGAGGGACATTGGCACAGTAAGGGGGAAAAAAAAAAGCATTGTCCTAGGAAGCTATACATCTTATAATCCCAGAAAGGATTCCTGATAGTTCTATGGGAGTTGTCTTCCTGTTACTGGAGCCCTTTCCTGAGAAGTCACAAAGCTCACTCCGAAGAGAAGATAAAGCCACCATGATAGTGCAGGGTAGTCCGCAACTCTGAAACCAGCAGCCCATGGTCTTACCTCATACGACTCCTCGTCACCAGCCACCATGCCCACAGTCTTTATGAAGGGGTGGCCGGGGTTGTCCACTCCGGTTTGGATGCACTGGTCCAGGGTGTAGCCATTGGGTGTCATCTTGTTTCGGAGTTTGGCATAGATGGTAGGAGTGAGGCACTCAGCCATGCAGTTGTTGTGTTTCCTCAGGTCAGGGTAGTCTGCGCTGTGGGAGGAGAGAGGCTGTGGGCCAGTAGCCCCAGGAAAGGGCTATCAAAGACTCAGTTTCTCTGTGACCTTCAACCAGGCTCTCTTGGCCCAGCGAACACAGGGGAAATTGGATAGAGACACCTACAAGGCCTGGCCTGAGCAAGCCAGGCATAAGAAAAGCCAGTGTCATGACCACTGGAGAAAAGGACATGGCTCCACCTAGTAGGAAACACCCAGGTATTTACAAAAGCTACAGAGGAAAAAGAGGAAAGGGAGTCAGAAAACGCACTGAAATCATACGCAGATTTCTCTTCTGCCCTGATGTGTTGGTAAAATTGAATGACAGCCATAGTCTGGTCTCTTGGGGAGGAGGCGTGGGTTGGCGAGTCAGACACAGAGCTGCCTACAATGCTGCTCATTTTTCTGTCCACTGCCACAGGACAAGCTCAACAACAACAGAGACCTGGTCCATCTTCAGAGCACTGCCTCAGCTATGGACCCAAGCATTTGGTAAATATTTGTTGGGATAACACAGAAGGCCACCACATTGGATGCCATCTTACCCTGGCCATGTACTGTGTGGGGAATATGAACTGTGGGACACCGTGGACTCAAACACAGGTGACTTCCTCCTCAGCGATTCCTGGGGTGCATGGTTGCTCTGACTGCCTCAGAGACAGACGATTCTGTCAGACAGTAAATGTCTCCGAGAGACACCTTAGTTGTTTTCTCTTCTCTACTCCCACCTACATGGAATCCTCGGACATCCTCACACTGCTCAGACTTCTCGGTGTGTTGATGTCTTAGACACAGTAAGGTTCTGAGGCATGGGAATGCCTGACCTCATCTTGCTGCCCCTCCACTTTCTGACTATGGTGACCTTTTATGTTCACACTTAAAATCTATACCATGATGGCATTTCCTAAAATACAGTAGAGCAGTGAGTGGAGCATGGATCTGCTATCCAGGGGCCTGGGTTTGCATTTAGCTGCACTAAGTACATAAATTTGGCCCCAGTATTTCTAAGTCCTTACTTCATTACTAAATGATACCAGAAAGAATCACATGCCATGTGAAAGTGCCTAACATACATGTTAAGAGATAGTCTCATAATCTAAGTGCTCAATGCAAACTATCACTGTTATTACTATTTAACTGGACAGCAGGCTTTGGGCAGAAATGATGTCATATTTCCTTCTCTTTGTCACAGGTAACTAGGCTTGCTGTGTTTCAAAAAAAGACTATTAAGTTTGACCTAGGCATTTAGAAAGACAAAAAGAAGGATTCTCAGGCACTGAAGAGATAGGTAAAAAGTTTAGGACACTGTCTGTTTTTTCCAGAAGACCCAAGTTCAATTCTCAGCACTCCCATGGTAGCTTCTTTAAAAACTCAGTTATGTTATATAAAGATGTTTTTGTTTTAATCCAAGATATGGGATATGGGGGCTACTCCAGTTTGTCCACAGCTGATAACT
Organism: Acomys minous; assembly: GCF_964271855.1. Lineage (NCBI taxonomy): Eukaryota > Metazoa > Chordata > Mammalia > Rodentia > Muridae > Acomys > Acomys minous. Next base: position 104,141,666 of record NC_140492.1, on the reverse strand, counting down.
GTGGAGGGTGCATGATCTTTGTCAACAGGGAACTGCCTCGTGCAGTGGCATGGTCTTTGCCAGTTGGAAAAATATGAGAGCTGAGAGCCGGGAGGGAGGGAGAGAGAGAGAGAGAGAGAGAGAGAGAGAGAGAGAGAGAGAGAGAGAGAGAGGAAGGCCTTGAGAAGAACTCTTGGGAGAGATGGTTGGAGGAGGAAGAAAAAGCTGCTGCATGCTATTGCTGGATGAACGTCCTGATGATAGAGATTGCTATTGCCCCAAAGATCCCAACGACCCTAAACATCAGGAAGTAGCCAAAGAGAACTACGCCCCTTTGCCCCATTAACCTTCTTTCTCTCCTACCTGATGTTGGGGTTAGAAGGGATTAACGTGGAGAAGGGAGAAAGAGATATAAAATGAATATAAATAAATAAAAATAGACTTTAAAAGTACGCCTACAGGCACTGCAGGCACATGGTGCACAGATATACCCTGGGGCAAAACATCCGTACTAATGAGATTAAACAAACAAACAAATAAAAAGGATTCAGTAAAGAACACATGTCTGGTTGGCACTGAGTTATTCTAAAGCCAGGAGGACTCACCTTGGGGGAAAGAGCTTGTGCTGCTCCCGGGCATCAGCTGATACCTTCTGCCTGTTCAGCAGGTAGCCAGTGGTCAGGGCACTGGTTCCCAGGGTAGTAAACAGCAGAGATGCATTGCGGCCAGTTAGCAGCTTAGAGAAGGCACTGGCCATCCTTCTTCTTGTCTGAGTGTCTAGAAGCAAAAGAGCTGTGTCAGAGATCACCATAAGATGGTGCTGAGCTGCAGCATGGAGGGCAGCAGGCGAGAAAGCAATCTGCGGGGGGCGTGGCCCTGCTTCTTGTTTTGTTTATCTATTTCTCCCTTTTAATTTTCTTTACAGTAATTGGGAAAATGAGTATAATCAAATTTTGTAAATGCTCATCCCATTTTCTCCAGTGATTGTAGAGGAAAAAAAAAAAGCAAAAAGTTATCTGTCTCTATATACTATACAAACTGAGTGCTTTCTGGACTTTTCCACTACATAACAGGCCTCTGAGTAGGATGGATTGCTGAACTTCTAAGAGGTACTAGCATTCTCTGAGGACCATTGTCCCACCTCACACACCCAAATAAACTTGTGTCAGAACTCTAAGTAACATGCAAACACATTTGGGTTATCTTAAGACCAAATGCCCTTATGACTTAAAAAGTAAGAGTGACAACAGTGTGTAGGGGTGGCCAGAGATGGTGTCTACAACTTCTGCTCTGGTTTAGGACCCCTGAAAGGGGGTACAGTTGTTCAAAGTTAACAAAAATGCATCCCTTGGCTCCTAGAAGAAGCAGGTTTGAATTGTCAGTTGTAGTGGCACACGCCTTTAATCCCAGCACTCGAGAGGCAGAGGCAGGTGGATCTCTGTGAGTTTGAGGCCAGCCTGGTCTACAAAGAGAGTTCCAGGGCAGCCAAAGCTACACAGAGAAACCCTGTCTAAAACAAAAAACAAAAAATAAAAAATAAAACATATTTCATTTAGGTCTTGGATTCTTGCAGATTAAGATTAAACAACAAACTCTCAACCAAAGATCACAATCATAAAAAAAAGTGAGAAAAGAGAAAAAATAAGAACAGAGTTAGACCTCCAATGACTAAAGGTTATGGATTTGCCAGAGAAGAGTACAGATTGGCTCTAGATAGATATTTAAATAACAGTTATTCACAAATTATTATTTTATTTAAGATGTATAATTAGAATAGTAATTATGATCAAGAAGTAAGACCTATTAAGAATGACCAAGAAACCCAAGCATGGTGGTTCATATATATATATATCACTTCAGCACTTGGGAGTAAGAGGTAGAGGAATTGCTTCATGTTTGAGGCCAACCTGGGCTGATTAGTGAGTTCTAGGCTAGCCAGGGCTGTGTGGTGAGATCCTCCAGACTAACAAGCCAAAGAATAAAACAGGAGGAAAATGAAAGAGAATAAAATTGAACTGTTGGACATGACTGGGAGGCTAATAAGAGTCAGGCACGACGGCACACATTGGGGTAAGATAACACAATAAATAAAGGCTGTACCGTCTCCAGGTGCTCCTACTTTATCTAGGAAAGATGGTTAAACAGATGGTTAAAAAGATAAGGATAGGTGGGGCTAGATGCAAAAATGAAAATTAGCAAGATATTATCCAAGGGATCTTGTACACTGCCTACTTAGAATAAGGCTGCCCAGACAAAGAGAACAGAGGGGCTGAGGACTTGAGGCCGGACAGACCTCCTTGGGACAGAAAGGCTGGTGGCATTGCAGCCGTGCTGAGGCCTTTGGGACCATCAGAGCATCTGTACCTGCTCAAACCAGGGCAGGCAAGCAGGAAGACTGACACGGATGATGCTTACTCCTCTCCACGGTGATGGAAGCCCACACCAGGGAACCCCGGGAATGTGGTGGGAGGAGCGGGCGATGCGAGTTTACATGTAACAGTCATAACTTAGGCTTTCCTTGGCGTGTTATGTTTGGCTAACTTCATCTCATTCTGGTTTTAACTTTCGTTAGTAAAAAGCGGCCTGGTGGCCTTTGCTGTGGAAGAGAGGATGCAGAAATCCGCATTAGCACTGACGGAGGCTCGTGCCTCTCCTCCAAGTTCTCAAATCCATTCAGACCATGAACCAACACAAAAGGTTGGACGAGAGAGCTAAATATCAACAAAACAATATGGCTTCCCCAATTTCATAAAATCACATCCATCTCATGCATACTTCACTCAGGTCATCCTTTCACACAGCTAAACAGACAGAATCCATTATAGCCATGGATTCCATGTGTCTCTCAAGGAAACACGAGGAAGAGAACTTGATGGCAACATTGTCCTACAGAAGCCATCCAAAGGTTACTTCTGGATTGGGATGCCTTGTCTGCTAGCTCATTGCTTTGATACAAAGAACAAGTAACTCTTCTCAGTTCTCTATGCAGCAGGTAAGTCAACAACTCCAGAACCAGATACCTAAATAAGACAATTATCTGCCCACTGACAAAGGGAAGGCCATCCATGGGTTCCTTGAGGTCTACATTCAAGGCAATGGCTTCTGGGTCACAAAACTGGCTGGAGGCTTAGTTGGTTTGGCCATGTCTTTTTGAGACAGGGTCTTGCCAGGTAGCTTAGGTTGGCCTTGAACTCACAATTCTCCTGTGCCTGCCTTTAGAGGCACTTATAGGTGTGTACCTACTCTAACTTGTTCACAAAATATTCACAAGACATCTCAAAGAGACAAAGACATTGGTAACAGCAGCACATTTTTATCCTCAAATAAAATGCTCTAAGGAAACAAAATGGCTATTTCTCTCTGCTGTAGAGAACAGCATTGTGTCTCCATACACTGCTGTGGGGAGGGGGTGTGTGAGGAAGATGAGCACTGGGCAGTGTTAGGAGTCATGCAGAGCTAGCCGTATGCCCACAATTGAAGGCAGGGCTTGTAGGCAGCTTCCTTGGCTTTCACATCCATTGACCCACACTTGATAGGGTCTTATTAAATGCCCAAGTGGGTGTCACAGGAACCTGCGTAGGCTGTCTAGGTCAGTCAATTTAGCTGTAGTACAGAAATTTTTCCTCCTTAAACACCAGCAGCTCCGTGGGCCTCTCTGCTCCCTGGTACTGCTCACTCAGAATTGCATAACAGTAATTATTATAATGTTTTTTATTTGTCAATAACATAGAAAAAGCAAAGCTGGAGAATACGTTCAAGAGCCTATCTCCAAGAACAGGTAGATTATACTGAAGGAACCAGCCCCTTTAAGGACCCCCATTAAAGTCAAAGTCTGGGAAAATGTAAAAGTCAGCCTACTCAGTCTTTTTTAAAAGACCCTCATTAAGGCCAAAGCATGTACATTTTTAGGGGGTCTAGCTTGAACCAAGGACAGACAGATATCAGATCACTGTATGTGTGTGGCAGGGACAGGAAAAACCTTGAAAAGTCTAACTTGACTCAAGGTCTCAGTCTGTGCTCAGACTCAAGGACAACCAGCTGTGTTTAAAATTTTTACTACCCCTCCCCAGCTAAAAAAGTTCCTAAACGCCCCCTGTGACTGCTTCAACCAATCTTTCCCATAGGTCAGCTTGCCCCTCCACCCATTATCCAACCACCAAACGCCAAGACTTGTAACTCCCTGCTTGCAGCTTTTCTGCCCAAATGCCAACCAGTCACATACTGTAAAACTCATTTCTTTGTCTAAAACCTATTAAAAGGCCTGTGCCTCTGTTTCTCGGGGTCTACAGCTTGAAAGAGCTGGACAGACCCCATCGCGATGGCTCAATAAATTCCTATTCCTGTGCATTTGCATCGACAATGCACTCCTTCTCTTAGTGGGGACTCTGGGAATAGACTAGAGATCTCTCTAGAGGTCTCAGTCTTACAATACCACAGAACAGGAAACTTAGAGACAGAGATTTTTCACAGTTCACAGTCACACAACTAAGGTGAAAGCAATCAGCTCAAGTATCTATTCTACACCAGACACTCATTTACGTGAAAGCCCCACTCTCGCTGGCAGGTTTTTACAACAAACAAACACCACCTCAGTGTATTTGGATGGAGATGGCCCCCTGGGCTCCCAAGGACTAGAGCTGTGTATGCCTAACTGCTTTCTGTCCTCGTGGGTCCCCCGGGAATACTGAGTGGCTTTTCTCCACCAGGGTTTCCACAACAGAGTAACAGGGGAGAAAAAGAATGGGACCCAAGGCCAATCAGCACCTCAAAACAGTTCTGGGCAGTCCTGAGGGGAAACAGAGCCGGAGGGTGGCCCCAGATGCTCTCTCCACAGGAAAACTATTGACCACAGACTAAGACAGGGTCAGTAGACTGTGGGGTTCAAGATCAAGCAGAGAAAATGACATTGACACGTATCACTGGTACAGATACAGTGTGTAGTGACATGGGAAGACAGAAGGGAGAACAGTGGACGAGTACGGGGCAAAGTAGGTTGTTTAAAAAAAAAAACCAACTTTCTCCCTTGAAAATTTAACAATCTACGATATGGCAGTTTCTATGGAGTTCTTAAATTGGAGGAGGAAATTGTCATGACTCCATTACTATATGCTGGTCACGTGGTCCTAGGGTTTGATGGGTGCCGCCCCATTTCACAATCTCTACAATCCCACAGGACACCCTTATCACTTATCACCTCTGTTTTCTGGTGAGAGAACGGAAGTGAAGAAAGGCCAAACACCAGAGACCACACGGCCTACGAGGAGTGGTGCTGGGATTCGTGGGCAGCTGTCTACCCTCACCATTCACACTCCAAGCAAGCATCCTCTCCCTGGAGTTTGTATGATAAGGGGGCTCAAGTGTCATGGACCTCTGAGACGTATGGCCTGGTAGTGGCATTGTGTGAGGGGCCTCATCAAATCTTAAAAATCCCTCAGCATTCCCTGCCTTCTCCTCTAAGAGAGAAACATCATGTCACACACTACAGAGCAATAATAGAAACTGAGTAAACACCCCCACATCATCAGAGGAAGCAGAAGACCACGATGCATCCATTGTGCCCAACTTAGACAACTGCTTTTTAGGCCTCTTCTAGGTGGAGAAGTAACCATTGCCCTCAGCAACATCAAACTTCACCTACCATTGAATACTACAGAAATAAAGAGCGTTTGCCTGGAAATTGAAGTGGTTATTTAAACGGAGACTGCTATGCCTAGAATTGGTGGTGACTATCACAACAGCCCCAGGGAAAACCCATGACTTGTAACATTATTTCTTTCAAGAGTCCAGACACTGCATAAATGAGGGTAAAACCATAAAAATCACCCAATAAATAATTTGTGCCCAGAGAATCCATTCGGGCCCAAGAATTAAGCCATATGTTCCATCTATCCACTTATCCATCCATTTTTCTTATCCACTTTCCATCTATCCATCCATCCATCTATTCATCCATCTGTCTGTTTATCCATCTATCTATGCATGCATGCATCCATCCATCTATCCATCTTCCCATTTGTCCATCCATCCATTTATCCATCCATCCATCCATCTATCCATCCATCCATCTGTCTATCCAATCATTCATCTACTCAACCCTCCTTCATGTTGCCCTTCCATCAACCCATGTACTCAACAAACATTACAGAATAAATCCTGATGTCCAAGCAGGTTACCGAGAAGAGACTTGATACCCTATGAGCATATACAGGGGGAGGTAATCCCCCTCAGGAACAGTCATAGGGGAGGGGAATAAGGGGAAAAGGGGAGGGAGGGAAGAATGGGAGGACACAAGGGATGGGATAACCATTAAGATGTAACAAGAATAAATTAATTATAAAAAATTTTTAAAAAAAGAAAAAATTTTAAAAAGAAAAAAAATTAACCAGAGTAAATCCTGATGTCCAATATTGGGGTCATCTCAAGAGTTCTGTCAGAGTTCAGGGGGAGACAAACCACTGTCAAGCAGAATGCTATAATTCAAAGGACAGGGTAAAAGCAAAGAGATGAGAAGACCCCAAAGTGCTTCATGGAACAGGAAGGGCTTTCTGGAGGAGGTGAGTGTCTTTGTCACACTGCCAGATGAACAAGGGGAAGGCTTTGGAGGCAAAAGGAACAGAATGCCCAAAGCTGGGTCCAGGAAAGGCAGCAAGCAGAAGGCACAGGGGGCAGGGTGAGGCTGCAGAAATAAGCAGGCCCTCAGTAGGACCAGCATTACAGACATAATTAGTGATACTCTGGACTTGCCTCTGTACACGATGGCAAGAGTGTCAGCATTTGGGATAAAGGAAGCATTTTAGTGGATTTAAAGATAGTTGACATCAAACCAAGACTGCCAAATGGTGGTCTGTGGACTGTTACCAGTTATTTATGACAGAAACACAGAAAGCCTGTAGAGTGTTTACAACCCTTTGATAGAGTGCTTTTAATTTCAGCTGACATTTCACACGTGTCTATTTTATTTTTCTAGTAGTTATACTTTATTCTATCTTACAAATGAGTGCATCTGTTATGGATCACACTGATCAGTTTCACAGGGGCTAAAATCTGGGCTGGTCTACCTCCTAGAAGTTGTGAGGATTGGAAGAGCTGTTGGCGCTCTTCCAATCCTCCTTTAAAGCATGGGTGGAAAATAATGGAGCTTCTATGCTGAACTTGATGAAATTGGTGAGAAAGGGGAAAAGAGTCTGTAGACCAGGCATGGCTTCCAGAACAATCCAGTCAAGAGCCAGAGGGAGAGATGGGGAGAGATCTTCCTGGGGAGAGATGGAAGAACCCCTGAGGTGTCCAGGGCCTCTGTGGCAAGTGAGATGTAGATGTGAATCAATCTTGGAGGTTACCCCAGTTTCTGGTTTGGGTGGCTAACTCCACATGTATCCATGTCCTACAGTTGGGTTCTGGCTGGAGAGCAGCTTTGTGGGGTACAGGGTGGGGGAGCATGGCACTTAGATGGGAGGCAAGAGATTAATTTGTGAGGTATTCCAGGGGGAATGTGCTCTTGCAGGTGTCCTTAATGAGCGTATAAACATCCATCACTTGAAAAGCCACTGTACCCATCTGGGAAGAACAGTAATTATCTAGTTACTACTTTGTTTCATAATTCCTGCCTGGCATCCTTCCTGAGCCATCACCATAGAGTCAGAGACGCAGAATCACGAGCTGACAAGGGCACAGCATGTGAACAAAGGTCTTGGAACAACAGGGCCTGGGATTGGGCACACCTTTTTTAATAGTTATTATATTAATTATATTATATATTATATTATTAGTTTTATCTTATTGTATTATGACCATATCAGTTATCATTAATATATTATTAATTGTCTGCAATAATATATTATGTTAATAGTTATTACTTGTTGTCTTCAGAAATACTACACTCTCCATGTCTTAGTGTTCAAGCAAGCCTGAAGAGTAAGGATGTGGCCCACATCAAGTCTTCATAACAGGGCCTCGCACTCACTCAGGACTAAGCGAGGGCTAGCACCCGCAGCTATCCCCTAGCACTGTTTCGAAAAAGCCACTTCCAGATGCTTCCCACAGAGTACTTAAAACATTCTTCCTACAACCCCAAAACACCCCCATATCAGAAACAGACCCTGTTCCAGGGAAAGGTCTGCAGGTCCCTCACTTAAGGCAGGCACAAGTTGCTAACCCAGACTTCCCAGAGACTGGGCAAGGTCACAGCTGGGCAACTGTAACGCATCAGTAGGGCTACATCTTCACAAGACCCTATGTACCCTGCTCAGGTACCCTACTTTTCATCAGCTCTCCTAGCCCCTTACTGGTTCTGCTCAGGAAGATAAAGCCTTGAGTCTCAGTTCCTTTCTCTCCTGAGGACACAAGTTTCCCTGGGGCTGGGTATGACAACTGGCCAGGCAAGAGCACTTGGTCCTCCAAGGACATCCACCCAGACGCCAGCACTTTCCTGTCTGCAATTTGCCACCAGATGCCATCTCTCCCTCTGTGTCTGGCATCTTCTCACTCAGTCCACTGGGACTCTTCTGCTCTGTTCCCTGCTGTAGGGCATCCCAGAGCTAGAGAACAGGAGTTTTCTGCAGGCCAAGGCTAGTTAGCTGGCTCAGCTCACCTCTGTGGAAAAGCAGCTGAATAGACTGTAACCGGGGGCGGGGGGGAGGGGGAGGGCATGGTGGAGCCCTCCTTTGGTACTTAAGAGGATCTTTCTGAGTCTAGATGAGATTAATGACTGAATGCCAGAGGTCAGGAGTGAGTGTTGCCCTTACATGGACCCCTGTCTGTCACTGACTGTGGGACCTGGGAGGCTGACGGCCTGGATTTAGAGTCACCAGGACAGCTCTGTGAAGTGCTGTGACCAGCCTGGAAAAGGAAGCAGGAAACAGCCATCAACACAAATACACCCAGGCCAATCATCCCAGCATCACACTGTGGGAGGAGAAATGAAAGTGCCAGAACAGGACAACAGAAGTAGAAAGATCCTTAGAATCTATAGGGGCAAAAAGGCTGGGAGCAAGCAGCCTGTCAGTGGGAGAAGGGTCATAATACATGAATAAAATATGGAAGACCCTGCAGCTGTTGTCTCTGTTTTCCTAGACACATCTTTTATGACTCATTCCTAAATGAAAATGAAAAAAAAAAGTCTCACAGGAATGAGTATGCATAGTTATGGTTTTGGGACAGCAATACATTATATATACACGTGTCTACATGCATAAATATTTGCTTTGGATGAGCATCGGGAGTGTTATTGGAGGTTATTCATGAAGCACTAAAGGGTTAGTTCACAGCTGTGTATTTGGAGGAGGCTCAGCATCTGCCTTTCTATGATGCGGTGTGGCAAAGACAGAAAGGTGGCAGGCTGCAGCAGGCACCAAGTAAATGGGCCCTTAGGGTCAATCTTTTTCACTCCTTCCCCAAGACTAGTACCTCGGTGATCCCCAAATACCTAAACAGCCTTGGTTGCCCCCTCGGAAAGCCTATTCAGTTCAGCTTTTCCAAAAAATTACCTTAAGTGTTTCATTGAACTGTCTTATTTTATTCATCTCTCTGAGAGCACAATGACGTCCCAGAGTATGCTCACTGCATACCTTAAGATTTGCTGAGCATCCTTTGAACACCAACGCAACACTCACAAAATGAGTTTGACCACATGGGCCCACTCAGCCCAGATTCCCCCATATCCTCACCGGGCAGTGTCTGCAGCAGCTTCCTGGCCTTGCGGTTTGGGCCCTTGTCTTTCCCACCTTTGCTGGAATTCTTCACTTCTACATAGAAATAGCTTCTCATCCCTGACCATCTAGCCAAACCTCCCTCCCTCCCTCCCCCCGGTCTCTGTCTCTGTCTCTGTCTCTCTCTGTCTCTCTGTCTCTCTCTCTCTGTCTCTCTGTCTCTCTCTCTCTGTCTCTCTGTCTCTCTCTCTCTCTGTCTCTCTCTCTCTCTGTCTCTCTCTCTCTCTCTCTCTCTCTGTCTCTCTCTCTCTCTCTCTCTCTCTGTCTCTCTCTCTCTCTCTCGGTCTCTCTCTCTCTCTGTCTCTCTCTCTCTCTCTCTGTCTCTCTCTCTCTCTCTCTCTCTCTCTCTCTCTCTCTCTCTCTCTCTCTCTCGTCTCGGTCTCTCTCTCTCTCTCCCTCCCTCCCTCCCTCCCTCCCTCCCTCCTTTCCTCCCTCCCCTGTCTCTCTTTATTTTAAACTCTATCATGTATTGAGCTCCTCCTTGATCCCAATGATGCAAAGGGGCTTAACATCTTTAGACATTGCAACACTCTTGCCACAAAAGCTTTATTTGGCTGAATGGAAGTCAAGTGGCCTTTTCTAGGTTCCAGTGCCACAACCTGAAATCAGATTTGTCCCCAGTTCTGACCCAGGTTCATGTGGACCCCAGCACCTCATCTGCAGTCCAGCTTTGGCCAGCAGTCACAAAATAATTGTTCTCATAAGTTCAGGACTTGAGGTGTGCCCCACGTCACTCCAAGAGCCCAGAAACGCTTTCACCACAACCACGGCAGGACGCGGGATTGTCGCCTTGGAGCACGTGACTCCTCACTGCGTCCCAGAACATTCAAACTTTCTTACCTTCCTTCCTTCAGGCTTCTACAGAAGTGCCCCGAATTCCAGGCACTTCTGTGCACACTCCACTCTGACGCTAGGTACTCGGTGTGCTTGCCAAGCCTTGCTAGGGGCGCTGCACTGGCCTTGCCTTTCTTGGTACAGAGGCTTGCATTCTCTCTCTTCCTATCCTCTCCCCCTCGACAGGGGCTAGGTATGTATGAGAGGAAGAGGGGGAGGCTGTCGATAGCTCTTACCAGGAGCTCAGGGAATCTCAGGGAAACAGAAGAGCTCTATTACGCTTCATTTGAAAAACATGTGGGTTTTGGTTTGGTTTGGTTTTACAGCATTTGGGTAAACTTGGGTAGAACTTTGGAACTCTAAGCCAGGAAAATTTTATGTGAGTGGTCACGCATAAGAACTTAGCCTGACTAAGCCAAAGACATTGGGATCATGTTCATGCCTACATTTGCTCTCTATATCAAAAAAGAAAGCCACCCTGAGTACTTTAGGCAGAGTGTCAAGGAGCTGTGATTTTTTTTTTTTTTTTGCAGTCCCTGTTGGAGGACCCAGTCCCAGATGCCCAATTTCCTCTCTGGATCCATATCATCATAAACTACCCCACTCCTGAGTCTCTGCACACCCTTGGTATCCTAGAGATGGAGACTCACACGGGCCTCTCTGCCGATTCAGAGTGAGTTCTGGTCCTGCAGTTCACCACGACCATCTGCCTGAGCTTTGCCAGGCTAGGAGGTAGATGAAAGGGATGGAGTAGTGGTAGAACCCCATGCCAGCTGTCAATACAGAGTCACCCCAAAGCAAAGGGTGTCATGAGGTTTTTCCAGCACCAGAGGATTTTCTGAGCAAAGTCTCACGATGCCAGTCTTGTAGCCCAAGCAGAAAATGGCTATGGCTTCCCAGCTCTAAGACAGCAAAGCGATCCAATTACCTCAAGTGACAGGATGCAAGGTCAACCTTGGTGGGCACCCTTGGCCTTCTCTGTCTGACTCAGCAACTAGGAAGTCATAAGCTAAAGACATGGGGTTCCTCCGAGAGAGACGCCAGGTCTTTCCCAACCCTGCTTGTAAAGATGGCCAGGATTCTTTCAGAATTGTCTTTCAAGAGAAAAATGTTTCCAAGAAAATAGGGACCTAAAGGCCACCATATCCTCTGGGCAGGTGTAACAGAGTGGGACGTCATCTTCTCTGATGGCACAGGGGTGCATATGACCTCTGGCGGTCACCTTCAGGGTTGGCTCTGTGGGAGGAACCTGGCTCAACAGACAAGAACTCCCAGAATGCTAGTCACAGATTCCACATGTGACCTCAAGGAAGACAGTGGGTATTCCTCTGGACTGTGGCAGAGATGGGGACACAGGGCCTCAGGGGGAGGGACTGAATTGGTCCCGGACTCAGCCCCCATCCTACCCCTGACCCCCATCGCACCTTCTCACTCCAAACCTCAATTCCTACTTCCCAGCCCTGTCTCTGCTGCTTTTTAAAGAGAGGCTGCCCAGGTTCCCCAGTCCATGTTCTGATGCCATGATTTTTACCACGAAGCTGTGCATAGCTTAGCCCCCAGAGGTGGTCAGCTCTAAGCACAGGGGCCTTGAAAAATGGAGCCTCCCAATGTGAAAGGCATGCAAAGCCTGAGTAGCTGACAATGGGCAGTAAGTCCAGGAAGAAGGACTCTTCCAGCCGCCTCTGGTGTCAAGTCTCCATGAAAGGACAGAGAATTAAAGGGCACAGATGCAACAGGAAGTGAGAGATATCCAGAGAGGAAGCAGCCCAGCAAGTATACAGTTTAACTACCATGGTATTGTCCTCAGTGTACTGACTCCCGCCTCAGAGACCCCAGATCTGCATCCTTGAGTGAGATTCAGAAGACAACGCAGAGCACGAAGGGGACTTTGGTTTGTTTAGCAAGTGCCGCTATCCACACATTCAAAGCAAGGGTTCCAAAGGCATGGACTTTACACACAAGGACAAGGGCAGGACAGATCATGACCGTCCCCACAAGAGCCCAGAAAGGAAGTAAGGAGTGGGCTGCCCCCCAGCCATATGAAGCTTATTTTTTAGTTTCCTTTTAAAAATGGAGCTTTACATAGCTCATTTTCAGTACGTCAGTACATTCAGGAGTGACCCTCTGGAAGTAGCATTAACCAGTTAACAACACAGAATCCAGCCCATTAGTGACTGACTTTGCTCTTTTGGAGAAGCCTCGAGAAACTTCAGTTTTCTAGCTAGCTCATGCCATGTCACCAGGCATCTCTCTTGATGCAAACTGCAGAAAACACTACCAGGCATTAGCAGATTGTTCTCTGCCAAGTTATTAGAGAATGAAGTGTAACATCTAAACTTACCCCAAGTTCAGGGTCCAAAAATAAAATCCTACATTTAGATTTTTTTTTCCCCCACTCACAGAAGTTCTTGATTCACCACGAAACAGAAACACTACAAGCTGAGGTTCTGGCTTCTCCTGTTGAGCTGCCAGTGCTCATGCCCAGGGAAAAGTGGTTCCAGGCAAGGAAGGGCAACCCTACCGCTGCATCAAGTACCCACTTCTCTCTGGCCCACACAATCTCCCAGGAAGTGTTTTCAATGTGGCTGGTGGTGGTAGGCGGCGGGTTCCCCGTGCTAAAGGGAACCACATTGGCTCTAGCACTGTTCTTCTTTGCATAAACCAAGCATTTTGATCATCTCACTGACCTTGAAGCTGGAGGAGTCTGTCCTATGCAGATCCTGCTGCAAGTGCACAGCCAAGAAGTGTAACATGATCCTGTGGGGCTCGGCCTAGAAAAGGCTACTACTGCCCTGGGCGGGGCTGGAGAGTCCTTCTCCACCAATCCCACTTCAGACTTCCTGCCACGTGGCTCCCCCAGCTGTGTCCTTGAAGGCCAGCCCCTGACTCCTCTGCCACTGGGCCAGGCCGTCCTTTCTAGAACCTGCCATTTCTGTGGAGCGTTTTTTCCTGTCCCTTGAATAGGCGCAGCCCTATGACTTGGCCTGCCTGCCAGGTCTGCAGACAGTTCTTGCTCTAAGGGGAGGCTTGGTCCTGCAGCTCACCTGAGGGCAGTCTTAGTTTGAAGGACAAGGGCCAGCAGGGAAAATGACCTGCTAGGAAAACACTTCCCTTGGAAGGGACAGAGGCTTAGCCCTGATGAATAAAGTCTGAGAGGAAGTCTCAGGTGTTGCATTTCCAGCTGTTAGAGAGAGGACCAGGAGCAATCAGGAAGTCCCCCTTACAACTTGTCTGGAACTTGGCTTCAGGGATAACCGGTGACTGCTGTCATCATGTTCAAGATCACGGTATCTGAAGTAGTAACTAGACTTTTCTCACTTTCGATTCACACCAGCTTACATGACCACCAGACAGCCCAACGGTCCTCATCCTTGCTAAAAATAGCCTCCCAGGACATCCGCCACTGAACGGTGCCTATGAATAGCAACAAACCTCCCGGGTTTTGGGCAGCAGCCCTGCCATTTCCAAGGAGCTTGCCTAGGCTTCTCCAGGTCATCACGTACCCAGCTTCTGCGGCCGTGTCAGCGTCACCAGCTCACTCCTTCCCCTCCCTTCTCAGGGCACAGCCAGACTCACAGAGCTGCTGGACAGCTGGGTAAGGGGACAAGAATTGTGGTCCCCTGAATGAGTCGGTGTCCTTCTTGGCCAAGGTGTACTTAAACTTGACTCACAACAAACGTGCTTCTTTTCATCCTTTGCATGAGATGCAGACTGGGAGAACACAGGAGGGGGCCGGGCATCTCCTGGGAGCTGGGAAAAGCCTCGATTTGAGGAGGAATGTGTGTCCACTCACACATCTCATCTCCTCTGCTTAGGACTCAAGAATTTCACTGTGTGTTTGTTACCGCCCAGTTAACCCACGCACTTGCTGTCACTAAGACATGGCTCACACTGAGCAGAAACCTTTTTACAAACTGATTCCCCTTCAACTTGCGAGATCCTCAGATATTTTTCTGGATTTTTCTGTCATTTCGTTAAGGCAATCCAATTGGAGCCAGCTGCAATGACTTCACGACCTTCCAGAATCTTAGACCCAATTGGCATACTCTGCCATCTTGGATCACAGCTCCTGGGCCCCGGTGGCCTCCTCTGGTAGCACAGGCATCAAGCTTCGGGGCTGTGGGACTGGAATGGCTGAATTCTGTGGCTGGGATGGGGCAGTGGGAAAGCAGAAGCTTAGTTCCTCTCAACATAGCTCCTGTGCACGCATATTTGTTTCAAAGTCAGTTCCAGTGACCTGACACAGCCTGGCTCCCAGACCCAGAAATCCACAAGGCTTTAGGGAGGGCAACAAAAAAAAAAAAGAAAAATCCTCCTTGTAGTTCCCCTTAATTTTTTGATAATCAACATGTAGAGCTCCCTCAATACCCCTTAGCTCCACAGATTATATATTACTGATTAAATGTATATTTTAGTGAGTTAGGTCAGAAGTTGGGGGACTTGCCAAGAGAATGTAAGTCTCTGCTCCTGTCTACACTTGTGATTAAGAATCTGTGGCAGGGACAGGAAACCTCTGCAAGTGACTCACGGCAGTCATTACAAGTTTCTGACAATCCACCTCACACAATCCCTGTCATAGCCCCTCTGTCCCTCTCTCGTCAAAGCCAGTTCCTTCAGGCTCACGTCAATGTGGGCATGTGGCTAGCTCTTGTCCTAGAGAAAAGAACAGAAGTGAGCGTGCGACTGCTTTATCGTATCACTTGCTTTAAAGGAATTCTGCACTGGCCTTGCTTCCTTGGCTGCTCCTAAATCCACCTGGAATGTAGGTAGAGCGGGTTTCAGATGGAGTCATGCAGGCAAGAACGTTGCCTTGTGAGCGGGCCAGGCAGGAAGATGTGTGTAACCTGTGTGTCCTTGCGTCCACTCGAGCCTGGGTGGTTCACATCACAACTGGGAAAGAAAGCCATCTTGTGCTCATCAGCTGTATGCCGACTCAACTGCAGATGTCAGGACTGCTTCTCCTGAGCGCTTTCACATATGTTAGCCCATGTAAGCACAGCAGTCACCCTAGAAATGGACACGAGTCTTTATGTCTAAAGAAGATGCCACCTGGGACTGCTCAGAAGTTCCTGAATGTCAGAGAGAGTGGTCACTGGATGGGGACCCACCTCCCTGTTTCTTACGCCTGTTGGAAGCTTGAGATCACCCCTGCACGGTATGAGCAGCCTGGGCAGGGTGGGTTCTCCGCGGGTTCTCAGACACGGGCTGGGGATGGGACTGGGACAGATTTAAGAACTAGATATGGACGGCAGCGGGCCGCTCGCTCTCTAGAGGGCCCTGCCCTCCGATCCTCTGCTTAGTATTTCAGTCAAGGTGTTCTTTGTACCTGAACTGTAGAAGTAAAAGAGCATATTTTTAAAAGCCTGTTGAAGGGAAGGACCGTGTCAAAAATAGGAAAGGAGATAAATGAAGACATCACGGAGACTTCTGTGTACTGAAGAAAGGCGAAGTTTAATTTGCATATCGGCATAACCTACGCCTCACTTGGCAAGTGCTAGGTGCCAACCCCTCATTTAGCGTTAGTTACAAATGACAACTGATGTGCAAAGTAACCAGACACAAACAATGTGTTTTTCTGACTAACACATGTGTTTGTACACACGAACGCACACATGTACATACAAACAATAAGTACATTTAACTCCTCTGCAAAGGAGAGCTGAGAATGGTACTAAGTTACCTCGCAATTTTACAGCACTTTAAAGTTTACATTCTGACCCCTTTGGTCCTCAGTACAGCCCAGTGAGGTAGACAGCACAGGAATTATGAGTAATCCCATTTTGCAGATGAGGAAAGTGAGACTCAGAGGCATGAACACTGGCCTAAGTTTTTCGGCTGGATAGTGCAGAGCTGGGCTGAGACGAAGGTCTGGACCAGTGCTCTTTCACCACCAGCTTTCTGGTTAAAATGAAATGGGTTGTGTAGAGACAGTGATCCAACGCTGTGAAGTAAGGTGATTATTTTCCTCAAGCAGATCGAGTCAAGAACAGTCAAGCCTAACCTTAATGCGGTGCCCTGAGCAGCTGCGATGGAAGCTTTGCTAACCCATTCGTATGTCTGCACCTACAACAGAAGATCCTTCTCTGTTTCTATTTTGTCCAGTGTTAAGACACCAGTGGCCTCTGAGAGGAAGGCCAGTTACACTCCACTCACTACAGTCTGATCTCAGGGAATTACGTAGTGGTGGCCTTAAAAAAAAAAGTCACTAAACTTACAACGTTATTTCTCACAGAAAAGAAAAGTGAATTCCAATCATTAATCCCCTCCAGCGGTGGACACTAGCCTGGCTAAAAACAGTACGTTATCTTTTATGCCATCGTGACAACTTTTACACGTTGGACTTCAAAAAGAAACATATTTAAAAACAAGAGACATTTTTCCATGGGGAAATAACATTAAAGCCTAAGTGAAATCCTTTTTTGTTTAATATGAAAGCTGACAGTTTTAGGAATGGACCCTTTATTGCGTTACTGTTTAGGTACAATGCAGTCTCTGCTTTCCCACTGTCTTGTCTCAGTTAACATGAGAGAAAGAGGGGCAGGCCCATCTTCACATTAAATGGCTCACAGTGGATTATTTTTCCCTTCCACATGACCCAGCCAGCATCCGAGAGGTTAATTCGTTTATATGTAGTACTTTGAGATGCGCTGGCAAACAGACAGCAAAGACTTGATGTTAGAGTCATTCTAAACTCTGGTCACAGCTGCTTAAATTCCTCTGGAGAATTGCCAAGGGAAAGCGTCCCATTTAGGCTTCATGCCTGAAACTGTCGTGTCTTATAGTGGCTTCAGTGACAGATGTGTTTCCTTAGCTAAGAGTGGGTGTCTTAGTCAGGCATCCCCAACGTTCTCAGGGCCACCCCACCACCAGGACAAGGTGTTGTGTTCATTTCAAAGCCTGGAATTGGTTTGACTTCCTGTTAATTTTTCAATACGTGTATTCGCTACGTGACCTTTAGAAGCTGGTCTCCAGGTGCTCTCACAAATGCATCTCATAAAGCAGGGTGTTGGCGGGGACACAGACCGGAGTGCGGGCATGCCCCGTACCCCACAAGTACACAGATAGCTTCAGAGGATGGGGGACTTTCAGAAATCAAACAAATTGCTCTGGTAAATTTTAGGTGCAGCCAAGTTGAGGTGTTTTGTTTTTTTAAATGTGCATTCCTGCTTTGGCTGGCTGGTGTATGACCCCCATCTCTTCAGCTCTAAAAAGCTAAAGAAAAACTAACAATGAGCAAAGCAATGGCAGTGCCCACAAGTGACCACTAGGGGGCGATTCCAACATTCTAATGAAGGAGAAAAAAAAAGCTTTAAAAGCTGCATTCCAAGAGGCAAGGAGCATTCGAAATTCTTGTTTTTCTCTAATAAGAATGGCTGCAGTGGCCTCTGGAATATAACATTGGTGAAACTGGAGCCCAAACTCCCAAGCAGAGTGCAGACAGAGGGCGGGGCTGGGGTAGGGTGGAGGCGGGGTTGGGGTGGAGGCAATGAGGGTACTCCTTCCCCAGTAGTGTTTTGCATGAACCTGGTATGCTGTGGTACTCTCAAGAATGCTAACCTTTATTTTATCTCTGTAAAATCTTGAAGTGTTCTTATTTTATTTTATTTTATTTTATTGGTGTTATTTTAAACGTTCGGCTTCTGAACACGGAGAGATAAGTCATAGGGTATGCACAGTTAGGATCCCACATCCCATGCTTTCATCATGCATTACGATGCACCAGTCCCTTATTTGAAACTGAAGAGAACAAAGAAGCAACTCAGGAAATAAATAAAGTTTTAAAAAAGGAGGAAGCATCTTCAAGTGGCCCTTGTGGGGCTTAGTGCTACACTGTTGGCTAATATGAACCAGTGAAAAGATTTTTGGAGCGGAATTCATATCATATAAATATTTTTATGCAGGCATGTGCAGGGCTGACCCTTACTGTACAGAAACTGTACCCTCCTCTAGCTCTACGGTACATCACCAATGCCAGCTCTTCCACTGGGCATTTGGAGGCAGCTAGGGGAATGTTCTAGCAAGTAGGTAGCTCTGCCACGTAATTAAAATGCAATAGAAGAAGAGGGGAGCTAGCCAGGCAGATCAGTCTTCATCGTCAGGATCAATAAGCATCGCGCCTCTAGGAGAAAATACCAGGGATAAAAGGTTCAGATAGTAAGATCCCTCGTCGCTGTTTCTTCCTTCTTGTAAAGCAGTGGTCTCCCTGAGAATAGGAGAGGGGGTACTCAAGGCGAGCCCTGTTCCTTTCACAACAGACTGTCACAGGGGGAGCGAGTGAGGGCACTTCTCCAGGCTTGGGGTGCAAGGCAGACCCCTGCATTTGGTTTTCTGCTATAAGAGGTGTGGTGTGATGGGAGCCATTTCCCACACACACACTTGGAGTATTCTTATTCCGAGTGATCTCAAAGCCGTTTTTAAACAAAGATGGTTGAGACAGGGGAGGGGATTGCCTACCAATAGCACAAAATGTCTGTTTTTAAAGTACAGCCAACGCTCACAATGAACCCAAATAAGTTTGTAGGATACATCAGAAGGGATTTCCAGAGTGCTTTAGGGGGAAAGAAAACAAGTGAATCCAGGTGCCAAGATGATTTTAGGCCTACATTTTTGCTTAGTGAAAGATATTTCTCTCCATAGCACTTGGCGGCCTTAGTAACCCATTCCACAGTTTCGTCGGTTAACTGACATGCGCATGCGCCTTACTGCCACCTCCACAGCTGCCTCTCCAAAGGGACAGCTTCTCAGGACCACCAGTCTCCTAATGAAGCCCCCACTGAGCCCTATGGGACACCGCTCACTGTAACGAAGGAAATGCTATCTACAAAGCCGCTTGTTTTTTAATCTTTTATTTCCTCGCCCGTTGCCTAAAGGCTAGAGAAGGTTGTTTTCTGAGTGAGCACGCAGCTCCTCCCATGCATGTAGAATGCACTGAGAACCATGCACATGCTGCATACCGAAAGTGCTTGTGTGTTGGGCCTAGAGAGAAAGCTTCAGCCTGGCCCTGACGTGTGGCATAAAGGAAATGAAATTAGAAGCAATTAAGTCCTGGGAGATTGGTAGACGTGTGCCCAGGCTAGCACAGTGCCAAAGAAGCATTACAGACAGGTCTTCTCCATGGGACCTTGTCCCTGAGTTCTAACAGAACATGGGGCAGGGGACCTTTACCTTTACTCCACTTCACGACGACTGCTGCCAGCATCTCCTACAATACATCCCTTATGCAAATTGCGCTGTGCTAACAGCGCCCCTAAGCTTCAACTTTTACACCTTCCCACCCAAGGCTGGAGCGTCTGTCTTTGACCCATGCGTCTGGGCTTCACTCTGGCTGGAGACAGAATTGCAGTCTTGTTCCATCTTTGGTGGTGAAAGGAGGCAGGCGTTGTCCCTCCGGGTCCCCTCCCCTGTGCCGTGAAATTCCCATGGTCTCAGGGACAAGGCCAGATCTTCAAGCAGGGAGTCGAGGCTCAATTTTGAGTGACAGCTCATAGAGTGTATCTTCGTCTATGATAAGGGCTTTGTCAAGCAGGTATTGTATGACCTGGGGTTGGGGGGGGAGTGAGACAGAGAGAGAGAGAGAGAGAGAGAGAGAGAGAGAGAGAGAGAGAGAGAAGGAGGGAGAGAGAGAGAGAGAGGTCAGCTGATGCTTTTCTCAGATCAACTGTACATTTTCTGAATGAATCTGACACAACTCGGCATTATCTTTAGGACATTTAGAATTTCTGTGAAACAGAAACAAATGAACATATTGTTATTATAAATGTAGTCCTCTCCTAACCTCTAGTCCCTGTCAGCACCCCTGAGGACTGTTGTTGTCATTTGTTGTAGGTGATCACGCATGTGTTACTGTGCATTTATATGCATTACACGTACTTACAGCATTAATTTCAACCTTATAGTGATAAACAGAATTGTAGCATCCACTGAGATTCACTTTCTTCCCTGTACCACGGGCACATGGAGGCTCTCACAGCTTACAGCCTTGAGAGTGCTATGGCTCGAGTGATAGCACACTGATACACACGGAGTTGCTGTCAGTAGTTTACAACCACGTGGTCGGGGTGAAATCCTTGTCAGCTTCCTGTTCTTCCTGTGTTCATGTGCGCACGCTCTGATGGACACATTACCAGGAATGAGGAAAAGAAATGGCACCAGAAGTGAGGATGTGAGGGTGGGAGGTATTTCCAGGAAAACATTCCTTCTTATTGAAGTATAAAGTTCACAGTCCATATGAGTCTAGTTCTGACAAACACATAAACTCACTATTCTAGGCTGATTTCTGTTGCTGTGTTAAAGATCATGGCCAAAGCAACTTGGGGAGGAAAAGGCTTATTTCACCTGACACTATATATATGTCAGTTGCTGAAAAGAGCCAAGGTAGGCATTCAAGGAAAAAAAAAACTGAAGCGAGCTAATATGTATATATTAGAAAACTCTGCTTAGTTGTAGAATGTGTTCTGTGATCTACAGAGGCTGAAATGGGAAGGAAGGTACTGGAAACAGAAGAAAGAGGGCTTGACGATGGGTAAACGTTGACGAGTTCATCCTTTCCCCTTCCTTTTTCTCAGTCAGACTTGCTGATCATTTTGAGTTTAGGCCTTTGCCCTAAGTCAGCTTTTGGCATTATTGCTCCGCTGTCTGGTTTCATGGTACCACTAATTTCTGTGACCATCTTTGTAACTTCTCACAGGCATTCAGTGTTACCTTTGGCTGCTGGTCTATGCGGTACGCAGTCTGCTGGAACTGGCGTATCTCTCGAATAATGTGTGATATCTAACAGGAAAAAAACAAAAGCAGCTCAGAAGCATCCCTCTGCACTGCAGTACACTCTCCTGGGACAACATCCCTGAGTCCTGTCCTCCATTGAGGAGGAAGAACCTCGCCTGATCACTCTCTTCAATGAGCCAAGGGAAAAGCAAACAAGATGATCCTAACCTCATAATTATCCAATCAGCTGATACTAGATGCCCTCCGCTGGGGGCTGGGAGAACCTCTGGGTGCTGCTCGCCATGGGTTTATAGCCCCTAGCTTGATGTTCAGAAAACAGGTATCTAGCAAGGGGATTCGTGCATCTGTCTACTGGTCGCTATAAAAGAATCATTTTTAGAGCTTTATTCCCAATAGCCTAGGCCCAGACTGCAAACAGAAGTGACTGGCTGATGAAAGGTGCCCCACCCTCCTCATCTTCCTTAAAATGCTGAATCTAGCTGGGCACAGTGGTGCACACCTATAACCCTAGCACTCGGGGAGGCAGAAGCACAAGGATATCTCTGAGTTCGAGGCCAGCCTGGTCTACAAGTCAGTCCGGGACAGCCAAGGCTACACAGAGAAACCCTGTCTCTAAAAAGAAAAAAAAATAAGATGCAGAAGCTAACACCACCACACTGCCTATCTCCTTCTCATTAAGCCGTGAAGTCACCAAAACAGGACAGTCACAAAATGGCCACCTTACCATTCGCATTTTGGAGAAATTGACAAGGCCTTCTTCGGTGAAGTTCGGTGTCCCTTCTTCAATGAAGGCTAGGTCTGTCAAGTACATCCCAAGGTAAGGGACAGCTGGGGGGTTACAGCTGCAAGACCAGGAAGAGTGGCTCTTATTCCTGCACACACACACAGTTACAACATGCACTACATGAAATGACACATATTTTCTGTTTAGCTAGCATGGAAAAGAATTAGAAGATGCGAACTTAATATCCATCACAGCTGCACACTGAAGCCATGAAAGGATTGACAGCTGCCTGGATGGACAAACTGGGTCCACCTGGTTTTCCTCGTAAGACCTGAAGCTAAGGATATGCCTTCCAGTGCAGAGAGAACAGAGCGTGAATCACAGCTTGACCAGCTGCTCAGGGATTCTGAGCAGGGTACTCCCCAGCCTACATTTTCTTCGTCCATAATGGAGCCAGAAGAGCTGGTCTCTGACGTTTGCTGTGACGTTTAGGAGAGGCACGTGGAGCACCTAACGCACAGTGTGTAAACATTTAGCAAGTACTTGCTGTGCTATCATTGCTATTTCTGATGTAACAGCAATGTACACATGACTAGCACTCATCTTTTACTAGTGGGTCATGAGACCAATGCTCCTCCAGAGTCAGCCAAGCTCATGTGCTAAACCGTAAGAGAACCCCTTGCAAGCAAATAGAGCCATCACCCTCCCCGCTCTCAGTGTGCGTGCCTAGAGAAAATGATCTAGGTATAAAAGACCAAAAATAAATAACAGTAATCAACTGCTTCTAGAATATTTAGATTAAGAAGATCATAGTAGACTATTGCATTTAGATTAAGAAATACTATGTGATATTTTCCTATCTGGAATATACTGCATACATTTCTAATATGCTTACTATATGCACAGTATTCGTAAGATCCTCACTATGTGCATAGTATCCTTACACACTATGGTACATCCATAAGGTGTTCATTATATGAGCAGTATCCTTACACACCGTGGTACTTCCATAAGATGCTCACTATATGCATAGTATCCTTACACACTGTGGTACTTCCATAAGATGCTCACTATATGCATAGTATCCTTACACACCGTGGCACTTCCATAAGATGCTCACTATATGCATAGTATCCTTACACACCGTGGCACTTCCATAAGATGCTCACTATATGCATAGTATCCTTACACACCGTGGCACTTCCATAAGATGCTCACTATATGCATAGTATCCTTACACACCGTGGCACTTCCATAAGATGCTCACTATATGCATAGTATCCTTACACACCGTGGCACTTCCATAAGATGCTCACTATATGCATAGTATCCTTACACACCGTGGCACTTCCATAAGATGCTCACTATATGCATAGTATCCTTACACACCATGGTACTTCCATAAGATGCTCACTATATGCATAGTATCCTTACACACCGTGGTACTTCCATAAGATGCTCACTATATGCATAGTATCCTTACACACCGTGGCACTTCCATAAGATGCTCACTATATGCATAATATCCTTACACACCATGGTACTTCCATAAGATGCTCACTATATGCATAGTATCCTTACACACCGTGGCACTTCCATAAGATGCTCACTATATGCATAGTATCCTTACACACCGTGGTACTTCCATAAGATGCTCACTATATGCATAGTATCCTTACACACTGTGGTACTTCCATAAGATGCTCACTATATGCATAATATCCTTACACACCATGGTCCTTCCATAAGATGCTCACTATATGCATAGTATCCTTACACACCGTGGTACTTCCATAAGATGCTCACTATATGCATAGTATCCTTACACACCGTGGTACTTCCATAAGATGCTCACTATATGCATAGTATCCTTACACACCGTGGTACTTCCATAAGATGCTCACTATATGCATAGTATCCTTACACACCGTGGTACTTCCATAAGAT
This sequence comes from Acomys minous, assembly GCF_964271855.1. Classification (NCBI taxonomy): domain Eukaryota; kingdom Metazoa; phylum Chordata; class Mammalia; order Rodentia; family Muridae; genus Acomys; species Acomys minous. Next base: position 104,117,753 of record NC_140492.1, on the reverse strand, counting down.
GCTCACTATATGCATAGTATCCTTACACACCGTGGTACTTCCATAAGATGCTCACTATATGCATAGTATCCTTACACACCGTGGTACTTCCATAAGATGCTCACTATATGCATAGTATCCTTACACACTGTGGTACTTCCATAAGATGCTCACTATATGCATAATATCCTTACACACCGTGGTACTTCCATAAGATGCTCACTATACGCACAGAATTCCAAGTGAAAAGCAAAAATCCCCAAACACTGCTACAATAGGAAGTGCTTCCTATTTCTCCTTTCCAGCAATGAAGGCACTAGGTTGCTATTTGCATGCCATATAAATTATGTGATCAGATTCTTGAATTGTGGCTCAAAATGATTCAAATAGACATACTTTTTAAGGGTTTCTCTGAGGTTTTTAAATCTTCCTTCAGACGAAACAGTCTTCTGAAGTTTTTCCATCAGAGCTTTTGTCTAGAGAGGGAAGAAAAAAACTTAGTTTGTCAAGAAAATACTATAATTTGATGAGTGTGAGTTGCTGCAGGGTTGCTCCATTCCCTCCCTCAGTGGCAGGTGCTGGTGCCATCCAGAGTTCCAAAGAAGACAGAAAGGAACACCACAAAACTTGAAACGTAATTTTAAAGTGAGCTGAGACTCCCATCTTCCATAGTTACAATCATACTGTATCCTTTCATGTCAAGAAGACCACCGAAGTCCATGACAGAGGTGGCCTGGAGCTTCCTTAAAGATTAAAGGAGGCCTTGGCCCAGTACACCAGTTTCAACCAGTTCAACAACTGCGCCTTTATTTCCTCACTGGGATGGTGCGCATGCTTATGTGTCAGGCTTCTATGGAGAGAAGGGGTCGGTATAAGAGAATGGAGGGGTTTTTTTTATCATTTTTATTGCTGCTTATGAGTCTATGCTTGTTGTGAACGAAGGTTTGGTTCTTATTTACGAAATAACACTATTGTTTTTAATGGATGGCATCTACTTACCATTCCAGGCTCTGTTGGCCATGGATTTCTAAGGATCCGAGTTCAAGTTCTCAGTGCTGCCTTTTTACAAAAGAATAAGCTAGGATGGGCACCGGGACGGCCTATTTTCTAGCCACCTGGAGAACTTTAAAGCGACTCCTGCTCTAGCGAGAAGGGCGCAGAGAGATAAGTGAAGGTAGAAGAAATGATGAGCTCATCAGAGAGGCAACAGGACCAAAGCCTCGAAGAAATGCCAGCAGAACACACTGACCCTCATTTGGTCTGGCCCTGGGAGGCAAGCATTGTGGGACTCCCCCTCTCCAATTCCCGTGGGGACATCAAGGTGCAAAGTGTAGCAGAAGGTGCACAGCACAGATCTCCCATCGGGCATTACAGCAGTAAGGAGAAGCCTGTGAGATTCCTCCAAGACCCTTTGTGAGGACCAGCATAGTAATGTAATAATGAAGAACCCACATTCCCTGCGGGGTCACCCAAGTAGAGGTGAGATACACCCTGGGCTCCAAATGTTAGCAGAGCCAATGGAAGTGCACAACACAAGGCTGTCCCAACTCCTTCAGAATAGTCATGCACTGTTGCTCTTGGGTGGGTTGGGGAAACTGTGCGTGCACACCAGGAACAAGCAATTCACAACAGCCTACACCTGATAACCAACCAGTGAAGGACTAGGGCCAGAGGTGGACACAGCCTTCTACGAGTTCAGAGAAAGTCTTCCAGTGTTTGGGGGTTCGTCTGCCGCTATGTATTCTAATGCTGAGTACTGGACCCCCAAGATCTGGTGGCAGTCAAGAGGAAACAGATGTCTGCCTTTTGCTTGCATCACACCCTCACAAGTCTTTGTTGGGTAAACTTTGCTCTATCTAATTCAAGGTTAATTGGTTAATAAAGTTTCTGAAGCCTGAGACTGGGCAGAAGAGAGGTAGGAGGAGTTTAGGGTCCTGGTTTGGCGGGAGAGGAGGACCATGAGGCAGAGAGAGAGAGAGAGAGAGAGAGAGAGAGAGAGAGAGAGAGAGAGAGAGAGAGAGAGAGAGAGAGAGATCTGGAAAGGAAGAGCTCGCCATTGGACAGGATGGATTAGGAGCACCAGGCCCAGGGAAGAGCAACCTGAGGACAGAGTGATGGTGTAGAAGCCGCCTAGGAGTCATCAAATTGGCAAGTGACGAGCTTTTATGTGAGTTCCAATGGTAGTAGGATTAGAATAGCTCAGAACTTGAGCAGCATAGTGCTTACAGCTTAACAATGAATCATAGTCTCTCTGTGTCAATCATTGGGGAACTAGCTGGTTACAGAAAACTGCCATTGTATTAATTTCTGGCATACATTATTATTATTTATCATTTTACATTCCAGATAGCTTTCTAGAAGCTATCTGGAAACACCAAAACTCAACAATACCCAAGGAAATGGCTAGAAAAGAAGACAGCAGTATGATTTGGTTTGATTATTGAAATGATCTGAGTGAAAATACTAAATCTAATGGAAGAAAACGAACTACCATTTATCTGCATGCCTAAGCCACCAGGCCAAAACTTGAAAGCTGCTCCCAGAGTGACAATGGAAAGTGTCAAACATTCTGATCTCTGAGGACAAAGGCTTTGGGGAGAGGAGAAAGGGGGAAGGATCCATTGGGCAGTTGCATGTTCACTTTCCCTGCTGAAAGAATTCAGGAGATAAGTTATGACTGACAGCCACATTGTTGGAGGCTGTCCCCCTCAAATGTTTAAATGAATGTTTTGGAGACACACAGGAGGAAAATTAATTAAGTGGTAAGAACAGGGTAATTATCCATTGGCACCTTCCTTTGACAACTGTACTGCTCTCTTCAGCTAATGAGTCCCTAATTAGCAATTTTCGTCGCAGCTCGCTCTCCCCATCTCTCCTCCTCTCAGCAGCAAGGTGTGTCACACACTGACGCTCACCTGCTTGGACACCTTGGCCCAGGTTTTCTTCAGCCTGTAGATGGCACTTCTGTTTAAGGCTGAGGTGATCTCCAGGACGCCATTGTAGTTGTGTAGACATCGGCAAATGTCGGCTACTGCTACCCACTTCTCAATGGCGTTGGCACGGGAGCTGATATCAGCGTAATTCATGATCTGGGAGGCCACCAGGTTACTCATCTAAGACAATCAAACAGACCAGGCAAGCTGTCTAAGGGCCAAAACAATGCATTCAGGCAAATAACTGAATGGCCTATGAGCACATAAGGAAAGCAGACTATTAAGCAGTACAAAGCCCTTAGTTTATCTTTAGATATCAGCTTTAAGAGACCGGAATCTGTAATGATAATAGCAACCACCCACCCACGTGGGTTCATCCTGAGAGCAAAGGCAGGGGCTCTTTGAAATCCAGCTTGTCGGGGAAACAGTGGAACTTTTTAAAGGAGTCGTTTTAACAAAGGAGTCCTTGCCAAAAGAGGGAATGCAATGTATGTCCTAACTACCGAGAGAAGGACACACGGCAGACCAGGGTGTCACTCTTTGAGGAAACGTACTCCTGTACCCTCATCCGTGTGTAGGTAACATATTCTGAGAAAACTCAGTTATCACAGAGAAAGAAAAGTCACGAGTCCCCATTCGTCTGAATTCTCAATTGGTCAGCTCTCAAACCAGAAAAACACGTAATGTAGAAAAACAAAGCACATTTCCTTCCTGTAAAATTTCACCTGCAAGAGCCAACCAACCAACCAGACGCCAAAGCTAAGGACTGTAAGTCTCCTAACCAATGTCAGCTGAAGCCGCTCAACTTCCCCAACATGGAAAAAGCTGGAATACAATCGTTATCAAAGGGGGCACAGGGCGTGTGTGATCTTGTATCTACACACTAAATCTGATGGGCACCCCCAACTCTTTAAAGATACATAGGTTTTATAGTGCCTTTGGGTTTCACAGAGAACATCATCAAAACCCCTCAGGTCTTGTTGAAAGTCATTAAAACACCTAGGGTTAATCATTTGCTCGGCTTTAATGTAGAGAATGACTTGGATTCCAGTTTGTTCGCAGAAGGTGTGAGTTTGTGGTGATTGTGATAAAAATGGTAACGACATCTGACACACACATGAGTACTCACCAGACCTGGGAACCATCAAAATGGAACCTCTCATTTCTAGAAATTTCCACATCCCTTTGAGAACGCGAAGAGATTTAAGCTTGTCCTTACTATTCAATCAGCTCCCTTTAAACAGTGGTGATGGAGTTGATTTACTTTGGTTTCTGGGGATGAAATCCAGGGTTTTGCGCATGCCTAGACAAGCGCTCCTTCGCTGTGCTACCCCTCGCGGTCTCAGAGTTGCTTTACTCCAGAGGGCCCGAAAACCCATAGCACTCACCCACCTGTAACACACGCACAGCCGAATGTCCATTACTCACTTCGTTGAAGTGCTGGCTGGTTTTCATAATGTAAGGTGTCCTCTCACTTTTGTCCAGCTTCATCCAGCCCTGACCCAGAAACTCTCTGAAAGTTCAAAGCAATACACAAAACTGGTGAAGTTTGTAAGAAATGGTGGCTAGACCCCCCTCATACTTATGCAGATTAGACGGGTACATTTAAGTTAACATTCATGGCTTATTATGACCATCTCTATGGAACTGCAGCCCAAGTCTAGCATTCCACCACTTAATACTAAGATGAGAAAGATTTTTTTTCCAGTTTCCAGTGTTTGGAATTTTGTCTCCATAAAGGCTTCTCTGGAGTTAGAAAACACAGCCAACATAAGAGAAATGTAGTAAATACTAACTCAGCGAACGAGTTAAGGTTATTTCCTCTAGGCTAGTTTTTCTAAAAGCATCTGTCAGGATTCCAATGGATCTATTGTGACCAAAAGCATTCATCAGAACAGAATTCTTCCTTCCACTCTGCTCTGGTTTTTCTTGGAAGCATTTTCTTCTGCAGTTCCCAAGGCTAGGGAGCTGAGCCTGATGGAGGATAAGCTTCCAATGACCTCCCTGTGCAGTCACTTAACTCGTGAACAGATCGCTAGACCTCAATAATGAAGGGACGGGAATCCCGGGAGGAGCCCACAGCAAGAACCATCACCAAGCTCTCTCTTGGCTCTGTCACCTCTTGCAGAAAAGATGAGGGCCCACCTTCAAAGCTCGGGGGGGGGGGGCGGGGGGTAGTGAGAAGGTGAGGGGTCAGAGTTGGAAGGGATATTATGTCTCCTAACCTAAGTCTGCACAACATCACTGGGTTCATTTGAACGGCCAATGAGCCAGATTCCTATTTCAACTCTGCTCCCACAGTCATGGGTAGGCCTATGAATGCCAGGAAGCCAAGAAGGGAAGAGAAGATGAGTAAAGGAAAAATCTACGTGACTGTTCTTGGGCTCTCCCCCTTATGTTTTTCTGACGTCACTACAGGTCTAACAGCATCTCTTATCTGCTCTGACCTCACTTACCCCTCCACCACCAGGGATGTCCTATGTGACAAGGACCCCATTCCTGTGCCTTGCCCAGCCCCGCCATTACCTTCACCATGTTATCAGTTCATGGATAACCTGTGCTAATAGCTGCTGTTTTTCTAAATAAAGATCTGTTTATGGGTCTTTCTGGTCGATGTGATTGCTGGAGGTTTGGAGAGCCGCCCCCTTTGTACGTGGGGGAAGATGAAGGGTCAGGACAGCAGGCCCAGAGCCATGGAGCTCAGCAGAGTTCCATGTACTAATTTACTGAGGTGAGTGAAGAGCTGTCACAGACATTACAGCATTAACCCTGGTCACTGGTTCTCAGAGTGAATCTTTGGGCCCCCCAAACTATTTGGGGTTCTCATGGAAAAACAATTTTTTTAGACCTCAACCAAATCTATTAAAATCAGAACTTCATGGGAAAGCTACATCCGAGAATTCATTTTCTATAAGATTCCCATGTGGGTTTACACACACTCAGGATTAAGAACCACCTCTGTAGCTGCAGTTAGGTTTCTGTAATTTGGAGATAGAAAAGTACGGAGAAATTCAAATTTCGTGACAACCTTATTATATGCAGAAGAAACCAAAACCATCTCCAGGGTCTTCAAGTGAATATACCCAGCATGAACCAAGTCCAAGAGACATTTGTGCTTGCTGAAGACCCTTGAGATGGAGACTCACACGGCTGAGCATGAGTGAGGTCCCATGCACACCTGTCTGCCTTAGAGATAATCAAGCCCAACGACTTCTGCTAGGGGTCAGGGCACTCACTCATAGGGGATGCTTCTGAAAACAATGTGGTCCAGGAGTGTGATCTGCTCGGCCAGCTCCATGGCGGACAAAGACTCAAAGCACTCAGCCTTCGGACAGTCTGCCTGCAAGAGAAGACGAAGGAGTGAAACACAGTGCATCCGCGGGGCACAAAGACCTTCCCTAGAGCCTGTCTCTGAAAGAAAACTCTGAACTATGAAAGCCAATGTTGACATCACCAAGCGATTGCCAGAGCCTGTGTTGAATGGGGGCTTTTCTCACACAGCTCAGAGGCAGACGCATGATCCACCACGGAGGTGGCTACACGTGTTTGCCCACTTCAAAGATGCTGTGGCTGAACTTACCATTTGGATTATATCCTCTAATTTTAGGTGGATGTCATCTTGATCATCTTGTGAAAGAGCCCTAGAAGGAGATATATAAAACATTCTTCATGAGTATTAAAAAAAATGGATATGCCGGGATGCTACAACATGATACGCTGCTTTCCTTGATTGGGATGTGAGAGGGTTCAGGTGAGGCTGTGAGGGGCATCCTCTTCCCAGCTGTGGGCAAAGCTGGAAATGTATACAGCAGGAGCAGGCAGGAGGTCCTCTTGCTTTTCAGGGGTTTCTCTCAACCCCTGTGTTTTTAAGCTTCCAAGAGGTTAGCTTTTAGTCTTGAATGGATGATACAAGAGTCACTTAATACCCAAGATAGCATTTTTTTTTCAAAGAAAGACAGTATTTTTGTATTCTATAGAAATTCTGAGTCCGAGAGAATTAGAGCGAGTGGAAATTCCACTCTGGGCCAACCATTCAAAGTTTTTGAAGATGAAGTTGTAAGCACACACTGGACATTAAAATATTTAACCAGCTCCAAGACGTATAGCTTGTCAGGGTGTTGGGCAGTGGCAGGGGAGGGGTGGCAGGGAGGCTAAGGCTGGCTCTTTTTGTTTGCTTATTCCTGGGCAGGGGAATTAAAACCATAGTAATTGTTAATGACTCTGGCCAGGAAAGCAGATCTTCAGCCAGCCTCCCCACTTCCAAATTCAATCCCACAGTCCTACAGACCATCTGCCTCAGTCTCCCTCTATCTCCAGTGGATCATACAGCTCTTCCCTTTAATACCCCCCTACCCATCCTGTTACACACACACACACAAAAAAAAAAAAACCAAAAAAAAAAAAAAAAACCAAAAAAACCCCAAAACCATAGACAAGTACCTTGTTCAGCTATCATCAAAGAAGCTTCCTCCTGCAATTGACTAGGCAATTATCTGGAAATGTCTTTTTTAATTCTCTTAAGAACAAGGTCTCACACTATGACCCAGGCTAGTGTGGAACTCAGAATGTAGGTCACGTTAGCCTTGAACTCATGATAATCTTGCCTGAGCTTCCCAAGTGTTGTGATTACAGGCATGAGCCATCATGCCCAATTTTAGGAATGTAAGTAAGTCTTGGGCAAAGGTTTTCTTCACAAACAGTGCAACTGATCATAATTATGTTTTTGTTTTTGTTTTTGTCAGTAAAACGCAGGATACATTGTCATTGGAAACTTTTGCTTTACTAAAAATACATTTTTTTTTAAATGATGCCTACATTTGTTTTGTGGGGTTTGTGTGTAGGTGCCTGCCCAGAGGATCTGGAGTGACAAATGTTTGTGAGCCACCTGGGGAAGGTGCTGGAACCCAAACTTGAGTCTTATCTGCTGAGCTATTTCTTCAGCCACAACTTTTTGCTTTAATATCATAATGCAATATAGGCTTCACCGTATGTTTTGTGCTTATATATTACTGGAATGTGCATACATTTCTAACATCACGAATAGGTTTAAGTTTTTATCCCCCATGATATCAGCTGTTCCTCATCAGATATGGAAGCTTTGGCTCTGGTCCAGTCCCCACTGAAGCAAGACTTGCTTTTCACCTCCTAACCCCTGAATTCTGGTTTTGGTTGACATAAAAGGTTCCTGCTCACCCTATAAACCAGCAATATAATTGATTGATGGACTATGTAGTTAATATGAAACACCAATGAGCATAGAAGGAAAGAAAGAGGTTATGTTCTATGCGTGCAAAATTTTTACTTCAATATAGAAATAAAATAGTCTAAACATAGAGCTAGGAGCCATTGTATTCTGCTCTGACACTGACCCCTCCACACACACACACACACACACACACACACACACACACACACACACACACTTTTTCTGTGTGGGAGACATAGTGATAAGGCCCCAAGAAAGTGAATAATGACACAAGTCCAGCAGGTTTTATTCAAGCCCCTGTCACCCCAATAGCAGGGACCGTTTTCCTCAAGAGTTCTCAGAGTGCTTGATAAGAAGAGCAGCTGCTGTAACTGTGCCGCAGGCATGATTTCTGTCAACCTCTTTCCTCCGTGTTAAATCATGAAGTCCTCCCAACAGCATGACCGATAAATGAAGAAACGAAAGTTCAGCCTGGTTAAGAAGCTTGGAGATTCTACGTGGTTAAAGACGAGACTGGATTCCCCTGCAACCTGCAGAGGTGAGGCTAGGTCTCTGTTCAGTGGTATCCTTGCACGCTGTTTATAAATATGTCTGCTCCTCATTGGCTTTGCGCTTTTGTGATTGGGTCATTATTCACCAATGGGAATTGACATATGAGGCCTGATACGTAATAAATACCTGGAACGGTAAATAGGATTCATTGAGCTCACTAACTGCACTTAACTGGTTTCTCAGGTCACCTCTTGGAACAGACAGAAACTTCTACCTGTCAGACAGTCTTGAGGAATTTGTAGCTGAAAGTCCTTATATTGGCCAAACCTGACAGCTTTTCCTATCGTGAACACCAGCATTTCCCAGGTGGCTACTTTGTCAAATGTCTCTAGTGACATAAACTTTCAAAATACAGTTTTGAAACATCAATGGTTTTAAATACAAAGAGCGTGACAAACTATCTACATCGTAAGAAAATGAGCAGCAATCACTCCTGGGCATAAGCAGCCACCCAGTGAAGTTGGGCCCTACCTGAACACATAATTGTAAATTCTGAAGTCAGGAAATAGCTCACTGAGATGTTGTTATAGAATAGAAAACATGTGTTTTCTAGGTTGCCCTTGAAGAATATCCCAAAGTAGGCAACAGAAAACAGAGATGTACTGAATTCTGCAACAGAAGCCTAAGGTCAAAGTGCCGGCAGGGGCCTCTATCTCCAACATCTTGAAGGAAACACTTCTTTGCGTTTTCTAGCTTGAGGTGCTCTGCCAAGAATCCTTGGTGTTCCTTGGCTTGTGGCTACGTAAATCAAATTTCTGTCCCCATCTCCACATGATACTCTCTGAATCTTTTTGTCTTCTGTGGCCATCCCCCTATAATGACATCAGTCCCATTAGATTATAGCCTCACCTCCCAGGATGCCCCCAGCTTGGCTGACTGTGTCTGCAGTGACGCTATCCAAAAATAGGGTCCTATTTTGAGGTAGGAGAGGTCAGGACTTGAACATGTCACTTTCCCAATGGGGAACACAATTAAACTTTCTACAGCTTCTACATCCCGATGGTCTGGCTTTGGAAACTTAACGTGGAGTCAGCACGACTTCCTGGTACAATTGCTAAAATACCACAATCTCAGGTTTGGCATTGCTGCATCAGGGAGGGGCTTCCAGCAACATGTATTCTGAGCTCAGTGGATTTCTCTGCATATGTGCCTTCTATATAATCTACTATACCTAGGCACAATGCAGACAAGTGTGGGAGAAACAAGGGTCACTTCTAGCCTCTAAGTGAAGAAAGAACTGAAAACCAGAGTGGTGAAGGAATAATAGGCCCTAGCAGATATATGCCAGGCTCCCCACTCTCAAGTATGAGTAGAGCATGTACCCATGGGTGAGCTGGGAAGCCATCACTGAAATGTCCACATAAAACCATTGATGATGTTCCCTTCATATAGAATGAACTAGAAAAAAAAATGCCCCCCCCACCCCCATCAGTTCATCAGTGTGAATATGGAGCATTACAACTATGGACAACACAAGTTTCTAGTAAGGTCCACCAAGTCCAAGTCTTCGTCACATAGACACGTCAGGCTCATGTTTCACCCAACCTCATATGGGGTTGTGTGAGGGACCTACCTGACAAGGATAGCTTAAGATAAGAAGTGACTGGAAAAGCTGGCTAGGATGAGCAAAGCAAGACGAGGGTCATGTATCACTACAATACAGGCGCGCTGGCACTTTCACAGGAACACTATCATCCCGCCACAAAGCTGAGGTGATGATCCAGAATTCGTACTCACAAGCAGAGCAAAAAGTTCTCCACAATGCTGGCTGATTCATACCAGGAATCCCCAAGGGCCCCTCTCTTACCACGTGGTTCTACAGAAACTATCACCACACGAGTTATGCCTACAGTCCAAAGTCTCCCTTGCACAGCAGAACCCTCAAACGGCCCACACTCCAACATACTATAAGACGATAGACCACACTTTGCGGCCAAGCACACAGCCTCTGATGCCCAGAAACATCTCAAATGTACCCTCCTGGTCTGACAGAGCCTATTTCCGGTGAGCATAGCCCAGTGTCATAACTCCACCAGCAGCTGCTCTGGCCTTTACCTCAGGATGTTGGCCGTGGCCTTCCTTTCTTGAGGAAGAAGGTCCGGGTCTCGCAGAACTTCTTCTAGCAAGTTTAGAACATTCATTTTGAGTTCATTATTGAGTTCAAAGTCCTATAAAATAAAATGAATCGTTTGAGATCTTCATTTCAGGGGTTAGCTCTCTGTCCTATGACACCATTATGCACGTGGTTTCCCCAGAAGCCAAGTATGAAAGAGAAATGTACAGTCACAGCTCCCTACTGCATGCTCCTTGTGGTCCAGACTTGAGTCGTCTGGGCTGGGGCTGGGCTTTTATATTTCTGAAAGCCCCCCAGGAGATGAGAGCATTTATCCAAGGTTGAATACTGCTGCCAGTGGGGACACTCGTTGGGCCTGGTCTCCAACAGCCATTATAAAGCCCATCCAGCTTCCTGTCTCTAACTCCCCCCCCCCGCCCCCACCACATCCTACCTTCCAACACACACTGGATCACCATGCCTGGACTCAATGCACTAGTTCAGTTCCCCAGAGGGGCATGTTATTTCCTCGGCTTGGAACACTATGTCCCCTCCCCAGGTGGACTCTCATTTATCCCTCAGGCCTTGGAGTTGACAACGTCCTCCTTGGAGTCCTTAATTGGCACAGCGGGTTGAGCGCTCCTTCTCTTATGCTCCATGGAGCGCATAACTCGCTATTATCATAATTTCAGGTGGCATACTTTAAAGACAAATGCAGTTGCCTGGCTTTCTACTGGACCATGAGTAATATCCGAAACATGCACATAGCAGTAACTTTAAAAATATTTGTGTGATCAAAATGTGTTATTAATGTGGTAATGTGAATGAAGACCTGCTAAGGTGATTAATATCGGTGTACTTATGCATGAATCTACATAAATATGCTAAAGGATAAAATATAAACGATTCTCAGAAACAGATGTGCCAGAGACAAGAGCCAATGGGACAGATAATGAACGGAGTTAGGTAGACTGGAACATAATAACGAATAATAAGAGTGATGAACAAGAAATCACTAGAAAGAACTTGTGAGGCATTATTGATTCAAAGAGGGAAGTAAGGGTGGGTGAGTGGGTGGGGGGACGAGTTGATGGGTAGGTGGATGGATGGATGGATGGATGATGGTGGATGGATGATGATGGTGGATGGGGGAGTGGGTGGGTGGATTGCTAGATGGCTGGATGGGTGGAGGAATGGGTGGAGTAGATGGATGGATGGATGGATGGATGGATGGATGGATGGATGGTTGGTTTGGTGGGTGTGTGGGTGGGTAAATGGATGGATGGAGGAATAGTGTGTGGGTAGATGGATGGGTGGATGGTAGCTGGCTGTGTAGGAGGGTGGCTGGAAGGGTGGAGGAATGGGTGGGTGTGTGGATGGATGGGTGGGTAGATGGATGGGTGAATGGGGGGTTGGATGGATAATGGATCGATAGATAGATAATTAGATATATAGATACATGATAATAGATGAATGAGTAGAGGAGTGAACTGTCCTTTGTAGAAGAACTATAATTTGGAAGATGGAGGAATAAGTGAATCAGAAAATTCACCACATTCAACCAAATCAGTCATAACTGACTCAGGCAAGGATCATGAATGGATGCGGAAGGGGCAGAGTACGTGGACTGGTGAATAGTATCGACTCTCTTAGGAACCCCCTAACCACTGCTCGTTTATCACAAAAGAAGAATTCGGTGGATGTCACTAATGGTTCCAGCCACAGCCACATCAAGATGAACACTGTGTACATACCAAACACAAATTTTCATCAAATTGCAAAGAGGCCTTGACCTATATTCTTTTGAAAATGTAAATGCCAAGAAAGACAAAACAATGAATGTCTTGTTTTGTCAGTGTAAAGAAAACCAAATGAACAACAGCCTAGGACCTGGATTAGAGCCATATGTGGAACACTGTATCAGGGATACACCGTCCTGGATGGAGAGTGAAAGAGCTCAGAGTAGAAGTGACTGCTATCAAGCCTAAAGATCTGAGTTCGAACCCTGGACTCTACACAGTGGAAAAAGCAAACCAAATTGTCTTCTGGCTTCCACACATGTGTGTGCACACATGCACGTGCGCACATGTACACATACACATAATAAAGTTTTTCCTTAGATTTGATCATTTTGCTGTTGGATTGTTCTTGGGTTGTAAAGGACGGGGAGGGGGTCAGAGAGAACGCATATAAATACACTGGCTCTAGATGTGTGCCACGACACTGCTTTATTCTAGTAATTTTTCCATTGCTTTGAGATTTTTCAAGGTAAAATATCAGGGGACAAACAGAATTAAAATGTGAGTCGGTGGCTCTTGCATTCTCTATGAAGTGATTTCTGACTTACTGTCTCCTAGCAGCATGCCGGGACTGTCAGGTATCCAGAACAAACTAAGGCTGGCTGCCAGGCCTACACTGGGAGACCTCACTCGCATAGACTACTAGTCTGTGTGTGCAAGCAGGAGTGGTTGGTACCCACATAAATCTGTTACAATTATTACAGTGCATTCTATTATAATAGCTTGTATTAGTATATTATTAGCTGAATTATACATTATGATTATTATAATTACATTTTAACATTAAAGAAAATGATTCTGAGGAATTAACCTTCTGAACCATTTCAAATGGTTGGAGACCAACATCGCTAATGTCAGTTAGCTGGGTAAAAAGAAAACAGTAAAATTTTACTGCATATAGTAAGTTAGGACCAAAATTCCATAATTTTATGACTTGTAGATGATTTTTAAAATCTAACCTAATTTGAATGTTTGAACATCTCAGTTCCACGGCAAAAGGAACAGTGAGCTATTCTCAGAACTTCGCCTTGACTGTTGTTATCTCATGGGAAGCAAGAGCCACTGGGGCCTGAGGACAGTGCAGATGTTAACACCAATTCTATGTACTTGTTACGTCAATCTGGCAGACGCTAAACTCATCTGAGAGGATGCAACCTCAACTGAGAAACTGCATCCATAAACTCGGGCTGTGGGCAAGCCTGTAGGGCGTTTTTTAAATTAGTGATTGGTGTGGAAGGGCCCACCCCTGGGCTGGTGGTCCTGGGTTCTGTGAGAAAGCAGGCTGAGCAAGCCATGAGGAGTAAGCCAGCAGGCAGCACCCCTCCATGGCCTCTGCATCAGCTCCTGCCCCCCCAGGTTCCTGTCTTGTTTGAGTTCCTGTCCTGAATTCCTTTGATGATGAACTTTGATGTGAAAGAGTAAGTGAAATAAACCCTTTCCTTGCTTTTGAAATAAACCCAACTTGCTTTTGGTCATGGTGTTTCATCACAGCAGTGGTAACCCTAAAACTAAGACAATATCTCCCTTATCAACATTAAACAATATGTTTCCATGAAATGTTCACCTACATATGGTCCAGCAGCTCCTCATTATGCATTTTCCTCTTAAACTGTGCGCACGGATAAGCTTGTTATAGCTTCTTGCTGTTTTGTCTTCATCCTACCCCTGCCCTCATCTCAAGGTAGAAGCATTTGTCTTTCTAAACAGTTCATGACCTCATATGCTTCAGTCTGTACACACTACCAAAGGAGTTCGAGACCATCAGGAGTCTATTTCCTTAATGAATATTATATTCCTGTGTGAATATAATGAATATTATATATATCAGTGAGTCTTCATGTAGCTGTGTTGAGACTCTAATGATGCAAATAATCTGATCACCACAGACAGCACGATTAGCGTGAAGGACACCAGCCTTCTGTTCAGTCCTTGCTGAGACCTAATTAGTGATTAGCTAGCGAGCATCCTTGAGCAGCTGCTGGGCCACATCCTGGGCTCCACAGAGGTTGTTCTGAGGCCCCAGGGTAGCAAGTGTAGAAGGTCTCCTAGTCTTGGCGGCCGCCTAAGGTGCTGAGAATAAATGATGGATGAGGGTGCAGTCCTAAACAAGCCATTTACACAGCTCGGCGGGACACTGCAGAGGAGGTGATAGAAAGAATGCAGGAAAATAAGGAGAAGGGCAGTGAAGCCCCAGGCTCTGCATACAACACAGCCAAGATAATCGCGAAACTCATAGCAGCTGCCATGACTCGCACTGGGCCTGCACAAGACTGGCTGTTTCAACAGTCAGTAGTGGGTGGGCAGGGACCGTGGATGGCTCGTGGGACCCCACCCCTTACTGATGAACTCTAGGCAGAATAGCCTCGGGATGGGGAAGTGGGGGACTACCGTCTTTAGTTATGTACCCTCTGGTGAGAACACCAGAATTCAACGGATAGTTCCAATACCAAGGCCACACAGGAGGCCCTTAGTAGAGCCCAGAGCAAGACAAGCGAAACAAAAGAACAAGAGCTCAGGAAAGAGATAGGCAGGGGACAGGAGGTAGGGAAGGAATGGAGGGACACAAGAGCACGGGAGTAAGAGCAGGGCAAGTACATCATATCCGCTCACGAAACTGTCAAAGAGCCAACTGGAGTAGTAAACAGGATCCTTACACATGACTTGGACAAGAAAAAGTAATTTTTAAAAACTTAGTAAAGAGCAAGAAATCATCATATAAGCAGATATTTTATTATTGAGCTACTGGTAAGAGGTAAAAGCAAACCTAACGTTCTTCAATTAAAAATATTTTTAAATGCAATTTTACTCTTCTGAGCTCCGGAGAAGCCAGCCTGAGCAGCCCTATAAAAGGCAAGGTGGGCAATGCACTGGTGGCTGTGTGAAGCATGATGCCCGATTATATTTGGATATTTCCTCTCTTGCAACGTGGCTGGTATAAACGGAATCTCTGACACCTCATGCAAGCAATGAGTTTTCCCCCTTGCGTTTGTCCACATTTGCCCAGGGTCTCTACCAGGAAGTACCTTATGAACTCAGTTGTCCCTCACCAGCTGGGCTGTGGAGGAGACGGGAGTCAGGGGCCAAGTTCTCCACCTCCTCCGTCACAACGCATGGGCCACTGAGGCTGAGAGAGGGCAAGCACACAAGCAAGAACACAGGGTTCTCATCTGACTCCTGCAACCTGTGCTGCTTAAACTCCCCTGCACGTGGGAGTCACCAGGGCCGTGTCTGACACGCAAGGTCTGCTTCAGCCATGTGGAGAGATAGGGAGACTTTGGGATGTTGTTTTAGAGTCGTTTTATTTTATGTGTATGAGTGCATGGCCTGCATGTAATTATGTGCACCATGTGTGCATCTAGTTCTCACCAGATACCCTGGAACTGGAGTCACAAATGGCCGTGGATGCCAGGAACCAAACCCTGGCCCTCTGTAAGAGCAGCAAGTGCTCTTAACCACTGGATTATCTCTCCAACTCCGAGATTCTGTTTGTAACAAGCTCCACCGTGGCCAAATTTGAGGATCAAAACTTTGCACTGCTTTTGTTTTACTTTTAAAGCTGAAACCTCTGAGGTACCCACAGGATACCATATTATTCACAAATGAACACAAAAAAATACACAATTGGTCATTGAAAAGTTTCTTTTTTAAAAGTATAGACTATTCTTTCTAGTTGAAAAGAAATCTAAATAAGGAAGGTAAGGCATTCCCCCACTGTTTAAATCCAGAGATGGGATATTTATAAATCTGGCTGACTGCATTGCATCATAGAATGTTAATTTGGGCGGCATTTTCCGAGCCTGGCCTCATGTGCAGTAGAGCTAGTTGTCCACAAGATGGCGCGACTGGGCCGCTGAGCTCTTGGGAAGTAGCAGCCCTGGTTCAGTCCTGGTGTCCAGTGAACTGCAGGGGAGCAGGGACCCAGACTATTGCGATGATAATTGCTTCCGCGTGATCCCCAGACCCCTCCGCTCCAAATTAATGAATGACAGGTGTAGACACAGAGAATCTTTAGGTTTAAAAAAAAAAAGGCCACGGGAAATAAATATAAGGTATTTAAATTTCAATCGGCTTCATAATTCTTTCAACAACTGTTGAGCAAGTCAATATATACAGGTGCCGGCGAAGGCAGAGCACAGTCCAGGTGGATGGGCAGATGGAGGAAACACTAGCTAAAGACACAGAGCACAGGCTTGAGAAGGCAACATGGGAGCAGAGTTGGGGGCAGAGGCTACACTATGCTCTGCTGAGGCTTGGAGTATCAGTGGAGGCTGGAGACACGGTGTAAGACCCAGCAGAGTGAGCCAGGCGTGGTGGCGCACGCCTTTAATCCCACCACTCAGGAGGCAAAGGCAGGTGGATCGCTGTGAGTTCGAGGCCAACCTGGTCTACAAAGTGAATCCAGGACAACCAAGGCTAACACAGAGAGACTCCATCTCAAAAGCATCCCCTGGCCCCCCCCCAAAAAAGAAAGAAATGGCAGAGGGCAGAAAGATGGGAGCTGGCAAGAGCAGGTTACAGTTCACAGGCAGGACTGTGGCACACAGCAGACCCTGACTCACAGAGATTGTCAACGGATGGTGCTGTGACCCATAGAAGAGATGAGACTAACTATGACTGGGACCCAGACTTGCCCACGCTAGGTAGAAGTTCCAGCTTCAGCCTTTAAGACCTGTCTTGCAGCTTTGGGTCCACACGGTTATTCCCACTGCAAGTGAGGAAAGTCCAAATGCACAGAGCCGAAAGTTCAACAGGCCACAAGAAGCGGACCCGGATCTGCATTCCCATAGTGCTGGCCAAAGGCCAAATTTTTATACCGCACAGTCCATCAGAACAAAGCAACTGCGTACCCACTACTACTGTGGCTGACTTGGGGATAGTAGGCTGTGATGTGAGTGTTGGTTGAGTCTGGAACTGATTTTCTCTTGCCCCCAGGAATCTTCCGGTACTGGTTTCAGCCTGAACAAAGCAGTTTGTCTGAGTAATGTTTACTCACACAACCTCAAAGTCATCTGTGAATTAGGCCTGGTCACATGAGGTTGTAACCCCAGCCACTCTGCAGCTGAGGCAGGAGGACTGAGAACTCAAGGTCAGCCTTAGCTACTGAGTGAACCTGGAATGTTGCAAGGCCCTTGGCTCAAGCCCAAGTGCTAGAGAAAGGAAGAGGAGGAGGAGGAGGAGGAGGAGGAGGAGGAGGAGGAAGAGAAAACGAAATCTGTGAGTTAGTAAATTAGGCTGCCTGGCGCTGTAGATAGGTTAAGCATTCTGAAAATCACATTCATTCTTTCGAAAGAGCAGGCTAAATGAAGTATATGCTACAGGTGGCCAAGGTGACTCCAGGGCACTGGCGGGGGTGGGGGGAGGAGGGGGGCAGGGGGCAGGGGAGGGGGCGGGAACTAAACTCATACACATGCTTCAGGGAGAAGGAGAATTATGACAGTGATTTTCTCTGTTGTAGTCTAACAGTGGCCAGAGATTTTTTTTAAAGTGAGGACCGTGCAGACTACAGCAGATCTGCCCCAAACAAGATTAAAACCATAAACAAAGCTCCATAAAGCAAGTTCTTGGAATGTGACGACGGGGCTGTTGGGATTCAGACCCAGGACAAGCGGCTGAGGTGCCTACTTAACACACCAAAGCAGACCTGCCTGGCCTCCATGTTCTGCCAGCATCACTCAGTCCCTACCTGAGCATTTGAAGCTTTCACTAGATAATCCAAGCCCGGACGTGGTGACACACACCTTTAATCCTAGCACTCCAGAGGCAGAGGCAGGTGGATCATTGTGAGTTCGAGGCCAGCCTGGTGTACAAATCAAGTCTAGGATGGCCAAGATAATATAGAGAAACCCTATCTCAAAAATACAAAACAAACAAACATAAAAAACTAGATAATCCAGACTTTTTGCCTTTCTCTCTCTCTCTCTCTCTCTCTCTCTCTCTCTCTCTCTCTCTCTCTCTTTCTCTCTCCCCTCCCCCCCCTTCCTTCTCCCCTCTCTCTTCCTCAACATGGTGAATTCCCTGGCCTCATTCCTAGGGACTGGTGGACCTGCCCGAGAGCTGACTCCAGTAAATCTGTCTTTATACTTTAGTTTGGCTTTAATTGAAACGGAATTTCATCTGCAGGGAATGCCTATCAGGGTCCTAAACTTATAGATGAGGACTAAGGTTGACAGTCAAGAAAGTGAAAAGCATTCTTTAACTTTCAAGATGAAGAATTTAAAATGTGCTGTAGAGGTGTTAGATTCGGGTCATTCCGTGAATAGGGAAAAGATGCTGCTTGGTTTCCTCAGGATACAGGCTTGGGATGGTCTTCAGCAGTCCTCGTAGTGATGAAGTAAAGGTAAGGCAATGCACCTTTATGCCAACTATACTTTTCACTGTGTCCATCTCATGGCCTGTGGGCTGCATGCTGTGAACAGAGCCAACATAGCATCACAAACTCATTAGAAATATTATGAGTTGTTGTTGTTGTTGTTGTTGTTGACCCGACTATAGATCTTGAGCATGAACTTTGCAGATGACAGCATTGTGTCACAATACAACGCTGACATCAAGCATCAACCATCAAAAGGGAGACACGATTGGTAGAATTTTAAAATTGAAAGCCAACCCGAGGAGGGGTTGTCCTGGCTAAAAGCTGGGGTGGGAGCCCCGAAAGGACACCTGCTCACCCTGCTCCACTCACTCCTGTCATCCTCTGGCTTGCCTGTGATCACGACTCTGGACAACCTTGACTCTCTCTATCAGCTCTTCTCTCTGGAGACACCACAAAGCACACGGAATTCCAGGTTCCCCACCACCCAACTACAGAGGAATGCAAACAGCCTCCTCATTTGCGTAGTAAGTACAAAGCACTACTGGGAAAAACACAAGGAAGGACAAGAAGTGTGAAAGTAGATCCTGCAAAGCCAGAGCACAGTACCTCTGCTTTTCTCAACACACGTTCAGCATTTACTAGTCACTCCTAACTGGGTTCTCGAAACTGCTAAGACGATGGGCACGTAGGGACCCTATGCATGACACCCCCTAGGAGTCTACAGGCCAAGCACTAAACTCCAGGCACAATTAAGGCCCAGACCTGTTAGACACGGCACCTCGGCCCTGGCTGGCCCACCCGTACTTCTTGACTGAGTGAGCATTAAGTCCACGAGAGGACAGCTGGTGACGAACTGCCGAGATCTCAAACTGATGACTTGGGAGACAAGTTTAGCAGGTGTGAAGTGGGAAGAACTTGGGGAAGGCAGAGTACGAAACAGCAGACAGATATTAAAACAAACAAACAAACAAATGTTTGTTGCCTTTTCTCCATTGTATGGTTTTAGCTTCTTTGTCAGAAGTCAAGTGTCCATAGGTGTGTGGGTTTATTTATGGGTCTTCAATTCGAGTCCTTTGATCAACCAGTCTATTTCTATACCAATACCACACCGTTTTTATAACTGTTGCTCTGTTGTACAGCTTAAAGACGGGGATCGTGATACCTCCAGAAGTTCTGTTATTGTACAGGATTGTCTTAGCTATTCTGGTTTTTTGTTTTGTTTTGTTTTGTTTTGTTTTGTTTTGTTTGCTTTTCCATATAAAGTTGAGAGTCATTCTTTCAAGGTCTATAAAGAATTGTGTTGATATTTTGATGGGAACTGCATCAAATATGTCGATTGCTTTTGGTAAGATGGCCACTTTTACTGTGTTAATCCTAGTGACCCATGTGCACGGGAGATCTTTCTATCTTCTGATGTCTTCTTCTTTAACTCCTTTCTTCGGAGACTTGAAGTTCTTGTAATGACTCTATCCGCCTTCCCTCCCTCAGAAGGGAAAAGCAGGAGTCAAGGGCTTACCCCTGACAGCTGCTCAGAACACTGACTGGCACATAGAAGATACGGACACATTTGCAAAACCACAGAGCTGCATCCCACCCCCCACCCCGCCCCCAGAGACAACTTTCTTTCTAAGTGAAGAACTTAAAAGACTTTCACAAAAGACCTATATCATAACTAAAACAATAACAAACCTTAAGCTGGCTCCTAGAGGGTGCAACAGCAGCCAGAGCTTTCTCCTTTGTTCAGGGTACTAGCAGCACACGGTTCCGGTTCCCAGCACCTGGCTGAGGTGAGAATCTAGCGGGGAGGGTTATTCCTGGGCATCTGCAGGAGGTGCAGGACAGGAAGCACTCTTGCAGGGCAGAGAGGCTGGAAGCACAGAGAGATGATGCCCTCATCCTGCAGAGCTTCCTGTCTAGGCATCCCTACAGCGAGGCTGCCTGGCAAGTGGGAAATGCAGAGCCGCTGCTTGGGTGTAGGCTGGGCATGCGAATGGAAAAGTAGTGCAAGCAGACGGACAGGAGCAGGAGTGGACATCGACAGGAGCAGCCGAGTCCTGGGGTAAGACAGAACTGGCAGCTGGCCAAGAGCTGTCAGTAGAGGTGACAGCAGCTGCCTGTTCAGCAGCGAGCTGTTTCCTACAAATCGCATCCTCCCACCCACACCAAAAAAAAACCTGTGCTGCGCTTGTCCTGGCCCAACCTCCAGTTCCGATCGAGAACGAAGGGTTCAGCTGAACTTTTGTAGCTCTAACGGGCACTGAGTTCTGTGTTTTGCAGAGCGATGCCAAGAAATAAAAATAAAATAAAATAAGATAAAGTGAAAAGAGGCTCCTGCAACTGTCAAAATAAGCACCAGTTGAGAGGAAGCGAGTGTGCTTGCATCTTGGGCCCCTCCGATCCCAGACATCCTTGGACAAGCCTCCTAGTGGTGCTGGAACCAGTGCCCATGTCCCTGCCCTCCACGCCGGCACATTCCTATTTCTAGAAGTAGGATAGAGGGAGACACTCTGGCCCTTTCCTTCCTGGGGAGGAAGGAGCTGCCATCTTCTGTGATTTCAGCACAACACTGGAATTATGTAAAAGTTTTGTTTTTCCCTCCACGAGGAGGTGCCCTCCTCCTCAGCTTCCTACCACGTGACAGAGACCACGTGTTCCGACTGCAAGAACTCGGGTCGCTGTGCTGAGTCCAGCTTCCTGGAGGTTTATGCTGGTGGCTATTTTATTTGAATTAACTGATGAAACCTCAGTGCGTCCACCATGCTAACTATCCTCGGGAGACAGATCAGCCACATGTGCCTAGAAGCCACTGGACTGGGTGCTCCAGATAAAGCGCTGCCTTTCTACCAATCTTATAGAGAGCACAAGGGCAGAATCCTCTGAGGATTCCGTAGCTCGTGAGTCAGGTGCGGGATGACACTCTGCTTATGTGAGCCCAGGGTTTAGACTAGACAGTGCCCATTCAATGCTTTCTCCACCAAGAAAAGATATCTATAACAGCCTCACTATGTGGCTCATGGGAAGAAGTGACATCATCTGAATATTTCTTGAGGAAGAAGTCTAGAACCTGCGACAAATGATTTCCTGAGCCACAAAGACAGTGCTTGCCAGACCAGGGGTCTCAGCATAAATCACTCTTTACTCCACACCCCACCCTGTCTCTGAGATACCACCCCACACCCTGATGTGGGGTGATGAGATGCTTGTTAGCACAGACGCACACCTCCCACTGGAGTATTGCCTTGGCCATTAGGGACTGGGCTCTCTCTGTCTTGACCAGGGTGGCATTTCAGGGAGTTGGTCTTTACAGAGGTCGCTGAACTACATACACACTTAAACTCAGGGCCGTTATCACAGCTCAGTAAAAAGGAAGAAACCAGCTGTGCGTGGTGACACGCGCCTTTAATCCCAGCACTCGGGAGGCAGAGGCACAAGGATCGCTGTGTGTTCGAGGCAATCCTGGTCTACAAGTGAGTCCAGGACAGCCAAGACTACACAGAGAAACCTTATCTCAAAAAATAAAAATAATTTTTTTTTAAAAAAGGAGGAAACCGTGTAATCCAATACTAATTCAAAAGTGCTTCTTTTTTTCACATAAATATTTCTTTCTGAGTTTGCCACAAAAGTCATGAAAGAGGACTGAAATGCATTGGAAATGTGACGGCTGGGTAATTTGAATACAACCAGTGAAATGGGCTCTGAAAAGAAGCCATACTTCTTATGGGATCATCAAATACCATCATGGCATCTTGCCAGTCCTGTTCAGCTGCTCCGTGAGCCATCCTCCACCATCCAGGCAGGTGCCACTCTCCCAGGACCTTTCCGTTTCAACCACAGTCTCATTGGGATGGTCAGAATGTGCCATCCACGTGGGTAACATGTGTGCCCTGTCCACACCTGGCCGCAGATATTCAGGCGACAGAAAAGAGTCTGGTGTGATATTGAAGTGGAGCCTGGCCTTGGCTCCTGGCTGGGACAGAAGGACAGTGATTCGATTTCCTCTTGTGAGCATGTCAGTGAGATTTTTGATGACCACTGCGCTGGGCACTTCAGGCCAGCTCACCTGACCCAGGTAATGCTTGGCCTCTTGTAAGTCATTTTCAACTCCCCTAAGTCCCAGGCTTCCACTATGCCGCTTTTCCCAGAGTCTCCCAGTGGGATTACATAACCCCTCCAGGCAGTGTGCTTGGGCAGAGAGCAGAGTCAGGCCAGATTTCCTGCAAATCTTCTTGCTCACAATCTAGAGAGCTCCCACTTTGCCCCAGAAAACACCTTGTACCTCCTTTACCCAGGGCATATGGCTGGTGGCTTCCTTAAAACCACGTCTTCTGTAGCTGACAGAGGGAGAGGCAGCTCTGCCCAGTCTTTGTATAGCAGGAAACTGACCCCTCTCACCCCTCCCCCCTTTTCTCTCTTCCTATCTTGACTTCTCACTGGTGGGCGAACACAGCTGTGGCTGGGTTGCTTTCAAGAGCTCTTTCTTGTCCATCTTAGGTGGCGTGGCAGCTCCCCTTGAAGGTGTGCAGTCTTCTGTTTCCTCTCCCCCAACCCCCTCCTGAGGCTTTGGTCCTCTGCCTGAAAGTCTGAGGCAATCACGAGAACCAGAGGAAAGAGCCTGCTGCACAGGACTTACGCTAAGCACAACAGTTGAGCGTGGCCACCTTTCCCATAACTGGGAACTCCCTGAGGTCAGAGATCACATGGCTCTTAGCGGCTCTCACATGCACCCCAGTGCACAGCTGTTATTAATGGCTAAATAGAAACAAAAGAAAAAGAGCAGTAGTGATGTTCAATGCGTAAATTCTTTGGGGAAGGGGGTTGTTTTTCTTTAACTAGGTCATTTGTCTGATCTCATGCTTAGAAAGGTTTCCCCAGGGCCCAGGATGAGGAAAATCAGAATGATTCGCTTTCTGCCACAGGCCACTCAGACATTCTCCAGGGGGGGGGGGGGGGGGAAGAAAACTACAACTGGAAGTCACAGCCACAGCTCCCTTTTCAACATTGTTCCGTGTCTGTGACGTTTTTCAGGTAAGTGGAGCGAGTCTTTTCAGAACGACAGACCAATAGACAACCCAGAAAATAAAACAGAATTGCCCTGAAATGTGTCAAGTCTGTGACAGCCATGTCCGCAAGAGACAGGTCTGAGCTGACTCTCCAGCCTGGAAGGCCCTCAGAAGGTAACAGTGACCACAGGAGCTAAGAGCAGCAAAGCCCTGATACCTGCGGAGACCTAGGAATTGTGTAAATGATACACAGAGGCGTGCGTGCTTCACGACAACACATCCTTTCCACGTTGTGGTGTAGGGCCCAGCCTGTGGGCCCATTGGCAGCCACAGCCTCTGTTCTGGCTGCCTTTGGAAACTAAGGGGTGGAAAATGGCCTCGTGGAGAGCTCGAACAGTGGTGGCATTAAAACGTGAGCCCAGTACAACTGAACAGTCGAGCAGATGTCTGCCATGTGGCCAGAGCCACAGAACAGGTAGAAGGAAGGCAGACACACACCAAGAGGTCTGCAAAGTGTGCTTCAGGGTTAACTGCAGGGGGAGCCTCTCTCCTATTCTTCCAGGGAGCAGTCTGAGTCACAAATGTCCACGCTGTCTGTACTTCAGGCATAACCCAAACCGGTCTTTAAACTTTGTCACATCTTAGATCTGAGCCAATCAGGGCCCTGGTCTTTTTCTCCACCTCTCCTTAAAGACGACTAGCCAACTCCAGGTTCAGAAAGGCCTGACGTGCAGTTAGTAAAGGGTTACACACGCTGAGCCAACAGTGTAAAGGGGACCTGGTTTTATTTTGCAAATGCAGAATACATTCTACAAAGGTTTTTACTTTAGAATACGTGAAATTCGTTCCACTTGAAA
Source organism: Acomys minous (assembly GCF_964271855.1). Classification (NCBI taxonomy): domain Eukaryota; kingdom Metazoa; phylum Chordata; class Mammalia; order Rodentia; family Muridae; genus Acomys; species Acomys minous. The sequence continues at coordinate 104,093,061 of NC_140492.1, read as the reverse complement.
ACAGAGTACTAGGAACCAAAACATAACCGGTACGTAAGACATTTTGTGAATTAGGCTAAGAAAGCCCTTCCTGATTGCTGAAGTGTTTGCCTCTGTGGCTTGTGGGTGCCACTGAAGATAGAGGCCCCTGCAGTACAGTTCTGCTCTCAGAGTGGATCCTAAAAATGGTAACCTCGGATGGCCCAGGGCAGTCTCGAACCTTGGCTATAGTGTGGGAGGTGGTCCTGCCTCAAAGATCAGGAAAGAGGAGAGCTCCAGTTCACCAACCCACTTCAGACCATCTACACGTGTGAAACAGCAGCGTCAGCAATGCCCGTGACTGTTTTTCTTTGTACATTGCGATTATGTCTTTCCTTCTTAGCTTCTAGCTCCCAAGGCTTCTAACCACCATGTGTCAGGAGATAGTTCATGTGTGTAATGACTCAAAAGGTACCTTAAACATAAAATCATTGCAAGTAACTGCCGGGCCTTCGCAATTACCTGCGCATGCTTCGAGACCCAGTGGCGGAGGACATTCAGGACCCGATTGGTGGCTGTTCTCCGTATGATAAATTCCTTGTCGCATGTTCTCTCGGTGTTGTTAAACCCTTTGGGGGAAAAGAAACACACATTGCCGTTAGGGCCAGTGCCCAGGGATTGGAAAAGGTCATTTATTTTGGAACTCCTGTTAATGAAGCTCACAAAGCGCTACATCTTGGCAGGGAGGGAAAAATGGCTTCAGACCCGTGAACTCTGCTTACTTATTATACTTTCCAGCCAGCCCACCGCAGTTACAGGTGCAATTACATGAATAATGCACATGTACTTATTAAAGGCCACCGAGGAAAGCTGGCGTTCCTCTAATGACACTTCCCCTTGTGTCTCTCATGAATTACAATACAAAGCCAAGAGGCAACCTTAACGAAAGGAGCAGAGCCAGTGTTGACTGTGCCTTTGCCACAGCGTGGTTATGTAACCCATTCTATCTGAAGATGGATGTGGGCTTGCAGGTGAGGCAATGCTGTAGCGTCCACCTGCGCGCAAACAGTACAGCCATCGTTTGAAAAGAAGTCTTCAAAGGTTGCTGGAAGTGTGAGTTCCAAAGCTCCACCTCAGAAACTTCTAAGTGCATGAGGTGACAGATTTGATGGTAGGTTTCAAACATTGCACAGTGTAAACACATGAAGATGTCTCTTTTATATTCCACAAGTAGGTGCCATTTATCATTTGTGTGGTTGCTGTTTGTCAGTTGAAAATAAAGTAATTCGAAGCAAAAAAAAAAAAAGGCTGCCTGGCTTGGAGCTGCTGTTCTAGAGTTCTGGTAAGTCGTACCGTTTCTCTGGTGACCAGTGTCTGATGTCCCTCGTGATTCTGTCTCGTAGAGTTGCTGCAGAATTACGCTTGTTAACTAATAAATGTTAAGCATTTATCACAGTTCCTGCACAGTACCAAGAGCTCAAATGTCAGCCATTGCTATAACTCAACTCTTATCTGCTATCTTTTTGTGGGTTGGGCAAGTGCAGTGATCTTGGGCTTTGTACATATGAGGCAAATGTTCTACCTCCAAACTACATCCCCAGCTCTGGGCCGATGACTCAGAGTCCCTGTGTGCATCCATGTCACTGCCTTGGTCACCTCTTCACTATCAATAACACATTTTCGTACTTCATGCTGACTCTCCTTTAAAAATATTCTGCGATTAAGTAATTAAGCAATCTATTTCCTTAAAAAAAAAATGAATACGTCTTAGGCTGGGTCTAGCTTTCATGGGACACCACTTGCCTAGTATATTTGATACCCACGGATCAAACCCAGAAATGAAACAACAGTAGCTCTTCTTCAAAGAGCTGCCTAGAACCAGCAACTCCATTTCCTTGTCTCTTACCATCCTCACTTCTCTCTTCCAGCTTCCCACCCCTTCTCACCCACCACCAAGACGGACTCTGCTAAGGTCATTGGTAGCTTCCCCATCTATACACCCGGGAGGCTGTCACAATCACTCCCCTGGGAATGTGTCTTTTAACCTAAATGCATTATTCATATATTTATATCCTCTGATCTCATCTCTGAGTTCCAGACCCTCCTCACACTCCCCTCTTGGATATGTCAAGCACCCCACAAGCACCATATGCTCAAAGAGAAAGCCCAAGGCCTTTCCCCAAACTCTGTCCTGTCTGGTGTCATTATCCAAGTAAAGAAACGCCACCACCAGTCGCCACGGTAGGTAAGCCTGGAACTTGTCTGCCTCCCTGGATAATACCAGCAACCCTCCCTGGTCTATCCCACACCTGTCCGCTCAAGTCTGGAATCCCAGGAACCAAAAAGATTTTTTCAAAGGACAAATTGGATGTGTGAAACCGGTGTTTAAGGCTGCTGAAGCAGTTCTCACGATCAATTTAAAACCCTCAGCACAGACTCCAGACTCCTGGCGTTTGACCTCTTTAGGTTTTTCTGGAACTACACGTTTTTATTTTGTTTTCTTTCTCTCCACCCTTTAGTTCTTTGTCATCCCTGGGCCCTTGCACATACTATTTCATACTGAAGTAAGTAATGTGGCCCTGTGAGTCAGTGCAAGCCAACTACTCCTTCCCAAGAGAGGCCTTGTGGCCCGAGCAGGAAAAAAGTGTCATTGCATCTCACAATAACACAAACATTCACTTTGTGGCACCTATAACACAGCAGTAGACTTCTCTGTGCGATTTTCTGATAATATTTTTGTTCTTCATGGAGACAACAATTCGTTTTTTGTTTTGTTTTGTTTTAACTTTTTTTTTCTTCTATGCCCAAGCATTTCTGCAGTGTATGGCAGATACTGTACAAGTTATGTATTGATACTCTTATTTTTTATTGTAGAGTATGTGTGTATGTTTATTGTGTGTGTGTGTATGTACGTGTGTGTATTCTGTGTGGTGTATGCATTTCTCTGTGTGTAGGTGGTGTATGCATGTGTGTGCGTGCATGTGCTGTGTGCTGTATGTATGTGTGTATATGGTGTGTGTGTGTGTGCTTGCACTGCTGTATGCTGTATGCTGTGTGTGTGTGTGTGTGTGTGTGTGTGTGTGTGTGTGCGCATGCGTGTGAACTTGTGCATCTGTGTATAGAGGCAGAGGTTGGCACTGGTGCCTTCTCTACGATTCCTCACCTCCATTTTTATTCAGAATCTCTCAGGGAACCTTGAACTACAATTTTGTCTACAGCAGTGGCTAGTGAGCCTCCCAGATCCAGTGATGGGATTACAGATGTGAACCGCCACACCTGGCTGCTGTGTGATCCCTGATGACCTGGACTCAGATTAGATTCACGTATTCAATGAATAGTTGAAATTCCAAATACTAAAAACATACTTAATAATTTTACTGAATAAGATATGAATGTAAGAATAATTGACGGAATGAATGAAAGAATGGTCTTCAACGCTGACTGGTTAATTGAGAAAAAAATGTGTCTATAAATGTATAAAAAGCCAAAGACTCTTCTTCTTCTCTCCTCTCTAAACACGGACAGGAGCCTTCCACCCACAGCACACATTTAAAGTTCTGTCAGGGGAGGGTGATGGGAAGTTAGCTCTTAACAGCCTTTAACAGAAAGCTTTTACTCCCAGCATTCAGGAGACAAAGACAGACGGATCTGAGTTCAAAGCCAGCCTGGTCTACGGATGGAGTTCTAGGACAGCCAGGGATAGACAGAGACCTTGCCTCAAGGGGGGAGTGAAGGACAGAAGGAGGGAAAGAGGGAGAGGGAGGGAGAAAAAAGGGAGAGAGGGAAGGAGAGAGAGAACACACAAATTTTGAATAAAATATAACAAATATTATCCCATTTGAGTTTATAAGACAGTAAGGGATTCTGCAGAGCCAAATACACAGAATACTGTGACAATCAGAGCCAAGTCCCTGAAGGAACAGGCAGTCCTGAGAGGAGGGAAGAGCTTCCCAGGTTTTGGCCTGGATTGCATTATAGCATCTCGCTGTTCAAAGCGAGAAGCCCCAGGGCCTACATGAAGAGCAAGGGCAGGGTGAGAACTGAGTCTCCCATGTAAAGCGAGAGCTCTCAGAGGTCTGCCCCCTGTGAGAGTGTAGCATGGTCTGTGTACAAAACAAACAGTAGACACTTCCCTGAAGATACAGCTACAACTCAGAGCCGACTCCTGGGATCTTTGACATGAATGAAAGAAACTTTCTTCCTCAGCGTGGATTCCAGCCAGGTCTGGAAACCGCTAAGCACAGTCCCAGGACCAGTACACAGACCGGATCATTACCGTGTGTCTTTCCCTGAGGCCCTGGATAGCCCTGCGGACTCCACCAACAGTGCTCACAGACTTGTGCTAGGTCACCACCAGCCGAGCCCCTGAAGAAAGACTCACCACCCCAAATTGCAAGTCACAGTGCAACAGACACATAAGTCAGGAAGTCACCACGCTATGCTCCATGCTCTCACCCCTACAAAATTATAGACACTTTCTAGTTTTAAGCACTGGCCAAACAGGCAAATCAGGGGCTGAACACTAAAAACCCAGTTACCATCCATCTTAATTTTCTTTCCTGCTTCTGTGACATGACACACTGAAAAAAAAAAAACAACTTAGGAAGGGCTTGTCTTAGGTCACAATTCTGGGTCACAGTCTGTCATTGCAGGGAAGTCAAAGAGGCAGGAACTCAAAGCCACTGGCCACATCACTCCTACACTCAGAGCAGAAAGAAAGGAGCATGTTTCTAGTTCAATCCATTTGTCCACAAATGAGTGAGTTCACCCAGAAGCAGAAAGTCAAATGGTATATACTCACTTATATTGAAACACTAGCCCAAGGGGCATGTCCCATGAAAGTCTTCACTTCCCAGGAAAGTGGGTTAGAGAGGAAGACATCCTATTGGGACTTTAGGTGAGAGAAGCATGGGAGAATGGGGAAATAGAAGGATCCAGAGGGCCATAGAAACCTACAAGAAGAACATTATGACGCATGGATCTGGGCTCAGGGGTCCTGCTCAAACTATGGCACCAGCCAAGGACAATATAGGTAGTAAACTTCAAACCCCACCCAGATCTAGCCAATGGACAGGACATTCTCCACCGTTGAGTGGAGAGTGAGGTCTGACTTTCATGCGAACTCTGGTGCCCCATTTTTTACCACATTCTCTTGATGGGGAGGCCTGGTGGCACTCAGAGGAAGTATAGCAGGCTACTAAGAAAGGACTTGATACCCTATGAACATATACAGGGGGAGGAGGTCCCCCTCAGTCACAGACATAGGGGAGGGGAGTAGGGGGATAGCGGGAGGGAGGGAGGAATGGGAGGATACAAAGCATGGGCTAACAATTGAGAAGTAATATGAATAAATTAATAAAAATTTTTAAAAAAGAAAGGATCATGTTTGACAAACATGTTTGACAAAAAAACTCTGACCTGTGTGCATACTACACGTGTGTCTCTGGATTGCTGCGATGGACATCTATCTGTATCTGTTGTTGCTCCAAGTCAGCCACTGCTCCAGGAACTTCCTGCGTGGCCTGCAATTTAATCCTGGCCCCCGAGGACAGTAACAATTGTTGTTTATCATGTGGCCAAGCCACTGCATGGAAGAGATGTTATCTCCACTTATGGCCAAATGACAAAGGGAGAGGCATTGCAAACTGGTGAAGGTCCTGGAGCTAAAGGTATCTTTGAGCTTAGATCTATCCAGAACATTTTTAATCACATCTCTCTGCCTGGAGCCAGTTTTAGTCTTATGCTTCTTTCACAAATCTATAGACCAACCAGCTCTTTTTAATATGCATTTTTGTTAAAGCAATTTGAAAAGTTCGTGCACTGTATTTTTATAATATTCATCCTCCATTCCTCCTCCTAACCTTCCAGACCTACCCACCCTCAATGTGTTCTCCATCCTCTCTTCATCTCCCTCCCTTTCCCCCTCACATCCCCCACCCCCCACCCTGCCATGCTCCTGGGTATGGGACCATGCACCGAAGTGTGGTTGACCTACCGGAATCCACACCATTAAAGAAGACTGATTCTCCCTCCCTCCTCCATCACCCCTACCATACTGATGACTAAGTCACACTTGGCCCCGTTTTGAGGGCAGAGATTTTACTGATTGCAGTGAATAGGTGTCATTTGGTTGGAAAAATAACTTTTCAACAGCCAACTAGCCTCTCACACAGGAGCTCCTCTGCAAAGCCTATAAAATACTGTAATAGCCCTGGGGAAGAACTAAGGAAGATGGAAGGGCTCAATATGGGATTGGGAGGAGAAATATGTCCAGCAGACAGTATATACTTCTATGAAAAAGTCCTGTAATTAAGTGTCATGAACAAAACACAAGAAAAATAAAAGGCAAACACAATCTGCTCTTTCCCCAACTCATTACATCCCTACACGACAGTTATATGGGCCAGTGTGTTGTTGGCCTTTGATTTGTTTCTTTAATATTTTTAAAGCTTCATATGACCTATTAATGAGGACTGAAATCTGTTTAATGTACCATGACCAGCATTAAAGAAAGGAAGTAGATAAGGGCCCATCTGCATGTGTTGTCCCTAGTGATTGACAAGTACTCTTTAGAGAATTTGTGCATGTATATGAATGTTCATGAGTATATGTGTATATATGTGTGCATGTATGTTGAGTTGCATGTGTGTATATTTATGTATGTGTGTGTGAGTGTATGTGTGCATATGTCTTATGTGTGTGTATTATGTGTATGAGGTATGTGTTTGAGAGAGATAGTGTGTGGGGGGGGGCATGTGTATGTATGCACATGTATATGCATGTGTATGTGTGTGAGTATATATGTGCATTTATGTAAGTGTGTAAGAGTCAATATATATCTCCTAGAGTAGGCGAAATGAGATTTTAAAGTAGGTGATAAGACTGGCTAATCGGTAGGTCTATGCTTACCCTGCATTAATTAATAACCTGCATTAAGTTTCAGAACCCTGGGAAGCTGGGTCTATGCCAAACCCGAGAGCAGCAGAGCATCTTTGTCCCATCACCATCAACGCCATCTCTGTGTGTTTTCTATACGTTCCCACTCTCTCCAAAATTCCCCCAAAGTATTCTTGCAGGACAACCAGGAAGTATTTCCATATTGATACCATGTTCTTCTCTCCTATGACGCAGATCCAAAGCTCAGACTTAATGCTTCTTTCCCTCCAACTTCACTCACTCAGGAGAGAAACTCTCCTGGCCTTGGCTTTTCCCATTCAGTGACCACATACTTTAACACGGAAGCACTTGTTAGATTCTAAGACTGAGCACCGCACAAGTGTATTGTAGCTACAGTTCCTACGTGCTACAGCTGTAGCTCTGAGATGACACAACTATAGCTCCTGTATAACACAGACATAGTTACTATATATCATAACTATATAGCTCCTGTACATTATAGCTATAACTATAACTCAGCTATAACTCCTATACACCATAGCTATAGTTCTTGTATACCACACCTATAGCTCCTATGCATCACACCTATAGCTCCTGTGCATCACACCTATAGCTCTTATGCATGACACGTATAGCTCCTATGCACCACACCTATAGCTCCTGTGCATCACACCTATAGCTCTTATGCATCACACCTATAGCTCCTGTGCATCACACCTATAGCTCCTATGCATCACACCTATAGCTCTTATGCATCACACCTATAGCTCTTATGCATCACACCTATAGCTCCTATGCACCACACCTAGCTCCTATGCATCACAGCTATAGCTCCTGTGCATCACACCTGTAGCTCTTACGCATCACACCTATAGCTCCTATGCACCACACCTATAGCTCCTATGCATCACAGCTATAGCTCCTGTGTACCACGGCTATAGTTTCTGTGCTCCACATCTACAGCTCCTATACACCACAGCTATAGCTCCTCTGCACCACAGCTACAGTTCCTGTTCACCACAGCTGTATTCCAGTCTCTCTCCTCCCATCTTCTTCCAGGCATACCTCCACAGTTCTGTCATTATCTTCAGGGAACCTGCTGTATTCCACCAACTGCGCAGCACCAGGCCACAGAAGAGACGTGTTTCGGCTCTCGTGAGGTTTATTCTCTGGTTGGGATGGAGCTAACCTCCCAAGCAGTTGACGATGAAGTATATAAACGCCCCCCCCCCCGACCATGAAGATGAGCAAGGTGCGCACCTCTTTCTGAACATCTTCCTAAACACCGCCTGCCTCCTTGCCACTCCTCCACTGCATGACCTCCGAATTAATGTCCCTTCTCTGTGCAATATTTCCCTAAGCATGGAGAAGTAACGTGCGTCATGTCGCAGCCTGACAAACTGAAGGAAACAGGTCAGTGTAGGCGAGGAGATGTGCGCACACACCACGCTGAACGTTAGCGTGACAGTGAGCCTATGAGCAGCAGTCTTCAGTGATGGTGGCTGTGAGAGGGTGGGCACTGCGGGAACCACTGGTGCAGACAGATGTGTCCATTCTGATGCCCTGTCAGGAGTCCTCTAACGGCCAAGGGCTGAAAACCCAACTCAAAGCAGGCAGCAGGAGAAAATTAATTACTACTTAAATACATGAAGTAGTTCCCAGTTCAGATCCCACTTACTCAAGGCATATAATGGCATTTCTAGCTACTTCTTTTCAGATTGAATTCTGATCTCATTTCATGGCAGCTAAGTGAGGAAGGGCCCTGTTAGTCTTACAAGACCAGCTCCTGCAATGCAGAGGGTGACTGTCTGGCAGCCTGTGATTAAGAGACGGGGTGTTTATGTATTAGAAGCCCTCACGCACATTGTGATGACAAACCACATTGTCTGTCTTCTATGAGCTCAGCATTATAATGCAGGCCTGAGGAAGGCAAGGTGTCAATCAAAGCATAACTCTGTAATGCAAAGGGGCAGTTTCTAGAAGCCTGTTAAGAACCTGCTAAGGGAACAATGCACATACGGCAGAGTGAGGTCTTCTCTGTCTTTTCTTTTAACCTTTGCATAAGTGTCCTCTTTTCCTTCGGCTTTAAAATTCTTACTTGGGTTAGTCTCAGGATCCCCACCCCCACCCCACCCCCTTAAGTGCCATCAACTGTAGCAATGTTGGAACACGATCCAAGAATATGTAAGAATTCTGAGTGCTTGTGAAAAAAAACTCCAAAAATGCAAGAGTCTTGCTTGTGACCTCAGTTTCTTCAAAACACAAAATTGGTCTTGGAGTGTGCGTTTGTGCTCCTCGCAGGTGTGGCAGATAGGAGTGAGTTTCCTTCCGATGACTCGTCACAGCTGGCTGTTATATGTTTATACACCTCTACGGAAAGATATGTTTTGGCTATGTGAGCTTGCCTGCCACACGCAGCCTGTCTTGTGATTAAACATTTTACTCGTGTAACTCGTCTTAACCCTCAGAGTGTAATTGTCTGATACACTGAATAAAGTCGGCTATTGCGTGAGATTTCAGTGCACTTCATTTATCGGCTCCATTCTCCCAGGTCCCACCTCCCCTACCTTAGCAGACATAGTAAGAATAAACTGAGGAGAAGAACCTCAGCAGATCTGTCATTGTTTGTGATTGAAAAAATACACAAAGTATGTGGAAATCAATATATCATTGCTGCCATCTCTCAAAAAAATCAGTAACAAAAACTGTCAGCTGCATTGTTTTTATGGATTTTTTTTTAAAAAATGTTTTAAGATTCCCAAAGGAATGACTATAAATTGAGTTTAAAATGAATTTTAAAAAATCTTTTAATATTACATCTTTTACTTTTCATGACTCCACAAACGTGTTCCTCATTCTTTATAGATAAGAAACCTGAGGCTTGCAGAGTCCTTTAGCCTCCTAAGGCGGCAGGAGACAGCAGAATAAGAACCAAGATTTATGGCCAGGTTCCCACTTAGGAATGTCTAAACAACAAAATCAACACAACCCAGAGATCCACTTTATGGACTTCCTAGTGGGACTTTAGGTGAGAGAGATAAGGAAGAATGGGGAACTAGAAGGATCCAGAGAGTCCAAGAAGACCATTTAGGCTGGTGTATCTGGATCCAGGCGGGTCAACTCAAACCACTGTACCAAGCGAGGACAATGCATGCAGTAAACCTAGAACCCCTACCCAGAGCTAGCCAATGGACAACACATTCTCCACAGCTGTGTGGAGAGCAGGGGCTGACTTGGACATGAAGTCTGGTGCCCCCTATTTGACCACTTCCCTTTGGTGGGGAGATCTGGTGACACTCAGAGGAAGAGTAAGCAGGCTACCAGGAAGAGACCTGATAGGCTGTGATCTTATAATGGGTCCCCTTCTGTCACAGACCTACGGGAGGGGAATAGGACAAAAGAGGGAGGGAGGGGGAACAGGAAAAGGGAAGTGAGGGGATAACAATTGAGATGTAATCTGAATAAATTACTTAAATAAAAATTAAAGAGAGAGAGAGAGAGAGAGAGAGAGAGAGAGAGAGAGAGAGAGATCCACTTTAAGACCCAATAAAGGCCCCAGAAACAATTAATATACAGGATGCCATAAAAGAGAAGATTGCAGCTTTCTTCTTCATCTCATTTTTCTACTCCACTTCAGAACCAATGATGGTTGTTACAGAGCAATTATAAAGTTATAAAGTAAAGAAAGGAGGGGAGGAGGTTTTTCTGTCCAATTTTTTTAATTCCTGGATGACTACTAGCTGCCAATTGCAGAAAAATGTTCACACCCTTGGCATTAGGTAACCTTTATCAACAATCCAAAATAATAATGACACTTAAACCTTCCCAACAAAACTATTCATAAACATCTAGAAATGTTTGGTGTCCCTGGGGCTGGGACAGTAGGTGTGAGTGACAGATCTTCTCAGGACATGTGGGCTGGGTTAAATCTCTCTCTCTCTCTCTCTCTCTCTCTCTCTCTCTCTCTCTCTCTCTCTCTCTCTCTCTCTCTGTGTGTGGCTGTGAAATGGTGCAGTCACTGTAGAAAACACTTTGTTTCACAAAAAGGTGAAGACTGACTTTCTGTGTGTTGTAGCAATGCCACACCAAGATATACAACCAACAGACGTGATAACAGGGTCTCAAGTAGAACCTATATTCCTGGGAAATTGAGGTAATAAACAAACAAATAAGCAACGCTTGTTGGACGCATTCAAAGGAGTTTTCAGTTGCAATATGAGTGAGGCTCTGATATATTGCTACAACGTGGACAGATCGTAAGAACACTAAACTAGACAAAATTAGGCACGGATAAACAAATACGTACATGAAGTGTTTAGAATAGGCAAGCTCAAAGAGGCAGAAAGTAGGTAAGAGTTAACCCAGGAGCTGAAGGGAGGAAGGAAAAACACTGCCTAGGCCTGATGGGACCAGAAGTTCTGTTTAGGGTCATGAAAATCATTCAAAAAATAAATCCTAATAATGGTTGAACAGAAATAGTGTATAGAGTTGAGAGTGAGCGTGCCCTTGTGCATACGAGGAGCAGAGGGCGGAATTAGTTGAGATCGTCTGAAGAAGCCTCAGAAGGAATCTTAGAGGTGTGGGGAGAGTGAAAATAAGCTGTTTTTCTTTTTCTTCCTCAATTGTTAATATGTGAGAATATAAAGAAAAAGATCTTAAAGCTTCAAAGCAGTGGAGTTAACATTAGAAAAGGAGGCACACCCTTGGAGCAGGAGGCAGTAGCCACAGAGCACAAAGTTGGCAGCTCCTTTTAGTCAGACACAAAGTATTTATTAAGCAATGTTTGTTCCAGTGAGCAGTCAGCAAGCTGCTCACAAGAACCTATGCTCTACTAAAGGGGAATTTTTAAAAAATTGTATTATCTATGGGAAAACAAAGAAAGTAAATTGAGATACTGGGAAGACTCACTGATAGGAGCTACTGAAATTCAGATAGTTATAAAAATGGCCAGCAGGCAGACACGAGTGAGAGGACCATCAGTTAGAGGGAGACGCAGTTCTAGTCTCCTTTACCTAAAGCTGCCGTGGACAGGAGCAACATGTGCACTAGTTAGTTAGCATTGTGCTCACAGTCCCCTTGCCACAAGGCAGGCCCTGGGTAAATAATGGCTTCCAGGAGTATGTACACGTGACAAACCAGTGCTCTCACTGTAGAAATAGAAATTATCTTCTGGGAGGACAGCTGTGGCCACTTCAGATTCCTTAAATCCGGTGAAGCCAACAGCTTTGGACCCCTCATTTATCCCCAAGGACAATGGAGATATGTCTCAGGGTGCATACATCAGTAGGGAGGTATTCTTCCTCCTCACTCAATCCCCTACGCATAGCAGGTTTCACCACTGTGGTCAGAAGAGTGACACCATCTCTAGTAGGACAACGGGCAGCGGGAGGAGGGGATGGGGGAGGGGAGGCACTTAATTCTCTCTCCTTCCCTCCTTTTTGGTTTTCTGAGACATCGTTTCTCTGTGTTCTCTGTTTAGCCCTGGCTGTCCTGGAACGCACTCTATAGACCAGGCTGACATAGAACTCAGAGATCCACCTGCCTCTGCCTCCCGAGTGCTGGGATTAAAGGTGCTCATCATCATTGACTAGCTTTAATTCTCCTTTCCTTAATGTCTGCCATTTCATCCTAACTCTTGTCCCTCGCCTCTGGGCACTGCAGAAAGACATGACAGGAAGGACAACTTGGAAGAGAATCGTTGAGTGCTGTATCTCACTAGGACAGGTCCTTTTTTCCTTCCAGCATCTCAGCTTTCTCTTTAGTCATGCCTCTGGGGTCTCTTCCTTTGTGTCCTCTGGCCTGGAGCCCAGCCTCCCACCATGAGTCTGTACTCTCCCTCCTTCCCTTTGCAACTAGTCCTCTTCTTCCTGTAGTACCTCAGTCTCCACAGAGCCCTTCCATCTGCTTACAGGGGCCTCCACTTACAGTGACCGCTCCGTGGGTGACAGTGGCCCTTGCTTACTCTAGGTCTTCCTAAGGACATTGTAGGTAGGCACTTAGGAACTTAGGCAGTGGGTACATCTTTGACCGCCAAGCAACACTCCTCCCGTACATCCAGCCGCATCCATGGGACTATATATAGCATCCCTGAGTGGGAATAGACCAAAATCATGCCTCTTGTGTGTGCAGTTCAAAAGACAATGAGATTTGTAGGGCAGGTCGGGGTATAAGGCAGGATGAAGGGTCCCCTGAGAGTCAAGACAAGAAGCAAAGAGGAATCTGAACTGAATAAGACCCACAGCTGGAGAAGCTGTTTCTCTTATGGCCCAAGCAAGTTAACAGAGGCGCCCTCGGCCCATGCAAGATGTCTATGAAGAGACAGGGCTTCCTTCATGGCGCATCTCTGGATATTGACTTGGGACACTGGGTTACATTTCTCCTCCTTTCAAACAGATGGCCTGACACACAACAGATACTCAGTCTATTTAATTGCTTATATTTTTTTTATACCTTAAGGGGTTTTTATGGGAGAGGGGGGTTGGTTTTTATTCATTTGACTGGTTCTATTTATTGGAAGACCTTGGCATTCCCTGAGTCAGGAAGTCCGTGAACCTCCCTGCTTTGGAATTTACTGCATATCTCCCCATCCTCTCATCCCCAGGGGCTGTAACCACAAGATACTGTGAAGTGCTTTCAGGTTAGCAGCTGAGAGCTCCAAGCAATGCTTGTGCATGGCTGAGAAGCCTGCAATCCCAGAAAAACATCCTCCATGCAAGGGCAGGGTCACACTGGTCCCATCCTCAAGGCTGCAGAACCCTCAACACAGACGGCTAGAAATTCTTAAGCACGGTTAGGTGAGAGTTTCACATTCCTCTTTTGTGCTTATCCAACACCTTTACCTCGTGTGCAGAGTACTGTGCCTTTTGCAGAGGGTTTTCATCAACCTTCCCCACAGAACACATGCCCTGTGCACCAGCCCAACACTAAGTAACTGCTGTGCAAATGCCATGAAGCCCCAGATCCACCTCAAGGATTCTACTCACTGAGTCTGTGTTGCTGTCACTGTTCATCAGACTAGAGGGTCCTTTTTAGAAACCACAAATTCTGCAAGCATTTTCTGTTTAACTTCCCAAGAAATGATTCAACCGTCTAGAAATGATTTGACCGTCTACCAGATATTTTTACAATTTTTTTCCTACCAAATGAAAGTATTTGGTTTATATAAATATGAATTAATGAACTATTTTCACTTTTAAGCCTCAGCAGTCCTAAAATAATACACTGATTACTAACTTTAAATCAGTTCTGAGAGCAGAAGCTTTAATAATTGCAGTGAATACGTGTCATTTTGCTAGAAAAACAACTCTCCAAGAGCAAAGTAGCCTCTTGGACGGGAGGCCTGCAGAATGGCGGAGTCACCAGGGGAGGGATTGAGATGTTGCTGAGAGATGCTTAATCCTGAGAACACAAAGCTGGCCTTTGTGCTCTTCCCTCAACTTCAAGTCGGCAACTCTGTCTTTATTTTTGAGGACAGGAGCCCTGCAGGGTAAAATGCCTTGGGCAGACACCACACTGAGGGCACCACTCCTTAAGAGTTCAAATATTATGACTGTGATTATCTTATGGCTGTAAGTATCACTCAACACCTACTTCTGCCTGTTCTTCATCTTATGTATGCTTTACGGCAGCCCTATAAATCACAGGTAGCAGCCCACTTCATGGGACTTAGCTACACGGCAGTGATGACACCGCGGCGTGTTCAGTGCTCACTACACACCCGCCACGGTTTCCCGAGCACTTTACCCATTTTCAGTTATTTAACCCCCACAATGGCTTTCTGAGGCAGCAGAGAGTTTGGTCCACCTAGTGTCATCAGCCATCTTTTACATCTGCTGCAGCCACATGTTTTAGTGTCCCCTTCTGCTCATGCTCTCAAGTGAGCAAAGCACCTCCTTGTGTGGTGTGTGGCCATCCAGGTTAGAGCTCTGATACAAGGCCTCTCATTCTGGGACTGGCCCCATGGCATACTGTGCCCAGATCATTTAGTCTAAGCACGGGGCAAGAACCCTCTAACCACAGTTTTCTTTTGTAGCTATGCCACACGTTTCACAAGGCATTTATTTATTGATTGATATTTGTTTGGTTGTTTTGTGTGAAGATATTATAAGCTTGTGTTAGATTAGATCTACATTAGATCTATGGGGGGAAAGAACTTTCTGTGCTGATCTATTTTGCTTTTGCACACTAGCCCAGTCTACTTATATCCGCATCAGAATTCAAGTGGCTTTAAAAAGTGGCATTAACTGTCCGCTGAGAGGCCCCACCCAGCAGCGGATCAAAACAGATGCTGAAACCCATGGCCAAACATTAGGCAGAGCTCAGGGAGTCTTGAGGAAGAGTTGGGGGAAGGGTAGAGGGATCTGGAGGGGACAAGAACTCTACAAGAAGACCAACAGAGTCAACTAACATAAGCCCGTGGAGACTTACAGAGATCGAAGCACCAATCAAAAAGCATGCATGGATTTGACCTATGCCCTCTACACATATGTAACTGATGGGCAGCTTGGTCCTCACGTGGGTCCCCTAGCAACTTTGGAGCATGGGGCTGACTCTGACATGGATACAGTTGCCTGCATTTGGATCACGTTCCCCCTAGCTGGGCTGCCTTGTCTGGCCTCAGTGAAAGAGAATGTGCTTAGTCCTGATGAGATTTGACGTGTAGGAGCAAGCTGGTACAGGGGGCAGGGGCTTCCCTTTTCTGAGGAGAGGAGGGGGGGAATGGAGGAAGAGGGTGGGAGGGTAGGACCAGGAGGAGAGGAGGGAGGGGTCTACAATGAGTATGTAAAGTGAACAAATTAATTAATTAACAAGAAAAAAAAGTGGCTACTTTCTTTCACATGCACAACTGATGTGTACTCTGGCCTTGAGGGTCTCAAATCTAAAATTTGTATTTCCCAGGACTTCCGAAAACTTGGGTTCGGAATGAAATATGGAATCACTACGATGGGGTTATTTGCTGTCACAGCAGCCATTGTGACTGGCAGGCATGGTCACAGAGGGCAGGATCCTCCTGCAGCACTCAGCACCCTGGCCTAGGAGTCAATGTCACAATGAAGTCAACGGTTCACTTGGCGAAGTGATACCCACATTCCCAGTCGCCCCCTCCCTCCCTCAGCCTGCTCGTCCCTGTCCTGAGCAAAAGTGGCTAACTCTGCATAGCATTTGGAAGTTATTCCTGAGATCTGGGTGGGAAGCCTCCACCCCCAGCCTTTCTTCCTGCATACCTAATTCTCTGTAACAGCCTTCTTCCTTAGGGATTAGCCACTTTCTTCTCTGAACCCAAGTGTTATGGATAACAGTAAGGGACTGCCCAGTGTCAGCTCCCTAGCAACCAGCCTGTGACACAATATTTGCACTTCAAAACCAAGAGGCGCTGTTTCTGTCAGATGCCAGAGGCCAGTGGACAGAGACAATGCCTAGCAAGCCTTGGCATTCCATTATAACAATATGTTCTGTCTAGATGTACTAGCCCTAGAAGGTTCTTCAGTTGTGTTGTATGGATGGAAACCTGCCTTCGAAAACAGCTGTATAATTCCCCTTTAAGTACTCAGACTTCTTACAATTTCCCATCATTGTCCATTTCCGTCTTGTTAAGGGTCACTATCGCTGTGATGAAACACCATGGCCAAGGCAAGTGGGGTGGCAGGGCTTATTTGCCTCACACTCCTACATCACTGTTCATCACTGAAGGAGGTCAAACGGGGTAGGAACCTGGAGGCCGAGGTCATCATGGAGAGGGGTGCTGCTTACTGGCTTGCTCCCCATGCCTTGCACAGCCTGCACCACCAACAATGGACCAGGCACTCTGCTCCCACATCCCTGCATCAACCGCTAATTAAGACAATGCCCTACAGACTTGCCTGCAGCCAGATCTTATGTAGGTATTTTCTCAGTTAAGGTTCCCTCCTTGTGTCAAGTTAACATAAAACGAGCCAGAAAAACTCCGAAGAAAAAAGGGCAGTCACAGCAGAGGTAAGGAGTTGTTGCACGGAAGCCTCTCTCTTGACTGGGGGAATAGTCTTTGGTGAATTAGACACTCAGCAGCTGATCTCCAGAGGAGCAGCCTGAGAGCTTTAAAAAGCTTCTTTCATTTGCTTGTATCTGGCAGACTCTACCCTCCCATTTAAATGCGAGCTAACCACTAAAAACTTAATTCTGTAGATTCAGATGGAAGAGATTTAAGCAGAAAAGGGCAGTGGACTAAGAAACTAGCAATGGGCTCATGGATGCCAGATCTGCTACAGGAACGTATTAATGACAATTCCCATAAGCATCAAATCATTTACACACGAATATTTACACTTGAGCATCCTATGGCCAGGTGGATAGGACTGCAGTGGGGACAGAGCAATCTGCTCTGTGCTCGAGAAACTTAGCACAGGAGAGGACCTGTGTAGACTATACAGATTGCTCTGTCCCCACTGGTCAAGAGCACATCCTCCTGAGGGAGCCATGGTGGCTTCCATGCTGAAGTTACATGAACTGGCTCTTGTCCTTGGGTCTGAGGATGAGGACTAACCACGCTACACCCTGAGGTCACTCACAAGAGCTTATTTTTGCATCATCAAGTCAAGATGATGGAAAGGGTTCTTCCTGGACCATGCCTCTGAAATTCTCTCTGATGAGGAAATCAAATCCAATCCACCGATCTCTCCAGCAGCCATGGCAAGCGCCCTCATTTACTCAACATGATCAATTCAGTCACCACCAAGATCATTTCCACCTCTATCAGAGCTTGCCTTGGTATCAGAACTGCCAATAGCTCTACGCTCTCCTAATTGACACCCTCAGCGAGCTGCACTAGGCAACTATGGAATGATCCCAAGACGGAACTAGATTGAGTCCTTGACCTATCTTAGGCTCAGATCACTTGTTTGAATGCTGGGCAACCGGCAGCATAAAATGATTCTCAAAATGCACTGGCAGTTCCTTAAGCATTGGATAAATTAGCCTAGTCTATTGCATATAATAGGACCTCTAATTGAAGTCAGAAAGAAAATGAACACAATTAAAAGTTGCCCTCTTTTCCATCTCCCAAACCACAAGCCTTCCAGCTGATTGGAGACGGTGCTGCGTTAAACATGCTATAAAGCCGCTTTCAGAGTCCTGCCAAGGTTCCTTTCCAGTGACATCCCTGAGGGAGAACCGAAAGAATCTCACCTAACTTGCATTAACCTTTGCTATGGAGAGAAGAACAGCGTTCTGGCCATTATAGTGTTCTAAACGACACTCTCAACTCAGACACAACAGTCATCAAAAATAAGTTTTCAAACTGGGCGTGGTGGTGCACACCTGTAATCCCAACACTCTGGGAGGCAGAGGCGGAGGCAGGTTCATCTCTGTGAGTTCGAGGCCATTCTAGTCTACAAAGCGAACCCAGGACAGCCAGGAACACAAGAGAAACCCTGTCTCGAAAAACCAAAAAAAAAAATTATTTTTTTTCAGATGAAGATAATATCAGTGTTCTCTAAGCATGGACACATGACATACAGGTTGATTGAGGCATCATTTACACACGGCAATATTCACCCACCATCAATATGTAACTCACCACCATCAATATGTAATTCACCAATGCTGAGCAAATTAATTGCAATTATAATCATATGCCAATTATAAAGCATTTTTACCAGCCAAAGGTATTGTTAGTGCCAATCTTGGGACCACTTCTGCTCCCAACCTCCAATCCAGGCAAGCAACTATTGGTGTTGTGTCTATTCAGTTATTCTTTCTGGATACTTCATATGGAGATAGCATTATCATATCTATTTACATTGCTGATTGCTAAATTAATACCATAGTGTTCCCAAAACATAGCATTTATAAATTCAGCCCTTTTTTTTTTCAAATTTTACTTAATTACTTAGTGTGTATATCGGGAAGTGATAGACACATCATAGTCTTCAGGCACATTTTTCAAATTCTTAAGATGTTGGTTCGTGAACTGGCCTTCATGAACTAAGAAGTCCATATTTTCCTTTGGCCTCTGTACAACATAGAGGTCAGACAATGTCTTCTGACTCACAGGACAGCCAGGGATTAGCCTCGAGCCCTTTCCAAAATGGTAGAAGGCACAACACACCTGAGGATGCTTCACCAGAGATAAGAGGACTACACCAGCTCGTCTTTGAAGAACATATGGGTTTGCTTCTTCCTACTTCTTTCCTGTTAACAATTAACACCTGGCTAGTTGTGAACCGAGATCATTGGCATCTTATTAACCTCTTCTTCCTTTCCTTGGTCTCTATCACTCTTCTTGATGCTGTACTCTTTATACAGTCCATCCAAAGTGCCTACATTGCCACTTCACAGACTTTCTTTTCTGAATAGCTCTACTATCTTCCACCATTATTACTGCATACACCTACTGACATGCCTCTTGGCTCACCTCTCTCTAATTATCTGTCATAAACACAGAGTCAATTGACGAGAGTCAATCATTATACATAGATACATTAAACAAAGTTATTTCTGGGTATCCTGATTGTGTCTAGAACTTACTATTTTCACTGCATCACCATTGGGATAATGTTAGATAATCATCCCCCCCCCCTTTTGAAGTTATATTACTAGTCATTAATTACCAATGTGAAAGTCAGTCAGAGTGTAATGTAGTTTGTGTGTGTGTGTGTGTGTGTGTGTGTGTGTGTGTGTGTGTGTGTGTGTACACCACACATGCATATATGTGAGTCACAAGGAGATACAAAGAGTAAATGAATCATCGGGAAATACATTGGTTAAGCTCAGTACTTGGTCTGTCAGGGAGATGGAGTCTAGAGATGCACAGACAATAAAGAAGTCTCCATTCTCAAGAGGTTTATAAACTGAGAGGAGAAAAGGAACTGACACTACTAGTAGGATACGTTCACTCAACATTTAGACAGTAGTATATATTGAACAAAACCCAGCCCATGTGTCATCTCTCTCAGTCCTATGACAACCCCATGAATTAAGTGTAATGACCTTCACTATCTCAAAGCTAGGAACGTGAGGCTTAGCGAGACCATCACAGGGTCACATAACAAGCTAAGTGGCAAAACTTAAATACATATTCATTTGGCACCAAAATTCACTCTCATGACCACTCTTTAATTTTGACTCCTTGACAGTCATTAACTCTGCTGGCAACTACTCCACTCTGTAAGGCCTACGTGGCCCATATTCCCTAAGAACCTCCTTTGCCCTTTCCAGACCACAGAGCACTGTAAATGACAGGTGTGATCATCAGCAAGACATGACCTAGAACACCTAGACCATGAGCCTCTGGCTATACTGTGGGAAACTGTATCTATCAGATAATTGAGGAGAGAAGACACACCTTAAGTGTGGCCCACGCCATTCCATGGACTGGGATCTTGGGCCAAATGAAAAGGAGAATCCGCATTCATAGCTTTCCGCTGACTTCAGACGCAATGTGACCAGCCACCTCAGGTTCCCGTGAAGATGACTTACTTGCCATCACTTACTATACTCATAAACTTGAGCCAAAAGATGCCTTCCTCCCGCCCCTTCAGCTGCTGTTCTCAAGCATTTTATCACAGCACAAGACAGGTTACCAAAACAGCAGCTGCTCCTCCTACAGAAGCATCCTTAAGAAGAGGCTTCTTTCCCCAACGCAATGAGGGCAGACACACAAGTCTTCAGGACGAGAGTGGAAAGGTGACTTCCTAACCATGTCTCTGCCTGTCCCACAGTCCTGAGAGTGAGAGCACAGACTCTAGGTACATCACAGAGCCCAACTGCATTGGTCTTCACAGTAGATTTTCACGATTCAACGTTGGGAGGTCAGTAAAATAGGGCAGCACCACTGACAGCACACTTTCAAGTAGGGAATCATATGGTATGTGAAATCTATCCTCATGGATCCGTTTGAAAACATGGCTTAAGATGTGGCTCAGTGGCAAAGGGCCTGCCTGGCATGCACAAGGCCCTGGGTCTGACCTCCAAAATGCTTGAAAATGAAAATACAACAAGACCTTGAACTTTGAGAATGAGAAGCTTCTGTCTCTGGGATCACTGGTCAAAGACGCTGAACGGATGGGATATATTCCAAAGAACTGATGGTGGGTACATTTTACAATGACAAAGTAAGTAAAAGTAAAAAACCAATTGGTGGAGTCTATACTTGCTATGGTAATTCATCTGTAAGTTTATCTGAAGAGATGTTTATGAAAGCGAGAAAGTAGTGTACCCTTCTCAGAAGACTTGGAAAGCAAGCATTGGGTCTTGCACACACACAAAGGAAATAAGAAATACAAGGAAGTCCTTAAGACTTCCCATCTGGAAGTGACTGAAGCTGAGAAGGAAGGGGATTGAAATTCACCTCTGGGGCTTACCTGTCATGAACATCATTGTTCATGCCAAGGAAATGCATGCCAAGTAAACATCCAGCTATCTAGCAAAATACCAGATGCACTGTGTTTTGAAACACACTTAATGAAAGTAGCCAAAGAGCTCTAGGCTAGGAATCAGCTTGTGACTTCTAAGAGCCACATATCAAGGGCCCTTACCTCACTAGCCTGTTCCTTCTGGAAAAGGAAGATGGTGTCCACTTCCCACATCCATGCCATGACTAAGGAGTGACCTTCAAAACCGGAAGGTAGTTTACAAACCTAAAGTACAGGGGCATGTGTAGTGCCCTTTTAAAACTCTATTAGTTGGGTTTTCTTACTGCCTCTAACTCTCTGTTCCACCCTTTACCCCTCCTAATACCTTCCAATACCCCAACACTAGGTAGGAGAGAAAGAAGGTTAGTAGGGAGACGGGGCAGAGTTCTCTTTAGCTACTTCTGGGTGGTTAGAGCCATTGGGTTTTGGGGGGCAATACCAATCTCAGTCATCAGGATGTTCAGTGAGCCTTCTTCCTTCTCCAACCATTACCACCAAGTCCCCCTTCCCCCTCTGCATCCTCCTTCCTCTCTCTGTGCTCTGATATTTACACTCTCTCAGAGTCCACAGAATTAAACTAACCGCACCTGGCAAAGACCACTCCCCTCTCCAAGCCTCATGAGGCTGTTACCAGCTGTGGATGATTGTTTACATAACACAACTGGATTATTAAAGAAACCAAACTTCCACTACAGACACGTCTCTCTCATGTGCCACCATGCTGGCACAGAAAAGGGACTGAGAACACCACCAGCAAACCTTTGCTGCTCTAGCAAGGAGGCTGGATGGGGCAACTACAAGAGTATTTGCTATGGCTCCTTGACTTCCATCCCATCCCTAAAGGAGACCATCTTGTTCTACATAGCAGTCATCGGACGGAACTGAGGCACCCGATTTTGGCAGTGTGACACTGTCTGCCAGATGAAGTTCATCCTGACTCAGATGGTCTACTGTGTTTAAGTAATTCTGAATTGTGTATAGGATATGGAAAATTAGGCAAGCACAAAGAAAACTCTGCAAAGCAAAGGGGACATGGGGGAGGCGGGGTCCATGTCTGTGCTGAGGCTGCCTAATTGTTACATGTAATTAAGCATCGGGTCTGTAGACTGTGTGATCTAATAACACCTGAAAAAACAAGAACTTGGTTTCCCTGTGGCAACTGGCTGCGCTTATTAAACACTCACAGCACTATAATTTTGCTCTATTTCAACTAGTCTATTTTGGGTTTCTGTGGGTTCGTAAGTCCTGATTTTCTAAGCCAGTGAAACACAACCCACTTCTGTGTCTTTCATCACTTCTCATTTATGGCATATGTGTCAAAACCTGAGCAAGATGGATTTAGTTCCATTCGGCAGACAGCGCCTCCCCTGAACCCAGTACCAGCGAAATTCCTCACACTGTTGTACAGTGTTTGCTTCCACAAAGAGCAACTTTTACCCAGAGGATAAAAGTATTTCAAAGTTTAAAATACTCTGCTGCCAGAGAGCCGACTAATTGGAAGTGCGTCTGAAATGCTTTGAAGCCATGTTAACCTTTTCCTTCAGGGTTATGCACTGCAGAGCTATTATTTTGCTAATATGACATTTTCTTTTGAATTTCACATCCTGAGTTTAACAACATGGCCAATAATGGCACAGATTATAACCAGCATGCTGGAGTTCGTGTCATGAACAGTCTTTATGACTATCTAAGCTCCTCAATGGAAACATTGATTTTAAAGAGTAGAGACAAGGCTTTTGGGGGAACTGGGGGTGGGGGATAGAGGTGTAACGGAGCCCTTGCGTGTTAGGGAAGCAGTCTGCCTTGGTGTACCCTCACATCCACCCTCAGATTTCAATGTTCTCTTTTCGTAGTCCCTAAAATGACATTGGCAGCAGATAAAAGATTTAGACAACAGAGTGAAGGGGAAACAAAAATCAAGAAAATGTATACGTAGTTCTGTCGGTATGGTACGAAGGAATTTCACGCAGAGACCTGGGTCTGCATAACGGCCTCTAACGAACCTCTCTGATTTAGGCCTTGTGTTAAAACCATCTCTGTATTCCGCGCAAGTTGGTGCACTACCATGCATGACTCTACTAGCGCTTGGGAGGTGAGAGCTCAGAGCCTATGACTTTGAGACTCACCTGGGATACACAGCCACCTCAAGACCAGCCTGAGCTACATCTCCAAACCCCCGAGAGCTAGGGAAGCAGTTCAGTAGAACACTTGCCTAGTGTGTGTACCCCTAAGTTCAATCCCCACACTACAAGAAGAAAAGAAACTCTCCCAGCAGCTGTCATTTCCGGGAGCCTTCCCAGCAAAGTGTGGTCCAGAGGTCAGCGTTGCTTGGATAGTCTATCCTCTACCATCTCCATTCCCATCTTTTTTTTTTTTTTTTCATTTTAGATCTCTTCTCTGTAGCCTCTCTTCTAATGGCATTGGCTCAGTTTCCAGTTAGCTAATACTACAGGAGCCAGGGTTTGGGTCTCGGAATCTCAAGTAACCATACGCCATATGGTGAATACAAACCACCTGTTTTTCTAGTAATAAAAAATCCATTACTTTTTTTTCTGTTTCTCAGACTGCTTTAAGATTTTTCTCTTAAAGCTTTGTCTTAAGAATTCTAAATATCTTATAACTCCAACAGTCCAGCTTTTTCAGAAAGGGATTCAAATTGGACCAATGTGAGCTCCTGGAAGTCAAGATGCCAGGCCAAGTGGAACACCGAGGCCAACTTCAATTTTGTCTTAAAATGATAATTACAGCTTTAAACTTGGCATCACAGACAGACAATGGCTACACAGGGAGGGCCATCTCCATCTGCAGAGGCAAGTGGCACCATCAAATGCCTCTATTGCTAAGCAACAGCGGGGAGCTAAGATCAAGCAGCTCTGGGATCTCAAACAGCACAAAGATGAATCAATTCAGTTCCGAGCCCTACAGGTGTTGGGAGGGGAGCATCCCAGAGCAGAGGGCTACAAGGCAGATGCACGTTATGCAGCGGTGTCGCACACACCATTTCAATTTCAAAGTATTTGCTAGAACGTAATCACAGGCTGCTGTGTTCTGTGGCAGAGAAGCTAAACATGCTTCTCTCTCCAAAAATGAAAATACATTCATTAAAATTAATTTGATTAAGAATAATCTGAATAAAGCCTGTAGGAATCCAAGAGACCGTGTCTATATTAGTTACCCATCACTGTATTATAGATTACTCTAAAACTTAAAGGAAAACAACAAGCATCTATTATCCCAGCTTCTTCACGATATGGTGCTGGGGTTTCAAATGAATTCTCAAGCCAAGATGCTCAACATGCCCATGGAGTCTCTGCTGGGGCTGGACAATGTAGTCCCAAGCTCATTCATACATGCAGCTGGTAGGTAAATCTGTTTACTTTCTTGCTTCATTGGCCTCTCTTCATGACAAGGAGATGCATTTCTTCTATAGCAAGTGGGCCAAGAGAGCAATGGTCCAAGAGACAACATGCTATTCCTCAGATGACTGGGTCAGTCAGGTTTCTATCACTGTGACAAAGCAGCCAAGAAAACCGCTTATGAGAGGAGGGATGTAGTTTGAGCTCATGATATTAGAGGCGTCAATCTATCATCATTTGGGCTCACTGCAGTAGGCTTGGTGTTGGGACAGAGCATTAGAGCAGGCAGCACAGTGCACAGCAATGATGTTTATCCATGGCAGCCAGGAAGTATACAGAGACAGAGGAAGACTCCCTGAGAAAGCTACACCGATCAAAGTCTCACCCTCGGTGACTGTAACAGTTGATACTGTCAACTTGATATAACCTAGAGTCATGTAGGCACACTTCTGAGCCCACTAAAGGCAGCAGCATACCATAGGCTGGGGGCTGGGGCTGGATACAGAGAAAGCAAGCTGAGTACAGATACTCATCTTTCTGCCTCTTGTAGATGCACTGTAAGCAGCTACCTGGAGCTCTTGCTGCTTTGACTTTCCTGTCATGAAGGGCTGGACCTTTAAACTGTGAGCCAACGTGTACCCTTCCTTTCTTACATTTGCTCCTTGCTAGGTACTTTATCATGACAATGAGACAAGTGTCCAATACAGTTACCTACTCTCTTCAACCAGGCTTCACCTGTTAACAGTTTATTCATCTGGAAGTTTGTCAGTTGATTAATCCACAGATAAGGTTATAACCCCCCCCCCCCCGAGGATGTAATCCTCCCTCAAAATCTAGCAGCAGGGAAACAAGCCTCTAACACATGACTCTTCGAGTGCTGTTGTTAGAGTTATACCATAACAATGACGAATAGGCTGCAACGTTCCACTGATCACTTCTACTTCGTTTTATATATGGGAAGCAAGTTACAAAACTCTTCCTACAGCAGTGGTTCTCAACCTCTGGGCTGTGACCCCCTTGGAGTTGAAAGACCTTCTCACAGGGGTCACCTAAAATGCAGATATTCATAACAGTACAAATTCATTAACAGTAGCAAAATTACAGTTATGAAGTAGCAGCAAAAATAATTGTATGGTTGGGAAATCACCATATGAAGGACTGTATTGAAGGGCCACAGCATTAGAAAGGTTGAGAACGCTGTCCTATTGAAGTGGGAAATCATTAGATTTTCTATCTGAAAGGAAGAGGTGTGAAAATTGTAGGTATGTCTTTAAAACAGCAAGACCACTCAACAGAAATGTGTATGTTATTTTCTAAACAGAAGTGGCTGCACTACAGAAATCCAAAAGACCAAGTTTAAGCTGTGCCCACCCCACATATATAAAACTGAGGTTGGGGTTGGTGCATATCCCACAGGCTCTTTCTTTGTTTATGTTTTTAACCATCGGGGCCCCACTGGGCCAAGGCTACAAAGTGCTGGTGAAATCCAACCACGGTGGTTAAGGAGAAGAGCCAATTGACAGGATTTCAACCTGCTACTTATTGTAATTTGCTTAATTCTCTGTCTCAGTGTGCTTGACTGAAAGTGAGTGTGGTGATAGCAGCAGCAATAACCATAACAATAACTTCCCAAATAAGCTAAAGCTGCTTGACATACTGTATTAAAATCTATGACTCCAAAATTTGTTCACAGTACTGTGACTCAATTTATATACAGATATATCCAACTGGGCAGAGAGGGACAAGGGTTTACAAGATGTATGAAGCTTTGGGAGGCCCTTTGCAGGCAGTAACCACGTTACTATATATTTGCGCTCAACAGAACAGGGTAATTCATGTCATCAAGTTGCTGTCTGAGGTTTGCCAGCACCTAGAAAGCCAACAGTCTACCACCTGTGCCAGTGAGTGCACCACTGACACAGAACCATGTCACGGTTGCCTTGGGCTGTCTTCTGCCAGGTGATAATAGCAGGTTTCTGTAACATAGCTACCACCTTTAATCTTCAGTGTGCTAGCTTTTAAAAGTTTCATGACCAAAAGCTTATCACATTGTTTTAATAAATGGGGCTAATGAAATGCTATAAAAGTATAACATTATCATTGATTATTTCTCCAAATGAAAATTCACTTTTTTTTTTTTACTGTACATTATTAGAGGCTGTTAGTAACCTCTAACTTTCCAGAACAACAATTTTCAGTTTGGGGAGGTAATGATATTATTGTTTAGCTTGGCATATTTATTAAGGTTCAAACCCCCAGGGAAACAGAAGTTTCTGAGTCGAATAAAGTAATAACTTGTGTTTTTATGATGCTGCTACATCGCCATTGGATAGTGAGAAGTTTTCTGGCTCATCAGAGGTTGCACTCAACATCATGTCTTTGTTGAAATACTCTATTGTATGTTAATTTCTAAAAATCTATAGCCTCTTCACAAACGCAAATTCCTATGTTTACATACTGCTTGATATTCCTAACTCATCTTGTTCAGCCTTTGATTTTTCACATCATTAAAATAACAGGCTTATCATCTATTAATATTTTTTAACCACAGAACTGTTCTGCAGAATGGAGATCAAGTTTCAAAGGGCCACTGAAGAGCACAAGTAAGATCAGTACCCTAGTGGATCCAGAAAGATGTGCTAGGGAACTACAGAGTCCTGACCAAACCACAAGAGGCAGGGCCAGCATTACGAGGTGCGACTGGTGTCATCAAGAGCCCCATACCCAAAAAGACACAGCTTGGCTTGAATAACATTTTTTAAATGTCAAGAATGGCTTATTTTGGGGGGGGGGTGACTTTTGGTTCAGTGAGGTCTCCCCAATTACAATTATTTCCCAAGCTCTTGGTTACCCTACAGAAAGATAATAATAATAATGCTAAAAACACCACAGTGTTTTGAGTCAGAGTATGGAAAAATTAAGCTGGTAATGACTTGGAATCTTTATCCCTCCTGGACCGCTTTCATAGTGCTGGAAGGTGCTCCAAACACTACCAGAGGAGAAAAGCAATCACCAGCTGTGAAACGACCTCCAATAGTAACCAGTCTGGCAAGACATGCTCACTGGTGCAAAAGTGGTACCAAGGTCACAGGAGCAAGCAATTACTTCCTAGTTGGATTTAAGGCGCAACTGAAGTCTATTCCTGGCACAATTATCGGAGCCAAGAACCAGAAGCTACACAGGTCACGTGACCGATTACTACTACTGTGCCAAAGGGGCACATCGCTCAGCACTCAGACTTGCCATTTTATCTGCAGACCGGTGCATCCCTCAACCCTGTAGTGGACTCATATAACACAGAGACCCACAACTGGTCAAGGTGCAGAGAATAAGAGACTGTGGCCTGGTCGGTCCTAAACTCTATAGCATATCCTCTCCTTCTAGGGCCCAGAGATCACTGTGAAAGATGGGAAAAGAGACTGTGAGAGCCAGAGGCAGTGGACGACTACAGCGAAATCATCTTTTGTTTTGTTTTTTAAAGACACAGTAGGTAGTTCTACAGCACACACAAGAACTGATGAAGCTCAAGGCAGGTAAAATTCCAGCATGGAGAGGGGAGGCCTGCACGAAGTCGCACCACTAGATGAAGACTCTGGGTAATTGACAGCTGCTGATAAAGGAGGGGTCAGCCTTGTTTAAAGGTGAAGTCCCCTGGGATTGACCATGTTCCGGTAGAAGGCCACACATCCAACAGTATACAGGCAGCACTGACTGTACTTGGTGGGTTGGTTTGTTCATTTGCTTGTTTGTTTTTAATAAAAGAGGGCATATAGTTGGGTGGGTACAGAGGGAGGTGAATCTGGGAGAAGTAAACTGAAAAGGCTGATGACTATGATCAAAATACATTCTGCAAAATATTTTTTTAAAGCTAATAAAAATGGGGGGAAAAAAGAAATTCTTGGTAAGTTTTAGACCAGGGACAATAAAATGCCTTTTTAATTTTGCACTTTGCTCTACAAATGGGGCAACGGTTCTAGCTAGAGGACACAGCACCCTATAGAGGTGCACAGAAGTCTCCAGAATAAGGATATATGGACAGGAAGAGCAGGAATCAGCGGAAGGAGAGCTGTGTATGGTGTAAGAGAAAAGTGGGCTTCTGCCAGAAAGTGCAAAGATGGAGAGCCTCTACCTACGAAACACAGCACTGGGGCAGCATCTGTCCTTACATCTCTTACTGGCAGCAATAAAGCAGATGAGGCACTCTGCCCATGTGCTGCAACGCCCTGACCATCCTCCAGTAGAAGGACAATCAGAGAGAGCAAACCTAGTCTCTCCAGGCTGGCAGGCATCAATCACTATCACAGTTCCACCAGCAACATATCTCTCTCTCTCTCTCTCTCTCTCTCTCTCTCTCTCTCTCTCTCTCTCTCTCTCTCTCTCTCTCTCTCTTAGCACTGGCCTCTAGGAGGCTCTCAGAAGCCCAGGAGGCAGGTGTATTTCGGAGTCCCCTAGCTGTTCTTTTCCCACTGCAGTCAGGCTCCTCTGGGATGTGCAGCAGTAAAATGTCTACATGATGTGCAGCCTCTGATTTGGAAACAGTAAATCCACACGTGACTCCTGCCAGCAGTTTCAATTTTAGCTTGTAATATAAACACTGGCAGTAGACCAGATGCTTTGCCTTTCCCTACAGCTTCATTGGTGCAGATAAGCCGTTTAAAAGGGCTGAGTGTCCTCACAGATCCTGAGAGCATGTCAGGGTACACGGGCAGCATTAACTTAATTGACAGAAATCAATATCTCACTGTAAACGCAACCCTATTCTCCATGCAGACATAAAAGCTTCCTCTGACAAGATCTTATCACTGCAAGAAGGCCCTGGTTTCTGCCTGCAGAAGATCACGGCTCCCTCAAGACCAACTAAGGATCAACCCTTTGGTTGCTAATTTCTCCCGAGCTCGTCTCCTTTTACTCCCCACACTGCTGTATCTCCCACTTAGGGCAATGCTAAGGGTAATTCGGGTACCTGCAGAGATGAAACGATGGAAGGTGAGAGAGGGAGCAGGATGGGAGCCTCCCATAGAGGTCCTCTGAAAGACTCCATCCAGCAGGGGATTGAAGCAGATGATGAAACTCATAGCCAAACTCTGGGCAGAATGCAGGGAGTCTTACGGAAGAGTTGGGAGGAGGGAGATAAGAGAACCAGAAAGAACAGGAGCTGCGCAAGACCAAAGAGCCAACAAATCTAGGCTTGGGGGTGTGGGGGATGGGGGGAGCTTCAGAAACTGATGCACCAACCAAGGACCACACACGGAGAGGCCCTAGGCTTTTGGATGTGGCTGACAGGCACCTCAGTCTTCATGTGGGTCCGTAGTAAGAGGAGCAGGGGCTGTCCCTGCCATGGGCTCTGTTGCCTCCTCTTCAATTGCTTCTTCCTAGCAGGGCGGCCTTGCCAGGCAACACAGGAAGAAGATTCAGGAAGTCCTGATAGGCTGTGGTCATTTGATAGAGGAGGAAGGCTCACCATTTCTGAGGGCTAGGGGAGGGGGAGGGGCACAGGGGGAGGGGAGAAGAGGAAGGGAGGGTGGGACCAGGAGGAGAAAAGGGAGGGAGGCTCTGATCGGGATGCGGAGTGAATAAATATTTTAAAATAAATTTAATAAAAAAGAAAAGAAAGCATGGAAGATGAGTATGCTGTGCACAGACACAGATGTGAGGATGGATAGAAATTACACATTCCAGGTTTCCTCTGAGCTCCGGCTTTTTTGCAGTGAATATGGGGTTGGTGGCAACATTGAAGGCAAGAAGGCAGCGATTAGGTCATAAGTGTGAGTCTCCACCTCAGCCACTGAGCCTAGGCAAAGTGACAATGCAGGTGTCAATGCAGGTGACAATGAGATGCGTCCCAAATCTTTGAGCTTGGGTCATCGCCCTCTGAAAAACCAAAGTGGCCGAACACAGTGGAAAAATGGAGCTAACTCTCTGGAAACAGGCCAGCATACTGCCATTGAGAAGCTGGGAGAGAAGCGTGAGGAAGAGAGTCCGGAATCCATGAATAGCATCTACGGGTAACTCAGCACATCTAAGCTCCAGCAATCTTCAACCCCAGCTGTAACTGATTACAGTAAGCCCAAGGTCAACCGCTGACAGCCTACAGCCAACGGTGGCCCACAGAAGTGTTTTGTTTGGATGGAACTCTGTTTATAAAGAACACGTCTTCTCTTTCAATGTCTAAAACTGCAGAAGATTTCTCAAAAAAAAAAAATCCCCCAGATTGTCTGGCTTTCTTTTAAAAAACAAAGGCAAAAACAGAGAGAGAAAGCACATCTGACATTTGTAATGTTTCCTTCCTTTTAGAGTGATGCACAGCAGAAACTGAGCTGTGGCTGTCCCCTGTAAATGTGTACCGGCTTCCTATCTTCTGGTTAGGTTACCTTCCTGGCCCTAAGCAGATGGACCGGTGATGTAATCAACCAGCAATTAAGCACTGTGAGACATAGCCAACTTGCTCTGTAGCCTCTTGGAGCAGCACCAGTAAGAGAATCATCTACACAGAGCACGGGAAAGGTCTGCACACAGAAGGAAGACTTGGCAATGCAGCTTAGCCAGGGAAGAGGGTGTCCAGGCTTCTGCAGTAAGGACGTGGGTCTGTTTAGGAGGTGCAGAGAAGACATATGATCGCCAATGATGGATACTTTGTGCGGTCAAGCTTGTCCTGCGGCCCCTTACCAAGAAGAGAATGCAAGAGCCACCTGCCATAAGCATTCTTATGCTCATGAAGGCTCAGAGTTGTGTTCATAGCAGAGAAAGATGCAGCCTTTCAATTCCACAATTTTAATGCCAGGAGAGTGTGTGTGTGTACATGTTTATCTAAAAATATACTTTGAGATCACAATTAATTTAAGCTTGGTTTGCTAATGCTCCGTGTTTTCTATTAACTGTGGTGATAATATGTTTATGTAAAAGTATACATTAAAGTATCTAACCTCTTATCCCCTTAATTTCAACTCATTGTCTTTGATGAAATGAAGTATTTTTAACAATGTGAGAAGAAAACAGAAAATATGCCCCAAACAAGAATACTCTAGCGGAAAACAAAGAGAGATTCTGAACCCACAATGAGCACGTGAAAGAGTAAAATGAAAAACAAAGTCATTCTAAATGCTTTCAGTTCAAACTTATGCAATGAATAACAGACCTGCCAAATGTAAGGGCTCTAGTTTCAATGATACTTTCAAAGGCTGTGTACATAAGTAGACTTGGGGTACTATTTTGTTGGGTGGATTTCATGGGCCAGCTATATATTTATACAATCACTATAAAACATACCACCATTTATATCACCAGCAATGTCCAGCTCCCACATCCAGCAAAGACTTGAAGGAGCCTTTTCAGTTCAAACAGAGGCTGAAGCCAGATGTGTTTGCTTGCACGTTAGTCCAGGTTACTTGGAAGGCTGAGACAGGAAAATCATTTTAATTCAGATGTTCACATCCAGACAATACAGGAAGCCCTGTCTTCTGGATTTCTTTCTGCTTGTGTCATAAAAAAACACTCTAACCAAAAGCAACTGAGGTGTGGGTTGATTATTTCAGCATATAAGCTGAAATAAGTCCATCACTGCAGGAAACCATGGCATGAACTCCAGGTAGGCACCATGGAGGAACACTGCTTTCTGGCTTGCTCTCTGGCTCATTTCTTGCCTGCTCAGCCAGCTTCCATTATTGCCCAGGACTATCTACCAGGGACGGACACCGTCCACAGTGATCTCAGTCCTCCAACGTCAACAATCAAGACAACCCCTCAGTGACATGCCCACAGATCAGCCTGATAAAGACAATTACTCAACTGTTATTCTTTTTCCAGGTCTTGTCAAGTTGATGGTTAGAGCTAGCTATGCCAGTCCCATTTTAGAAACCAATCACAGAAACAAAACAAAAACAAAAAATCTAATGTTGGTTCCAGAAAGTGCAATAAAGTGAGCAAGTAAATAGAAGTCATACAGATTACACTGGAAGAAACAAAACTGCTATTATTCATGGATGAACTTATATGTAGAGAATCCTACAGAATATAAAAATGCTAGTGTAACTAACTCATAAACCAATAACTGAAAAAAGATATAAGTAAGTGAAGAGTTACCCCAAATTTGTGGACTGAATACTGAGTGTTGTTAAGAGTGGGTAGCTCTCCTCAGAGTGATTCATGGACTCCGTAGAATCACTATGCACATCCCACTACATAAAAACCAAACTTTCAGCTCCAACATATAACCAACTTGGAACTGACCACAGTTGTGCTTACCACAAGAAAAAGCTGGGCAGACTAAAACTAAGTAATGTTCCTGAGACACACCAGAAAAGTAAGCTGCAGGGCAAATGGCTGCCCCACATCTGAAGAGATAGGTGGATCCAGAGAGGTGACCCAAGGCCTGACTGAAGTATGCCAATGGTTCAGAAATGAGTTTGAGGAGCCCTGAGTCTACACTCTTAGATGGGCGCCATATTTGTGTGGGATTTACTTCCAAGAGCCACTTGTGTCTTCACAGTAGGAACAGAAGTGAGATCTCTTCCTGGTCCTTGTAGGGACAGTTAAAGAGGAATGTGGAATGCGCCTCACATCTTTGCTTCACAAAGGCATTCTTTTAAAGGAAAAAGACAGGCCAGAGATTGACTGGCTTCAGGAAGG
The DNA here is from genome assembly GCF_964271855.1 of Acomys minous. Lineage (NCBI taxonomy): Eukaryota > Metazoa > Chordata > Mammalia > Rodentia > Muridae > Acomys > Acomys minous. Next base: position 104,059,838 of record NC_140492.1, on the reverse strand, counting down.
CCTTCCTCATGTTCTGGTGCTTTCTGTTTTACCTCCAGGGGAAGTGCAATGGTCCACAGGGATCAGGGACTCAAGGAGGGGAAAAGCTGAAACAAGCACGGAAGCATGGGGCAGGCAGGAAAAGAAGCTGCGCTCTACCCAGAAACATCTGTGAGAATCAAGGCCCTGAGGCTGAGCCCTTAAAACACTACCTTCGCCTGAAAGGCACAGAACCTTCCTCTCCAACCACACGTTTTCAGAGACCTGGTCAATGGCTGCGGGTCACAGCAGGAAGGCTGCACATCACAGGATTCCTGCAAGGAAGTAGTTGAGGAGACCATAGGCAAGAGGGGTCACAAAGAAGAAATGGAAGCCTGTGTTTCCAATAAGTACACTGCAACCCAAATTCCTACGACATGAACACAAATCCCCATACTTAAATGCCTATCGAAATACCCTTATCTCTGTTATCTGTCAACAAGAAATTACAAGGTCTGTAGTAAGCAACACAATTCACCTTGATATATTTGCTCATTGTATTGGACGGCTCTCCATGCCCTAACTATATCCCTACTGCATCTGCAGACTTCCTGCTATCAGCAACCATCTGAAATGTATGTACCTTAAATTCTGCTCCATACAGAGCTCTAGTGCTTGAGCAAACGCCTTCAAATAACACTCTAGCCAATGTGACATCAGCACACAACGACCCCATCCATTCATTCTCCTACACATCAAGCTTATATACAGTTAAAGTAGCACCATGAGTCAAGCGCCGTGGGAGCCAGACTCGGGATCTGCACAATCTGACATTAACAGATGAAAACCAGCATGGCTGTACACACCATTCTCTCGCGGCAGCACGGCTAGCTAATCCGACCAACTTCCCCAGGAGTCTGGATATTAATGCTGCCCCCGCTGCCTTGAGCTTGCGGCTGTTTCTCATTCTTTCACCTAACCTCAGATTAACTCAGAAGAAACACAGGTGATGGCCGCCTGCAGGTCATCAGTATTTCAACCTCCAGCCCAAAGCAGAGACTTCCTGTAACTGTCATTACAGTGTAGGTAGTGCCTGGAAAAGAAACTATCGTGAGATAGGAGATACAAAGGGGTTTCTTACTTCTTTTGGATGGGACACCCCCAATTACTTAAGGGCCTTTCAGAAGACCCCCACTCCTCAATAGCGCTACCATGAGAGTCAAGCCTTTACCACATTTGTTAGAGGGCCTCATCCATATTCAAACCACAGCCGACTGAAAAGCAAATTCATCAGGAAGGCCACACAGCTTACGCTTCGGGGCCGCTTTATTTTCAAAGCCTCAAAGGTCTGCCTTCTTAGTTTTTGTCACTGCTTACTTTTGAAACCAGATCTCAGTGTGTAGCCTCAGGCTGACCTGAACCGCTCTATGGTCTGAAACTCACAGGGATTCATCTGCCTCTGTGTCCCAAGTGCTGGGATGGAAGGCATATGCCACCATGTCTGGCCTTAATGGTTTTTATCTAGGCATTTGTAGGCTTTTCTTGAGCGCTTTCTCAGGTTATGTAAGATATCAGACCCACCAATGAAATCTGGATCGGTCTCCAACTGGGTTCAGTATAAGCTGCAGATCCGCAATGGTAGCCCCATTGAGGACAGAATGCTGAGTCTGGTGGATGTTTGTAACCTGAAGTCAGTTACTGCCAGTTGCAGAACAAAAGCCGTAACAGGTTAGTTAGTGCTTGCCTTTGGATTTGCATCACTCAATCCTCGGCCCTGAGCCCCGGGCTCAGTTATCTCTCAAGAACTTCTGAGCTAAGAGGGGGAGGAAAACTCTTAAGCCATGTCGGCACCAAGTTAGACAACATCTTAGGAACTTGCCCCACCAGCTCAGAGCTGTGGGTACCCGGAACAGTGAAACCAAGCATTGCTGACCCTCATGGGAAGCCGCTCACCAAGATGCCTTAGAGTGACTGCTGTCACTTCCCCAGATACCTGGAGACATAGAAAGCCCCTTTTGTCTTGGAAAAGATAGCCAAATAACGCCCTACTATTTAAAACAGCACAGCTCCAAGAATGTGAAGGCAGCTACGGATTCTTCTGGTTGCAAACTGAGTCTAAATTATTGGCAATAGGAGGATCTATTCATTGGGACGGATTCATGAAGCTAGTGAGCATCCATCGATCGTTTACTATGTATACAATAACCATTCAAGAATATTGAGAATACTGCAACATGTAGACAAAAATTCCTGCCTCTGTGACTTTTATACTCATTGAAGAAATAATAAGCCAAAAAATTCTATCAAATATATGTAATGTGCAGTAGTGGTTAAGTACTGATGGGGAAATAGAGCAAAGACAGAGCGCATACGTGAAGACCTTAACGAGGAAGTTCAGCCTGATAACATTTCTGCTGCAGATGTGTTCCTCAGAGAGGTGTGGATCCCTGTGAGTGCAGCAGGATAAACAGTGAGAAATATGTGGGGAGCAGAGTGCTGCGGTCCCGAGGTTGTGGCCATCTCCATGGAAGCCTATAAACGTTTCCCAAAAGATAGCCACAGTGGCCAAGAGCTGCTGACATGAATTCCAAGCTTGGGGAGGTAAGGCCTGTGCTCTTTGGGTGAGAGGGGTGGACTGAGGCAAGCCAAGAGAGCATGGTATTGAAGCAAAGAATCTTCTCATCTTAGGAGAGGGCAGGCTCCACATTATAAAAGCATTAACAAATAAAAACATGTGAAAATAAAGACACAAAACTCTAATAGGTTTATTCACTGCACATGGAAATTGGGCAGGCACGGCTGCCATTAGCAGAGCCAGTAATTCCAAATGGATTCACAAACACATAAAGCTGCTGTCCATAAATAAAATCAGTTCTCCCTGTCTCCAAGACCAGGCAGGTGTGTCCAGTCTGACCTCCTTGTAAAGAAAAAATTTCAATCTAACTTTTTACTACATTTGCTCAACTATGTTTTTAGCAGCTTTATTCATAATAGCCAGAATCAGCAAACAACCTACATGTCCCTCAACTAAAGAATGGATAAAGAAACTGCGGTACATTTACACAATAGAATACTACTCAGCTATTAAAAACAAGGAAATCTTGAAATTTGCAGGCAAATGGATAGAACTTGAAAAGATCATCCTGAGTGAGGCAATCCAGACCCAGAAAGACACACACAGTATGTACTCACTTATAAGTGGATATTAGCCCAACATAGATGTCATCTGAAAGACTCCACCCAGTGGGTGATCAAGACAGCTCTTGGGGCTCATTCCTGGACTCCAGGTGAGAGTGGTATAGAAGAATAGGGGGATGGAAGGACCCAGAGAATTCAGGAGCCCCACAAGGAGGTCATCAAGGCTGGCAGATTTGGTCCCAGGGGGACCTGCATGAACTGTTGCAACAACCAAGGACAATGAATGCAGTAAACCTACACCCCCTGGTTCAGACGTAGCCAATGGACAGCTCATTGTCCACAGTTGTGGGGAGAGCAGGGACTGCCATGATCTCTGGTGCCCTATTTGACCACTTCCCCTTGGTCCCTACCTGGTGGGACTCAGAGGAAGGGGAAGCAGGCTATCTGGATGAGATCTGATAGGCTATGGTCATATGGTGAGGGAGGAGGTCCCCTTCTGTCAGAGGTCTAGTGGAGGGGAATAGGATAGAAGAGAGAGGGAGGGTGGGAATGGAAAGACATAAGTGAGGGGATAACAATTGAGATGTAGTCTGAATAAACTATAATAAATTAAATTTAAAAAAAAAGAAATCCCTTATGTCCACACAAAAGGTTTCTCTGTGCAATGATTAAATAGAAACACTTCAACACGCAACTGTCTACAGTAATTTAAAGCAAAGTCAGGTCTTATAGGTTTCAACTGGGCGTTGCCCTATTCCTGTATGCTTGAGTGGAGCTAAGAATAAGAACGCAGAAGAAACCGCAGAGGAGGCTGAAACACGGAAGCCCACGCTCCCTGATCCAGGTAGATCCAGGCGTGCTCTGTTTCCTGCAGTGAACCAGGACACAGCAGACTGGAGCAACCTGATAGGTAGAATCAGCAGGCAGGGAGGCCAAAGAGGCTGAGGAAAACGAGAGGTCCTCACGTCACAGGGCCCTTTCCCCTGCCTGCCTCTGTGTTTGAGGGCGTGCTGGTCTGAGCAATGCTTACTTCAATGGGGCAGTAACAAAATCCACTGCAGTGCTCACTGTTTCTCAGCATTCATTAATCCTGGGAATTTCTTTCCTTGGACACTCATTTGAGCATCTGGAGCCAGCCTTTCCCTGAACAATACTATGCTCTCTCTGGCCAGACAGAAAGACCATATCTTCCAATTCTTCCCTATTTTCATCCTGAGTCCTTTCCTTGGTGACCACTGAAGCACTCTCCTGCCCATGTCTCCCAGCCAGGTGGAAATCACAAGGAATCAATGCCACAGAGTGGCTAAGCCCCAGGATTGTACTTCAAAAAGAGATCCTCTTTCTAGCCACCTTAGCAGTAAGAAAATGACCCAGGGGCAGCTCCCTGTCCTTATAGCAGAGCCATGGGTACCATCCAATTCAATTCCAATTGCCTTTCCTTCTCGATCCAACTATATGACTCTAGTGTGCAGGCTGGCAATGTGCCAGCACTGTAATGACTCAGTAGCCCGCTCATACGGGATCCAGGCTGCCCTATACCAGCCATGCCCACTGAGGTCACTTAGCAAGTCCAGGTGGCCTCCTCAGAGACCCGGACAGCTCTCTGAAGGGTGCTCATCAGGCCTTCTCCGTGTGGAGAGAAAGGAGACTCTCAGACAGCAGAATCGTCAGCTTGTGAGAACAGCTGAGCTTGGTTCCTGTCTTAGAGTAATGCACATGAGAAGCTAAAGGCAGACTCCTTTTTCTAGAACTCATTCAAACAGTCCATCTTTGCTGTCTTTTTTTTTTTTAAAGTAAAATAGGACTTTGTCCCACTGGGGCTCCAATAGTGGGGAGATGGGCTCATCCTGAACTAATACAAAATCACTTCCCTTCACAAGCTCTGATTGAGTTAGGGAACCTGTGATGTCTAGCTTGTGAGAGTGGGCAAAAGGAAAAGGCTGTCTTTGCTTTTTGTTTTCTTTCTTTTTTGAAAACCACAGCAACTGACAGCTAATTCTGCTAAAAACCCAAGTTCTTACATTTTTAACCAGAGGGTGCTCATTAGTATAGAATGCAGACAATATTAAAAATCAACTGGATTGCCAAGATTGATGATTATGGGATGTTTTGTGCTATGCTAATGGATCCTTTGGGGGTAAAGTTTAAATAATCATTTGAGATGAAGAACACCTCTTGACACGTCCAGTGAAGTGCATGATGAAACACTGAAGGTGGTGAGTGTGCAAGTGGTCCATTTGGATGACATACAGAAAATAATGCCCTCCAGCCCTCCACATATACTGTATAAAGAACACATCTCTTTGTTCATCAACTTAGAACCAATCCGCACAGACATTTTCTGCTAGTTAATATTGTTCATCAATTTAGCACCAATTTACACAACTATTTTCTGCTAGTTACTTCTATAAAGTTAGGTTCATAGGCCATGGTAAAAACAAAAACAAACAAACAACAACAAAACGCTTTCTGGCCAATAAAGTGGATCTGTTCTCACAGCTCTACAAATTGTGATGAGAACCAATGGCTAAGCTCACACGAAGACACATCAATTACAGATTTATTTCAACATCATGCCTTCTGCGCATGAGGGAAATGACATTGATACTGAACATTATTTTTACCTATTAAAGCACTAGAATTTTATTTTTGTTAAATTTTCTTTTCCCTTGAAAACTGACCGGCGAGCCTCAGAAGGAATCGTGAAGCAACCGGAAGTAACCGGAAGTGGGCCGCTCTGCCACCTCCCACCCCCACCCCCCGGCTCTGCAAGCCTCCCTACATTCCATCAAATGCTTCAGATTCAGGGCAGGGGCGGGCGTGGAGACATGTCTCTGCCATGGGGCACAAAGGCCCAAGAACGGCATAAACAACACAGGGATAGTAACACATCCTCTCGGACTTGGAATTTCTCAGAAGCGTGCCTTAAAGATCACCCGTGAGAGATTCACCCGATGGTGGTTGCTTAGCTACTTATTTTTATTGTGTGTCTTTAGGGCATGATATGATGCATATGTGTGCGTATATGTATGTATATACGCATGTACATATATGTATGCATGAATTGGAGTACTTAAACCAAGCTTATTGATACATAATTCACTTTTTGAGATAAGGACATTTAAAATACATGCTTGGGATTTTTCAAGTAGTGATAGATTATTGTCATCATCAGCATCATTACCATCTGTGGTCACCAGACTGCACAGTAGCTCCCCAGAGCTTATCTTCCAATGGAACTGAAACTTTGTACTATGTGGGTAGCGTCTCCCTATCCTCCTCAGGCCTTACCCCTGTCCATAGGACTCTCCACTCTGTTCTCTGGTTCCACGCACCTTTTTTAGATTCCGAACATAACTGACACCATGCAGTGTTTATTTTGTGTGTGTGCCCACCTTATTTCATTTAGTGTAATGACCTCTAGGTTCATTGCTCAGTAATAGGAAAGACAAGATTTCCAGCTCACCGTCATCAAGACCCTGACGTCATCAAGACCCTTCCAGTCAAGAGCCACTGGTTCAATATACTCTGCCATGCAGTGGACTCACCTGGTGGGCTCCCATGTCCTGCTGCAGCTGTGGCAATCGCAAAGGCAGAAGCCGGTGAAACAGAGCAGTGGGGACTGTCAGCTACCTGTCCTGGTTATTTAAAAAAAAAAGGGGGGGGAGGGATGGAATGGTGAGGCACACAAACGATATTCTGTAGTAAATACTCTCATTTTAATACCTGTACTGGATGAAAGGTTGGGCCAAATGCACCATGCTCTTCCCCGTTAATAGGCACATAATGAGATTATACACCAGCCATCCCATTCTAGGCAGACAGCAGCCAAAAGTGTATGTCCCTGCAAAAGCGTGTATTTGAATCCTGACAGAAGCAGCCTTCGCTGTAGCCAAAAACTAGAAATGATCAAATGCCCATTAGCTGATGGGTAGACTTTTAAAATATAATATTATTCCATCACAGAAAGGGATGACGTTCTGACATATACTATAAAATGGAAGAGTCCAGAAAGCACTGTGCTAGGTGGAAAAGCCAATTATAAAGATCCTCCACTGGACGAGTCTCCTTTAAATGTCTAGAATGGATGAATCCATAAAAAAACTATAGATAAGTGATTATGGGGAAAGCAGAGGTAGGAGAGTATGTTGATGACTATCGGATTTCCTCAGGATAACAAAATGTTCTAAAATTAGACAGTGGTTATGGCCACCTGGCCTTTTGAGTATATAAATTCCAACAAACTACATATTTTTAAAAGGAAAATTTTGTGGTAAATGAATTACATCTCACAATAGGACTGTTTTCTACATCATGTTTTCTGTACAATTTCTTTATCAGTTGGATGCTTATTAGGCATGTGTGAGGCCTTTGGTTTGATCCCAACCCAAAGAAAGGATGAATTAAGTGTAGCCCACTTAAAACTGAAAAGATACAGGGCTGGGAGTATCTCAGTGGGTAAAGTGTTTGCTGCGTAAGTGTGATGGGCTGAGTTAGGAAATCCAGCACCCACTCAAAGCCGCCAGCACACACCCATAATCCTAGCACTGAGAGGCGGGAGGTCCCCAGAACTACCTGGCCACCCAGTCTAGCAAATTAGTGAGTTTCACATTCAGTGAGAGGTCCTAGATGAAAAAAAGGAGGTGGAGAGGGGCAGAGAAATAAATACACCTGGCATCCACATTTAGCCTTCACACATTCATGCAAAGGTACACACAGGCACACACTCATGCACGCATGCATGCACTCCCTCATGGGTGCTTGCTGCCAAGCCTGTTAATCTGAATCACATTATTGAATTCTGGCTCAATCCCCAGTACCCATATGGTGGAGGGACAGAGCCAGATACCATGGATTGTCCTCTGATTATCACATGCATGCATGCCATCACACACACACACACACACACACACACACACACACAGACACACACACACACACACACACACACACACACTTAGTTTTGAATTGGAAGCATGTAATTAATAAACATCCTCTGCAGCTGCTTTCACTTCTCAGACTGTACGAATCCTGTGGCATTACCTAATGCTGCTGCTGGCATCACTGTTGTCTCTCAGACTTTTAGTGAAAACAGTGCGCTCTGATTCTGATCTGAAAAGCATTGTGTAGCTTGCTTCTGAATTTTAAAATTCATACTATAAATAAATGAGTAGAAGGATAATAAATAAGCTGGATGGATAGATGGTTGCTATATAGGCAACAGATGATATAGATAGACAGATAGATAATAAATAGATGATAGATAGATAGATAGATAGATAGATAGATAGATAGACAGATAGATAATAGATAGAGAGATAGATAATACATAGAATAGATGGATAAATAAATGTATAGGATGGGTGGGTAGATACTTAGGTGAAGCAAAGAGTTTCACAATGTGCCCAAATATGAAAACACATGGCAAATATATTAGTAAACAAGTAAAAATATTGGCTAGACAATAAGAAAATATATGACACTCTCTCCTTTTTGTAGCCACTATTTTACCCCAGGTTCTAGGTTACCCCCTATGTTCTCAAGTCTCTGTGATAGATAATAAATAATAAATCCTTACATAAATCAAAATTTTATGTGAGTGCACATATGACGATAAACCAAAGCTCTAATAGCCAGGTGGCAATGAACCCAAGGAAGACCACTGTGACGCTTAACCAAGGGAAATGCCAGGTCCTGCACTGACCAGGGCATAAGGTGTAGTGGAGAGATTCAGATGACTTCACAGCAGTTGTGGGACAAGACAGGAAAGCCAGGTAGGCTTGTCATCATGTGCCAGGGCCACCCACACGGCAAGGTGACTGGTAACTGGCCAGGAATCTGAGCTTAAGAGCTGAGAGCTGGCCAGAGCCTCGCCCGTACTCTTCCTGCTGCTCTCACAGGCAAGGGCACCTACAGAACAGAGAGGCTGGGACCACAGAGGCACTGGCCACTTGAAAATGTGCACGTCCACGTTTTGCTAACACACCGTACCTGAACATAAGCCTGAACATAAGAGACGAAAGCACCTCAGCGCTTCACTTGGGTCACTTGGAGTGAATCTGGTTTCCTGGTTTTATTTCTGGCTTTGAAATAATCAGCTTTGCAAGGGGTGTCAGAAGGGAGACAATTCAAAACAGCTAACTCTGACTTGGATATTTACTTCAGCAGTAAGGACAGAAAATGGGGAGATAAACTATTTCTGCCTTTTTGAGAAGCCTCTCTTCCAATTAGCAGATGTTATCTGTGTTTCAAAACAAACTGTGGAATCATATGTCATAATTTTTATAACTGTATACTGAAAAAAATATACCAGGATCCACCACTAATAATAATAATAATAGAGTCCCATGCAACTGAACTTTATTTGTTGTTTGTTTGTTTGTTTTGTTTTTGTTTTTTGAGAGACAGGGTTTCTCTGTTTTCTTGGCTGTCCTGGACTCCCTTTGTAGACCAGGCTGGCCTCGAATTCACAGCAATCCGCCTGCCTCTGCCTCCCAGGTGCTGGGATTAAAGGTGTGCGCCACCATGCCCAGCTTGAACCTTATTTTATATGAAATAAGAATTACTGTAAGGTTTTCCCAAGCTTACTCATAATGCTTACACCGGGAATCGGGATAAGGAAGGTAATTCCTCAGCTGTTTCTCTGAGCAGAACACATCACAGTAATGGGATCAGCAGTGTCAGCCAGACTAAAGAAAGCCTTCTAGGTCAGTGACTTTTCCACCTCTCGGACCTATGTCATGTTACCTGCTTCTGGTTAACCTTAGAACAAAGACTGAGCAGTACGCTGACCTAGAAGCCCAAGGTGACTTCTGTCTTTCCGAATCCACGTCTGAGCCCTTACCTCCAGGCTGGCGGTATCGGAGGTGCCGGGGAGTTGAGGGGGAGGATCTACAAGGTGACAGTTCCACGGAGTCCCCTGCTCGGTCGGCTGGTACGGACTCCAGGACAGCTGCTGGAAAACACAGGAGTGTTACCCAGGCTGTGAGTTCAAAAGTACATGGCAAAACCATGTGTGAAAATGCAATTGTTTCTACCCATCATAAGAGTTTCATGTTGGCTTACACGCTTACAGAGCTTTGCTTGAAATCAGGTCATTCCTATCAGCAGGACACTAAGAACATAATTTATTAAGAACATAATAATCTTCACTACCCAGAAGTATGACCCACTGATTTTGTCGAGTCTTGGGGGGATGACCTTGGTTCACCCCTCTGCCCAGTGCAACAGGAAGTTAAAGAGAACAGACAGCGTGCAGTAAATCTCAGGCCTTCCAGAATGGCTTTTTCTTAGATAGAAACCAATAAACTTTCTCAGATTAGAAAATAAATTGGGATCAAAAGTAAGACTTCTTCTATGCCTAGGCTGCACCTTAAGGCGACCAAACTTTGATCTCTCTAGCCCTGTGTCTCAAGAGGCTCCGGGGAGGGGCTCTGTACCCACAAGGTAGCACTAACCAAGCTGGGCTGGGTGGCAAACTTATAAGAGCTAGAATTAAAGTCATATTTGAGCTCCCCACTAGCAGAGCTATAAACCAATTCTCTCTCATCCTGGAAAGGTGTGTTGATGAGTTCCAAGGCAGAGCTACCCATCGCTAGTAAACAAGTGAAATGTCTTTCTTTTTCTGGGTAGGTTTTCTGAAAGCTAGGTAAGAGCTTTGCCTCTAAACTACATCTGCGGCCCAAGTAAAATGTTCTTCAGTGAACTGTAGAGAGCTGACGATGGTGTGAGTCTCTGGGTGGCAGCTGATTTCCTGACAATGAAGAACTTGTCTTTCTGGGACTGTAAGATGGAGCTACCAGGACAGTGCTTCTAAATCCCTTCCCCTGACTTCTTATGCAGGTAGAACAATAGCATGTGCATTATTCCAAAGGAAAGTAAAACCAAAAGCAATACAAACACACATCTTCCTTGGCCTTCTAATCAAATTGTCCTTAATTGACTCACATTGATTAAATTTTAGTGCCATTTCCACTCTTTTTTATCCTGGTCAACTAAGCTACTTTCCTTTTCAGTATTCAAGGTTTCCTCTCAACAAACGTTACAAAAACCCATAATGATCTCATGTAAAACTATTTTTAAACTTGCATATTATTTACTCCCTTAGAAGTATGGCCACAGTTTTGATTCTTTTTTTTCTTTTCTTTTCTTTCTTTTTTTTTTTTTTTTTAACTCAATAGGGCTGGAAAAAGGAAGTGGTTAGAAGCTTTTCTTGAACGACGTAATTACAGTAAAGCTGGCAAGATGCATACAAAAAAAGGCAGTGCTTAGCTGTCAGTTTTATTATTTTCTAAATAGCTCCTTCAAAGTTCAATAATTGGAAGCATCTGTTCTGGAAGGCAGAGAAGATTATCAAATACGTATCTTTGGTTCAGTTCAAGCTCACATTCATTCATGTGAGGAGAGGAGGGAAACTATCGTCAGCAGTACATTATTTTTTAATTATGTATTGACTGAGAGAACTAGTTGGGACCCTGGAGTTCTGAAAGAGGAGGGACATAAAGCATAGCAGCGCAAGCTAACACACACTTACAGAAGAAGCCACAGCATCCCAGGAGAGAGGGGAAGCACCTCCTTCCCGGCTGGCTCGCTCTCAACCCAGAGCTTTGCGCACAGCTTTGCCTACAGGAGGAGTGGGCAGATGTGGGCTTCAAACAAATGCTAAAATCAGGAGCACTTTCAGCCTACAGGCAGGCAATTTTCAAACTAAGCACAGGGGAACAGACTCTGGTGCTGTGGGCTTGGGTGGCTAAATTGCATAACCGTGATCTGAGAAAACCCGATAGGTAAGGGACTGCAACTGTGCTGGCAGCCGTTGGGCTGTCCGTTCCTGCTCTGCTTGCCACTGGCTTGATTTTCATTGAGAACCTGTTAGCGAGAAATAGCTAGGTGTTTGTTTTGTGGAAACATATGTGGGTAGGAAAAAGCAGTAGAAGGACAGAAGGGCATTAGGTGATCCTAGAATAGATTTGAGGACCAGGTTGTGGGAAGATTAAATTACATTATTTATCTCTTTAAAAAAAATAAATCACTGCCCTGACTGGGCAGGGTGGCACACGCCTGTAATCCCAGCACTCAGGGAAACAGAGGCAGGCTGTTCTCTGTGAATTCGAGGCCAGCCTAGTCTATAAGGGGAGTCCAGGACAGCCAAGGCTACATAGAGAAACCCTGTCTTGAAAAAACAAAGACCAAAATTACATCCCTGCTTATTTTGAGGGATAGTTTGTATTCCTCGTCTTCCTTTTCTTCATGCCCATTTGAAGTTTCCTTGAAACATTACAAATCCAGCATTACCACTGTAATGACAATGAGATCAGGGAATAGTCACCAGCATCCTTCAGTGAGTTTTCCCTAATTGTGAGTGGCAGTAAGAGAGAGAGACCTATGTTCTCTACGGACGTCATGGGCAAAGCTGAGGTTACACAGTGAGATTCTATGGGGCTGGATTCTAATGTGCTAAGTCATAAATGCAGCAGCTCCTGGCGCTGGAGACTTACTCAAGTCAGCCAGCTGTTTTGACTCCTAATGTTATGCAAATCACATGCAAACACCTTTCAAATTAAAGATAGATCTGAGTCTTCCATTTCCCTTGCTACTCAGAACTGTTCAAGACCAGACAGCAAGGGGAAGCGAGTAGGACCCTTGGTTTACACAGACATCACCTGTAGCTATGCACACTCATGCACAAGCATACATCTCCACACACACATGTTCTGAATCATCAGGATGATGGCTCAGTGGTCAACCATGTCTTCCATAAAGCTATTCATGACCAATATTGCCCATATACCAATGCAGAGTAAAAAGAAAAAATAGTCTCTATAATTGATCAGTCTTATCTATTCAGAAAAAAATGCCACAGAACCACCATGACACCAGTTTTATTTCTAAGCCTTTCACTGTGAGGGCTCATTTATGAAGTCACAGTAGCCAGGAAAGATGAGCCTGCACAGACAAGCTGTTCTCAGCTTTCAATGTGAATCACATATAATTGCTCTTTCTGTCTGCTTCCATTCTGTCAAATATGAAACTCAGAAGCAAAGTCAGGGGACCGCATGGCTCAGGGGACCCCACGGTAGACCGTATAACCCTTCTCCTCAAGTAACTTTCATACTTCCCCCATTGGGGGGATTTCTTTTTAATCCAGATGTGTCCGGTCATTAGTCTGTTTGACTTCTCTCTTAAACGCTCTTAGGGATAAAGTGGGAAATAAACATATGAAAGGAAATTAAGATCAGCTATAGAGAGAGGAAGGACATTGAAATATCTTTTTTTTCCCCCTTCGAGACAGGATCTCTCTGTGTAGCTGTGTAGCCTTGACTGTCCTAGACTCGCTTTGTAGACCAGGCTGGCCTTGAACTCACAGCGATCCACCTGCCTCTGCCTCCCAGGTGCTGGGATTAATTAAAGGTGTGTGCCACCACGCATGCGGTGTGAAGGGAGCCACTGGAGTGAGAGCATGCATTTAGGCCGTCATTGAGAAGTGCTTAATTAGAGGGACTAAGGAAGGGAGTACCCGGGTTCCAAGACCTAAGAGGGCTATGTTAGCAGCCAGCAGCGCCAGGGAAGCCCAGAAGCAGAGGAACTGGCATTTCTGGGCTAAAGCCTTGCTTCAGCCAACTCATCAATGACACCTCTTGGACCTTCTGCACCACCCAGAATGGCAGGGGAACCGCACCAGATGAGTCAGAAACTGCAAAAACAGTTCTCCTAGCCTCTTAGCATCCAGAGAACCCAACTCTTAGAAGAAACTCTAAACTATTGGTTTGAGGCAAACCCAGTAGAAAAGAGGCATTGTGTCTTCACTTTGGCCAAGTGTGTACTGCGGGAATGAACATCTTCTGTCCCATGTCCTCTCCATGCACCAGCCTTAAGGTGTAAGCAGTTAAGGCTGCCCCACAGCTTGGCTGTGGGGCAGCCAGGGAGCTTTGCCCAGGTGCCTTTTCTCATTTATCATCAGACTCTCTTTGCGCTATGGCTTGAAATCCCTACATCAACTGTGCTGAGGATCTCTCTAAGGATGAGCAGCAAAAGCTCTGCCCTCGTAAAAATAGTGTGCTGAGGGGGAGGAGGTCCCCCTCAGTCACGGACATAGGGGAGGGGAGTAGGGGGGAAGCGGGAGGGAGGGAGGAATGGGAGGATACAAGGGATGGGCTAACAATTGAGATGTAATATGAATACTTTAATAAAATATTTTTTAAAAATAGTGTGCTGTTTGCAGAGAATGGGTTCCTTGTAGCTAGATGGTCTAAGTTTCCTTCCTCCAACCCCATCCCCTGCTCAGGTGAGAGGTCTACTCCTCTACACATAAGAGAATGCTCATCTCCTGCTGCTACCTTCTCTCGGACTCCTTATTCTCTGGAAGCTCTGAAACACAAACTTCTGTTGATTATGGGTTGCACAGTTTCTGATACTGTAACAGCCCCAAACAGATCAGGCCTTAAATCTGTCTCCTAGCTTATTGTTCCAGAGGAGGGGGTGCTATTCACCCCCAAATCCACCCTAAACAGTATCTCAGTGCTGCACACTCCAGCCTCGGCTTTGAAGATCAGAACTAAAGAAGGTGATGACCAAAATGCTGTGCTCTCTGGACCACCTCATCACAGGGGTGGCACGTGGTATGCAGTGTGACAGGAGCCACTGTTTAGACCATCACAAAGAAAGAAAGAGGTCCTGTTTTTCTGAAAGTAAAGAAAGCATTCATGCCCATACTGGTTGGTGTCAGAGAGATTAAAAAGCTCCTGAAAATTATTTTTAAAAAGAAAAAGTTTCTTTCATCACACCCATGAGAATAACTATTTAAATAAAATAAAAAATAGCAAGTGCTGGTTTCCACTCCCAGGAATGTGAAGTGGTACAGCCACCATACGCATTCTTCCAAAGTTTAAAATTAGAATTAACAAGCAAGCCCACTTGTCCCAGCAAGCCTACTTGTTGTATGTGTGTGTGCTCTTCTCTGTGTGCACATGTGTATACTCCTCCATGTGTGCACATGTATGTGTGTTCATATGTGTGCATGGGTCCACTCATGTGTATAATCTTGTGTGTGTGTGCTCTTGTGTGTGTTCTCGGGTATTTGTGTGTGAAAGCTTGTGTGTATATACTCATGTGTGTGCATATTTCTGAATGTGTGTGCTCTTGTATATGTGTTCTTATATGTGTGTTCATGTGTGTTCATGTGTATGTACTGTGTTTATATACCCATGTGTGTGTATATGTGCTTATGTGTCTGCTCAGGTAGATGCATGTGTGTGTGCTCTTGTGTGTGTGCATGTGTGTGTTCTTCATGTGTGTGTACATGTGTGTAATTTTATGTGTGTGTGCTCATGTGTGTGTTCGTGTGTGTGTGAATATGTGTGCTTGTGTGTATGTACTCATATGTGTGTATGTGCTAATGTGTATGCTTATATGTGTGTACGTATGTGCTCTTGTATATTGTTCTTGTGTGTGTGCTCATGTGTGTGCATGTGTATGTACTAACGTGTTTATGTATGCACGTGTGCTCATATGTGTCTTCTTGTGTATGTGCATGTATGTGGGGTTTGTGTGTGTGTATGTGTGTGTATGTACTTGTGAGTGTGGGTGCTTGCATGTGCTTTCCAGGAGAACTGAGATCAGGATCTTGAAGAGAGATTTATAGTTATGTTCTTTGGACTATTCACAGTAGCCAAGATGTAGAAATAACTCAGTCATCCACTGAGGGGCAAATGGGAAAGAAAATGGCGCGTGCATACACTGGAATATTGTTTTCCTAAAAAGTTAAGGAAATCCTATTACATGGGACATGGTTGAAGCTTAAGACCATTAAGGTAAGTAAAGCAAGTTAGTGACAAAAGGGAAAGCAAAACAAACAAACAAACAAACAAACAAACCAGTGTAATTGAAATGCGGTACTGCTCAACAGTCATGTTTTCCTATTCAAAATGAAAATGTTCTAGCAAGCTGTTATGAATGCTTTTGGTTGCTCAACTTTCTTAGCTTAAAAATCATTAAGATGGTAAGAAGAGCAGAAGGAAAGAGGGAAACAGAACGACTTTTAATTTGACTTAATGTTTGGACGCCTTAGGAAAACTAGGAAGTTCTGCTGCTGGGACTGTTCATGGCATCCAAGCAGGGCAAGGCTGTTGATAAGCAGGGGACTCAGGAAGGACAGCCACTCCGAGGCACTCTCACTAATCCCTGCACATACAGTTCTTTTGGTTTTTTTGGTTTTTGTTTTGTTTGAGACAAGGTTGGTCTGTATCCTGGACTCACTCTGTAGACCAGACTGGCCTCAAACTCACAGAGATCCACCTGCCTTCTGAGTGCTGGGATCCCAGCTGTGTGCCACTGCACCTGGCTTGCACACACATTCCTTTTACCCAGATCTTGGCCTGCCTCCTCCCTCTCGGGGCTCTCCTGCCTCATATCAAAGACGCTCCCTGATTATGCTCAGCCAGGCCGGCAGTCTCCCCAGATTTTCAGCTTCATGCTTTTGTCTGTCCCCCCTGTGCCGCCTGCCGTTATAGTTTCATGTCTTTCACACACATGACCACACTGCCAGAGTAGAGCACCATCTTATTTTCCTGGTGCAGCTGTTCCAGCCACTGGGGCACACACAGTATCTGCCCCGCCTCCAGAACAGGTCTGACAACACATGGAACAGCAGACCTCATTCCCAACCCTGAGATTAACCAAAGGATGCTCTGGGGGCCATGAAGCTGACCCAGAAATCCTTGCTCTTGGAGCACTGCTGGTTCCAAAACACATGAGAATACAGATTTTTTTCCTCGTATTTTCTACAATCCGACACAGGAGGAAAAAAACCACCATGCACTGGAAGCCCAATGGACTGCCCAGGCTGCTGTGGCCCAGGGAGGGTTAAGGTAAGCCAAGACATTTCATCCTTGCAGGTGTTCAGAAGTGCTGGGTGCCCAGTTACACCAGTCAGCTAGTCATTGCCTAGTTATTTCCAAGAATTTGTCGTGATTTTTGCAAAGCTTGTTGTCTTAATGACTTTTTAAATTATCTTCCCCCTTTCCTCCTCTTTAATTGCTCACTTGTCAGTTTAAAGAATTTCTAAAAAAAAAAAAAAAAAAAAAAAAAAAAAAAAAAAAAAAAAAAGAAAGATGCTACTTCGGGTGATGACAACCACTCCATTTAAAATCCCATTAAGTACCTCACCCAGCAAGTTTATTCAAATGATCTGAGGAAGACAGAACATAGAAGCTTCAAACAAGCAGAAAAGCAAGGGCCTGTGCCTCCATCTAAGTGATCCCCCATGAAATCTAGGCACTGTGTGACTTATTGCCTGACTTTTATGTTATCATCAAAAAGTAAGTCAGTTTGAGGCAGGACCATTGCTACAGGTGTGGGAAGAACAGCCTGGGTCACAAAGGAAAACCCTATTTCAACGTCAACAAAATTTGGCTGCATCATAGAAAATTAACACTATTTCTGCTTTGATTTGTCTCACTATACTTTTAATGTGACCCGAAACAGGCCTTCCTCCGTGACCTCCATGACCTCGCTTTTCAACCATCTTAGTACCTCCAGGTTAGGAAGGAAAGATCCTTCCTGCAACCAATGGAAATGGAGGAAACTGTGAACCCAAGAACTTGGACAAGGGTGCCCAAGGCTTATCTTTTATGCAAAGTATCATGGTAGACTTGGTAGCCGATCAGCCTTTACCAAGAACTTCCCAGTAATATGATGTCAATGCACCAGTCTTCTGTTGGTGACTAACTTTAGCCTTGACTACCAAAAATGAGGAAAACCAATAGCTTCCTGCTGCTCCGGGGCAAGAGTCTGAGTGGGTGCTCTTTATTGAACTGGCATTGCATGCATCCTACTACATTCTATGCAGAAGTAAGAACACTGCCAAGCAGGGGGTAGGGTAGGGGAGCTGAGATTCCAAAAGGAATGGTGGGAAACCAAGCAGCTGCAAATGTGGGGTGTGACCATGCCAGCGTGCTTTGAATACTTCATTTGGGCATGGTACGCAGATCCCCATGGGGCCCATCTGCAGTCTCTCCTACGGGTCCCGCACTTTCCTCTGAAACAGAGAGGCTGCTTGCTAAGGTCCAGTGATGCTTTACCAGTGTGAGGTGGCGGAGACGCAGCAGGGCTTTGGGTGGCGGTGGGACAGCTGGAAGATGAGGATGTGGTCAGGTCCAAGGCTCCGATCCTGGAGTTCAAGGAAGACGTCAAGGACAGCTTTCTGGCCCTCACTGGGGAGGACGTTCTCGATGGGGCCAGGGGAGGTGGGGAAGAGAACTTGCGACACAGACGTGGGGATTTTCCATCCACCAAATGATCTCCTCTACTGTTCTGGCTTGTGGCAAAAAATAACTCTAGTGACCTAAAAAGAAGAGCAAATGCTATCAACAGACTGCAGCCAAATGAAGACATGTCTATCATCACGCAAGTACACATTCTCCGATTGTCAGCATGTGAAGGACTTGATACCACTGCACTGATGATGATGATGATGATGATGATGATGATGATGATGATGATGGGTTTTCCTTAATCTAAGTGCTACAGATGTGCCCGTCCTTGCTAGGAGAACACAGACACTGTCCTTGCCACTAAGGGGTGACAAAGTCTATAAAGTGAGCATCAGTAGCACTCCGTTTTCGGGGGTCTTGTTAGGCATGCCAAACTTGGGTCTGTGCCACAGCTACTGTGTCAACAGCGATCCCTTTCCTCAGATGAGCCAGAGGTACATTAACACTGAAGAGCACACTTTCCAATAATAATAATGATCGTGATGAAGATGATGATGGTGGTGGTGATAATAATAATAATAATTAGTAACGATGGCAATGATGCTAAAATAAATGAGCCAGTTTCTAAATAATCATAGTATAATCAAAGGTCCCTTGGAGAGAGATCTCAGGCATCTCCATGTCTTCCCCTGGACCTTTAACAACACGCCCCCTGTCAGAGTAAGGTCCAAGGCGAGCCAATAGCTTAGGGCTTCACCGCAAAGCTGGCGTACCTGACAGGAATGGAGGTGAAAGGCCTCTTGTAGATGTCCGAGAGCTTCGCCAGCACCACGGTGGCGGTGGTGAAAATGCGATAGGTGTGAAGGAAGGTGTTGAGGAAGTCAATGCTCAGAAACCGCAAGTCCGTCAGCCGCTCCAAGAGGCGCTCCACACTGGCGTAGCGGATCTGGGGCACTTTGCAGGAATTGAGTGTTTTACTGAAACAGATGTCAGTGTCGTCTTTGTGAAGACGGGCATCAGACCTACATGCAAAGCAGGGACGTGTGAACAAAGCTGGCGAAGCTTCTGCCTCAGCCGCTGAGTGCTGCGGCGTTTGTAAACCTACGTGCACACGAGGCTCTCAGAGTCTCTCACGGATGACAAAGTGACACATTCAGGTGGTGTGACATGCCACAGATATGTTTGGGAACATGACATGCCACCGTGACATTTTAATTTAGGGAAGCTAGAGCAAATTGTGGGGTTTGTAATGACATGATTTTACTGTGTGGACTCCTTCTTACTCTAGTTTAAGTCGTGTTTTATTAGAAAGATGATACCGAAGTCTTTTTTTTTTTTTTTTAGTAGAAAGAAGAAAGATTTCTCATGTATTTAAAGTAGAATATCAGAAATGTGCTTAAAACATAGTGATGACAAACCCTGGAGCACGGAGGAAAAGATGGCTATTCAGGAGACATTGAATTGTAAATATGTAATGCCAGCATACAAGATATAACTTACTATCTTGCCTTCTAGATCCAGATCTTTAATTATACTGCTTTCCATATTGTAATGTGTTGCTATCTATTCTTAATTTACTATGCCCTTTCAGTAGTTACTTACATTTTAGCTTCTCATTCTTTTTCTTTAAACATTCTTTCCTTTTATTTTACTTTCTTTTTCAAAAACTTTTTCCTTCTATTTATTTATTTTTTTAATGTTTATTTATGTGGAGAGATATAAGTGGAGGCCAGAGGACAGCTTGCATGAATCAGGTCTCTCTTTCTACCATGTGGGTTCCAGGGGCCAAACTCAGGCCACTGAGCCACAGACGCCTTTCCACGCGAGGCCATCTTGGCGCGGCCTCTGGTCCTTTTCCTTACCTCTTGAGTTGAATGCACAATTGATATATTTGATTCCTTCTGGCTGGTTGATAATGCTTAAATTTTAAACACAACTTAACTCGCAAATTGGCATGCTAAATTTGCATTTTGTTTTCAATATTCTCCAGTATAGGAAATGAATCCTTAAGGAAAAAATAATAATAATACTGTGAGCAGAATCTAATACTGATACCATGTGAAAAAAAAAACACCTCGATTTTATTAATTCTGTAAATGCTTCCATCCTGCTGCCCCTGACTTCTGCAGGAGGCCCTTCACTGGCGTCCCTGCTGGGAGGATGGCTGGAACCCCCTTCAGCCTTCACTGCTTTGTTAAAAGATGTGTACAGGGTCTGTGGTTTTGGGGGGGGGGTTGTTGTTGTTGTTGTTGTTGTTGTTGGTTTTGTTTTTGTTTTTTGTTTTGAGCCAATTTCTTCCTAAGAATCATCTGACTTATGAGAGCTCCCACTTAGGCCTTTTAACACTTTGAAGATTTTTACATTATATATTTATTTTCTTTGGGATACGCAGGAATCGATAGCCTTCTGAGCTTGCTCTAGCGCAAAGTATGTGTGGTGCAGGCAGAAGCTCTTGGTCTGGAGCATGAAAGAGCATTTTGAATGACCAGCCTACATCTGCGCAGAACCTGACCAAGGACCTGGCCGAGGGTAGCCCATGGGCTTCATTTTGATTTTTCAAATATAATAATGGTTCTTTGGAGGTTTTTTTAAAAAATAGAACTGCTCTTTTCCCCATTTGCTGCATGACCCTCAACCAACAGTAGTTTGCTGGCTCTTGAGTTCTCATGTATTAAGAGCCCCGAGTAACTTTTATGGATTAATTCGTCTGTCCTGAAATGGTTGAATACAATGGTCTTTTTTTCCCCCCTCTTACTTTTTCCCATCAAAGTCTCCATTTTCTAAGAAAGTTAAGGTCAAATATTATTTTTAAAAAGCCTAAGTCTATATATCACTTAAAGGAATAGTTCATGTAGTAGCTGTCACTGTTTTGCATTCTAACTAACTTTGAGCTTTGCATATTTCTATAATTAGTTTGTTCAAAACACTTGGAGGGAAAAAATACGCTGCAGCCAGGATGAGATTAAGTTAAACCAATTACACCACTGCCCTTCCAATTTGTGATTATATTTTCATTTTAAGAAAGAAATTAAACATTATGAAATTACTTAATTTTCTCCTATTACACTGACTAGGCTCTTCCATGATTTCCTGAGAGACTCTCAAGAAAGTTGCAGCGTGTTACTTGATCCTCCAACGGCAGTAGCAGCTCCCTTTTGGTAATCACATAAAAAGCAATCTTGAGAGATCAAAGCCAAATCGCCCATTACAATTAGCGAGCTTCGAAAGGAAGTGCATACTTATGAAGGGATGTCGTGCAGTAACAAGATGTGGTTATGTTAGGATGTTTTCCTTTTAACTCTGAAAAATGCTAATCGCCCCCTGCCTCTCCAGTGGCTTGTAGCCATGGAGACAGATACACAGGGAAGCAGAAATGCAGGCCTCAAGGTATGCTTCCCTCGGGTTGAAGAGAGCCAGCAAGGCTGGGTGAATGGATAAATAAATGTGTGAAGCTTCTCTCTGTCTTAGGACCACACCAAGTGTGGTGTAGAAACCCTGGCAAGTCAGCAGCGTTCTCTCTCTCTCTGTCTCTCTCTGTCTCTGTCTCTCTCTCTCTCTCTCTCTCTCTCTCTCTCTCTCTCATGTGTCACTTCTGTGGATTCAAAGAAAGTTTGGTCTGTGTGAAAGCGATTATGCAAATGAGAATGAACAGGTACACTGTCATGGTAGGGGACGGTAAATGCATATGGCACCGGCCACGAGAGTCAGACACACAACTGAAGTTTCCATTAACTTTGGAAGCCAACAAAATGTGTATGGAGTCGATATGCAGTTGCCTTGGGTTCCACGGGCTTTGAACTTACCTACAATGCCTGACTGGTCATTTTGATTCTAAAGCAACATGGGCTTTCAAATGTATCTATATCTGAAATCAGAATCCTATCATAAAAATTAATAAGAAAATTCTATTAAAAAATCAAAACATAATTTAAACCGGAATTAATATGCCATATCTGTTCTGAATATTCAGGTATTTTAATTAATTCAAAAAGAAATTTCCAAGTTAAAGACTTGAGAAATTAAATGCAAGAAGAATCTTTACCCTAGAGTCAAATAGCCCTCCCCCAAAATATTTTAAAATTGGTTAAAATGTAAGATGCTATTTTTAAATTTTAGTTTAGTTTAGTTTTTTTTTTTCTAGCGTTCCATTCCCTGCATTCATGTGATGTGCGTGTACACCGGGACCATGCTAACATGGTTCTGAAGCTCAAGGTCACCCGTCTATAGTCCATCTATAGGTAATGTTGTTGTAAGTCTTGGCATGGCAGCGCAGACCTGAAAATATCCATACAGGAAAGCATGAAAGAAATGTTCTTATTTTCAAATAACTTTTTAAAAAATTATACATATAGCCAGGTTGTTTTTAAAGAAGGCATTCTACTCTTAAAATGTGGGACACAAGGGGCTGGAAAGATGGCTCAGTGGTTAAGAGCACTGCTGCTCTTTCAGAGGACCTGGGTTCAGTTTCTAGCATCCACATGGTAGCTCACAACTGTCTGTAGGTCCAGGCCCAGGGGAGCTGATGCCCTCTTCTGGCCTCCAAGCGCATTGCATGCACACCGTGTACAGACATCCATGCAGACAAACACCCATTTGCATACAATTAAAACACAAAAACAATGTGGAACACAAACAACCAAAAGTAAAATGGGAACAAAGAACATCTTCTTTCCCGGTTTCTGAATTGGAAAATGAAATAACACACAGGCTCAAGACTGTTGACACAGAGAGATCTGGCATGCACCATCGGTAGTTACTGATATGACTCCTCATTATAAACTATGACCTCCTATTGAGCCGCTTAAGCCACAGGACTTGCTCTGTTGAAGGACAGCAGCCTGAGCAAAGCCACACATGCAATGAGCATATAGTGCACACTAATTCCTGATGATGCCCATCAGGTGTGGTCAATGTCTGAACCTGGCTCTATAGCCAAATCGGAGAGAATTCATACTCACTGGGATGATGCCAAACAAGCCAGCCACACCTTCATCCACCCCCCCACCCCCACCCCCGACCTTGAGCAGTTTTTAATATCGATCTTGAACATCTTGACGGGATTTTTGCCCTGGATAAGGGTATGTGTTACAAACAAATCTCAGTGGTATCTTCCAATGTGCTGTAAATCTGAAAAAGCATTTTGATATCAGGTATTGTTAGGTACAGTGATTTAAAACGAATCGCTTCATGACTGACAAGATGTGTGCTCTCCAGAAGAGGCAGGCTTCTACTGACAAAATTCTGTTCCAGGTTTCTCATTCTCTGCTGATTCGATCTCAATTTAAATGAAAATAAGGGGATTTCTGCACTTACTTAATCATATGTGGCACAGTAACTTTAGAATTCTCTTCGAAGACTACGGTCATTAAGCCATTACATCGTATGTTGTCCACGCACTGTGAAATAAAAAATGTATATAAAGGCAATTAAAACTCACATGAAAAACTCAGGCAAGTCCTAGATTTCAAAAGTCAATTTAATTCTTATCTGTTCATGTTTACACACACACACACACACACACACACACACACACACACACACACACACACACGGAAAGACAGAGAGAGAGAGAGAGAGAGAGAGAGAGAGAGAGAGAGAGAGAGAGCAGATAAATGTTACACATTGATAAAGTAATTCAATATTACGCATGTAATCAAACTGTATTAGGCAAGCAAATGGCAAAGTACAAGTAAATAGATATAGGGGCTATATTTTTCCAGAGTGTGTTTCTTCTTACTATTTTTAATTGAACTGGGAAACTGAATTCAGGACGGAGCACTCACCAGGCAGGCACTCCTGCCCCAGATTATCAGTACCTGTTTCTTAGAATTCTGACCATGATGTCACTCTGTCAGAATTCTGTGTCAACCTAAACACTGACTGGGAGGTTTGTACCTTCTGCCATAGCTGTAGTCATTTTTCTGCCACCAATATGGATCAGCCAGGTTGTAAATGGCATTTTGTATGGAAATCATCTCCCTTACCACAAGCTCTGTGCCCACATTTCAGGTGTCTTTTTGCAAAAAACAAAAAAACAATACAAAAAAAACCCCTCACATTTTACTAGTTTGTCTAGCAGTTTCTGTTGTAACATGTTGGGGGCAAAGCATAATTTTCTTGTGTTTCTGGCACATTTAATACTCTATAACCACTTTTTCTGTTTTCTAGGAGAACTCAGAAACTTTGATATATTCCCTAGTGGGGTTTGTGTGTGTGTGTGTGTGTGTGTGTGTGTGTGTGTGTGTGTGTGTGTACCTTATTGGCTTAAAATTTTCTGCTGCAATTATATTAGATGAAGGAAGAATTCATTCTGAATTATAAATATTCCTTTTGGAGAACATAAATAAAAACAAGATGTACACAAAATTTAAAATCGAGACTTGTTTCTTGTCTCAATGGCACCGTGTAGAGCTTGTGACTAACTATAGTGCAGAGACTGCCATTATAACATGTCCTCACGTAGAGCTTAACTTCAAGGCCTACTCTGAGCCTCAAAGCCAAATGAAAGAGTGACAATGTGCAGGAGAGATCATTGAATCATTGATTGGTCTAGAAGCCATTTTCATGGTTTTTTTTTTCAAAAGTTGTTTTCCTCAAATCTTATGTCATTATTTAAGCTACCCAGAAGAAAGGATCCAAGCCAAAGAAAATGAAGTTTTCCTTTATGCATCTCTTTGAACTGGGAAATAACTTGGAGTTGTGTTTATTCACACACTTACTTAGCTATTATTTTGCTTATATGTGCTTATAGGTGAATTTATGCTCCACCTAACCCCTACAAGGTTGATGTTAAAGATACAGGACACAAATCAGGATGGGCCAGAGCAGAGCAGATTTGGAATAAGAAGCAGAAAACAGTGAAACAAAACCCAGAATGAAAGCACCATGAACACCTCTTGTCTAAACATTTGCTATAATTAACCCTCAAAACAACCGATTCGTGGGGCACCAACTCAAAGATGTACACACAGAAAGATACCGAATCCACAATTTGGCAGAATTCTAATGATTCCTGGTCCAAGATCAGAGGGAAAACATGTTTCATAAGCTCTCATAAAGAAAACACCATATAATACTGATTTTAGAAGCACTTTTACATCCAAATGAACAGCCCTGTACTGGACTCCAGAGAAGACCATCCAGAGGTGGCTCCCTTCTGCTGACATCCTCTCCGGAAAGGTCAGGGTTGAGATAGTTGCTGGCACACATCCAGTTCACATAAACCTTAGGTCAACAGAGGGTGAACCTCTCCTACCCCCAAGTCCAGAAACAACAGCGTTGTCCACGCCCAGTTTTGGAGTGTTTACACCAGTGAACCATGGGTTGGTTTCCTCTTGGACATAAAACAGAAGACAGGGTCTTCACAAGAGAGTTCTCAGGGCTTCCTGGCAATGCACGTGGGTGACCACACTGCATAGTTTAGAATGAAGATGAGCAAGGGAAGAGTAGGAGGCAGCAGGAGGCAGCAATGTGAAAGAGAATCTTGAAGTTGGACTTTTATCCTAGAGGCAGATGGGACACCACTGAGCACTTCCAGGCAGCTCCTTGATCTAAACAATCTACACTGGGCTCGTGGGGGATAACTCACAGTAAAGGAGAAGAAGAAACAGAGACCAGTGAGGTCATTGGAACAGCATTCCGAGTTGATAAATGAAACGATTCATGCATCCCAGGAGGAGATGTGTGGAAATGAAAACCAAGTGGGATATTTTGAAAAACTTGTAAGAAAGCATGATTAGCTGTAGCATAAAACCAAGAAAAGACAATGGTAGAACATCAAAGACGACCTTACTATAAAATATTTACTTTTTTTCTGATGCCAGTAATGATGGTGTTGGTGATGCGTAGCCAATGTCCTTTGGTTAAAAGAAAGTTTAACTCAAACCAATCTATCTTTTGAACTGTCAAATAGTTACATTTAGAATAATTCCTGGGGTCTTTACAAATGGATGCTTCACAATTGCACTTACATATGGAAATTGGACTAAGAGTTAAAATACTCGGATAAGAGCAACTCTCTAGAGAAGGGCTTATTCTGGTTCACAGTCTAAGATACAGTCACGATGTGCAGGCAAGTGCAGACAGTAGGGGCTTGAAGCCTGCTCTGCTGCATCCAAAAAGGGCAGACAGTGGATGGGTGTGGGCTGTCTCTCAGCTCACTTCCTCCCTCCATTGCTTATAGTCCAGAATCCCTTGCCCTGGGAACCATCCTGCTCATGATTAAAATGGATCTTCCTTCACCAATTTATTAAGATAATCTTCATAGGCATGAACAGGAGCCGATTCCCCAAAGGATCCTAATATGTGACCATTAGCCCTAGCCATCACGGCACAGTGTCAAATTCACTTCCTCAATAGAAAACCAGGGGCGGGGCTTAATGTTTATTATCTTATCAAGCTATGTGTTGGGGCATGGAGTAATCAAGAAAGGGTTTCATGGTAGGGGGCTGCCAATAGCCAGGAAGAAGAAAGAGGGATCTTTCCTTCCCTCCAAAGACTAACTTCCTCCTTCTCCAGTGTCCCTGACACACACCAAGGATGCCACTTGAGTAGTCAGTGCAGGAGGAGGGAGGGTGGAAAGATGATGTTGGTGACCTGTGTAACAATGAGCAATGTGCCCCTCGTTTCCTTTTAATATCCTAAGCAAGTGGCATAATTATGTAAGTAACAACTCTCACAATGATTGTACAAGCAAGAACACCATCAAACACATCCAGCCTAGAGTTCCCCACAGGCCCAAAGAGGCAAACATCCTGCTCAAACAGAAACCAGGCAATAAGAAGCAGGCAAAAGAGGTGACTAAAGTCACAAACCTGGGTGATAAAGGAGTGACAAGCAGATTTAACTCCAGTTTTTTAGGGATGGATAGCTCCATTCCCCTCAGAACACAGGAATTGGGTGAGTCCTGAGTCTGGACAACCAGGAAATATCCCCTGGGACAAGAGTCCAAAGGACACCTCACATATGGAGGACCAAGTGAGAGAATAAGAGAGAGGCAGAGTGTTTCTGCACCCCATGGAAACTGTAAGAAGAGCCATGGCGGCACCACAGGACAATTCTGCAGGTTGAGTGTGCCCTTCCTCTCTTCCCGGAGACCAGAAGAAAAGCTCTCACTCTCACTTCTTGAAATAATGAACCAAGAGGACAGGGGTTTTAAGACCAGTCTGCCCAGATCCCTTTCCTAGGAAGCAGATCTGTCTCTATAGAAACCAAAGGAGCTGTGATGTGTGATCACTGTGCCAAAGGTGGGACCACTTCAAGGAGCCACAGTAGTTTCTTTCCATCATCAACATAAGGAACAAGCAGTGCCTCCCCTCCATCTTCATCCACCACCTCACTGGTCCAAGAACTGTGCATTACTCAGGATTTTGGAAGGCTCTGTAGACTGAAGTGGAAGATGTTCAGGGAAAGACCCTTGACCAAACACAGCATCACACAGAGTGCTACAAAAGTCTCATCACTGATAGGCTACTTCTTCATCTGAAATAAATTTAATTTCTTAAGAAACAGGTAATTCTATAAAAGAAATTAAAGGAGAACACAAAGCCCAAAAACTACCACAAGAAGATATAAGGGTTTTAGCTATCTAGTTAAATTACTATACATCCTAGAAAGAGAATGCAAGACTCCTTTTTTTCCCCTCAACTCTCTCTATTCACAAATGTATGATGCATATTTTGGAAATTAAGAGGTTATAAGCAAAATGAGAACATAGATCTTTGTCATCTTGCAGTTTTATTTTTAGTTGACTTTTGAGGATTTATGTTTATTAATGCGTTATGAGTATTTTGTGTATATGGTCATAAGTGTGCCTTCCTGGTGTCTGCAGAGGGTTATCAGTTTCCCTAGAACTGGAGTTATGAACTCATTAGCCACTATGTGGGTGATGGGAATCGAACCCTAGTCTTCTGCAAGAGCAATTGGCGCTCTTAAACTTTGGGCTATCTCTATAGTGCTGGAGGTTTTTTTTATTTTTACTTATGATATATTTCAACTATGCAGAAAGAACAGGACATCCATATGCCAGTCACTCAAACTTAACTCGATCAACACATTTGAGTATTTGTATAGGTCATTCCTTTTCTTTTCAGGATATAAAACACTATCAGCACAAGTAAGCCCCTTTATTCTTCCATTTCTCCAGGCTCCTTCCACTCAGAACTAAGCAGAACGTTGAGCTAATGGTCCCTTCTCAGCTTAGTTAAGGTTTCTAGCACTGCAATGAAATAGCATGACCAAAAACAACTTGGGGAGGAAAGCGTTTATTTGGCTTACACTTCCATGTCACAGTCCATCACTGAACAAAGTCAGGACAGGAACTCAAGGCAGGAACCTGGAGGCAGGAGCTGATGCAGAAGCCATAGTAAAGAACTGCTCACTGGTTTTACCTCATGGCTTGTTCAGCCTTCTTTCTTATACGACTCAGAGCCTCCTGGCCAGCGGTTTCACCGTCCTGCCCACATCATCAGTCAGTCCATAAGATGCCCTACAGGCTTGCCTTCAAGCCATCTGGACGTAGGCATTTTCTCAAGTTGGGCTTCTCTGGCTTATGTCAAGTTGACAAACACACAACACACACACACACACACGTGTGTGCACACACAAGACAAAAGACAGAAAACTTACTTTTTCTTACCTCCTTTTTCCAAACTAGCTACTCTTGAATGTATTTGTATTCAAGAGTATATAATATTATCTGCATTTTTAAATTCTCACAAATGTTTGCATTTCTCATCCAATATTGCTTTGAGATTTATTTCTGTTCATCTGTTATTGTTCATTGGTTGATTTACTGCTGTGTCCTACTGTCTAAACAGATGTATTTACAGTTAAGAGATTTCTGTTTTCTGCTATTACAAAAATACAACACCAAAGCTTACACATTTCTGCCTGAGAAAATGTTCCTAACATTCTAACTTTTAGCTATTCAGAGTAATTTTGAGGTTCTTCTTTTTGTATTTGATCTTTTACAGTTTTGCCTCATTATCTCGATAAGACTTGTTTAAGCATGGGAAGTTGGAATTCAGCATGTTTCTTTAATCCTTTGGCTCACATCTTTCATTTTTATATAAATATATATAAAATCCCTACTCATGTTCACTTTGATGATTACATTTCTCTCTAATCTTCCTGACCTTTGAATGCTACTCTCTGTTGCTGGGTCTCTTTCAGCTGTCTTTGCTGTGCTCTGCAGAAATTCCTTATAAACGTGTTACAGCCCCTGATCTTCTCAGCAGGTGTGATTGGTCTGTCAGTGATGAATTTCTAAGGATATGCACTTTTGATATTTGCGCATTCCATGTAGGATTATCTGCTCGAAGGTGTGGGGGGGGGGGCTTGGAAAGATCGCTCAGAGCTTGGGCACACCCGCCGCTCTTCTAGAAAATCCAGGTTCAATTCCCAGCATAGACATGGCAGCTCACAACTATCTGTAACTCCAGCTCCAAGGGATCCAACACCCACACAGACATGTGCAGGCAGGATGCCAATGCTCATAAGATAAAAATAAGTCATTTTTTAAAAGATTATGTATTCAGTTTCATGACAATCTGGCCTTATCGTCATTTTGATGCAGCAGTAAATTTCTACCTACTTCCTTCTGCCTTGGTTACTTTCTTTCATTGTTTTATTGTGTTTTAGTCCTTTTTAGTTTACAGGCCTAATGGTCCCCATGTCTGCTTCCTTTTGCTCACTAGAGATGTTTACCCACTGGGTTCGTAAATGCATAATTTCAACTCATGCCACAAAACCAAGTGCTTCTGAGAGAGTAGGTCTGGATTCTCTTCCACAATCCTCTAGGGATTTCAGCACTCGATAATAATAATGCTCAGCTCGGGACTTTTGTGCCTTAAATCCTAATTCCATAAGTCGGAGAGGCCTTCATCAGAATCCCCTCGGAAGGACACATGCCTTATTTCTTTCTGTACCAGTAGGTGAAGTTTTTGAGGTTCTTGTCTCACAGAAGTGATGGCTTCCAGTGTCCAGGCTTTGAGTGGGGGTTCTGATGCCTTCCATAGGCCTAGAGGCTTCCGTTGCCACGTGACAGTGCTCATTCTCCTGGGAACAGTGGCCATCCTCCACCCACGGCCATTCCCCAGCCTCTGAGTCTTTGGATGACAAGTTTTCAGACCTCGTATTTCTTGTGATTAGGTATTTCTCTTCCTAACTGTATACAAGTTACATTTGTTTAGGTAATTGAACCTTTGCATCAAATGTTTCTGTTCCATAGCTAGAGCTAAATCAGTCTAGTGCACCACATTCCCAGGGTTGCAACTTGAGATAAAGTGTTTATATCCAAAAGAATAAATTTATGTGACAATTTCTGATATCTCATTCAAGGTCATGTATCACTTGCAAATCTTTCCAGTTCACTGTGTGCAGCATTAAAGTTATTTTCAACAGGAAATGAAAGGAAACTTTCACTTACATTCAATTTTCAAAAAATAAAAATATATGGGTAGTCAGAACCATAGCTCAAAAGTGAATAGGATAAATAGTGACATTTCACTTATAGAAAAGGTCTTTGACAAATGCCACACAGTATTCAATTATCTGGAGGATAGGCAGATGGAGGGACAGATAGAGTATAGATAGATAGGTACATAGATGCATAGACAGATATACAGATACATAGATAGATAATAGGTAGATGGGTGCTAGATGATGATATAAATAGATAAATATATAGACGTATAGATACATACATACATACATACATACATACATACATACATACTTACATAGATGATAGACAGACAGCTAGATAGATCATGCCATAATAGAGGAGTGGTTTTCATCAGCTCCACCTCAGCCAGCTTTCAGCTTTTATCTTACTTCTATTTAGGGTTTTGAATGATGCAACACAGCATCATTTTAGACCAAAGCTAAGCTACAGTAGAATTTACACATGTAAGTGTGTATACAAAAATACTTGTAGTGGAAGGTACCGTATAAATAACAGACCCCTCTGTATCTCTGGATTCAACATCCATGCTTCAGTTAACTGTGCATGAGAAATGCCTAAGGGAAATTTCATCTACACAACATGCACGGTCTTTTTTCCTTGCATTCTTCCCTAAGCAATATAGTCTAGCAAGGATGTAGCAGCTGGTGGTGTTGCTTTAAGCATTGTTTCAGATGTCATCAGTGATCTAAAGATGCTTTCAAGGATACAGAGGGCTGTGTGTAGGTCATGTGCAAATATTCTGTTTATACAAGGAACTTGGGCACCCCTGATGTTGGTATTCTGTGGAACCTAGAGTTAATCAATCCCATGGATGCTGAGAGGAAAAGGGATTCATTATTATGAGGCATGTACCTTAGGTGCCTGAGGAAAATGAGTACATTCTTCAGTCGTAAAAGATCTATACAAAAAAATAATCAGCGTGTCAGATGACTTTAATGTCATACTGAATTTATGCGAATTACAATAAACCTTGAAATTAATAGGATAATAAAAGTGGTCACATACAGTTTAATTCATTAAAAAATGCCTTACATCTATTTATTTGTGTGTGTGTGTGAAAGAGAGAGAGAGAGAGAGAGAGAGAGAGAGAGAGAGAGAGAGAGAGAGAATGGAGAGAGAGAGAGAATGGAGAGAGAGAGAGAGAGAAGGTAGGAGGAAGGGAGGGAGGGAGAGAGAGAGAAAGAGAGAGAGAGAGAGAGAGAGAGAGAGAGAGAGAGAGAGAGAGAGAGAATATGTGCAGATGCCTAAGCTCACCCAAATGTGAAATGTCTGAGAACATCTTGCAGGAGTCACCTCTCTCCTTCCACTGTGTGGGTCCCTTGCATCGAACTCAGGGCTTCAGGCTTGGCCACAGGTGCCTTTACCCACTGAGCCACTTTGCTTACCCTAATCAGCCCTTGACTAGAGTCCATTCACAAAAACACAAAACAACAACAATAAAACAAGAAAGCAAGCTTTGCTGATGAAGCTGGGTTTGAGAAGTGTTAACGGTTTTTGCCTTGGGTTCGCAGGTTCTACCCACAGGTGGCTGCTCTACCATCGTGTACTGTGCCATCCTATTGTTTTAGACTCTCAATGCTTATGGGTAGTAGGAAGAAGCATTTGATTCTACTTTTCTTTGACTTCACCATTTTTTATTTTAGAGTACAAAACTGGTTCCAGGGTGGCTATTTAAAGAAAGAAAGTATGACCAGCGTACTACAAATTTTCCCCATAGGTCTAAGCTTTGACACAAAACATAGAATTTCTGCCCAAGCCAAGAAGTTGGGAAGATTTAATTCTGCATTTTAGTTAATTTTCATAATTACTTCAAAATCTGTGAAATGTATCATTATGCATGTGAGGGAGACAAGCACCGGTGAGTGTGCCGCACTGAAATGAATGGCCGAATCTTTGCCTCAAGTCCTTCCCTATAAATAGATGAGAAGGGGGAGAATTGTTGGTTGAGACCATTAGCTATTTGCATGTTCTGTTAAAGGCGCCAACACTTAATTATGGCCCTACTAGTGTAACTAGAGGTGTAATTAATCAGTCAAGTAATTGTTCCTCCTTAAAATTACAGCTTTGGGGACCGAGACCTGGCAAAGCTGAAAGTCTTAGATTTTATAGAGTTCTTTCTGTGACAGTAAGACCATCTCCCTTCTCAGGAACTGCTTGACTGTCTTAAAAAAGATCCCTGTGTGATCAGTGCTGCACACTGTGGGTTCAAACCAAGCCATAAAAAAAAAACAGAGATGCAATCACGTAAACGACAAAATAACAGAGACCGTGTTCATAATTTTGAGTTGAAAGAAGATGTCAGTCTCTCTAGTCTGTAAAGATAGTTCTAGAAAATTCATGTTCAAATGGTATAAACAGTCAAGAAGTAGAAATAGCAGGAAATGCTAATCTCTTGGGTAGTTACAAAGATGTAAATTATAACCGCAACAAGGCAAAACCCAATTTTCCACTAAACCGGGAGATGTGGTGACAGGCCATGGCTAGCATTTGGCAGGACTCAGTGATGGCACCAAATTGATGGTGCAAAAAAATAATGCTTCGCTTTTTGTGAGGGCAGGAACAATATTGGGGATTGAACCCAGGACATCACACATAGGCAGGCACTCTGCCTATACCCAAGCCCCTTGCCTCGGCTGACTTATATATTTCCTCAAGGAAAGGTGGCCAAACATGAATCACTAAATGAAACCATTAAAGCAATCATGGTCTCTATGCTAACCTTACACTCTTTGAGGAGTGTATCAGTGAAGAACCTGGAAGTGTGGAGATATTTCCTTACAAAGTTAGCAGCACATTACATATTAATCCCAAGACTGTGAAACAGCACACATACTCAATAATCAATGATTTGGGAAAAGCTATAAAAATGGTAAATTAGCTGGGTCTTGAGGTAGCATTATTCCCAATTTTCTGAGAAAGTGCCAGATTGATTTCCAAAGTGGTTGTACCAGTTTGCACTCCCACCAGCAATGGAGGAGTGTTCCCCTTTCTCTACCTCCTCTCCAACATGTGCTGTCACTTGAATTTTTTATCTTAGCTATTCTAACAGGTGTAAGATGGAATCTCAGAGTAATTTTGATTTGCATTTCCCTGATCACTAAGAATGTTGAACATTTCTTTAAGTGTTTCTCAGCCACTCAATATCCCTCTGTTGAAATTCTCTGTTTAGCTCTGAACCCCATTTCTTAATTGGGTTATTTGTTTTGGTGGTATTAAATTTCTTGAGTTCTTTATATATTTTGGATATTAGCCCTTTGTTGGATATAGGGTTAGTGAAGATCTTTGGCCAGTTTGTAGGCTGTTGTTTTCTTCTGTTGACAGTGTCCTAGTCATATACCCAAAAGATGCCCCACCATATAAGGACATTTGCTCAACTATGTTCATAGCAGCTTTATTTGTTTACCAGAATCTGCAAACAACCTAGATGTCCCTCAACAGAAGAATGGATAAAGAAACTGTGGTACATTTACACAATGGAATACTACTCAGATATTAAAGACAAGGAAATCTTGAAATTTGCAGGCAAATGGAAGGAACTATAAAAAGTCATCCTGAGTGAGGAAACCCAGACCCAGAAAGACATGTGTAACATATATTCACTTATAATTGGATACTAGCCCAACATGGATGTCCTCTGAGAGTCTCCACTCTGCATGGGATCAGGACAGATGCTGGGACTTGCTCCTGGACTCCAGGTGAGAGTGGTATGGAAGAATGGGTGGATGGAAAGACACAGAGAGTCCAAAAGCCCCACAAGGACACCATCAAGGCAGATGGATCTAGACCCAGGGCTGGCCTGGGCAAACTGTTGTACAACCAGGGACAATACATGGAGAGAACCTAGACCCCCTGTTCAGATCTAGCCAATGGACAGCTCATTCTCCATGGCTATGAGGAGAGCAGGCACTGCCTCTGACGTGAACTCTGATTCCCCCATTTTATCACTTCCCCTTGATGGGGAGGCATGATGGCACACAGAGGAAGGGAAAACGGCTATCCTAATGAGACCTGATATGCTGTGGTCATATGGTGGGGGAGGAGGTCCTCTTCTGTCAGAGGTCTAGGGGAGGAGAACAGGGAGAGAGAGAGAGGGAGGGAAGGAGAGAGGGAGGGAGGGTGGGAATGGGAAGATACAAGTGAGGGTATAACAACTGGGATGTAATCTTAATAAATTATAATAAAAGGTTTTTTAAAATGGTAAATTAATATGATAGAACATATATGTATTGTGTATGCACACACGGTTATTCAAAGAACAGATGTGAAGAATTTATAGAAATATAGAAAGAAGGAAATGAAGAAAAAAAAAAGAAACCCTCAAAACCTATGAAAGCCAAATTGTGAAATCATTTTTTAATGGAAAGAGTTCATTCTTCAGCCCAGAGGTCCCGTAATGTAATTGGGCAGACATGATCTGCAGAGCTTGTTAAGTCATTTCGAATGTCATCTGGAACTCAGAGTCCCAAGGATGCATTTGTGCAAAACTCTTTAAGTAATGCTAACATAGGTTGTGCGTAGAAACCACTTTGGTAAACACCTTGGTTTGCTACATGTTGGGAATATTTCTAGTCCGTCCTTTGGGGCCGTGTTTTCCCACATGCACAATAAGATATTAAAGACATTTTCAAGTACTTGGCAGGTTCTCCCTGTTAATAATAAATGTGCTCAGCTATACTTGTGAGGCTAACAAACCCCATGAATGTGTGTATATGGTTTAATCCCATAAAATGACTATGCTTCGGGCTCAGCATGAATCCAGTTGCGATATGGGCATACAGGCTCAATCAATGATAGAATGTTCAGTACCTAATTGCTTGCCATTCAAACTTCACCCTAGGCTGAACAAACATCCCAGAGCACTCGCTGACCTGTCCAGCTCCAGAAGAGGTCACACAAGACCTCTTCCTCCTACTTATATGCTTCCTCGGTTGGCTTTGAGGATGCCACCAAACCCTGGCCATCCTTCTACTCACCCAGTTGCTCCTTCTCAGTCATCACTGCTGTTCCCTCTGGCTTCTCTTTCAGCGCAGGACCATCTTCTCACATCTATTTACACTATGCTGTACTGATTTCAACAGTCTCTCACAGCACCTGAATGGTACAGATTCTCCTCCTGCGCACCTCTCCCAAAGTCCCCATGCGCCCTACTTATGTGACTCCTATCAAATATCTTTTGGTTTTCACGGACTCAACATACCCAAATGTAACCCCATGTTCACCACCACCCCCAAATCTTACCCCCGCAGACTTTTCTATCTCAGTTATTGACAACTCCATTCTTATGTTTGCTTAGGTCATAAGCTCACATATTACCTAACTCAGCACTTTCTCTCTCTTCCTTGATACAACCCTGCTGGCCCTTCCTTCAAAACAAACACAGAGCAGAGGCCCTGTGCCCAGATCCCCTGAAGAATAACATCATGATGTGTGGATCTGGGCCCAGCGGGTTGTGCTCAAACTACTGTACCAACCAAGGACAATACAAGTCG
Source organism: Acomys minous (assembly GCF_964271855.1). Classification (NCBI taxonomy): domain Eukaryota; kingdom Metazoa; phylum Chordata; class Mammalia; order Rodentia; family Muridae; genus Acomys; species Acomys minous. The sequence continues at coordinate 104,023,578 of NC_140492.1, read as the reverse complement.
TAAACATTGAACACCTACTCAAATCTAGCCAATGGACAGGACATTCTCCATAGTTATGTGGAGAGTGGGGACTGACTCTGACATGAACTCTGTTGCCCCATATTTGACCACTTCCCCTTGGTGGGGAGGCCTGGTGGCTCTAAGAGAAAGAATAAGCAGGCTACCAAGATGAGACTTGATAGCCTATGACCAGATAGGTCATAGACCTAGGGCAGGAGAATAGGGTAAAAGTGGGAGGGAGGGAGGAATGGGAGGAGACAAGCAAGGGGATAACAATTGAGATGTAATTCACGCATCTCTTTCTGGTGCCAACTGTCTCTCCAGTTCAGTCTGCTCCCTCCACAACACCTGTAGTGGCCTTCCAAGGCCTAAATTAAATGTCAGAATATACATGCTCAACTCCCTTAACAGCTTTCATACGATCTGAAGACAAACTAAAACCCTTCCTCTGCCGTGGACTGGATCTCTGACCTGGCCCCATGATCTCTCACTATTTCTATTCTTTCCGGCTCAGTCACACTGGCTTTCATGGTATTGCTTAAAACACAGGGTTCTTTCTATTTAGAGTGTTTGCATTCACTGTCTTCCTCTTCCTGGGATGACTTTTTCTTCATCACATGTCAGTGTCGGACATTCACTGTGTTTGGATTTTAGAGTTTGTTTCGGGGGGTGGGGGGGCAGCTATGTGCACCTGTCTATCTGTGTGTGTGTGTGTGTGTGTGTGTGTGTGTGTGTGTGTGTGTGTGTGTAGTATGTGTTCTTACCAAAGAATGTAGTCAATATAAGTGGCCTTCTTATTGCTATCCCCTCTTTTCCTATTTTATGTCACAGTGGCCTACAGTAGTACTTGGCATAGGAACACAGCATAAATATGCTAGCTGAAAGAATGAGGCTGTAAGGTCACATGGTGACAAGGCATCATAGAAGACAGTAATTTCTTGTATCGATTTTATTGCCACTTGAAGACATGTACCTTTCTATGAATGCTCTTCAGCTGCAGATATAACCTAGCATCACTTTGTAAGAAGGAACATACTTGCCACTGCACCTGGAGGAACTAAGGAGGAAGTTGAACACTTTTGACTCGAACCATAGTCTTAAGTAGAAAGAATGTCTTATTTGAATGCTTGTAGCAGGCCAAAGTTTGGGTCCTGTCCTTTAAAAGGCCAGACATGGAGTCACTCGAATACTCCAGGGATCTTTCCCACATGCCCCACTAGACACCAAGGGAAGCGGGGGACTGTGATGATCAATTCGGAATCTTAGGTGCCCTAGTTACATCACAAAAAGATGATCCCAGCAGCTGGAAAACATCTGGCTATTCTCCCACTTCTCTGTCTTTTTATACTTCTTGGCTTCACAATGCTATCAAGCTGTGTGCACTCAGTGAGTTACTCCTTTTCTGCCCTAACAGTCAGTTAACTACCATATGCCCAGATCTGAACAAGACCTGCTTGCGCATGGTGATTCCTCAGTAAATCTTTGAATAACCAATGGATGATCCAGAATTTAATAAGACCAGAGATTCTTTACAAATAATAAATTCTTTACAAATACAAAACAAGAGGCCTAGTGAAGTATTAATGCACGTTGGAGGTGATAAAAGCATTACCGGACCATCGTAAGAATGTAACTTTTGCTCACAAAAATGAAGGAAGGTCTCATGTTTCAGTCAATTGGGAAGCCAGAAAAGAGACAGCTTTCTTCTATTTAGCCACCATCAAAGCAGTCTGTGGGGTAGACAGGTAGCGCGTGCAGGGTGTTCAGTGCCAATAGGTAGCCTAGCTTGAGGTATAATCACCAACATGCAGCCGTGTGGCTTTGACAAAGGTGGAGGAGTTCCTAACTCCACATTTCTTACTGGCACAATAAAGCCAACAATGCTTCTTTCTGTCTTCTTTTAAAGTACTATTATAAGGGTAAAATGAGAGTGGAGCTTGAAATCTGGTTTAACCAGTAAAGCCAAATTCTGTGGCCATGCATTGTCTACTCCTCTCTCAGTATTTAGGCAAGCCAGCTGTTTACGGAACTGAGGAGCTGATCTTTACATATTCTTCCACTTGCGTCATATGAGAAAACTGCTATGAACTTCTCAGAAAAAAAAAGACCTTGGTAACGAATGCCTTGGCCATTTGCCCTAATCTTCTTCAAATGACAACTTTGGAAGTAAATGCTGGATATTAGTTAAAAAGTAATCAATTAATTAACTAGTTAGTTTAGAAATGATTTCTTGTTGAAGTGCGTAGGTCAGTCTGGGAAACTTAGATTCAAGCATCCTCCTGCCTCAGCTTCCTGTGGGGCTTAGATTTCAGTACAAATGACCACAGGTCACTCAAGTCTTGTTATAATAGTTTCTTTGTACATAAACCTTTCCCCTCATATTTGTAAACTGAGCCTAAATTCACATGGAGCATGAGTCAAGTCCAGCTGGACCTAGTTTGACATATTTCAGAGTGACATCATTGCCTGAATACATGCGTTGACTTCCTGCCTGAGCCTTGCAGACTCAGGAGGAACAAGCCACCCAGCTCCCTGATTTTCTTCTACACAAAATGCAGGAAGTAATTTCCAGATGTCATCCTAAAGATGCTGTCGACTTCGCTTCTTCACTTTGCAAATTTTTCACCACAGCCCTTGATAGCTGTTTTTATATCTCTCCAGCATCTTCCTACTTCAGAAACAGACAAGCAGAAAATGCCACTGGAGTCACTGGGAAAGAAGTTACTAACAGGACAGTTTCGAGGCTGTTCAACACAGTTGCAGCTGGTGTAGAGGGCTTTGGGAACTACATTGTAATTTCATTTTTTAAATGATAAAATAATATAGAACAAAAAAAAAGGACACATCGGAACTAGATGAAGCAAATGAGCAGAAGGAAAGAAGCGCAAGAGAAGGCACAAGGAACAGAGTCGCACTCCCTCACAATCAGGGCGCTCATAAAAACACTAAGCTAGAAGCCATAATATATGCAAAGGGCCCGGTGCTGACCAGAGCAGGCCCTGTGTGTTCTGCAAGTCTCTAGAAGTTCCTATGAGCCATGCTCATGTTGACTCCTTATTTTCCTGGGGTCCCCTATTCCCTCCGGCTCTTACACTCTTTCTGCTACTTCTTCCATTGGGTTCCCTGAGGCCTGAGGGGAGGCATTTGACAGAGACATCCCACATAGGCCTGAGTGTTCCGAGGCCTCGCACTCTCTTCCTAAAGTCTGGCGGTGGGCTCCTGTATTTGTGGGCACCCATTCATTGCAGGAGGAACCTTCTCTGATGGTGGATGAGCAAGGCACCGGTCACATTTACCACGTTTTAAGTAAACGTTAACAAACAAAAGAACAAGAATAAAACGCTGACAGCCTATCAGGAGGTGAAGTGGCAACAGAGGCAAGAACAGCAACTTAGAGGCACACGATGATTCTAGAAATTCTCCACACACACACACACACACACACACACACACACACACACACACACACAAAATTAAAATTCAAGGGAAAAAAAATCTACTCAGTTACCTGACTGATGTCACTCATCCACGCAGCTTTCTCCTGGCGTGAGGGTGCTAACAAGACCACGGTGAACGAGGCGGCATCAGGAGGCTCCACTACTATTTTAAAATCCAGATGTCCAAACATGTGGCCAGACCCTTTGGCTTCAGCACATAAACCAAATGATTACAACGGGAATGCAAGAGATACGAGTAACCCCTCCTCCTGTCGAGCCTTATTCCTGAGACCCGCTGCAGACTCTCGTTTCGGCAATGCGCTGCCGAGCACGCAGAAGGCTGGTGGAGAAGCTGAGGGCAGAAGGCACCTCAAAACCAGCCTCTCCCGTCCATGTTTATTTTCCTGTCTATCATGCATAGAAACCCCTGTTTAACTCCAACCCCCTTTCTTCTTCATCTGCCCGTGAAAAGGCACTACTGTGAGACAAACTCTACAGAATGGCAGTTCTCAAAGATGGTTTACCAAGGCTCCTGGGTTAAACAGATAGACAGCTTTAGAGAATCTGCCCTACCATCCCTTCTGCTCCTCACAGACAGCCCTGCTTAGCCCTATAAGCAGGGGACGACCTACAGAATTCGACTATTTTATGCTAACACTGTTCTAAGAGACGGGATGTCACTTACAGTCATCGTCACTTGCGTCAGGCTCCTCGATCAGCGTACATTCTATGAGGGAGAGAACCCCACCTGTCTGGAAACCAACGTGTTAGTGATTAGGAGGGTGGCGGTCTTATGCAGTTTGGGGAGTTCTGCTTTTTTGTAAACTTGATGCTCGGGTTGCCACAGAGACGGTTGCTGTCCTGTATCACAGGTGACTCGTCAGAGTTCAAAAACGAAACAGAACAAGCACAGTCGGAAATCGTTTGACTTTAATTAAACTCTTTTCGCTCTCCTGCTCTTGACCCTATTGTTTATAAAATGTATTAAAGCCACTTATGGGAGACTAGAAGGCACCACAATGACTTCAGAGAGCAGCCACAGCCCAGCACAAGTCTGAATTAGCCCGTCAGGATTTGACTCAGAAAGTAGGCTACTGTCATGGTATAAATAATATTTTTTGATTTGGTTTTATACTTTATTAATTGTGTGTACGCATGTGTGTGGGCATAGGGTGATGCTATGGTACATGTGGGAATCTGTTCTCTCCTACCATGTGAACCTGGGGAACTGAACTCAGATCACAGGGCTTGGTGACAGGAGCCTTTATCTGCAGAGCCATCTCGCTGGTCCAGGGAAGAGTGTTGCTAAGCAATAACAGAAGATAAATACAGACCAAGTGGGAAAACTCTTCCTACAAAAGGCCAGCTAGGAAACATTTTAGGTTCTTCGGGTCACATCATTTTTTGTCCCGACTACTCAGACATGTGATTCTAGTGTGACACCAAATAGAATGTTATCAACAAGAACAGGTAGTGAGCTTTGGGCTGAAGTGTCACAGTTCCTGATACACAGTGAGATAAAATGGCAGTCGCCCAGTATTTCATCAGCGCACTACAGTGATCGGACAAGATATCTACAGCCCACAAGTTGTCCAGTGATAATAATTTTGCCCAGATTTTGATTTTAATAATACTTCTTTATGGTGAAGCACACTTAAAAATAAATTTTTATTACCCTGAATCCAAAAGGCAACAAAATAAAATTGCTGTTAGGCACACACTACCTCTCCCTGTGTGAGCATCGCCATCTGTTTCATGACAACAGCAGGCACCGGAGAGTGAGAATCGAATTAACCTCAGCACCTCTTCCGTGCTGGGGAGGCAAATGAAACAGCACGGAAAATTCATACCTTGAGCAAATGCAGCTTTCCTCCTGAGCTTCGCGTACAAATCAGGAAGTGTTTGGTAAATAAGAAGCATTGTCTTTCGCCTTCCTTTTTCAGAGACAGGGAGCCCAGGCGGACTTTACTGAGTTTGCCCCTCTCCACAGAAGGCACTTGAATCAGAGAACCTGGTGGTCACAAAAGTGAAGACCAGACAGCGATTAAAATTCCGGTGAGGACCATGCTCTTGGCAATAAACACAAGGGGCCGTTTCCCAAAATACCAAGGATTCATCTCATGGGCCATCGGAACAAATGAAGCTCCTCTATTCTAGCCCAGGAAACAATGTGTTGTAATTTAAGGGACAAACTGTTCCTAAAATTGTTGTGGAACAATTTTGACTGATTCTTTATAAAACAGAAGGTAAGTTTGGAAGAAATATCAGATCAAATTCAAAGCACTGATGCCGTCTATGACCTGAGTAAATTTATGTAGTTGTAACTGGGTAAATTTATAAATTGTATGATTATAGATAATAATATGATAGTTTGAGCAAAATAGAATTTATTCTTCCTGAAGCAAGCAAAAACAAAAAGTATATTAACAGTTTATTCTTTATTTTAAAAATAGATGGTGTAAAACATGTATACAGTAAAAATTCATAAATTATATAATTCAATGCAATTTAATTATGGAAACTTAATGAAAGGAAAGTTATTTCAATCTGTATTTAAATTATGCATGATACAATAAGCCCTGTTCTGTACAATAATATATTCTAATAAAAAGGAAATGCAACAAAGTGTGATTAAAATGTATTTGGGAAACCTAAGCAGAAAGTAAACCACATCCAGAACAAAGCTGTGGTCTATTGACTGCGGGAAATGATGCGCAGACACCCATAGCATTTATGTAAGATCTGTGATCGCCTCCAACCGCTTGTAATAGACACTTCCCCAATCCTGAAAAGAAAATTCTAGTCTATTAAGTATCAACCACAAAAGTAGCAAGATCTGGCAAACACTTTTGTCCTAACTTCTGAAACTACGGCAGCCAGTCCTTTTAACTCACCATCCTGGGCTGCCCTACGCAGGCTTTCATGAGCCCACAAGAACCACAAAGGACATGGTCAATCGTTAAATAGCAGCAGCAGCAGCACCCAGAGAAACAACCTTATTTTCCCTTCGTGTTTTCTGAGTTTCTCAATTTTTCCTTAATGAGCACAGATTACAAGTGAAAAGATACTAAAGTTTATATATATATATATATGGCAATAAAGCTATGTGAGTCACAAAATCATCAGATTATCATTAACATATGAATGTTCCAAATTACATCTTCCTGTCATTAACAGAACTGGAAAGATACACAGAACCCAAGTTCCCATGTCCTGATCTCACATTGGCTATTTAGCTGAGTGAATAGGTGGGATACTGACAGACAGAACGTAGGCAGCTCTTCAGGGCTTAAAGAATAGCAAGGAACCAGGGCTGGGGGAGGGAGTAGGCGTAGGAACAAAGGGCCAGGAGAAGGCTTGGCTCCAAGGAACTGGTCCGGACAACAGGGGAGTAACTAAAGGAGGTGAGGTGGGTGGGGGCAAACTGACAGGCAGCTCATGCAGCAAAGAATTAAATTTGAGAAGTAGAGGAGGTGTGGAGAAAGCAGAAGGCAAGGAGGGTAAAAAAAAAAATAGTTATGAGAAAGAAATTGCAGCAAAGGGTTGGAACTCATGGGAGATAAAAATTAACCCCTTGTGCACTTTACCAATGGGGAAACTAAAGCCTGAGTTTAAGCACCTCTCCTAAGGCCGTGTGGAGGTGCAGGGCGTAGTCAGACAACCAGCAGTAGATGTAACAGCATTGAAGCTGGGCCTTGGAAGCAAAGGGCAGGGCTAAGGTAGTGACCGTGCTAGCCACAGCCTAGGTTGTCCAACTCATGAGGCTACGTTAGTCAGGGCTGAGTGGAAAGGGGACACTGGTGTCTTGGTGGGCAAATGGGTCACAGGGCCATTTTCAGAAAAGCTGTAACCAAGTCAGTGAAAAACTCTATAATAATGTGTTCACTGGCAAATGCTTCTAGCAATTTAAGTAATTTTCTAAGTCAGAAATTGCAAATTTCATGGTTAGCACATCTATTAGCAATTATTGTGAATTTCAGCTTTGAGGTTTAAAAATGTCTCCTTGGCAACCATACAATAATATTGTTAAACTGTAACCACTCACCAAACAGTAGACTGTCTACATTAGATGTAGACAGAAATCTCTTCAACTAATTCAACTAAGCTAAAAGTGAGAAATTGCAAGACTATTTGGTTTATAAAACAGAATGCTTCAAAATGTGTCTTGAGTCAGTTTTGTCACGTTTCATCTTTTGTTTGACATATTTCAGCATGGCCATGTGACTTCCAGAAATAATTGCTCTCTAGTTAATGCAAATTAGACAAATAATTGCTGTTAGAGAAATGATTACTGCATCTCCTCTATCAGGCCGATGCTGAGGCCCTGTCCTTAGCATCCTGATCACTGTGTGTCTAACAACTAAAGGCAACTTGTGGAAGACTTCGGGTGCTTCCATCCGCTATCCCTGCAGAACGGCCTCCAAGACCAGTCACTGTCTCTACTCTCTGAATTCTACTCAGCAATGGAGATATGAACAGGAGCTTTCAGGCGTTGAGCTTGGTGTCTGAGATGAGACAGTCATTATGCTCTGTGCTGTACTTCCTTACTCTGAGGGGACCTTACTGAGGACCTGGGTGACTTATTTTTATTGGAAGTCATATAAGTTGAAAGTACATGTGTACAAATGCAAGCACACATATATTGAAGTACATCTTATATCACCCATAGGAGTAATTTAAAAAAAAAAAAAAACTAGAACGCCATTAGAAATACATTGTAGTCAATTTAGTAAGAAATATAAACCCTTGATAGTTGAATAAATAACATTTTTAAAATGTGTTGTGTTAAGCGCATTTAGGAAAAGTGCTAAATAGGAGAAACTAAAGAAAGACAGCGCAAACTTCCCCAGTTATAATCAATTATTTTCTAACTTCAGGTGAAGTTGTGATGTTTAGAAACGATGACCTTCATTGAATAATTCCTAAATAGACTAACCGGATCAAACACACAGCATGACTGCTATACAGCAGTTGGTCAAAATGACATTCATTCCTGTAATCGTGGCATCCAGGACAGTCATGGCTGACCCTGCCTTAGCTATGTGACATATAACAGAATAAATAACATATGGACGTGGTTTCTACAGAGAAGCAGTATATGATTTTTTTTATTTCTTAAAGTATAATGAAAAACATGACTTATTCAATGCCTTTGACCCTCAAGTGTGTCTCGTTTTATAAGCACACCGAGTGCTTGGAGGAAATAACACTGTTCAATCAAAAGTATGATCAGAAATTGTATGCAAGTTACAGAAAGTTTTCCGTCCATTCTTAGGTCTAAAGTACAGGTCAATTATGAGGCATTTTAGAGAACTCTAAGTACAAGGAAAAATATAAAATAAAGACCTTGCAATTACAACTTCAATCAATAAGCTATTCGGTCTACTTTAATGCTCCCTCTCCTAGCAGCTTTAATACTTGACTAGGTGAGGTAAAGAGAACTCTGGAATGCTGCCATACTGGGAGATGGGAGCGGGCAGCAGACCCCTTCACACAGGAGGGCAGAATCCCTGCTCCTTCACACAGGAGGACAGAATTTCTGCTCCATGAGCAATTGCCTTGGAAATGGCAAGGATGGTCAGTTGAAGATGGCCAGTCAAGTCTCATCTGACCCGAACTTATCTAGTCAACCAGACCTCCTAGGAGCACAAAAGAGGTGGAGTAGGGCTTTCCCACTTCCACATAGGAGACAACACAAGTGAAAGCACAGGCAGACAGTGCTGAGACAGAAAGCCAGCAGTATAGGGACACAGTCCACTCAGAGCGACAGGACAGGACGTGGAAAGGCCTGGTTGTTGCCGGCATTGTGTTCTATCTACTCTAACCTTAAGAAAAGTTAGTATGTGGTGTCGAGAAAAAAAATGGAAAAGGGATCATTTCTAAAACATGCTTCCCAACTTCAGCATATATGCAGTGTCTTTCCTTGTAAGCAAATAACAGAAAATAGAATGGCATGCGCTAAACTCTTTAAGTAGTCTAGGCAAAAAATATAATAATAATAATAATAATAATAATAATAATAATAATAATAATAATAATAATAATAATAACAATAATGCAGACTGTATAATGTGTTATTTGATGAGGTAAGACAAATCTTAAAGCAGCATACTATGGAAGGAAATGGTAATAGCTTCAGATGATGTCAGCACGCTACAGCCAGAAGCTCCAAATTTATGTGTCAGTCTGTACTATAAAGCTACGCAGCGGTTCCTCCAGAGCATCCTGCTCACTCAGATCCAGCACAGAGAGCATGCTCTCCTCCTCCAAGACACCTGAGCACTGGAAGGCACCTTGGGATGTGGCTAACTTCTTGCACATTGAAAGAAGAGCTGAGGTGGGTTGTACATCGCCAGGCTGTTCCTCCTCCAGTGTTTGTGACACAACTTCCTCTCTTCAAAAGCTTAACTAACCGGGTGCTGCCCCTCACAATGCACATGCCACACACAGAATAGCTTCAGCTTCTCCAAAGCCTGGCGGGAACCATTCTATCCGGTAGCTGGAGTTACCGATTGAATCAGGTCGTATCATGTGGCACTGACTTGGAAGTGGTGATGGAAAAAAGGGAACACAAGGCAGCTGTTTTCACTTTGGACATTGTCCCCGCTCTTATGTGCAAGAGCTTTGAGGAACACCATTCTCTCCTGAGCCTTTGCCACCTGGCACTGCCATTCCAATTGGCCAGACCGACCTGTCCTCCTTGGAGCTGTAGAGAATGTCCGGTCCACTGAGGAGGGGAGTCCAGCCAGAGTGGGGTTTACTCGTGCCTTACTATTAGTGTGTTGCTGTTTTTCATGGCCCCTGAAAAGAAATAGCACAGAGGTGGGCCTCAACCACAGCCTTGGTCGAGGCCACGGGGGTGTCCTGCATGAACTGATCCAAACACACAGGCTTGCTCTAGAACGTGTCCCTGGATCTGCCAGAGATACTGTGACAGACACACAGACCACATACTGTAGAGGGGTCTGCTCAACAGGTCTTACCTTGGCGGATGAAAGTTTGGCTGGTGTCCAGCAAGATGTCACAACCCTCCACTATCATCCTTTCGATGGCAAGGTTTTTCCTTATGTTCTCCGTGTCACTCACTTCGTCATGCATCACTCTGTCAGACACAATGCCGGCAAGAGACACTGGTTATTGCTCTAGCAGACAGGGAAAGACTGTGCCACCTGAGACGAGGGTCTGAATATGAATGGATTTAACCAGGGTAGTGACATAAAAGTGACCTACAGGCTCCAGCCAGTCACAACCCAATGCGAGGCCATACTGTGGGAGCCGATTGTACAAATGGTATGGGGACCACACAGCCACCAGTGAGTGGCAATGCTATCTCTGAACACAGCAGGAGAGAGAACCAGCATTTTACAGAGGGCTGCCTGCGTTAACACTGAAGTGTGAAGTGTCACTCCTTGAAGGCACTAAGTTAGAGACTGCTACATTACTGCCACATTTAATCTCAAAAGGATAGCTGACGGCCTGCCGATTCCCTAGCTTCTTGCCAAATCCGAATACAAAATGCGACAGAAAGTCCCTTTTCTATTTCAATGGGGGCGAAAAGTGAACATTTGCAAACTTAACCAAAACACCCTTCATCTCGACTATATAAATTCACATGCTATGAAAACTTCTCAAAGATATTTTTCCGGACTACAGTGGGTGTGAATGATAATCCTACACCATCTCTTTCACTCTAAGAGGAATCAAGGAAATTGGATCTATTGGTTGCTTCCTCTCGCTTGAAGCCCACATGCCCGGCTTCCGTGGGAGCCTGCCACGCTGTTCCCTCCCCAGTCTGACCCCTTTGCCCAAGTTCTCTTTGTACCTGGACAGTTCCTCCAGCTTTGACTTAGCGAACTCCAGACTTTTCCTCTCCACGTGCTCATGGGGGGTGTGAGCCAGGAGTTCGTGCAGCGTGATGATATACCTGGGGATCTAAGGACATTCACAGGTGAGTGTGGACAAGAGGCCCAGGTGATGACACGGGGACACTCCACACGGCCATCAACTCAGGACTCAGCCCTACCCTTATAACTGTCATGGTGGTTTACACTGCTTAAGGGGATATCCAAGAGTGAACCCTGCTTCCTAGGTTCCCACACAGAGGAAGTCTATACCATGAAATGCAAGAAAAGTTGGTCGTAAAGGACAAAGCCAAGGGTGTAGGAGCCTTTGTATGCATTTGTACAGAACCATGCATGCTTGAATCAGGGTTGCTGTAGACTGAGTCATAGGGAAGCAGACATGGCTGTCATCGAGCCGCCTGACTCTATATTTAAATGTATGTTGTCTGTTTGTATGCTTATTTCAAAATTGACAGTCCTGACAACGCTCTCTGTAACAACTGGAATCAGGAAGGATGTGTTCACCGGTGTTGACATTGGGATCCTACTTCGTGTCACTTCACCGTCTTCCGGTGGCTGCTTATTTGTGTTGTAAACAGTTTCTGAATTCTGTAAAAGGCAAAACTCCACCAGCCATATGAGGCATCTGGTAAACCAAAGAAGAGATTTGACGCAAGTAACAGAGACTCAACAAGCTCTTCTCTCTTTTGTGCTCATGAAACAGCCTCTTAGAGAGCAGAGAGTTAGTTATAAGAGAAACGTGCATGAACAGCCACACTGCACACTGCCGCTAGGACATTTTCTGTGGACCCAGGAGAGTTCTGAGCTTTGCGGACATGTCCAGTCCTACAAAGGGATTAGTTCCCTGACTTGGCAAGTAAGGAGATAAATTGCGATGAGGTTCAGTGACTTATCTAAGGTAGACCTCCCAGGAAGGGGCAGAGGCAGTTCAGATTGCCCCTGGAATCTAGGGGCCTTGGTTCTCATCTGCCTTGAAAGGACCCCTAAGAATAGGGTAGAAAAAGCAGCTTTCCAGAGGCCCTCCCTTCTGTCCTCAGGGATGATAGCCCTATCTGTGGCTATGCCATTGTTGTTGTTCACTTCTGCGACCACCAGGGGGTTAGTGCCTCTTTATGCGATCGAGCACAGGCATTAAGTGCAGCTAACAGTCAAATCAAGGTCTTAGGAAACACAGGCAGATCCCTTGGTCAGAGAAGGGTAGGAAATAAGAGACTTTTCACCATAGGACAGATGAAAAAAGATTTCTACCCGTTCCACAAACTTCCCACCAAAGCCTCCTTTAGTACCCTTCCACATGGGAAAGACGCCTGGAACATGGATATTTGCAAATAACCCTTTGATGGGTAAAACTACGCTGAAAGTAAGTACCTCCACAGAAAAGGAAGCAATCAATAGCTGATACACCCAATTTTTCCTAACAAGAGTCAGGACTGGGAGGGCCTCACTACTTACTATGCACCGGAACCCCACAAAACTATGTTTAGTGAGCAGCTTCATGCTCTTTCCCCATTAGTTAAATCTATTTTGGAGAGTTCTCTGGCTGAGGTTCAAGTGGATGGAGCCGAATTCGGTAACTGGCCCCTTCTATCTTCTGCCACAGGAACAAATGAACGCTGGCTCTTGCTGGGAGCAGCCAAAGGAGGCTCTGAGAGCTGCGAGTGACTCCGCAAAGGGTTTGTCTGAGGTGTCAAGAGCTCGCTGCAAAGAGCTCCCACCAAACGTCCAGCGATCACAGCAGCTATCGAAATGGATGGTGTTTCTACTTCCAATCATGGAACAAACACTTGTCGTTTTATAAACTTCAATTAGCTTGCTCTCCTGTTTTGGTTAATAGCTAGATAGAGTCACGAGTGACTTCTTCCTGGAGCACATCTCACAGCATTGTTCTGGGAGCAGATGTCATGGCTGGCTTAGCTATGGACTTTCAACACATGCACATCCAATAAACACCTGGAGACAGCGCGAACAGTGCCAGTCAAGCCACCGGGTCCACTAAATAAGAAACTTAGCGGCTCTATAATTTCTATAATAAATTGCGTGGTAACAATAGGACTTTCTGCTTCGGACTGGTATCATCCAATTCTACAAAATCCCTCCCTGTTTTCATAGTTCAAGGCAGCAACTGACTTGACCAAAAGCCCCACCCCACCCCTCAAAAAAAGCCAGGGACGGAGACCAGAAGTAGAGTGCTTGCCTAGTATGTGTGAGGTCTTGGGTTAAATCCCCAATACAAAAAAGGGGGTGGGGCTAGGGCTGGGGATGGGCATCATATCATCACTATGTTACCTTCACTTTTCCATCCTAAAAAGCTACAGGCTAAATGCACCCAATTCTAATCACCTCTTCTCCTCCTCTTCCCTCTGCCCTGGCACCAACCTCTATAGCTAAACCCATGAAAAAGTTTGGGCCAGAGGTCTTCCTTTTAAATGTTTCAGATGGTTTCTTCTTGGGGAGACCCCAAGTGAGGAAGCCAAAGGACAGACTCCAAGAGAACCAAGGCCCGTGGGCAGCAATCTCTAACAGTTTCTTTTCTTGGACTATTCAAAACCCTTTCATCTGTTCATCTCTTGACATTGGAGTGATTCTGGCTAACCTCCTCTAGTTTGAAGGGTCTTCCAGACGAAGGGGCCAGGAAAGGTTACCTCACCATGGACAAAGTCAACGATCCTCAATGTCTGATACCTCAATTCAAGTTTAGGGTTTAGAGCTATTGTGGACTGGGGCTAAGGATGAGGTCTAGATAACCCTAGATGCCTTATGATACGTCATGGTTACCCAAGCCAGCTGGGATCACAGTCAGAGACCTAAACACTTAGAGGTAACCCGAGCTCAGCTGCCCCGAGCACTGCGACAGTGTCGATGAGAGGAGAGGGAAGGCTAAGAAAGACATCAAATCTCAGCAAGACCCCAGGCTCCATACTCTTCCAGGAGATGACAGGAATGACTCCAAGTGAATCAAAATGCTTAGTCATGGCTACTGGGCCTAAACTCTGCAGGGGGGAGGAAGGGAAAGATGGTGCAAGGTCCTTCCAAGGCTCTGTACTCAACTTCACTGGGTGTCCTGCCCATATCTCAGGTAAAATTCTGCCATTAAAAACTCTGAGAGGGCCATGCCTCAGAGAATTAAAAGGCATGTGGAGAAAACATCAGGCATAGGGAACTTCATGAGCCTCACAGGCACCTGACCTCGCAGCCACCTGACCCGGGGCTGAAGACAGGTATGGTTTGGGGCACTCAATCCAAACCTAGATAGAGGTCACTGCTGAAAACACAAATAGCATCACACAAGAGCAATGTAGGTATGAAGCATTTCACCTTAACTACAACCTGAAATTCTATCTAAGTATAGAGTAAAAAAGGGCTTATCATTTTTCTTGGGAAATATTTCCTCAGAGAGGCCAAGAGTTCAAGAAAAATAGTTCCATGATTATATATATTAAATATCATAAATATAAATTATGCTAAATATAAATATCATAAAATATTATGAAGTTTCACTACACATAAGTACTTTCAAATGCAGCCTTTTGGTTTTTAAAATTCTTACTGAACTACCATAGCCACTTCCAAGGTTCCAGTCAGTACTAACAAACCTTAAGACAAACAATTATGGACCACAGAAATCTCCTGCACCCCTCCCCCTTGCATCCCAAGCTACAAAATGGTTATCTGGGGTCAAGGCTGCCTGCTGAGAGAACAAAGTGCTCCACAGTAACTATAACACACATGATCAGAATTGTTTTACCACATGAAAATTTGGGGGCCCTGCCAAAAGCCCCATAAATTCCACAACAGGAACACTCAACGCCTTTCCAAGAGAACAGAATCTGCAATTTCCAAAAGAACGGGGGACTCCATGCACATTTTGGCCTCTATGGGGGGAGGGGGAAGGGGGAGGAAGGAGGGGGAGGGAGGAGGGGGAGGGGAAGCACATGTGTGCTTCATCCTGGCTTCATCCTGTGTGTCTCACTAGTCCCCAAGAGTGAACATCAGGGTACAGTCTGTCTTAAGAAGGACCACATGACCAGATCCCCACAACATCCAGGTCTAGCAAGCACCTTCTGGCTCTGAGGTCTCCACAGCCAGTGGGATTAAGAAAGCCTAGTTTTGTCCTCCAGAGCTCCAGCCAAGAGAAACTCAACAATAATCCTGCTGCTGCTGTTGCTGCTGCTGCTGCTGCTGCTGCTGCTGCTGCTGCTGCTGCTAGGAGGGGGAGATGGGCTGAAAACAAAGAGCCTTCCCAACAGCCACGCCAGTTCCCAGGAACCTTTTGCATAACCAGCATAAACTAGTGCATCTGCACAGAATCCTATTTCTGTGAGCCTAATAATATTTTTAAACATGCTGGAGGTGGAGGCTTCATGAGAGAGCTCTGTGTGGAATCATTCTATAAAGAGAATTTGCTGATATATATATATATATATATATATATAATTCCTAAATTATTTTCCTCAAAAAAAATGCCTGTTCTCTGGGCCGGAGATATAGCTCATCAACAGAGTGCTTGCTTAGCATACTCAAAGCCCTAGGTTCAATCCCCAGCTCCAGAAAAATGCCAAAAACATCCATTTTTCTTCCACATACTGGGCAGATAATTTATGACGTGTAGTTGGTAGCACTGAGCTCGAACCAAGGGCTGAGAAGACACCTCCCTAGTGATTTACCTGAAACATTGGGTAGGTCAAGAACGTTTCCAGCATCCTCCCCTCACAGGCAGGGTTGGCTTCATACTGTTTTAAGAGCTTGTCAAAGTCTCGGTTTTGCTTGCAGTTGGCAAGCACTTGCAGGCTGTACTGGTGATTGCGCACAAACTCTTGGTAAATGTTCAGCATGGGAAGCAGGATATCAAACAGATCAGCTGGAAAAGAGCAGAAAGCATGGCTGTTTCCCTGGGTGCTTGGTGACTTACTGGAAAAAAAAATACTTCCCAGCACCACATGGCTCAGGGCCCTAGGTGTCTTGCCTGGAGGACAGATTGTGTAGAATTCGCCCTGCTGCTGTAGTGTGATTCAAGCCCCGCCCCCAACTATGATAGAACTAGGGAGAAAAGCATCAACAGCTAACTACTGAGCCATGGCCTAGTACATCAAGCAGATTCCCAGTGTCTAAGGAAACTCATAAGTCAACAGTGAAGTTTAGACAGTCAAGGCTGAATAAGATACACTGTACTCTTAACATTCAACAGGAATCTATATCCTTAAAGAATGACATACCTAAAATCAAAGTAGGCCAATTTGCCAGCCTTGCCTTTAGTCCTTGATGGAATATTTCATGGAGAAACATGATTGTTTCACTACAAAAAAAAATAGAAAAACAATATCACTTAGTATCTGTTTTGTGAGAAGCCCAGCATATTCTTAAAGCCTCATTATCTATATACATGACATCCTGGCCTCATAGGGCCTTCAAACTATGTACTCCATAATAACATGGACTATGTACCTGCCTCCTACAGCAATTTCTCTTTTAGCCCGAGAAACCCAAAGGAAACCAAGATGAACTTCCAACTCAGAAAGAAGGTGAGGAAGCTCCCACCTGCTTCTGGATCTCATCCGTGGTCCAACATTTCCAGGAGAGCTTTACTCCCTCAGCCCTTCCGACAAATCCCAAGGAAAGGATTTCCTCTATTAAGAAAGGGGCTGATCTTTCCTACACTGAACCCTAGCGAATGGATGCATTCACCTTCGTATTTTGGTACCTGAGTTAGAAAACCAGTGAAACAAATGTTGTACATCATTGGGAGAATTACGGTTTCTTAAGTATAAGCTCGGCCGAGATTCAAGATAATTGGCCTGCCTGGCCTTTGTTTCAAAGGCAGAAGAATCTAAACAGCAGCCTGGGCAGCAAACACCATGTACGGCCTCCCACTAAAAATGGACCTCTTCAATTCTCCATCTAAGCCTAGGTGTGGTAAATATGGCTCGCTCATCTGTCTGAAGGGCTCACACTCTCAGCTCCCAATCAGAAGGACTAGCACTCACATCCAAAATGTAAGCAGTGTTCCCTGGCCCTTCGCGATGTAGATCAAGCCAGCCTATGTTAGCATCTCATCAGAGCTGCCAAAAACCAAGGGCCATGGGCTTGTGTGATCACTGTCCAAGGGTGCAGTTCACGGTCCTACCTGCACTGTCCTCCACACGTGTTTCTATGACTGTGGCTGAGGGAGACTGAGTGAGAGAACAACTTCAAAGTCCCCCCCCCCCCCCGCCCCAGTTGTTTTGACTTTTGAATCGTGCCAGTATGCATGACTCAAAAACAAGTAATTAGGATTTGAGTAAAACAACAAACCTCCCTTCCTCCACTTCTTCCTTGGTCATATTTTTCTGTACAGCACTGATCATCGGATAACATACTACATATTTTCATTTATTCACTGTCCACCTCTGTTCTCACATCAAACTATAAATATCACGAAGGCAGGGATTTTTCTGCCTCGTCCATTAATTGATCCTCAGCAGAAAGGGCACTGGAAATATTTAACGAACAAATAAATTCAACAAGGATTCTGGGGCCATCTTATTTTGTATGCTTCCTAAAATGCTTCCCTGTAAATTGCACAGGAAGATCCATCAATCCCTCCATCTCCTTCAGCTTGTAAGAGAGAATCTTCTACACGCGCATACCCTCCCTCACACAGTGATAAGAACGCAAATGTCAAACAGATCCAAACTGAGAACATGAGATGTCAGGATTCAACAGAAATGCAAATTCAGATTAGCAATGCCATTTGAGAACTTCTTCCCTTTTTTCTTTTTTCTTTCTTTCTTTCTTTCTTTCTTTTTCTTTCTTTCTTTTTTCTTTCATTTGTTTGTTTTGGTTTTGGTTTTGAAGACAGGGTTTCTCTGTGTAGCTCTTGCTGTCCTGGAACTCACTCTGTACTGCAGGCTGGGCTCAAACTCACATCAATCTGCCTGTCTCTGCCTCTCAAGTGCTGGGTTTAAAGGTATATGACATGTGCCACCCCCTCCAACCCCCCTTTAAGCGTCCCCCGCCTGTCCCCCTCCCTCCCCCCTCCCTCCCTTCCTTTCCCACCCCTCAACCCCCGCTGGCTGTTTCCTTACTCTTAACATGTAAACCAAAAGGATCTTTTCAGACTATAGTAGGGATGTTTTTCAGGAAATACTAATGAATTATTCCCAAACTATTCATTTATGCGAAGACAAACCTGTTGAGAAAAATGCTGCTGACGTCATCATGGCTAATGGGGGGTTTCTTGGAGCTGGCAGCCATCCGCAGGGGCCGGAGGAAGCCGTTGACCAGGATGTAGAGCTGGTGCACATACTCCGACTCGGCCTCCACCATGGTGAACACAATCTGGTTTCTCTTCCTCATGCTCTCGGCATGGGGAGAGCAGATGTAGTCCTGCACGATGGTCTTCCACTTCCTCCTGCACAGCCATCCCCTCATGAAGCTCTGAACCTGCAGGAGGAGGGAGGGAGGGGCATGGAGGGAGAGAGGAGGGAAGGAGGGAGGAAAGGGGCAGGGAGGGAGAGAGGGAGGCAAGGAGGAAGGAGGGAGAGAGGAGGGAAGGAGGGAAGGAGGGAAGGTGGGAGGGAGGGATACAGGATGAGACTGGCTCTCTTAACCCGCAAGGGAGTGCGTGCCTTATGAATCATATCAACGCCAGCCTTAGAATGACACATTGGCGCTTTCTTCAGTACAATAAGCAATGGCAAGCCTTCTCCAACTAGCAGGAAAAAATGATTTTAAACATTTCACTTTTCCTGAGGTTCACAAATTTCTACAGTAGATTAAATGCATTAGGCTTATTTATATAGGCACTAGAATATTCTACTACTTAGATGATACTTCAAACCCTAGCTAATATATTTAAATAATAATTACAGGTTTATTTTTAAAAATAAAGAATCCTGTATATTTTTATTTATGGTTTAAAACGTTATATAAAATTTATCATCTTAATAATTTTTAAGTGCAAAAGATTGAACTCAGGATCTTACAGATGCTAGGCACGTGTTCCCTAATTGAACTATGTGCTCAGACCTACCTTTCAGAAAATGATTTATTGTTTGTTTGTTTGTACATGTATGCACTTCATGTACGTGCAGGGGGCCCATAGAAGCCAAAAGAGGGCCTTGCTTTCCCTAGAACTGGAGTTACAGTTGTAAGCCACCATGTGGGTGCTGGGAACCAATCCTGGTCCTCTGAAGAAGATGCTAGCTGCAGACCCATCTCTCCAGCCCCATTTCAGTGACTCATCCACACAGTTCAGTAGGGTTGGGGTAGCCATAGTTTCAATGCTCAACAATTTGCACGATCTCTATTCTACGGTGTTGAAACTCTGTACCTGTTAATGAACAACTCCATAGCTAGTTCTTAAACATTGTTTAAGTGGGTTCTTCCACTGTTTATCCTTCTACTACTAACTAATTTCAGTGACTACAGTGTCTTCATGGTTCACCCATGTTGAAGCATGTGCCAGGATTTCGTGATGTCGTTACACATGCAGCCTATTTATCTCTGGTGGGCATTGTGGTTGCTTCCATCACTTAGCTGTTAAGAATAATATTGCTATGAACATGGCTATGCCAATATTTCCTCAATGGCCAGATCATGTTGTCCTTTTTGTTTTTCTGAACTATACCCAGAAACGGAATTGCTGGAAAATGCGGTATTGAATTTCATCAAGGTCAATTTACCATTTAACAATCCATATCAAACAACTATGCCAATTTCTCCACATCCTTCTTGGTTTGGTTTACAGTATTTGTCCTAATGAGTGTGAGGGTCTGGCTTACTGTGGTTTTGATATTTACTTCTGCAATGACCAGTGATCATTTCCTGTGCTTGCTGACCATTGGTGAAATGTCTTTGAACAGTGGTCTAGCCTAGCACTTTGCCCATTGAAAACCAGCTACTTTTAATTTTTGTTACTGTTGACCACGGTGCATTTTGTTTTGCTTTGAAATTTTAATGCTAAAACCTAAGTGTTGAAACTATCTCATCCAATCACTCCCAGAGGTGAGCAATCTGAGGTTTCAGATACGTCACATGGCTGGGAGAGCTGCAAGCAGAGCCAATGTCCCTTTACAGGTCCTTCCTTAAACTCCCATCAGCCCCATGGGCAAGACATATACTATCCATTTGCAATGATAAGCAACTTTAAAAATAATTTTATACAAAATCTCTTTTATGGAAACATCATATAGCCCTTAAACTAGATTTGAGATTCCTCGCCATGAAAGGAAAAGTGGCAAATCAGGAAAAGTACACTAGTCTGTATGGTTTGGCCAGTCAACAAACATTTGCTGACTATCTCTTAAATATCTCTTTCATAGTCCAGGAAACTATGGAACACTGAGGAAAAAAAATCTATATCTAACCCTTCATTCAAAGGTTCTATCACTAAACTCCAATTCTCTGTTTCCTCAGAGTAGACCCCAAAGGAAAAAGTCTTCTCTAAATATAAAATTACAGGATAAGTAACTAGGATGTGGCACTTTAGAGATGACCGATTCAGGAAGGACACATGTTTCAGATTCACACATTCATAAAAAGCTTTAATTCCCTACCTGATCCCCTTAATATGACTATTATCTATTCAACAATCCTTTAATATCTCTTTCATCCACGTGACATAAATTAACATGCATTTAATTTTGCAACACTTAAGATGTTGCCACATACTTTCTAATTTTGACACCACAACATCAGTTTCCATATGCCTATTAAGGCTGCTGCACTCAAACAATAGAAATTAATCACATTTCAATAAAATTGTATGAAGTTCTATGCATACTATTTTGAGAATTCTAAAGAACATTTTTGCAAATTATAAGCAGTTTTGAGTTGTGAGCTCTTAAATCTAAAAGGTTACATTTTGCCAAGATTAAAGGAGATGAGTGCCTCATTTGTAAACATCCTTCCCACATACATTTACATGATTTGGGACATAAAAATAACAAAGAAAAAATTAAAGCCTATTAACGAGTTCAAAAATAGGTTTAAAATTGTTTCTTTGGAGAGTCACAAAAGTTCAAAACTGTGCGATTTTCTCTTATTATTCTCTTATTTAATATAATTAGTTCCAGAAAACTCAGTTAAATTAAGTGTTCAGTAAAATGTTTCTGTTCACTTTGGCAGATGTTCCCGATGAACAATTGCTGCCTCATTTATTTACTAACAGATCAGCTCCTACAACAAAGCTGAAAAGTGGATATTATTAATATCCTTGTTTACATGTAGCTGCATACTATTAAAAGAAAAGCAATAGCATTAATCTTGGAATGCAGTGTCATAAACCAGGTTCAAATAAAAGACTGTAATGCTAAGAAAATAATAGTTCAATATTACTTTCTTTATTTTTTGAAAATTGAAAATGTTCAACTCAGCCCAAAGAATCTATTTCAAAATCTGAGCCACGTTTGGTTAAGGTTTTGTTACAGTAGGAGTAAATAATTATTTAATAAAGAAATACAATTACTAACATAGCAAAATCAGGAATTTCAATAGTGCTGCATCAACCCAACAGAAAACACTGCTGTCTCCATGTGTGTTTGTAGCGTCCCTCCCAGGGTCCATAAGGAAAGTTCTAGAACTGGAAAGAAATCTCAGGCTGAAATTTTCCAGACCAGTGTGGATCCCAATGTAGGGACAATCTGGGAGCCATTAGTAGAAACAGCAAGGCTGTTCCCAGCTTGTGGACACAATAAAAGTCACCACCACAGAGCAGACAACTGGTCACTGTGTTTCCAGAAGCCTCCTACCTTCTTAATTTTCTTGATGTCTGGGTCCTCGTCCTCTTGATGGCTGTGGTAAGGGCGCATCCGTTCCTTGGTTTTATTAAGAGCAACAATCTGTAACACAAGATAGGTCCAGCTCAGGATGTGGGGAATGACAGTGCACAGCTAAGCTACAGGCATTCAGCCTTCATCTGGTGTTGAGATGCAGGGACCATTGAGTCTAACTCTAAGCCTGGTATTTCAAGCGCTGAAAGGAAGTGTTGGACAAAGCGTGGCCTGAGGTCGGCCTAAGGAGTAATAGTAGTCCAGGGCTTAGCTCTGACAGACCGGGTCAGTGTCTCCTCAAGACCTTGCCTGAAGGCAGCCACCCTGAAGCCCTGTGGTCTCTACAGACAGAGTCACTCAACTCAAAGCTCTTGTGATAAGCCTGTGGCCTTTGAAATGCCTATCCCATAGTCCTTAGGTATCTCTTTGGGAAAATGGTAGCTACCATGGCAACCTCAGAGCCTTGGGATTGGTTGAAACCAGGTGAAAAGGGATACTTCATAGAAGCATAAAGGACTGCAATACGTGACCTACAAGGAGGAACTCAAAGCCAAGTGGCATCTTGCCTTGAGAGCAGTACAGCTCTCTAGTTTAGCCTCAATCACGGTTCATACAAAACTAAGAATTTAAACCAAATCATTGAGAAGCCAGTACTGGAAAGGTCAGAAGATCATAACTGCCCCTGGTGGCCTGCCTTTGCATCTTGTCCCCCCAAACCAAATATTCTCTGCTTCCCTTTTCTAGGAGAGAATGGGAAGATAATAGAATACGCAATAACTCCTGTCAAGTGGCCACAAAAGACATACCTGCCACTGACAGCCTTTCACGGCAATTTGTATTTGTACTAAAGCGGGACACAACGAAGACAGATACGCACACACAAGTAAATATTGGGGAGCACCGCTTGTTGCTGAGTTCCTCTCATGGTGTAAATACCAACCTGTTCACTCAGTAGACAAGCATCTGGTGTACTGGGGCAAAGAAAGAACACGATAATTTTGTTTTAAATTACAGTGCCTGATATAGTCTTTTAAAATGCAGGCTGGTTAGGTTTTCTGTTGTTGTTTTCACTGCCTCAACTATCAGGGTGGCACAGAGGAAGCTGACAAGTGTAATGATACAGTGAACATCCTTGGCAGCTCACCGTCCCTAGGGGCATTCTCACGTCTAGCGCTAGAGGCAGATATGCCGAGCTCTGCACTGTGGATGTACCTGGGAACAGGAAGGCAGACGTACACGGGAGTCACGGTGACCCACGGGAGGTGTAAGGGGATGAGAAAGAAAACGTCTGCACAGTAAAAAAAAAAAAAAAAAAAGCAAGAAAGTTGTCAAGGCTAAAGAGCCTGCCAACCAGGATCCATGACCACAGCCATTGGTACCTTACCCTTCATTAGATCTAAGAGATACCAATGTATCTCTGGGTAGAACAGAGAGGACCATCTAGTCCCTACATCCCTCCTCCCTTCTTCCTGTTTCTGTGACCATCCACACAACAGCTTGGAAGGGTCTCTGCAGAGATGCAGACCTAGGGCAGAAGGAGCACCCAGGCTCAGCACCACGGTGGATATGGACCCAAAGACTGCCTACACTGCCACTCGACAGTAACACCGCTCTGGGGTTCACATTGAGGGGAGAGGGACAGAAGGAGAGACAGAGATGCCCCCCCCATAGTCGATCAGTGTTTCCTTATTTATCCCAAATGTGCTTTTCAAACTTCTGCGTGGGGGCGGGGGGGGGGGGGGGAGCTAGAGCCTTTAGACCATAAATAAGTAAAGTATTTCTGACTTCCTGGCCCTTCTTTGGCTATCACTTTGGGCTTTCATTTATCCTTGGCAGACTCACAATTGTTACTTCAAGAGTCTATCTGAAGACTATTAAATATATATTGTGTTTCTGATCCAATGAAGGACATTAGGGACACAGAAAACAACAGATGATAGCGTGCTTATCATGGTAGGGCATTACGGCAGCACATTTACCTAACCCTGAAGCAGACAATGGCTTCGGATCTAGACCAGCAGCCCAGTCAGATATCTGTTGATAACATGAGATTAAATTTTTTTCCTGAATATGCGACAGATAATCATGAGGAAGTGACAGTCGACGGTGGGGGGCGGGGGAGGGGGGGCGCACAGTGCGACAGAATCTTCAACTAGGAAATACCTCTGATTTCAGCCTTTCGATTTCGGTATCTTGATCTTCCAGCTGATGTCGGAGTTGGTTAGCAGCAATTTTTTCTGTCTCCACAATCTGAACTAGATGAATGTACTTCTGCATTAACACTTCCCTCTCAATCAAAATGTCCGCGTAACTTAAGAAAAAATTACACAGTTAGTCAGTGAACTGCTGTTCTCCCGCAGTCTTCACATAGCCAAGGTGCACACACATTTAAAAGGGGGCTCAGGCACATTGTTTGGCTAGTTCTACCTTACACATTCACCTACATCGTCCAGTTGGCATCTTGATTTCATAGGATTTCAATATTAGCATTTTACATTTTCTCCAACTAAGAATCTATTTAATGTTGGCCACTACCCACAATTTTAACAGGACTGTGAGGAAAAAAATACAAAGATATTAATATGAAAGGAGCATGTTGTCTTTAAGGAAGAGACTGAAGTATTTTGAATTGATGCCATAGGTCTTTGGATGGTATTCAAAATATTCCACACAGTAAAACATTAACCAGTGAAGGTGACTTCCTACCAACCAGAACGCACGCTGCAACCCTGAGAGCAAGGGCTGCTCAGGAGGGACTGTTATGACTCTCCTGAAGACCACCAGATCTGTGGGGCTCTCTGGGGGAGCAGAAGGCACATAACATCCACTGCTCTGTTCCAAAATTGAACAAAGTCCCATACGTTATAGAGAAAATTCATCCTGTATCCATTTCTTCAACTAAACATGGTAAAGAGAAAATATGCTCTTAGTTTTTACCAATAAAAATGCAATGTTGCAATGTTGAGGTGCTTGGAGTATAGTGCAAAGTCAAGGCACTTGGAACAGAATGCACTGTCAAGCCAGCTGGAGTGTTGCATCAGGTCCTCTTGCACTGTTCAAGGTGGTGATATGCATGTTTCTCTCTCCATAAAACCTTCTCCAAGTGGCATAATAAGTGATAGTTAATAATGGGCACTACTTGTTGGGGGTTTCACATCGCGCCCTCCTGGCAACGCAAGAGGTAGGATTTGTGATCCCACCCAGCAAAGGAAGAATCTGGTTCTCAGAGTGCATAGTGACCCCAGGTCAGACAGCTAGTAAGTGGCAGCATTAGGACCAGATCAAAGTCTATCTGACCCAAGGCCATGTTATTAACTGCAAGCCGAACTGCCTCGAGGGGGGAAAGAGCAGCTCAGACTCTTTGGAGGCGTCTGTCAAATCTTCTGGCTGCTTGCCTTTTCTTTTTGGCCATGTTTGTATCCCAAACCCACCCTCAAGACCATGGTGAGCAAAGCTAAGAAGAGATTCCTGATGTAAGCTATGCCAACGAGAATCTCGTCCTGTACTTAAGTGAGAGGATACAGATGTGGGATGCCATTGTTCGGTAGCCCTGTCTGCCCACCTCATCTCACAGCCTTCACAGCAAGTCTGCCGAGGCAGAAAGTCATGGGCAGGTGTTCAGAAAAGCAAACGGAAAACAAGCAGGATGTCTGAGACAGCAAGGTGGCAGCCACCCAAGTTCCCTCAGGCTTCCATGACACCTGCGAACAGTTTCATCCTGGAGGTCAGAGAGAGATGTAGTTTCCTTCTAGTTGCTTCTCTTTCTAACTCAAACCACTTTGAAATAGCATTGTATTCTTTAGAACTATAATGTCTTAGGGCCGTGCCAAGGTCATAACTGTAGCCATGTCATCTGATACCCTCCGCACTAACATCATGTGTGCTAAAGTGTTGGTGACAATCCCTAGTTAGTGGCATTCTCAAGTCACCTGCTCTAAGAAATCACCCTTTGGGATTAGAAAGAAGGGCTCTGCAGTCATAACAGAGTGGAAAGAAGAGAGAAGAGGCTGGACTCCTCAGAAATAACCCTGCCTCTACCGCAGTGGTTCTCAGCCTGTGGGTTGTGACCCTTTTGGTGGTCCTAGCATTAGGAAGGTTGAAGACCACTGCTCTAAGAGGAGCAAGTAGCAGCAGAGCATGAGAAACAGGATTATAGGGGCTGGAGAGATGGCTCAGTGGTTAAGTGCACTGCCTGCTTTTCCAAAGGACCCCGGTTCAATTCCCAGTACCCACATGGCAGCTCACAACTGTCTGTAACTCTAAGAGAGAAACAGGCTTATAAAAATTCTGCCCCTTCTTGACAACTTCACCAGAGATATGTGAAAGTGTTTACAAATGTATTAGATCAGCATTAGGGAGCAGAATAGTTTTGTTTTATCTTTAAAACAAAAGCAAAAAGAATAAAAAGGAAATGGAAAATTTAGGCCAAGAATCAGGGCTGAGCTCCTGTTGACTCCTGGCTGACACTGGCTGTCCTTCTTTTCCAAGGTTTCACAGAAATGCTAGAAAAATCGACTTGCTTGTTTGCTTGTTCTCAATGAGAAAAAAAAAAGCTATAACAATACTGAAAAATGAACTGTTAACAGACCAAGTATTTTTATGAACTTCAGTGAGAGAGCAGAATTTTATTTGGTGGGAAAACTGAAGGGGAGTAAATGAAAGATGTAGGGCCTTAAATAAGAATATGAGATGCTCTCACCAGGGTTGGCCCAGAGAAGCAACTAATGCAAGAACAGAAGCGAGTGAGGAATGGGAAGAGGGCCTGAAGAACGTGAGGCAATTAGCTCCTCATCTGCATCCCCAGGTCCCAGCACATGACCTGCTCTCTGGAGAAACGTTGGCCATTTTCCTAAAGAAGGCTGGGCTAAGAGAGAGAGAGAGACCAGAGCTTAGGACAGGCCTGACATTCACTGTAGACATCAGGAGGAACCAAAAAAGGAAAAGTATGTGGGGTAGCCGGCAGTGAACTGTGCCGGACCACTTCCCCATGGTGAAGCAGCTTACCACAAATTAAGTGGCTGGGAAAAAACACATGTATCATGAAGTGTGGCAAAGGGGCGGATGGTACTTCCAAGGTGAGTTCACAGGAGACTCTGGCTTCCATCTCACCTGCCTTCTCTTACTGCCTTCGGGTGGGTTTGCTGCCATCTCTTGCTGGTTTGCCCAAAAGGGAGCCAGTCATCTGGCTGTGAACTACTCTATCCAGTGGCTCATGATGAATAGCATCCAAGGGAGGTCTCTCACCAACAGCCATCAACAGACTCACCTCAGTACAGCAAGGTATAAGGAAGTGAACCCAGCCAGCTGACCGTCTGCAACCTGTGCACTCAGAGGTCCACAAGACCTGCTCAGCATCTGGCGAGAAACCCCTGAGCATTGGCCACCACGCTAATCCTTACTAAGACAGCTGGCCTGCAGAGGCTGGGGTGGCTAATGAGTTCCTTATTGTGGTAATCACTGTGGAGTAAACCGCTGAGCAGCAGCAGATAGCAAATACAGTCCCAAATGAACAAAACAGAAAAGCTGCCGCAGGAAACAGGGGTCATCCTGCCAGCTGGGACTCACCGTCTTCAGAGACAGGAAGGATATTAAAGGTCACAAAGCAAACAGAGGCTGCCATAGAAATGAAGCAATCCAATAAAAAAAAAAAAAAGAGGGCTTGGACACAAAGCCTAATTGCTAGAATTCTATAGGTCAATGAATGTGCTAACCCGTAAGTCCGAGACAGCTGACAAGTAAGCAGAGTGGTCAGAGACCCAGAGTACTGCAGCCGGCTGTCTGCAGGAAGTAAGACTCGGCGAGCAAGTATTCAGTGCTGTGAGGCCGTTCGTGTGCTGCGAGACCAAACACCAACTTTAATAATTTGGTGTATCATATTGCTACATCCGCTGTGCAAATGTTCCTTATTGCTTTTTTCTTACAAATGGATAGAGCTAGCGACACACAGTAACGGGATGCAGCATGCTGTTAAACACATGAAGCAGCACGGGTCGAGTCCGGGTCTGCCCTATTTTCTCCTCATTGGGAGTCTTTGAGCTCCTCCTTCCCAGAGCTTTATGAAATAGTGTGAGCTATTGTCACCGCCCCCCCACCCCACCCTGGGCTGTCCAACCACAGTGTAGCCAAAGGGAAAGAAAGTGAAGCTGCCGTAAGTCGACATAACAAAAGCAAAACTGAAAACCCATCGCCCATGGAGTACCAACACATAGCATGCTTAGAACATACATGGACACAAAATATTGGTGTGTGAGATTTCCAAGCCAAACCACTACTGTCGCACACGGAAGAAAAGCGACCCATTCGGATGGAACCCAGACAAGCGCAGAGAAGACACAGTGTGAAGAGTTACAGACTTTCATTGTTTCTATAGAGGGCAAAATGCATGCGGCTTAGTTAGAGGTTACGAGGTGCGCTGCATGTTCATTCTGTTCATTTTTAATACAAAGCATGTATATGGAGTAAACTGTACCAAAATCCAACATGAAAAGCTTTAGCAAAGGTCCCCAAAGAAGAGTCCCAGCTCCGCACTTCAAGGGGTACACCCAGGTTTATAGGAAAGACCATTCAGAATCACCACTCCTCATCCCAAGAGTCTTGATGTCTTTGGGGATGGGAGGAATCCAGGCCCAGAGGGCAGCAGGACAGTGTCCAACTAAGCAACTTTTGAATTTTGGTGGCTGCGGCTTTGTCCATACAAGGTCAGGCCTCCTGCTATCATCTGCACCTTGACTATCCCCTAAAAGCTCCTGCATGGTGGTGGGAACCCCTAACTGGTTATGAGGAATAGACTTTTGAGATTTATTTATTTATTTACTTATTTATTTATTTATTTATTTATTATTTTATGTATATGAGTGCTCTAGCTGCATGCATACCTGCAGGCCAGAAGAGGGCATTAGATCACATTACAGATGGTCATGAGCCACCATGTGGTTGCTGGGAATTGAACTCAGGACCTCTGGAAGAGCAGTCAGTGCTCTTAACCTCTGAGCCATCTCTCCAGCCCTGAGGAATAGACTTTTGAGGTGGATTGTGGGACCTTAGTCTTCTCACCATTCTTCTTCTTCTTTTTTTTTTTTTTTAAACCTTAGGCCCATGAGGTGGAGCATTGTGCTCCACCACATGCCCTTGCAGTGGTTTGTTGCCTCACCATGGGCCCCAGGGAGCAGGGACAAGCGATCGTGGGCCAGAGCATCTGACATGGTGAACCTAAATACACCTTCTCTCTTTATACCCACTGTCTGGAAATGTGTTACAGTGATCCAACTAGGTTTCCCTTGTGATCACTCAGCATCAGTGGACTGTCTTCAGTGCTCTCTCGTTCTCAAATTTTCTCTCATCAGCACCTCCATTCCATTGGCATCAGTACTTCTTGGGTACCACTTTAGCATGAGGTCCTGGCACTATTGCCCAAGCCATCTCTCCCACACAGGTTCCTCGCTTCTCAGCTATCCTCTTTCCAGTAAATGGCAACTTGAGTGATTAGAAAGTACCAAGAGGGACAACTGTAAAGATGAAGCCTCCGATTCTGACAATGTTCCTTTCCAGTGTGCAGCTGCAGTTCATTATTTAACTGTCTCACTGTGGGCTGAGTGAAGGTTTTGTCAATAATTCTTCCTAAAGCACATTTTAACATAAAAAGCAGGCAAAATAGTGATGCAAGGAAGCACAACAGGAAGCCAATGATGCTAAAGTTGACTCTGAGGTGAAGAAGTTCTAGGGCATACATCTAAAAGCAAATGGACTGTGTAGCGTAGCTTCTGCTGGAAGGACTCTTTGGAAAAAACAAAATGATATAAACAAGTGTTGGTGAGGATTTGGAAAACTCAAAACCCTCATCTATCTCTGGAGAAAAATAACCCAGTTTCTATAGAAGTGACTTTGGTAGTTCCTCAAAATGTTGGTCACAGTTACCATCTGGCATAGGATTCTTGTAGGTACATGTCCAAGAGAATTGAAAAATGTATCTTGGATACAGATATCCAAAGCAGCATTATTCACAATGGAAAAAAAGAATAAACAACCTATATCACTGATAGCCATCAACTGATGGCTACATAAACAATATGCAGTGCATCCACAAAACGGACAATTCAGACACAAAAAGCAACAAAGTGCCAAAAGTACTGCTAGATCAGTAAAACGTGGTTGTTGGGTCTTGAAACATCACTGAAAGGGAAGAAGCTAGAAGCCAGACTTGGGTGGTCACTTTTATATGAAGTGTCCAGATGGAAAAACCTATTGATAAAGTAGATTACTGGATGTCTAGAAGCAAGGGGGAAAGACTGCTAAGTGTTTATTTTTATACCTTTAAACTGTTCTGGAATTACTGTCAAGATTGTGCAAACTTGTGAATACTCTTAATTGTATAATTTCAGATGAAAGATTTTGTAGTATATGAAATATAAGCCAATTAAATAAAGAAATTTAATGTTCAGAAATCATTTCCCTTTGAGGTAATGTATTTTGATTGGATCATATTTCAAAAACTTTGGGGGGAAAACCACAGATATAACTAAGACACAAAAATTAGTGCAGGTGATTAACAATGACTGTACCAGATAGAGAGCAAATTCATTATGCACAAAACTCATAAAATCAGATAGGACATGGGAAAACATTAATAAAAATGTGAAAAAGATGTAAAGTGACAGTTTCCTATAAGAAATACAAATAAAATTGGTGGTAGCAAAAAATGGTCAATCTCACAAATGTCCAACGAAATGCTTACCCCACTAAGATGCCATTTTTACTCATCAATATACTAAGAAGATTTAAAAGTGATTCAATCTTCCTCCTGTCTTGGTGAGACGGAATGAAATGGCACACACATCCTTCTAAAAGGCAACTGGGCACAATGCCAGAAGCAGGAAACACGAGGGGAAGAGAGCATGTTTTGCTTTGAAGACATCCAGGCTGACAGAGAGAAGCAAACAGATAAGCAAGTCAATGCGATGATGTCATGGTGGCTTTGAGAGAAAGAAGAGGCTGTGGCAAAGGCTCAGACAAGGACATGGCCAACCAGTCCTTCCTGGGCAGGAGTCAGGGAAGAAGGTGCAGGTCCCTGAGATCTTTACTCTGAAAGAAAAGTGTGTGTAGGTCAGACTGGAAGGGACCATCCAACCCTTCAAAATTCCTGTTTGAAAGTTTTGCCTAGAACCTAAGACTTGAGATCGGGGAAGGTGTCATGAGAAGTTTGAAAATTTCAACTTGGGAAGACCCTTGCATTGACTGGCTTACTGTACCCAGAACTCAGAGGATCTGATCAAGAAGGAATATATGTCAGTTCACATAGTACACATTTTCATTCCTTTAAGCAAAACAGAGAACTGGGATACAGACCCTTCCTCTGTTGCATATTAAAATGTTTATGTTTTTGTGAAAATCTACCAATGTAATCCACCATATAACCAAACTGAAAGAAAAAACCCACATGATCATCTCATTAGATGATGAAAAAGCCTTTGATAAAATCCAACACCCTTTCATGATAAAAAAAAAAGTCTTGGAAAGATCAGGGATACAAGGCACAAGGATAAACATAATAAAGGCAATATATCACAAGCCAAGAGCCAACATCAAATTAAATAAAGAGAAACATAAAGCAATTAAACTAAAATTAGGGATAGGGCAAAGGTACCCATTTTCTCCATATCCATTTAACATAGTACTTGAAGTTCTAGCTAGAGCAATAAGACACCTAAAGGATATGAAGGGGATGCAAATTGGAAAGGAAGAAGTCAAAATATCACTATTTGCAGATGATATGATAGTATACATAAGTGGCCCAAAAAAAATTTACCAGAAAATTCCTACATCTGATAGACAACTTCAGTGAAGTGATTGGATACAAAGTTAACTAAAAAAAAAATCAATGGCCTACACAGCAAAACCCTGTCTTGAAAACAAAACAAAACAAAACAAAACAAAAATCAGTATCTCTCCTATATACAAATGATAAATGGGATGAAAAAGAAATTAGGGAAACAACATCCTTCACTATAGCCACAAATAATATAAAATATTTTGGTGTGACTCTAACCAAGCAAGTAGAAGCCCTGTATGACTGCATGACAGGAACTTCAAATCTTTGAAGAAAGAAGCTGAAGAAGTTATCAGAAGATGGAAAGATCTCCCATACTCATGGATCAGCAGGATTAACTCAAAAACAATGGCTATCTTACTAAAAGCAATCAACAGATTCAACACAGTTCCCATCAAAATTCCAACACAATTTCTTTACAGACCTTGAAAGAACAAAATCAAAAAAGCCAGGATAGCTAAAACAATCCTCCACAATAAAGATTTTCTGGAGATATCACTATTCCTGATTTCAAGCTATACTAAAGAGCAATAATAATAAAAACCACATGGTATTGGCATAAAAACAGACAGATGACCAATGGAATAGAAGGGAAGACCCAGAAGTAAATCCACACACCTATGGACACTTGACTTTTAACAAAGAAGCCAAAATTGTACAAAGAAAAAAGAAAACATCTTCAACAAACACTGCTGGTCTAACTAGATGTTGGCATGTAGACTAATGCAAATAGATTCATATCTATCATCCTGCTTAAAATTCAAGTCCAAGTGGTTCAAAACCTCAACACAAAACTGGATACACTAAGTCTGATAGAAGAGAAAGTGAGAAATAACCTTGAATATATTGGCACAGGAGACAACTTCTTGAACAGAACACCAACAGCTCAGGCCCTAAGATCAACAATTAATAAATGGGACCTCATTAAACTGAAAGGCTTCTATAAGGCAAAGGACACCATGAAAAGGACAAAACTGTACCAACCCCACATCTGACTGAGGGCTGATATCCAAAATATACAAAGAACTTAAGAAATTAGACACCAACAAACCAAATAATCCAATTTTTAAAAATAGGGAATTTTCAACAGAGGAATTTCAAATTCTGAGAAACACTTAAAGAAATGTTCAGTATTCTTAGCTATCACGGAAATGCAAATCAAAATGACTCTGAGATTCCATCTTACAACCTGTCATAGCGGCTAAGATCAAAAACTCAAATAACAGCTCATGCTGGAGAGGATGTGGAGCAAGCAGAAGACTGCTTCGTTGTGGGTGGGAGTGCAAACTGGTACAGCCACTTTGGAAATCAATTTGGCAGTTTTTCAGATATTGGAAATCAATATACCTCAAGATCAATTTATACCTCTTCTGGGCATATACTCAAAGAATGTTCCACCATATCACTGTATTTGTAATAGCCAGTAACTGGAAATAACCTAGATGCCCCCACAGCCAAAAAATAGATAAAGAAAATGCGATAGATCTATACAATGGAGTATTACTCAGCTATTAAAAACAATGGCATCTTGAAATTTGCGACCAAATGGATGGAACTAGAAAAGATCATACTGAGTGATGTCACCCAGACCCAGAAAGATAAACATGGTATGTACTCACTTATAAATGGATATTAGCCATAAAGTAAAGAACGCATGAATCTCATTGAGAAGGGGAAAGATAATAAACATCATAGTTGGACAAGGAGAGGCCACTGGATGGGGGTGTGGTGGGGGGAACAGGAGGAATGAGGTAAGGGGAGGACAGAGGGAGAGAGTACTGGGAGAGAGAACTGGAATGGGTAGGGGGCATCTCTGGGATGAGCTAGAAACCTAGGACAATGGAAACTCCCAGGAATCTATGAGGATGACCCTAGCTAAGACTCCTAGCAATGGAGGATATGGAGCCTGGACCGGCCATCTCCTATAACCAGGCAAGGCTTCCAATGGAGGGATTGGGACATCATCACAGCCACAAAACTTTCGGCCTGCAATTTGTCCTGCCTACAAGATGTGCAGGGGCAAAAATGGATCAGAAATTGAGGGAATGGCCAACCCAACCAATGACTGGTCAAGCTTGAGACCTATGCCATAAGAGGGAGTCGGCTGCTGACATTGTTCATGATACTCTGCTATACTTGCAAACAGGGGCCTAACATAATCATCATCAGAGAGGCCTCACCCCAAAACTGATGGAAATGCATGCAGAGACCCACAGACACATATTAGGCAGATCTCGGGGAATCCAGTGGAAGAGGGGGAGAAAGGATTGGAGGAGCCAGAGGGACCAAGGACACCACAAGAAAACCTGCAGAATCTCACAGAGACTGAACCAACAACCAGGGAGCCTTCATGAGACTGACCTAGTAGGGCCCTCTGCACACATGTTACAGTTGCTTAGCTTAGTCTTCAAGTAGGCCTCCTAAGAGTGGGGGCAGGGCTGTCTCTTACTCTGTTGTCTGCCTTTGGGACCATTTCCTCCTACTGAGCTGAATCATCTAGCATCAGAGGAGAGATGCACCTAGTCTTACTGCAACTTGGTTGATACCCACGGGAGGCCTCCCTTTTTCTGAAGAAAAATGAAAAAAGAGTGGGTGGGACAATGGGAAATGTGGGGGGGGGGAAGGCCTGGGAGGAGAGGAGGGAGGGAAAATTGAAGTTGGGTATAAAATAAACTATTAACCAATTGAAATTTTATGTTTTTAAACTCTTTAAAGTAAGAAGTTAATTGAATAAAATAAATTAAAGCAGTAGTAAATATCGAGACCATTTCAGCTGGTTAGATGTTCTTAGAAAGAACACTTTGGTAACCACATGGAGGCTAGCAACCAGAGGACACTAGGAAGAGCATGGGTGAGGTGGCTTAGCAGTCAGCATTCATACCTTGACCCGAGAAAACTGCCCCAGACATGGACAGCAGTAGAGACCTGTGACAGTCCACAGGGTGAATTCATGGATGACTCCCGGGGTGTGAAGAGTGAGAATGGGAAGAAAGGAGCCATGAGTGGCTGAGTTCTGCAGGAAGAAAGATACTAGGAGCCACCAAATGCAAACCATGAGTGACGTTAAGCATCAAGGTAGCTCTGAGTGCCCAGGAGATGATACATAGGAACTGCACATGTGTGACTTTCTACATGTAATGGAGGCAGTGGTTCTTGCTGGTTAAGTGGATATGCTTTGGAGTTTCCCTGACCTGTTCTGGAAATCCAGTTCTGCCATGTACTATGTTAGTGGCCTTCAAAATGCCTTCTTGCCTAAGATGGATGCAACAGAGACAGCACCAAACATTTATTGATGGTTAAATCAAAAGAAGTATATGGTCCACTAGGCAGGGAAAGGGCAGCTTTAGCATCTTGGGGTGCATGTCAAAGAGGAGCAGAGAGGAAGACATGTGTCATCAGAAGGCTACAGACAAGAGCAAACCCAAGAGTGGATTAAAGCTTTCTTTCCCCTGAAAAGAAATAGTTTAAAGTTTAATTGAATGATTAAGTCTCTACTGGTCATGTTAGGGAACAAGAAGGTAAAGGAAAGGGCTAGGTCAGGGCTTTGCTGTGCTCTGTCTGTACAGCGTCCTGCAATGGGTGCATCTGTGAATTCCTTTTTCCATTGAGCACTCCCTCCTCAAAGCAAGCCTGAGATCCCTGCTTGAGACACACTTGGAGAGGAAGGAGGAGGACGGAGGACTTGAGCAGATTGTCACATGAGGAAACTGGAAAACCAGCCAAAGGCAGTGGGACGGTCTCCAACACCAAACATGAAAGCCACAGATTGGTACTAGGGCAAAATACAACAGTCTCAGCACCTCCAAGTTTCTCTGCCTTATGGCTTCAACTCAACTCTAGATCTCTTCTCAGGACAGGCCTTACTCCTCTCATTGTACTGGCTACTCATTCTCTCATGACTTATATGCCACAGGCCAGGTCGGTCACGGGAGCATCCTGTGACCTCCTAATTCACCTTGCTTATGGTCCATCTTCCCTTCCCAATTCCCCTTCCCGGCCACAAATCACCGTCTGCTCCACAAACTTGCACTAATTCATTCTTCCTTCTAATGAGGGACATCATCACACTAGAAGGCAAAGGATGCATTAGATGCCTTCTCAGCCTAATATTGTTGACATTCGCATGGCCAAAAGGCAACTGTAGGTGCCCACCCAGCTCTGAACTACCTTATCCCTCAGTTCCTGATTGCTGTAGTCCAGATCCTGTGGACCCTATGCTGAAGATGGGATGGATGGAGCTGAGGAAGAGGACACTGTGTCCTCTCCCAGACCAAGGACATCTTACTCCCGAGGCTCCGCAGGATCAATATCCCAGCAGATAAAACACTAAATGGACGTCAGGTTAGCCAAGAAGTCCTCAGGATCACACAACTGACCAGACCAGTGTTTCTGAATGTTCTCGCATATTCAGCTACTTCAACCAAGTCTGACATACAAGGCTAAGAAATTGAAGAAATAATACTAGTTATTGGTGCTGTACAAATTCCACTCCCAAGTGGCAGATCAATTATAAAATAACCATAGACTTAAGTGTTAGTAAAATGCCTCTGGCTTCAACTTACACAAACAAGAAGAGTCTTGGCAGCGACTTCCCACATATCCATGCCGTAATGAAGTCTTAAGTGTGTTAGAGTTCTAGAAATATCATGTTGAGCAATTGTGTGCAAAACTTTACACCAACATTCCTGGACCGTGTCAAAGTTTCCCATTGAAAATGCTGGTTCCAATGATAATGTTTTCTGGGTCAGGCATTGAGGAAGAAATATGGCATTGGACACCCCAGAAAATGGTCCAAAGATCCTCTAAACTGTAACAAGGAGGCCACTCTGACGAAAGAGCCAACACAGTGGTATGTCTTTCATGGTGCATAAAGAAAATGCTTCCAGACTACATAGAGGACCCATCCTCAGAAGCAGGGGACTGAGAACAGCTGCTTTGGGCAGTGTCTACAGGAGGATTTACAACTCAGAAAAGAGCAAGCCTTGTGCTGAAACAGTCACTGATTAATCAAAAGCTCCAACTTTTGAAAGGAGGAATCAATAAAGCCCTAACTATTGGCCCCTGGAAAGTTTTCCACTGAAAGTCAGCAATGCCAAGTTAATGTCACCAGATTGTCCGCTAAAAGTCCGCTTAGCCAACCAACCCCAACTCATTAATTGTGTTTCATACAAAATGTCAAGTAAAACGGCTCATGATTCTCTCTCTTTCTGAAGCAGTTTCATTACCTTTCTGGTATTGTTTATAGCGAAGTCGGGACAAGTTTTGGAGATGCTAGGTTATTTACTCCTTGGTTTAGAAAGTAAATATTTCAGAATCATTTCAATTCACAAAGGCAAATATAAGGACCTAAGTACAAAGCAATTGGAGCCAGAGGCATCATCAAAGAACTCAGTCCCAGGATTTAACTCAAAGTAAAACAAGGCCAGCAGAAGAAACAAAAAAATCAAAGCGTCAAGGAAAACAGTCAACTTCTAAGCAGATCTTGAAATCAGCCATGCAAACCACTTAAGTGGTTTCTCAAGTCTGCCTCCTGGCAGAGTCACACGTGCCTTAGATTTCATCAGATCTCAAACACGGTCAATTACTGACCACAGCCACACCTATGGCAAAATCTTACCACAACATAGTAAAACAAAAACAAAGAAAATTTTCTTTTCTGAAATCCATCCATCTCTAAAGTAATTCACACTGCAGTAAACTCACCAAAATATTCACTTGGCAATCGTAAAGTCATTTGTGGTGTTCAACAGTTCCTGCTTTTCTGGGATGTAAAATAAGGTCAAATAGACACGTTTCAAGTTGCGTGCCTCTTCTTTATACTCAGGTAGAAAAGACCAGACACAGCCACAAAGACTGACTGCAAAGGGCCCCAGGGCTCTACCTTGCCAGCTTGATGCATCTTTCATCTTTGAAGACTCGCCCTTTTTTTTTCTAGCAAGTCATTCTTCATTAAGCCCAACTCTGGAACTCAGACAGCAAGCACCAGAGCACTGAGCAGTAGGCCTGTCCCCCACATCACAGGGGTGTCCCCGGGGACTAGCATTTGTTGCCAACTGCATCTCAGAGAACTACTTGGGAAAAGATAGAGAGAAAAAGGAGTGAAGTATTTTGCGACTGACACCTCTCATTTTCAAAGTATCTGACCTTGTATTATTCTGCTTTCTTCTTCGAAGAGAGAAAAAGAAAAAGAAATAGAGGGGAGACTGTGCAGAGGATAAGGAAGAGAAGAGCAATACGGAGCCCTGGGTAAAGGTCTGAAGGCCAACAGACCCAAGCGGTGCTGCAGCCTAACAGCCTGCTGTTAGATCTTGCTCATCTGTTTGACTTCCTGTTTTCTCATTGTCAGTTTGGACTGATGCTCCCTGACTAAGCTACTGCAAATAATATAAAAAATAAGCATCACAGAGTGGTCCTTACAAAGTACGGAGACCACGGAGGTTTTCAAAAAGAAAGTGTCAAGGATTCAAAGACAAGCAAGAAATAATTGGGGATTGATGTTTTGTGTTTTGTTTTGTTTTGTTTGTTATATTAAGCCAATCTGGAGGTCGTTCCTGATCATCTGTTCCACAATTGCCTAATGCGTTTCATTTAACAATGAATGTGCCACCCTCTCCAATTCACCTCTTGCGTCTCAAGGTACACACAAGCCTGCTCAGGATGTAGAAATCACACAGAAAATAATTTATGTTGTTAAGCATCTGTATGCGGTGCACAATGCAGGCACGGCAGCCTTTTGGAGTAGGGATTGATGAGGGATTACCTGTCCCAGTGTCTTAGAGGACATGGTGGAGAGAGAACAGACACACAAGAGAGGGGAAAGCTTGTCAGATGCACAGAAGAAAAAAAAAAAAAAGGCTCCACGGCTGAGTTTTGCTTTGAAATATCAGAAAGATGAGGAGAACTAAAAGCTGAAAGTGAAGGCGCAGTGTGTGCTGGGCAGTTTTTATGTCAACTTGTCAGAAGCTAGAGTCATTTGGGGAAAGGGGACCACAGGGGAAAAAGGTTGGCCCATAGGCAAGTCTGTAGGGCATCTTCTTAATTGTTAAGTGATGTGGGAGGGAGGGTCCTCAGCGTGATAAGAAAGCAGCCTTGGCAAGCGCTGGTAAGCAAACCAAGGCGCAGTGTCCTCTATCGCCTCTGCATCAGCTCCAGGTTCCTTCCCTGATCTCTTGCCTTGACTTCCCTGGCCGATGGACTTGAGCCATAAGATGAAATGAATCAACCCTTTCTTCCCCAGGTCGTTTTGGTCATGGTTTTTATTCACATCAATAGAAACCATAACTACGACAGCATCCCAGGCTGGGGAGAAGACAGGAAAAAAAAAAAAGGCAGCAAGCATACACAGGAGCCAAGGACCCCGAGTTGACTCAAGTAAACAAAAAGGGTGTCTGCCTCACCCCCTCCTCCTTCAGATTTCTCACTCCTCCGTAATAGGCATGGAGTGGTGTTTCACAGTCCTGCTATTACTTAGGAGAAAAGTAAACCACAGTTTTCTGTTTCCCCTGTTAGTTTGTCACTATCATTTTCAACAATGGGATTGCATGGGTATCGGGGTAGGAGGCCAGGTGTTACAAAGGTGGCCTCCACCGAGTGTATGTCCAGCTCTGACATCCTAGCTGGGGGACCTTAAGCAAGTGAACTAACCTTCCAGGCCTCTCTTCCATTATAAGCAAAGAGGAGGTGCAAACCAGGTAGCAGACTCCTGGGAGCGATGGTCATACTTTTAATACGTTCCCTCATTGAGAAGCATTTAGTGAGTGAACGGAATATAGGAAGAGATCCATGTCTACTGCATGCCTGTTACTTTAACCTAAGCATGGCCATAGAAAGTGCAGACAACTGCCTCACACACGACACAAGGAGGAACCAAGGTGAAGCCTCCAAAAGTACTGGCAGCCTTGACAGGCCCCATCCAAAAGCAAGACATGACCCACACCTGGCTTGGTGAATGGCCTCCATCCACTCTTCACCGGCCTTCTCCTCCTCACAGCGCAGCTCCAGAGGTTTCTGACCCTCGTGCCCAAAAAGAACAGTGAAGTAATACTGAAAAGAAAAAGAAACACAGAAGGTTTATAGTTTTGTTTTTCAAGAGTAGAAACACAGTAACAGAGTATTTGCCTATGAGAGGTATAAGCTTACAAAATCTACCAGCATGATGTAAACCATATTTCAAAATGTAATACCATGCCTGGTCCAGCCAGAAATGTCTTTGCACCTTGGTGGTGACACAGAGAGCGTTTTAACACCCCTCGGTAGCACTCAGCCCACAGCCCTACCGCACTGCATATTTTTATTTAAGAACAAAAAGAACAATGTACCAACTTGCCAATGAAGAATAAAAAAAGATACCATGAAAACATTTCCAGAAGTTTTCGCTATGGAGGGTGTGATAAAGCAGTAGTGAACAGGATTCTACTCCACTGAGCTGGCTGAGTCTATGAACCTAAACTATTCTATATCCAGGCTCCGTTCTGGGAAGTCATAGGACGCTAATTGCATCTAATTGCCGCTATTGCCAATTCTGCGGCCTTAGCAAAGCATCACCAGTAGCTTAAGCCCTGGGTCACAGACAAATTATATTTAGCATGGGAAGGAAATATAATTGCCATCCTAGAGGTACATCAAAATCACAATTTCCTTTTGATGAGTGTAATCTAATTTCTTCTTGGATAAAAGGAAAAAAAAAAGAAAGAAATTATTTTATTGGGATTAAAACTACTTATCCCATTTGAACTTTATTTATAATCATCCCAAACTGGAAACAATGCAAATATCCTCTCGTCAGTAGATAGACAACCCTGGTACATCTTCCCAGTGGAATACTACTCATCAGTAAAATAGAAGCAATTCTTGATAAAGGCAGCAACTTGAATGTTTCTCAAAAGCTCTGTGCAACACTAAGAAGTCAGTCTCAAAAGGCTACCCTCTGGAGGACTAGAGAGCCAGCACAGTGGTGAAGATCTCTCACTGTTCTTGCAGAACATCTGACTCTCTCCCCAGCATCCAAGCCAGGCAACTCTACACTGCCTGTAACTCCAGTTCCAACGAATACAACACCCTCTTCTGGCCTCTGAGGGCTCCTACACATGTGCACACATGCACACTCATGCACACATACTTAAAATAAAAATAAATATTTGTTAAAGTTTTCTACTCTAGTTTCTTTTACGTGATACCATTGAAAGGGCAGAAGACAACAAATCGGTTGTTTCTGGGTGCCAGTGACGAAGCGTATGCCCATACAGGAACAACACCAAGGATGTTTGCAGGGATCTCCCCTTCATCCCATATAGCCTCTTAAAAGCCCCCAGATCACTGACCTATGGGTAAATATGTGTATGTCATTAGGAGTACTTTTACTGCTATGTTCGTTTATCAGAATAACAGTATAGGTTTTCCCCTGGGCCTATGTCCTATGTAGTCTCAGACTCTTAGCTACTTTAGCAGTGTCAGGTATGGGTTTTATCCCAGAGAGTTGTCCTTACATCCAATTAAAACAGTGATTGGCTACTTTCATGACATATGTGACACTATGACACAAGTATATCTTGCAAACGGGTCCTTGGTACAGGTTGCAGGATTTGTAGATGGGTGTTATTGATGACTATGTTTTTCCTCCAGTTGCAGAGTACCTTCCTGCACTATGAACGCTAGACAATAAAGATAAAGCCTCTAGTAGGGAACCAGCTCGACTTCTCCATCTTGAATGACATAAGTAAATATATTCTTTTGGCTAGTTTTATGTCAATCTGATACAAGCTAGAGTCCTCAGAAATGAGGGAGTCTCAACTGAAAAAAAATATGCCTCTATAAGAACCAGCTGTAGGCAAGCCTGTAGGGCATTTTCTTAATTAATTAATGAGGCGGGAGGACCATGCCCATTGTGGGTGATATCATCTCTAGGGTGGTGATCCTAGATCCTATAAAAACAAAGGCTAAGCAAGGCAAAGAAGAGCAAGCCAGTACACAGTACCCCTCCACGACCTCTGTATCGCCTCCTGCCTGCAGGTTCCTGCCCTGTTTGAGTTCCTTTCCTGACTTCCTCTGATGATGAGCAGCCAAATAAACCCTTTCCTCCCCAACTTGCCTTTTGGTCCTGGGGTTTCATCACAATAGAAACATTAACTACTACTACACGTGTTCAGCAACAGAGCCTTATCATCAGGTTGTGGAGAGCAGCCAATAACCTTGGCAACTGTGTCTTCTAGATACAACAGAATCAATGCATATGAGAACTTACAGAGACAGTGGGAATATGCACGGGAGTCACACGGATTCAAGTGTCCCAACACTGAGAAGGAAAAGTGAACACAAAGTCTCACCCCTAGCCAAGAGGCCATGTGCAATTGATACTCTTGAGAAAGAGAAAATCAGTTGTCTCTAATAGGGTGTCATTGGGTATGTCAACCACACTCCAAGGCAGGCTTCATGCCCAGGAGTAGTTGGCCAACACAAAAGGAACTCCGTGGGGTTTTTGTTTTGTTTGGGCGTATTTTGTCTTATTAGCTTTTTTGTTTGTTTTGATTTTCATTTAAAGTTTTTGTTGGTTTGAGACAGAGAATTTGAATTTTGGTGGGTGGAGAGCACCTGGGAGGAGTTGGGAGAAAGGAAGAATGTGATCAACACCTATTGTATGGAAAGGTTTTGTTTTGTTTTATTAATTAAAAATAAAATCCTAAAAATAAATAAATAAATAAATAAATAAATAAATAAAATCCTAGCCCAGAACTGGTGCTTTAGTGATCAGGTCAAATCTCCCTCCCTGTGGTAGTGTTGCCAATGCTGCTGACATAGGCAGTGACCCTAACCCCACCCCCAAACCAGAGTGTGTCCCTACAACTTTCTTTGCATTCTCAACTACTACAGATTAGGAACCATGCTTCAGAGCGTGCCACCCTCAATCTTTGTCCCAGGCTATAGTCTGGTTCTTTTGTTGTCATTGTTGGTTGTTGTTGTTGTTGTAGGTTGTTGTTGTTGTTGTTGTTTTGAAACAGGCTTTCTCTGTGTCACAGCCCTGGCTGTCCTGGACTCACTTTGTAGACCAGGCTGGCCTCGAACTCACAGAGATCCACCTCAGTCTGATTCTTATCTCAGTCCACTCTTCAAATGTTGTCCAGGGATCTGTCCCACAGAGTTGTTTAATCCTGGCTACCCAGCCTGTGGTGGAATTTATAGGCCTGGCACTTTGGTCTTGCAAAGCAGAGAGTATTTTCTTACACTTTTTAATCATCAAAGGTTTTGTGATTATTGACATCATATTGACTTCCATGCCATTTAATACCTCACTGATGTTAACAGTAGTGGCAGACAGGAATCTTATGGCCATGATATCTAGTGTATGAGCCTTCTACACTTTTCTAAGGTCAACTACAAAAACAAACAACAAACACTCTACTTCCATGAAAGATGGAAAGCAGGTTGTTGGTTGCAGGGGATGAGAGACAGGGTAGTGGAGGGTGACTGCCGATCTGCACAGAGAGGTATTGTTTCCTTATTTATTTGACTAGTGGGCTTTCTTTCTAGAACTTGGGGTTGACTGAACGCTTTGTCATCACAAAGCAGAAGAGGCTCCCGTCTTGTTCATACGGTGACTGCTCATCGCACTGTGTTATTATCCTAGTTCACACTAGGGTTTCCTCTCTGTGCTTTTTGTTTTTGTTTTTGTTTTGGTTTGGTTTGGTTTTTGGTTTGTTTGTTTGCTTGTTTGTTTGTTTGTTTTTTTCTGGCTTTTTTGACACAGGGGTTCTCTTGTATTCCTGGCTGTCGTGGACTCACTTTGTAGACCAGGCTTTCCTTGAACTCACAGAGATCCGCCTGCCTCTGCTTCCAGGGTGCTGGGATTACAGGTGTGCGCCAGCACGCCTGGCCATCAGGAAAAATTAAGAAATAAATAATCGATCTCCTTCAATGAGCAGGAGACAGGACATCAGTCCAAGCAAAAGAAAGAAGAGATGAGGCAGAAGAATGAAAGGGACAGATGGTGGGAGAAAGGGAGGAAGGCAGAGAGGGAGAGAAAACGGCTGTTGAACCAAATACATAAACTAGCCTGGAGGGGCAGAGACCTCCAGTCCTAACTAATGTGAGATGGGGAAAGGCTTTCCAGGCCTTTCCTCATCACCACTGCAGCTACAAGAAGCAGTTGCTGTCCGTATTTTGATGTTTTTTGTTTGTTTTTGTTTATTTGTTTGTTTTGTTTTGTTTTTCAAAACAGAGTTTCTCTGTGTGGCCTTGACTGCCCTGGACTCACTTTGTAGACCAGGCTAGCCTGGAACTCACAGAGATCCACTTCTGCCTCCCGAGTGCTGGGATTAAAGGCGTGCGCCACCACTGCCCGGCCTTGCTGTCCATATTTAGAATGTGAAGTTAATGTAATAACGGCTTCCCAATATTCTTGAACGCTACAATGTGATGTCTTTATTTCAGGTTCAGCTGCTGCCTGAAGAAGACAATAAGCCCCGTATGACCAGGTGAGGCCTGGAACCACCTTGTCCAAGCCAGAAGGGAGGTAACCGAGAATCAGTTTGACCTCGGC
The DNA here is from genome assembly GCF_964271855.1 of Acomys minous. Taxonomy (NCBI): domain Eukaryota; kingdom Metazoa; phylum Chordata; class Mammalia; order Rodentia; family Muridae; genus Acomys; species Acomys minous. The sequence goes on along the minus strand of NC_140492.1, from coordinate 103,979,176 downwards.
TCGTTTAAGGTCACGGAGGGGTTACATGAGAAACCACCAGATTTTAGACAATCTGGGGAATTGTGTGTGCTGAGGTCCACCCTACTGCTTCCTTTGGGAGTGAGAGTAGAGCACTCTCCCAGGCTCAGGCTCGGGGAGACGGTTCCCAGCAGCTTACTCACACAAGTTCCTGTGTTTTTCTTTCCCAAATTGGTGTCTGGCCAGCTTAGGCTCTCAAAGGCTACTGCCTAGGAGCTGCAAGCCAGGAGGTAGAAAGGAAAACACTCCCGAGGAAGGGCAAAGAAAAGATAGTGTGTGCTTTAGCCTAGAAATTGACCATATATTAGGGTGCTGAGTGAGCTTGCCTAGAAACCAGCAAGATCAGGCCGGATACACCAGCAGCTTGTAGCAGAAAGAGGTCCACCTCCTGTCTGGGGCCATGGGCACAAAAAGGGGGTCATGGGATCCAAGTCCTCTGAGGCTCTAGATGAATTTCCTGCTTCTGTGTGGGAACCCACTGCTGTTGAACCTCAGGGGCCATCCCTAAAGATTATGCTTTAATACCTGGCCACACACAATGGATGCCATGGTGGGCCCCACTTAGGAAAACTACAGTAGGGGTAGGAGAGAGTAAAACAGGACCGCCAGGGACTGAGGGACAGAGGTGCCGGTCACGGTTCTGTGAGCTATAACCTGTAATGGGGGTAGCTTTCACTTCCCACTGGGCCATCTGAGGACACCATTTTAATTGCCAACAGAGACTGTCTGGGAGGAAACTGTGACCGGAGAACTTTATGTGATATTAGAACAGTCAGAAAATGTGCGCGGCATACCCCAGGCTTTATCCTGGGGCCCGGCAAAGCTCCCTGTCATCCACCTCCACCCATGCCAGCTCTGCTCATCCGATGCGACAGCTTTTTTTTTTTTTTCCTTCCCAAACTAAAACCATGAGTGCGAAGATCGTATTAACCTCTAGTCCTGGAGTTGGACACGAGTCTAATTTTATCTAAAAGGAAAATTAAAAAATGACTCTAAAGCTGGGCGTGGTGGCACATGCCTTTAATCCCAGCACTCAGGAGGCAGGTGGATCACTGTGAATTCAAGGCCAGCCTGGTAGACAAAGCAAGTCCAGGGCAGCCTAGGCTACACAGAGAAACCCTGTCTCACAAACAAACAAACAAACAAACAAAAGTGACTCAATTGACCTCTCAGGGTCTCTGTGTATGCCATTGAGGACTGGAGATCTGAAACAAAACCCCCAGGAACGGTCCCACATCCTAGTTCTTAAACTCTGGCTCAGGCAGGGGAAGGAATGTCATAAACTTGGGAGAGACAAGCCCAGGAAAGGGCCTCCGAGCAGGAGCGGCATTGGGTTTAACATTAGATGTAATAAAACTCCGCGTAAATTTAAGAGAGAAAGAGTGGAAAGTCAGAAAAATAACAAGCCAATGGCTCAAAGGACAGTCTTCTAAGGGCTGGTGACTCGGCAACGGTTGGCTTCTGTCCAAACTCAATGTCCAAGCCAGGAGAAGCGCTCAGTGACCTGGTCAGGTCTGGTCTAGCTAAGGGCTATGTGGTGTTTCCTCGGCTGCCGCCTGGGAGCCCAATGCAAAGGCACCTCTATGGACAGCCAGGCAAGCCCATTAGCAGAGCATGCGCAAAGGTTACAGCATGGTGTGGGCACAGAAATGACGGAGAGAGCGGGGAAGTGCAGCTTCCATTTCCCAAACGATGCAATCTGGCCTCTGCATGTGCCTGCCAGTTACATATTTCCAGCCAGTCACTGGAAGTCTCCGCTGTAGCCTCAGGGATGAGGGGACAAGTTTCTAGTGACAGCTCTTAAAGGCTGAGGTAGATCAATCTAGGCTATGTAATGAGTTTCAAGGCCAGCTTGAACTACACAGTGAGGCCTTGCTAAGAGAGCTGGAGATCAAGAGATAGAGGGAAACTTGTTAAGCATGTACAAGGCTCTAAGTTCAATCCTCAGCACTGCTAGGAAAAAGGGGAAAGGAGGAGGAAGAAAGGAAGGTAGTTCATTTTCTTTGTGTCATCTGGCCTCCCTGGGATGCAAACACGATGGATCTACACAGAGACCTGCTGCACCATGGGTCCCTTGAGTGTCAACAGCAGCAGTAGAGCCCCTAGTGGTACACTGTGACCTTGACTTGTTTCTCTGCAGTAATTCAGGAGAGAGTCCTGGGTGGTTAAGAAGGGGGAAAACAACACATGAAAAGAGTGTTATGGTCTTCTTCATGTCCTAGGATCCAACACCTACAATAGTCATGAAGCTTTCTTTCTTTGCCATTCATTCTTTCGGAATGTCCTTGACATGTGTGACTGAAATGTCAGCTCCAGAAAGAAACTCCATCCCTGATACTTCTGGCCCAAAAGATCCATGCCCTCCTCTAGGTGTCAATAGCTCTGGGAGCCTTCTCCTCTCATAGGGTCATAGAGTTGTCCATTGATGCATCTCAGCCTTGACAGCCTTGACATTGAAGCTATCGCTGTGCCAGACACACACACACACACACACACACACACACACACACACACACACTCACTGTGACTTATGGCAACATCCAGGGGACAGTTCTGCTCCTGGCCTTCCTCCACTTTCCTCATTTCTGTACGTCTGAGTCATTGGTAATAAGCACATGTAGCTATGTAGCCAACACAATTCTGCATACTTCCATTTTGTAATATTTGAATCACTTAAAATAGACATGCACAGAATTGTAATCAGTACTATATAATCAGTAATCCATTCTCCTGTTGTTGTTGTTGTTGTTGTTGTTGTTGTTGTCATTGTTGTTGTTTTTGTTTTCAGTCCGGGGCTCTTCAAGTTGTCCTGGATAGCCTAGAAGGCGCTATGTCAGCAGTTCTCAACCTGTGGGTCTCGCCCCCTTTGGTAATCCTATCAGATATCCTGCACACCAGATATCTGCACTGCGATTCATAACAGTAGCAAAATTACAGTTATGAAAGAGCAGTGAAATAATCTCATGGTTGGCAAGCACGAGGAACTGTATTAAAGGGTCACAGCATTAGGAAGGTTAATAACCACCGTTCTATGTGGGCCAGGCTGGCCTCAAACTCAAGAGATCAGCTTGCCCCTGCCTTCCTGAGTGGTGGGATTAAAAGCGTGATTCACCACCCTAGCTATTCAATTCCTGTTAAAAGCTACATAAGCCTACATAATATTGCTTATCCATAGGAATTAAGCGATTCTTCAAAATAATGATGTTCAAGATAAGATAAAAAAAATACATCGTAAGAGTTCTTTAAAATGCATGGCAAGGCTTCTTTAAAACTCAAGCTTCCTTCTACACACTGTTACAGCATTACTCCCCTGATCCGCAGCTTTGCTTTCTGAGGTTCCAGGTACCCATAATAGTCTGAAAATACTAAGTGAAAAAAAAAACCTAGCACTTGTGTTAAACTGCTTGCCATGCTGAGCTCTGTGCTGATATCTCACATGGTCTCACTGTGCTACCAGGACATGAGTCATGCTTTTGTCCAGGCACGGCCTCCCCATAGGCAACCCTCCTACCTGGGCCTACTCTCAGTAGCCTCTGGGTGATCAGACGGACTGCTGTGGCCCCACAGTGCTGGGTGGCTCTTATTACCAATGACATCATCAAAATACAAGAGTAGTGAGGCTGGAGACTTGAAAAATGCCAAAGAGAAGCTACCGAAAGTCTTCAACAGAAAAACAAAGGAATCATTTGCTGAGTTTGCTAAGGTCTGTGATCACTGTCTCACTGTGCTTAATGTACAGGCATTATAGCGAGATGTGAACAGGAAAAAAAGCACACTGTTTAGAGTTCAGGTTTCAGACATCCACTGAAGGTGTTGCAATGTAGGCCCTCCCCAAAACAAACTTGTATTTGGATGATACTGTGAGTTTTTAGTTACTACACATGCCTTTCCCGTCACTCAGTGTTTTGTTGAGGCCAAAGCTTAATATTTTACATTATGAGTTGCCTTAATCATGGTATCTCTTCCCAGTAATAGAACAGTGACTAAAACAGTGGCCATTCTGCTAGGCTGTCTTGCTCCTAGAATCCTTGGCAATTGCAGGTTTAGGACAGTGACGGGAGACATTCAGGTATGTGAAGGGCCTTGGAACAGGACGCTGAAAGGCTGGCAGTAAGTTGTTTCTATCGCTGTTATCTTTGTGTCTTCAACCCTAACAGGGGGTGAGATAAGCTAGTGCCATCAAGTCTTAAAGGGGAGTCACTACCGTCTTAGCATGGCTGTGTGCAGAGCCGAGCAGGAGTCTGCTCCAAAGTAAAGGAGGTGGATGAAAGTGGAGGCACAGATGGTTGGTAGGTACCACACCACTAGTTGATTTGTGAAGCCAAAGGAGGAGCCAGTTTCAGCGAAGGCAGCTTCCAAGTGTTTGTCACCACAGCTCTGAAGCATGGTGGAGCCCTTGACACTAGAGTCTGGTCTTCCTGTTTGCCCCTCAGGCACTGGAACAACCTCATTCAGTGGACCTTTCTTCCCAGCAGCTCTGTGGGTTGTTACGACCATCCACCCAAAAAGAGGAGAGACTGCATTTTCAAGCCATGGTGATGTGCAGAGGCAGGCAGGCAGGCAACAATCTCTAGTCTGGGTTCAGAAGCGGTAATGAAGTGTCAGGTTGCTCTTCTATTGATGTAAGGCCTCCTCCTGGTTCTCCTTTGCCCTTTTTCCTACAGCTGTTTGTAAAATGAAATGAGATCTGTCTTAAATATTAACGATGCTGATGAAGCTGAGCTATTTCCTCTTTACTTGCATTAACTCTGATGACTTTCACCTTCAGGTATCTCAAAACATACCCCAGCTGGCAGGTACTCTCACATGTGCTGGAACTTGGAGTGTGCCTCTGGCATATCTGATCCCTCCTAGCATCCTGTCCTGGTCATTAGAATCATATATGTCTCCCTCTAGATTGGATCAGCTGCTACCATAAAAGATTCAGTGTGAGTGAGATGCAATTCAACCACAAATGGGCATACAGGGTTCTTGGTGACTAGGGAGGGGCCCGTACTGCTTCTGCAGACCTGATAGCTTATGGAATGTTTTGTAAACTTTTTGCCAGATGTCCGATGTTCATGATAAAACTGTTTCTAATTCTCCCAAAGCCTTAGAGAATGTTTGTGTTCTGAAACATCTGTGACACAGAGTTTGTGGAGTGGTTTCTCCCAACAGAAACCAGCATATAGAACAGAAATGTGAAACCACGGCTAAACCAAAACATTATCATGCGCAAAGTCCACATCGTGTAGCAATGTCAAGTTTTTACAAGCTTCCTTAAATATGATTATTTAAAAAATATATCTTAGTAGGTAGAACTTCAATTTAGCATCTAGTTTAAGAACGCATGTAATTGCCTCCTGTGGCAGTTTTTACTGCAAGTGGAAAAATCCATTCAGTCTAGATTCTAAATCTCAAACAATTGAATCAAATTAAATTGTGTTCACTGGAGAGTGAAGAGGATAATAAGAGGTCAGAAAACTTGTCACTGTAAGAATAGCTAAAAGCACTTGATATATTCAGTTGTTCTTCCACTTTTTGAAAGACTATCATATAAATATTGAAACAGCAAAACTTTCATTGACTGAGGGATCTGAGCTCCCATCATACTGAAATATATGGAGAGAAAAATGCAAAGTTCAATGGCTTAGGTCATCATCTTGGACTTCTATGTTGTTAAATTCTTATAGGCCTGCCTTTCTCTTCTATTAACACTCGAAACAGGGACAAATGTTGTTGAAGATAAATAACAGTTGATCTGTGTGATGGGTTTCAACCATCCCTAGCATTTTGATTGATTTATTTAGAAAGAGACATCTGGTCAACCTCAGAGACACGAATTGAACAGACTTGTGAATTTAGTCACCATTGCCATTTTTCTCCTACACTGAAATAACTGAACTGTCATTAGTCCAAAGTCTATATGAGTCTGGATACTCCTCTGTTGGTCTGGAGCCTCTAGTTTCACTGGTCTGAAAGGGGAGATCACCAAATACTTTCACCTCTTCATGTTCTTATTTCAATTTTGGGTTTCATTTTTCATTTGCTAACCATATTCTCACTTGGGGGCTGGACCAAGTGCAATAAGAACATACGCTGTTAACACCTGCAGTAGTCAGTACCACTTAGCAGAGGGACAACTCAGCAAGTGTTACTGAAAACAAATGTGAGGTGCTGTATCAAGTAAGGACTATGACGATGCCAAAAATGGGCAAGATAAATACGGATTGTGGGACAGGCTCCAGTTTTATTCTCTATATGACTTAAAGTTAGAGATTAAAAGACCTTTCTGAAAACAGAAGGCCTTGAGCAATTAACTATCTCATTATTTATGATAATCTATTTATTTGGAGGCTACACATGCCCCTATCTGCATGTAGAAGTCAGAGGACAACTTGCAGGAGTTGGTTCTCTAATTCTATCATGTGAACCCCAGAAATCAAACTCAGGTCATTGGGGTTGGTGTCAAGTAACCTTATGCACTGAACTATCTAGCTGGCCTGGCTGTCTCTCCGTTTCTAAACACTGATGGTTAGAAAGAGACCCTTGATCTTGGAAAGCAAAACCTGATGGCCTCTGTGTCCCATATTACCAAAGCCCTTCAGTGCCCAAAAACATAACTTGGAATTGTATTCTTATGGTATACAATAACTGATTCATTGAAATGCATAAATAATAAATAAACATATATATATTAAAGGCTAGACCATGGTTCTGTCTTTGGGTTTTAATACTCCAGATTTTACTATATAATGCCTTCCGAAATGGAAATAAAAGAAAATGTAAGCCTAAATAAAGAAGTCATGCCTTTTCTTAATCTGTATACATGTGTATAGGTGCATATATGTGTACCACTGGTATATGAATGCATACAGAGACCATAAAGAGGCATTGGATGGCCTGGAACTGGGGTTACAGGTGGTTGTAAAGTGCCTAATGTGTATGCTAGGAAAACAACTCAGCTCCTTCGGAAGACCAGCAAGTGCTCTTAAGCACTGAGCTATCATATCTCAAGCCCCAGAGGTAATGCCTTTTGAAAAGCCATCTACTTTATAATTTGCCTGGCTTGTAAATCATGGGGTAAGCTTGCCAGATGAATTGGGAAACATCACAGCACTGGAGATTTTTAACTAGAATTTCAATGTGTTAAATTATAAAAAAAAACAACAGAAAGATTCCTTTAAAACAAATAGATAATGTAAATGAATTGAAAAAAGAATATGTGTAAGATGTGTAAGGTCCTGAGTTTGATCCAAAGCCAAAGGGGGAGGGAGCGAAGAAAGAGGAAGAAAAGGAGGAAGAGAGAAAGGGAGAAGGGAAGGGGCAGAGGGAGGGAGAGAAGGAGGGAAGGAGGGAGGGAGGGAAAGGAGGAGGGATAAGGACAGAAAGAGGAACACATTTGTAAGTTAAGACAATTTCATCAAATAACAACTTTTACAAACTAAAACCTGTAGTTAAACAATGTCATAAGGTGGTTGAAATAAAATTGCAATCTTTGTGAAATGGTGGCAATTTGTAGCACAGACTGTAAAATACCTTCATTTTCTTCAGGAACCTACACCAATGAAATGGATATTAGCATCCATATACACAACTCTTACCACTACCAATACCAATAGACGTGCCTATTAACTGGGAGAAGTGGAGGAAACTGCGAGGCATTTAAACCACAGCAGTCTGAGCAATTAAAACAGCAATCATGCCCCTAGCTTTCTTTTATGATAGACCTTGATGCTATATAGGGAATCAAGAGCTCTTTCTGCCTCAGCCTCCCCAGCAGCCAGAACTGAAGCCACACACCATCATGCACAAACTCCCTAAGATTTGGGGGGAATTTCCTTAAGAATGCTGCCCATTTTAAACGAGCTTAAAATCCACTTGTAAAAGAGTGCATTTGCACATTTCAGTTCTTGCCCACTACAGACGGATAACTGTACATATAATTTTAATCGTTTGAAGGATAAACGATGCCATAACTGAGGGTGAAAACACCATGAGGAGTGATCGTGATGCCGTTGGGTGATGACTAACCACAAGCTACATCTATCAGATCACTAAGAAAATGAAAGAAAAGTGGACAAAATTATGTTGCAAGTTATGACATACAACACAGAACTTCCCACAGATGAAAGTATTCTCAGCCTCACTAGAACTTAGGCAGATGACAGTTAGAACTCTGAAACTTTTCCCTAGTGTACTGGGTACCACAAAAACAGCTTTATGATGTTACAGGACAGTATGATGGGAGAGGAACATTACAGGTAAGAAGACATTGGTACAGACAGCTAAAAAGAGACACGTGGTGATGCTGACTTCTCTTTCGCGAGCTTCTGGTCCCAGCAATGGCTAAGCAGGTGCTATCACACCAATCTAGTACAGAAAAATTATAGATATGAGCAATTTCAGAATTTATATAATCTAACATGCATAAAACAAACACAACTGGGATGATATATGTTTGACAACAAAACTGAAAGGCAGACTTGACCTTTGGGAGAACAGAGCTGTAAATGAGATTAGGGATGGTACACTCTTTGCATGAGGACATGCCACAGTTTGGACAGAGGCACAGAGGTAACTCTAATACAAAGTCATAGTTTTGCTGGTTTGAGGAGTAGCTGAGAACAGAGGTAAGAGTATTATTAGCATAATAGAAATTGCAGGAAAACATGAGGAGGGCTGTGGGAGGCACAGAGTGGATATGCCAGGTTCTGCACACAACCTTTGGCTAGAATCCTTCACTCGGCCTTGAACTGTGTGTGTGTGCAAACTCTAAGGAGCATCTCAGAAAACAACTCTAGAGAGAGCTGAAACATCATAAGACTGCAGCTGTCCGCAAGAGAGAAGGCAGACTGCAGATTGTACTGGCCAAGTACACTATCTGCTAGAATTAAAAGGAATGTTCTTTAAAGGAAAACAACAGAATTCTGAGACTAGCTGTAACCACCAATATGTTCAATACACGCTAACAAGTTACTGGCACCATGTAGCCAACAATAAATAGAAAAAAAAACCAAAACAAGAAACTATCGTCATGAGAAAATATGACCCAGATGTTAAAACTAGTAGATAGGGCTTCCACCTATTAAAAATGCATACAAGGTACCAGGCGTGGTGGCACAGTCTTTTAATCCCAGCACTACAGGAGGCAGAAGCAGGTAGGTCTTTCTAAGTTCAAGGCCAGCCTGGTCTATAAAGTGAGTCCAGGACAGCCAAGGCCACACAGAGAAGCCCTGTCTCAGAAAAAAAAAAACATGCAAAGAAAAGAGAAACAGGCATAACTAATCCATAAATGGGCAAATAGATATTGTCTTATAAGACCAAATGGAAAGTCTATTTTATTTTTTATTTGTTCTTTGTTTTGGTTTTGGGGGTTGTTGGGGATAGTCCTGAGATAATGTTTTTCTTTGTAGTCATCTAAGCTGGCCTAGAATTCCCTATCCCCTGCTTCTGTGCCCTATGTGCAGGGATTGCAAAAGTGTATGCCACCATGCCCATGTCCAAATCAAAAGGCTAAAGCTCAAAAATGGACCATCTGAGGTGGAAATCTTCCTGAAGTGCAGTCACAGCTCAGAAGCCTTTTCCAAGTGGAAGAGTAAGTGCAGCAAGTCTGCCACAGAGAAGCCATCCTATTGGCTTCAGGAAGGCGTCACACTGACATCTGTGGGGATCGTGCTGGACACCCTCACAGCACTATTAGCAACACCACCCTAGTCTCTGCCACAAAAGCTGCATACAGTAACACAGCAATGCCATCAAGTTTTATGAGGCCCAAATCCAGAATGCTGAAGATCAACTCTATAGAACCAGCTAGCCACTAGAGGATGGATCACAAGGGAAGAATATTCAATGGACCAGAACCAGACAGTAAGTATGTCCAGGACCAACTATCTCAAAGTCATCGAGTGTTCCAAGGGCTGCTCTGCCTGTGAATGCCATAATGGCCCCATCCGTATTCCCACTGGTGGGAACCCGCCAGGATGTTTTCTGTAGATGAAGGCAATAGTGCTATGGAAGCTCACTACCCAATCAGATCAATATACATTTAAGCTATCTCCAAACAATGGGTCCCAGAGGATTGAAGCAGCCCTATCAGAAGCATGGTTGGAACCTGGAGAGTTGTAGGCTTATTTCTGTATTTAATATATTTTATTATAACTTACTATCTGAGTGTATGTTACTTATAACCCGACTAACTAGAACAATAGGGAAATAGGATTAAGGAACACAATAACAAAACTGTAAGGATATCACTTCCGAAGAATGATTCTCCTGGCATAATCAGCAGGATTTCTTCCGCTGGAACCTGGAGTAACCAGAACCTGGAACTCCTGCAGGAGCCAGAGCCCAGAAGCCTTCTCTCGAGTGGTTCTCTCTAGGAGCGTCTCAATGTGGAGCGATGAACAGCCAAAACTATCCAAAGTCTCCCCAAAAGGTCCTGCCTCCAGTTCTGGGCTCATTTATATATCTCCTCCCAGAGTCTGTTCATGGGATCTTTTCAGCTGACAACAATCAAGCTCCCGCACGAGGTGGTTGGTCTTCGAGTGGATTAATATCACCTGTTCTCTCACAAGACCATTCTGATCCCGTACTTGGGATCCTAAAAAAACAGGTTTATCTCTCCTTCAGAGAGTAGTTGTGAAAAGTCTGCCAACTGTGAGGCAGAGATCTGATGCTGGAGGTACTGGGGTCTGGAAACATTTGGAACTCCTATGTTACTGCCATGGCAGAACCTTTTTCCATCCCGGTCTGTCTCCTTGACTCAGTGCCTACCCCCCAAATGATGAGAAGCATCTGATCTCCTCTACCCAGGTCGGCTGCTGCCCCTCGGTCACCCCCACTGTGTGTGGGATTACTGCCTTCACAAAACATGTGGTCAACCTTGTCTTGATTACACCCCAATTCAGTGAGCAAAGTAAGCTGTCATCATGGATGAACAGCCGGTCCCCCCAAACATCAGCCACCCCAGGCTCATATTTCCCCATTAATGCCCCATCTTAGTTCAAACATCCTTGATGTTTAATTTCTCAGGGCTTCCTTTTTCTCACCGGAAAATACAGTAACCGTGGCACCCACCTCACAGAGTTTACTGTTGAGCTATTGTCACTAGACTACTACTTTATTTACAGGGAGTGGTCCAGAGGGTCAGACAGATTCAAGATAAATAGGACGTTTGTGGTGGTTTGAATGAGAATGCACATCCCACCCAACCCCAGCTCACATATTAAAATGACTGGTCCCAGTTAGTGGACTGATTTAGAAAGGATTGGGAGGTGTGGCCCTGTTAGAGGAAAAGCCCATGCTATTCCAAATTAATTAATTGTCTCTGTCTGTCTCTGTCTCTGTCTCTGTCTCTCTGTCTCTCTCTCTCTCTCTCTCTCTCTCTGTCTCTCTCTCTCTCTCTCTCTCTCTCCCCCCCCCCTTCTGCCTCATAATTATTGTCCCAACACGTAAGCACTCAGCTACTACTCCAGTGCTCCAGTGTCATGTCTGTTGCCTGCTGCCAAGATCTCCGCCATGCAGCTGTAGGCAAGCCCCCAGTTAAACACTTTCTTTTATAAGTTGCCTTTGTCAGAGGGTCTTGTCCCAGCAATTGAAAAGTAACTAAGACAAATTTCTCTTTCAATGTCCAACTCAGTCCACATCGTTCCACATAATTGCAGGATCAGGTATTTGGGATTCAGAGCTTGTCGTTTCTTTACCATCTGTCTGGTCCATTGCCTAGAGCACTGAAGGAAAACAAGAGGTCATGCCAGAGCCCCAGAAAACAAATGTAATTTTGCCTCAATTTATTTATCACAGAGTTGTAGAAATGACCAGAAAACAAAATAAAGTAGGGACTGGAGAGATGGCTCTATCACATCTGAATCTGAATAAACTAGGAACTGGAGAAATGGCTCTTCACATCTGAGTCTGAATAAACTAGGAACTGGAGAGATGGCTCTATCACATCTGAGTCTGAATAAACTAGGGACTGGAGAGATGGCTCTATCACATCTGAGTGCAGATCTCCATCACCTGAGTCAAAAGCTGGGCATGGCAGTGTACACCTGCAATGGCGGCCCTGGGCAGGCAGACACAGGAGGGGGGTTCTCTGGCTCCCTGGATAGCCAGTCTAGCTGAACGGTTCAGCAAGAGTCCCTGTCTCAAAAGAGAAGGTAGAGAGTGGTTGAGAAAGACACTCAACTTTGACCTCTAGCATAAGAACACATGCACCTGTACATACAAGTACCCCTGCATACACATGTGCACACAAATGTTCACATATAGTAAAAATGAAAGACAATACAAAATAAGTTTATTCCGTAGACAACATAATTTATTACACTCCTTGGGCTAATGAAAGCTGCATTGTATGAGGGTCAATCTGGTATCCATATATAACCATCTATAGACATCTTCCACAGCCTTTCAAAACAGGGGGTTTTTTTAATGGAAAAAAAATGATATCCAGTGTTCACAGAGACTTTCTTTTTTTATTTTCTAGCCAGATTTTCAAGACTCTGCATACAGGAACAAATGTCACCAAAACAAGAATTGAGACTTTTAGGTGTTGAGGCCCAGAGCTTGTGGACCTGGGTAAGTAAGAGCTGGACCACATTGGTCGCTTAAACCCCAAGCAACATCTAATGTAGCACAGTGACCATGGTGAGGGCCATGCTGGGTAGCGAGCATTTGTCTGAAGATCTACACAAAGTGAGGGGAGTGTTCAGAGTATACGGGCTGCTGAAGGAAATACAGATGCCAGGAAGCTGATGGCGCCCCTCTGGGAAGGCCTTTGGCACCAGAGAAGGTGGAGGTTTAAGGGTCTTCAGGGCCTGACCACTCAAGGTGCACAGCACTTTGCTCGGGCTGAAGAATCGCCTCACCCTACACGGAGGGTCTCTCAGAAAACCAAAAAGACTAGTGTAAACACCAAAGCTGTTCGACTTGAAAGCCACACAAAAAAGGATCCTAGGGGTACTTGCTGGGAAGGCACGGCCATTTTGAACTCAGGCCAGAAACGTTTTAAGCAGTGTGAAGGAAGCAGGTATTCTGAAGGCCATGGGCGCGCTGTTTCTCTGTAGAAAATCACTAGATTTTAAACTTAGCCACACTTCATCTGCCTGTTGTGTACAAATCTCCCTCACTGACTTCTCTAAACTGTGACATCTAAAAACACCTTCAAAACTGTTGTGGCCTTCCCTAAGGCCTTTAAACCCAAAGCCTTTCCACTCTTTTCTCCATAAACACATAGGTGCAATCAACCCAAGCCGGTAGAGTGATCAGAGCAGCAGGAGGAAGCTGGCCATGGGTGTGGCGCAGCCCAGGAAACCACGAAGCAGCCAAACGCAGGACAATGGGGGTAGGACACATGCCAAAATACTAAGGTAGTTTTCACATAGCCCCAACACCGACTTTGGGTGTATACTCATCCAATTTGTCTTCACTTAAAAATACACAAACTTTAACTAAAATTAGTAAATATTAAAGTTCAAGTTGTTTTCAAAGTGGAAAAACAGCCGTAGAAGCAGGGACTTGGGAAGGGCGGGGCTCTGTGATGAGGCCTTTCTGGAAATGTTTCCTTTAGTATCTTTAAAAACTTTGGTTACCACTCAGGAAATTTTTAATTTGGAAAGGACTGGCAAGATGGTCTGATAAAAAGCTATTTCTTTCTACAGCTGAGAAAGCAAAGTGAATTTCCTCTTCATTTAATCAAATGGACCCAGCCCTCTAGCCATGATTCCTGCTCCAAAAATCACCCCTACAGAAGAAAGCCCATGTTACCATAGAAAAATAAGACCTACTACAAAATACAAAATGTGTTCACTGTTGAGTGGGTGCCCGAGAGGAATAAAATTCATGTCCATGAGAAGATTAAGTACGTGAGCATTCAAAGAAGCATCGTTGGCTGTGGTCAGAACACTGGAAACAAACCAAACATCCTCAACTAGGGAATGTATAAACAAAATTCAGTATATCCAAATAGTGGAATATTATCTGGCCATTAAAAAAACAAAGCAATTATTTATGTGATTTTATGAATGCATCTTTTTTTTTTAAATTGCAAAGATGATGCTCCAATGTTTTTTTTTTCTCTTCTAAAGGAAATATTTAATTGCGTGTGGCTTACAATTTCAGAGGTTTAGTCCAGATGCTCCAATGTTTTAGTGAGTTATGGATGACTCTCCAGGCAGCAAACTGTCTTTGTCATTTTTGTTTTTTTGTTTTTTAATATGGAAGCTGCTAACCTGCACTTCCTGTTTACTCAGGTGACTTCTCAAGTCTCTGATGGGGTTGAAGACAAAATAGTTTAGTTTCACAATTAAACTTGGTTGTCTGGAGGTTAGGATGTTTTTGGGGTCTAGATAGATATTTTAAGTTGATAGAGATGAGATATGACAGATATTGAGTTACATTCAGAATTTTAGACTCATTGAGATAAGAATACTTTTTCTTCAAGGTTGCCAAATACAAACAGCCAAAACACTATGAATGCCACATGAATGTAATTCCTGATTGTTCTGTGGTTCTTCTTGCTGTATGTAGTTTATCTTATATATGTGTAGTAATGTAAATGTATATGTTAAAAAAACAATTAAAAAATTGTCCAAAGTTAAAGAAGTCATTCGCAAATAGCCACATTCTTTTTTAAAATGTATTTTTTCATTTATATATTCACTTTACATCCCAATGTTAGCCCCCCTCTTCTTCTCTCCTCCTGGTCCCTCCCTCCCACCCTCTTCCCCCATCATGCACCCCCTGTCCTCAGAAAAGGGGTGCACCCCTCACCAACCTACCTCAGCACATCAAGTCACATCAGGACTGACCTCATCCTCATCCACTGAGGCCAGGAAAGGCAGCCCGTTAAGGCAAAGTGATTGAAAGCAGGCAACAAAGACCATGTCATAGACAGCACCCGATCACTTTTACTATGGGACCCACATGAAGCTTAAACTGCCCGTTGGTTACATATGTGTAGGGGGCCTACGTCCAGTCCACGCATGCTCTTTGGTTGACGCTTCCATCAGTGTGAGCCCCTACGGGTCTATGTTAGTTGACTGTTGGTCATCTTGCAGCATTCTTGTCCCCTCTTGGTCCTTTTATCCTTCCCTCCCACTCTTCCACAGGACTCCTGAGCACCACCTAATGCTTGGCTGTGAGTCTCAGGGTCTGATTCGATCAGATACTAGGTGGAGCCTCTCAGAGGACAGTTATGCCAGGCTCCTGTCTGCAAGCATAGCAGAGGATCATTAATAGTGTCAGGGGTTGGCTCTCTTCCACGGGGTGGGTCTCAGGTTGGACCACGCATTGCTTGGTCAGTCTCCACTCTGTCTTTATCGCTGCACATCTTGTAGGTAGGGTAAAATCTGAGAACCACGTTCCTTATGAGTACATTTTTATGAAATAGGAAACCCTACGGAGACAAAAGTAGCTTTGTAGCTGCTAGGACTGGAGGAAGATTCATGGATACGGGGTGGGGAGGGCGCGGAGGATGGTAGGTAATGAAAATATTCTACTTACTGCAATGGCGGGAGCTGCTGAACTAAACCTACCAAGCAGGCAGTACACACTGTTCTGAGTAGACCAACCCTGTGGTGCCATTTGGCGAAGACAATTGACTGTGTGGCTTTGCACAGGGCACCTGCTATGCTGCCGCTCCTGCTGTGTTGTGTTCAACAGTGGTACCCTCACATGAGGGCTCCTGCTTCTTTCTGTCAAGATGGTAAATTCTCTATAGCTATTTCCACTGATGAAATGACCAGCTTAATGGGCTGTGTGTGTTCCATCTCCTGAAATGAGCCAGGCCTGCTTGGCTGAGATTGTCTGGAGCTTCAATAAACAAATGTGTTATCAGGAATGTAAAAACTGAATCTGTTCTAAAAGGTTTGAACAATTAGTTAGGTGCCTGGTGATTGGTCCTCGCGGGCCAAGTTGTGGGGACACTGTTATTGCATATGCAAGCACTGACCTCATACCACAATCTGCAAGAAGCCATAGAAGTTCACAGGTCAACATACAGTACTCTGTACAGCTTGGCCAGCCCCTGCCCGGAAACAAGAGAGACAGTGGGTGGTGAGCCACACTGTCCTATTTCAATCTGGAAGACACCTGTGAAGACCTGGTCCCAAGTAAGTCACTGACCAAAACCCCCCTCCCCCTGCCTTGCCCCTCACCCCTACCCCACACACACACTTACCCCCCCCACTCCCCCACCCCCAGCCAACACACACACACCTAGTTAAATGACAGGAAACAACTTGTGTTTAAAGTTCAGGGGCAAATGAGCACTTGACTCTGGAGACAGGCTTCAAATCATCCCAGAACCTTCACTGTTCTTGGGCTGTTATCAGGTATGCCTGGCAACAGGAACACAAACGCAAAGAACGGAAGTCAACTCCCAGCTCACACTTGGCCAACAGCTCCTGATCACAATCACACACACCTTGCTTTCAGACAGGGATTTAAAAACAGGAGACTGGAAGTGTGTAGAACGCCTGATGCCCCTGTTGGTAATGCAGACACAGGCTAACTGACCACCTGTGTAGGCAAAGGCCACAGGGTGATCTACAGGGCTCTAGGTATCTTAGGAAGCTAAGGAGGTGGCCAGGCTTCATTGTTGGAAACTAATGCAGGAAAAGTGGGCACTGTGCCCTTTGGTGTCTGTACTTTAGTCCCTGCATGTGTTCTATATCCTAATTTATGCATATATATTAATTTTGAAAATAGGTTCTCACTACAAAGCCTAGGTAGCTATTGAACTTATATGGAGTCTAGGCTATCCTCAAACATACTATGTAGCTCAGGCTGGCCTTGAATTTATAATCCTCTACTCTGAGCCTTAGAGTTTATTTATTTATTTACTTGCTTACTTATTTACTTATTTATTTGGTTTTTTGAGACAGAGTTTCTCTGTGTAACAGCCTGGCTGTCCTGGAACTCACTTTGTAGACCAAACTAGCCTCGAACTCACAGAGATCCGCCTGCTCTGCCTCCCAAATGCATGCGCCACCCATGCCCAGCAGAAACTTTTATTTTAATGCCTGAAATTCTTTTGTTTTATAAATAAACCTTAAAATCCAAATAAACTTATTTTTATTAAAAGTGAGTTGTCTTTGTGTTATTAAAAACTTGAGGTGTCATAGCGACTCTCTTGCCACATAGTCACCGATTTCTACCAAATTTCTGTCAGTCAAGCAAGAAAGTTCAAGGGACCCTGATTGACGACTTCCATCTGGTTCCCAGGATACCCCCTAAGGCTTTCTTTTTTCTGTAAGCACCCTCTGACCAGCGGCTAGCTCTGCCTTTCTACTGGCTAAATCTGTCTTAATAACTGCAATACGATGCTGGCGACTTCCTGACAGAGTGATAATCTTATTATTAGTATTCTACTTCATTCCAGCTAGTGAGATAATATCTTGCAGTATTCAGCAACGTGACAGCTAATTACAAGCTCCCCAGAGCCTCATGATGAGCACTTTTACTTGCAAGGCTTACATGCCCAGTGAGCACAAACACATTCTCACATCAAGGTGCAGTCTAGATTTGTATAACTACTTGCAAAGAAAGATACAAGTTTACTCATTAGTAACTAAAAGTCTTTCTCTTTAACACCTGTGGCCACATGTTTACAGCCACAAAAATCACATCCTCTCAGGCGTGGAAAATACAAAGAGTGGGCCCATGGCTTAGCTACTGCCCAGATGTTGTGTGCCTAACCCTCAGTTATGGCTCCTTCCCTTTCTTGGTCACTGATATCTAAAGCAAGCAGCAGGCGAATGGCCTCTTCACCAGCTCCTGGCTATTCTGGTAAATGCGCTGGTGAGAGCAGCACCAAGTGAGAAGCCTAGAACACAAAGGCAGGAGAGAAAAGTAAATTAATAGAGGCGGATGGGAGTGAAGAAAAGAAGCCATTGGAGATAAATAAATAAAGCTGACAGGTCATCTTGCTAACTCTCCCTATCCGCAAAGATTGATGCTAAATGCTCACACTGCCGCTAACATTCCAGCAGAGTGAAGCCAAGAGAAAAAGTTGATATTCATTTCAAAGAGTGGGTTTTCTGGGGGGAGGGGGGCGGGACCACAGTGCTGAGTGCTAGTTAACAACAGGAGGTTCGGGTGTGCTGCAGCACAGGAAGGTAACTGAGGCAACAGTGGTGTACTGCGCATGTGCAGAAAGCTAGAAGAACAGATTTTTTTTTTTACGTTTTTGCCACACATAAGATAAAAAGTTTGAGGACATAAGCATATTTAACAATGTACCTTGTACACATGTGTCAGAGTGTTATGCGATATCCCACTAAGATGCACAGTTTGGAGGTTTGGCGTCCGTTTAAAACTAAGTTGTAAACATTAATTTTGAAAATAAATACCATAAAGCCTAGGTGGCTGCTGGATTTGCACAGAGTCTGGGGTAGCCTCACACATAATGACGTATTCACTGAACTCGTGCAGCATTTTACCAACTGGATTGCTAATTCAAGGCCATTTGCTAATAAACCATTACAGTACCAAGCAAAGTAATCTCGCCTATAGATGGCTCTGTTTGCAGATGCTCCAATTCTAAGAATGCATTTGCAATTGATGTGTGTGAGAAGTTTCCTCCTATTACCCTCAAAGCCACCAGTTCTGCCATCCCTCGTGATGCTGCAGATGACAAGGACTTCGTTTAAGCCGATGGATAAAGAGAAAGACTGAATTCCCTTCTATGCAACAGAGATCTCCAAGCCATATTGTAGGAACTATGCCAGGTGTATTCATCTGTCCAGATGAGAAACACTCTCATCCTTCAAGGGAATTTACAATCCTTCAGCAGCATGCTCAAGAAAAACACCAGTGAACACAGCCAAGGCGGGACAAGAAATTGCTCTGGGTTTTCAAAAGAGACAACCAACCACAGCCATGCGCTGTGGTGGCGCATGCCTTTGATTTCAGCACCCCACTCGGGAGGCAGGGGTAGGTGGATCTCTGTGAGTTCTCGGCCATCCTGGCCCACAGAGCAAGTTCCAGGAAAGCCAGTGCTACATAGTGAGGCCGTTTCTTGAGAACTCAAGAGAGGCTAGCACTGTGCGTGTACATTCAGGGAGTGGGTGCTTTGGGCATGAAGCATCCATACCACACCTTTCCGGTGGGCAAAGGATGCTCAAGGGTACATGAGCCTTGATTGCTGAGTGTTAAAAGAGCCCTTATGATGGTCCTAAGGGGGATACAATGAGGTCTGAGAGACTTAAAATGACAGCGAAAACTGCCACGCTTGTGGGTAAGAAATGACAAAAGCATAGGGCTGCAAAGGTGTGTTTTACAGACAAGCAAGTGATCTGTTCAAAAAGTGTGGGTCCTTCGGGGACGCAAGCCTGGCCAAGAACCTACGCCATGCTCTCTAGGAAAGATGCCTGGCCTTGGCAAAGGAACTCAGTATTCAAATCCACCCTTACCTGGATAGTGTGTTATCCTTGATCAAAATCTTCCTTGAGCACAGGCACATACATAATTAAGGCTGTAAATCTAATAAAAAGATTGCTGCCAGAAGGCTGCTGTCTGAGAAGCAATTGCACTTCCCAGGGGGAAATATATCCTAACAACAGAAGAAGAAAAGAAAGTGTGTAGGACACAGATTTCACTTTAATCACTTCAGATCAGTGCTTCTTAACCCTCTTAACTGCTCGTGAGTGTGCGTGTGTGTGTGTGTGTGTGTGTGTGCGTGTGCGTGTGCGTGTGCGTGTGCGTGTGCGTGTGCGTGTGTGTGTGTGTGTGTGTGTGCATCCTGTGTCTAGGAGATATTCCTTGTCCATTTACACAGCAAATGGGAAGATATTTAAAGATAGTTGAGAACATTCTCACAGCCTTTGGTTGTGCAAAATTCACCTTCATGACTCAAGGATGCACCTTTCTGAGGAAGTGGCTGCAGGAGCAAGCAAGCAGACATGTCCAGTCACGAACCCTGCTCTCTTTCATTAAAGAACAAGCTAAAAAGAGCCCCAGAGGGGCCCAGTCTCCAACCACAGCAATCCACAGAGTCGCCTCCACGCCGTGATACACAACAGTGTTGCCTACTGTCAGACACGCTCCTGACACTTCAACGTTTATTACAAACAAACAAACACCTCAAACCATTACAGAAGTCCTGGCGTAAGAGCCTTGTTTGATAACATTATTTTTAAATGAGTTGTTGGAAAAGCTGGATGCCCTTTCCAAAAGGAAAGAGAGAGTGTGAAGTGAAGGCATGGCTCAGCTGGGAATTCCAATATAGAAAAACTGGAATTCATATGGATATATATGGATATGTGTGTATATATAGTATGTATGTGTATGTATGTATGTATATATGGATATGTGTGTATATATAGTATGTATGTGTATGTATGTATGTATGTATGTATGTATGTATGTATGTATGCATATGCCTGGCATCTCCACTACAGCATCTTGAGGAGGGGCAGATTTCTTACACAGCAGTTCAGAGCTCCAGAAGCAAGTCATTTGTGCAGCCACCCCAGCCTTCCTCTAGCCCTAGCCGCTGTCATCCCAGACACCACAGGATGGAGAAGAGAGGTCTCCAGCCTGCCCTTTCTGGAATTCCCCCTTGTCAAATAAAAGTGACCCAGGCTTACTTATGGGGAAGGCTTACTTCAGTTTCTTACAAAGCCTCCCCTCTCTGCCTTCCCAGCGCAGACCCAGGAGCTCCAGCAGGTGATCAGAAGCTCAATAAAAACAAAGCAAACCGCAAACGCAGCAGGAGCCTTATGAAAGACACTGGCCGAGGAGAACTGATGCCTGTTAACGAGGATATTCAGGTGCCTCAGAAGAAAAACTGGTACCCGTGTTGGCTTTGGGGAAAGGCTGTGGAACTGGATGCAGCATAGGGTGGAGAACTCCTGGGGCGTTTGCCCTGAATTTAAGTCTTCCTAACTGGCACACACATATACTATTACGTGTGACTGGTGGGGAGGGGCTCCATCAGGAGACGAGGGAGAGGAAAGGATGCAGGTGTGGTAACCATGCCTCTGGGAAAGCTGCTGAGAGCCAGATGATCTGAGCAGCTTTTGTCCCCACTCCCGTAAGTTAAAGTCTCTAATTTGCATAACCACGCCTCCTCTCACATCCAGTGGTTCTGATGGTGATACCTGTTCTAGCTAGCTGTGGACCCTGTACTGTGTGCCCTGTTTGTTGTTTATCAAAGTCTCAGAGGCTTACACTTACTTTAACTCTCTCCCTCCCCCCCTCTTTCTCTCTCTCATACATATATGTGCTCCCGTGTCTGTAAATGCACACGTATGCATGTACACGGAGGCCAAATGCTTTCTTGATTGCTCTCCACCTTACACACTGAGGCAGGGACTCTCATTTGAACCCAAAGCTCAGCGGTTCAGACATTCTAGCTAGTCGCCTTGCTTCTGGAACACGCTGTCTCTCGCTCACTCATGCTAAGACTGCAGGCAGGCTGACACACACACACACACACACACACACACACACACACACACACACACGCACGCACGCACACACACACACACACACACACACGCAGCCTTCACAGGGGTGTGGGAAATTCACACTCCAGTCCTCATATTTGTACAAGCACCCTGCCGGCTGGGCCATCATCTCACCCGTCTACCCTTATCTTTGAGGTATGGCATACTGACCACTACAGAGCACTTTATTGAGAAAAAGAACTTCAGAATTATATATGGGCGTAAATACTTAAATTCTGAAGTTAGAAAACTGAGCAGTGGGTAGCAGTCACTGGATTTAATCTACTTTGTATAGAACACTTTTTCTGAAATTAAGGTTAATGATTTTTGGGGGCCCAGAAAGATTTAGTAGCACATTTTTCCAATGAGTAACTGAAAATAAAATAATTTTTCTGAAATTAAAGTTGGTAAAATTTTGGTACAGAAAGATTTAGCAGCACACTTTCCAAAGAGCAGTTGAAAATATTTCTTTGTTTGAGCAATTTAACTTAACATGTGGTAACTCATAGCTTAGATGAACAAAATGACACTCACGGAAGACTGCAAAGCCAGTATGTTGTCCATTCCCCAAGTCGTGGTGCCTTTATCACTTGAAGGCTGCTAGAGAACGTCTATTTTAACTTCATTATTTGAGGTCCTCAGAGAAATGTCTTTACTAAATCATGGCCAGACATGATGTCGTTGGAAGTTGTCAAGGGCCTTTTGGCAAATGGCCTCACAATACTCTCTGCCATACTTGTCCCAGCAGATGTATTTCACACCCCACACCCACACCCCTTGCCATGTATTTCTTTCAGGTCTCTGTACAGGAAAAGGGACTCCTCATTAATCTTTTGGGCATCATAAATTGGCTCAGAGAGCCTGAAACCTCTTTGCCGAATCTGTCACTTGCCTCTAGCAAGGGAATAGCATATCCCAGAAAATGTCTAGCATGCTGTCTAAGGGCCGGGTCTGCTTTTCCTTGCCCATAGGTTCTTTACTAGTTAAAGTTTTGTTTGTTTGATTGCTTGTTTCATTTATTTATTCATTCATTTATTTATTTATTTATTGGCCTTTATGAGCATATCCAATCATTTTGAACTGAGCTATAGATAAAGATGATGCCGATTGAACTTTCCAGAAAGTAATGACGGGTGTCATTTCTCATGATGCTTAATCTGTACATAAAACCTCATTAAAGCCATAAGCAGGTCCAAACCAGAATGATGGGCCTTAGAGCTTCCCTAAAGTGCATCCTGGACCAGTTTCCTCTCTTCTTACCTGTTGGAACTTCCCTCGCTTTATCAAGTAAACTCTGGTTATATACCACCTGCCACCTACCACCTGCCACCTACCACCTGCCACCTACCACCTGCCACCTACCACCTGCCACCTACCACCTGCCACCTACCACCTGCCACCTACCACCTGCCACCTACCACCTGCCACCTACCACCTGCCACCTACCACCTGCCACCTACCACCTGCCACCTACCACCTGCCAACCCTTCTTCTGCAGATTAGAATAATGGTTTTTTTCACTTCATTAGCCAGGAGGAAGGAATGGAACCAATAGCTAGGTTCCACTGCATGAGCCTTCAGAAACACTCAAAGACACAGACCCCCTTGAGGTAAGTGGACATACATGTGGATGGGAAAGGCGGTTTCCTCCTGCAACCTCAACCTGAAAGGGCCCTAGACAAAGAGAGAATGAGATTTTCCCCAGCTTCTTAAGATTAATAAGGACTCTGATCAGGTCTAATTTACAAACCCCTATGCTTCGCAAATCTACAAACTCCAACGGCCTGAAAAAGCACAACCAGCAATCAGACTCGTGCGCCTCACAGCTTGTAACATGAAAACCTGTAACAGCTTCCACCTCCAACATGTAAACATCTGGATTCAGTTTTCCTCCTTTTCCTCTTTCTCAGAGTCACACCAAGGATAGACAGAGTCACACCAAGGACAGATTCCACAAACCGCTCAGAGTGAAGAAGATACCAGCCAGCCACAGAGAGTAACCATGGAAGAAAAGTCCATCTGGGAGGCCTGGAGGAGTGACACCCAACAGGAGCCAGAGCATCCAGCTCAGAGTTTAGACTGTGGGGCGTTACAGGTGTCTATAGCAAAGGTGTGACCCGATAGCCCTGTTCAACCATTGCCCTAAGAGGGCCTCGTGCCAACCAGCCAAAGAAAAGAAAGTGCTACGTCAGACAAGAAGCAGCTGCCCCAGAGCTTCTTTGGATCAACAACAGGGAAAAGGGGCTTTTGAATCTGGAACTCGACTCCTTTGAAAAGTGGTGAGAGGGCTCTCGGGGCTTGAGAATTGGCTCTTGGTTGGTCACGAAGCTACAGCTGTGATGAAGCTCATTTACTTCCTGCAAACCGGAAGCCTTGCTGGTAACAGCCATGCACTCAACTACTCTGAGCTTTGGTGCAACTTAGTAAATAATAGCCGGGGTTTCTGTTTTGTTTTATGTTGATTTTTAGGTTCTGATTTGGGGGAGGGGTTGGGAAGATGTTCTCCTTTCACAGGGGGCGGAAAAAATCCAGCTAGCAGTCGAATTGATAGCAAGCCCCCCCCCCTTTTTTTTTTATGGCAGAGATTGAGCTAAGCAAATAGAGGGCTTCTGTGTGCAGGAAGGCTTCCTACACCAGCACTCTGCAGGGGACATGGCTCTCCCTAGTCCCCTAGTGCAAACATGCATGCAACCTTCACTCATCAGCTCTCCCCGGCTGGGCAGCCTTGGAGGTAGCAGGGAGAGGAGAGGAAGGGCAAACACAAAAGCATAGGAATCCCAGAACCCAATAAACAGCCCAGACAGAAGAACATTCTAGAGTGAGAAAATGGTTCCACAAGGGCTTACCCATCCCTCGCATCTCATTATAACTCATTGCAATTGTATTTCGCCACAAAACGACTATATTGCATTCTAAATTGACAGACGGCATGATTAAGTACAGTGCAGCCAGGCCGTGTTACGCTGGCTGTGCCTCGGAAAGGGAACTGTTTACTCTAGCGTGCGAGGGAGAGAAGGAAACGGCCTGCCTTAAACTCTATCTCCGCCTTCCCAGTCGCACTTGCTAACAGGATGTGGCACTTTATGAAAACATTTTTCCACCACTCCACAGCAATAGTGCCAAAGTCTGCGACAACATTATTAGCTGTTCCGTGATAAAGGTGGCTTCGATACAGAATCTCCCACAGAGGAGTCTTTAAGAAACTCTCATTAGAGTGGAGTGTCTACACTAAAAATGGCTGCACAGATATTGCCAAAATCACGAGCAACATTTCCCTAAGAATGTTTTTGCTCTAGTCTTTCTGTTATCTAGTATCTTTTGGGTAGCGTTCGCACAGCAGACATTGCATGGTTTTGAATATTGACACACAATAGGGGAGCTCTTTACCGAAAGAGAAGAAAAAAAAAAAGCAGGAGCCGGAAACACTGCACACGTGCAGTCCCAGAACTGGGGAGGCTGAGGCAGGAGGACCACAAGCTTGAAGCCAGCCTCCTTTTGGGTTAGAGCTCAGCTGGTAGAATTACTTGCCACACACAGGTCCTGGCTCTAACCGTGACACTTCCTAAACCAGGGCATGGCGACACACACTCATAATCCCAGCAGTCGGAATGTGAGGGCAGGAAGGTCATAAGCTTGAAGCCAGCCTTACAAATATGACAAGCTCAAGGTCACTCCAGACCTTACAAGATCATACCCATGACCTGCCCCCCCCAAAATAGACCATAAAACTGGCAGTCAAGCTGGGGATAGCGCTGGGTTCAATTATCAGCACCCTGCTTCTCCTCCTCACAGACGGGTCAGCCTCCTAGTTCACAACCACTGTCCCCTTTATTTTTGCTCACTTCAACTTAATAAGGAAATTTTGAATTCATAAGGATAAGTCATATACATATAAGCTATGCACATTTTGTTTAATTTTCATTTTCTTTCTTTTTAATGCACAAACCACACATCTCCACCTAGCAAGCATTTGTTAGCATTAAACGTTAATTTTTACATGTGCTTTCTCTTGGTGATAGTGTGTTGGTTTTGTCAACATCACACGAAGTAGGATCATCTGGGAAGAGAAAAAGTTCAGTTGTAGAATTGCCTCCGTCACACCAGCCTATGGGCAGTTTCTTAATTGCTGGCTCATGGAAGACAGCCCAGCCCACTGTGGGCGGTGCCATCCCTCTGTAGGTAGTCCTGTATTGTCTCATAAAGCCAGATGGGAAAAGTAAGCCAGCTGCTCCGTGGTCTCTACCTCAGTTCCTGCCTTCAGGTGCCTGCCTTTGCTTCCTTCAGTTAATGGCCTGTAACCTGTAAGCCAAATGAACTCTTTTCTCTCCTGACCTATTTTTGGTCATGGTTTTTAACACAGCAACAGGAAAGCAAATGAACGCACATGCTCTCGCTGCATCCACCCCATAGTAACCGTCACTAAAGGTTTGACTGCTAACATGTACCAAGGTCAGCATCTGAAGCCTCGCCATATGTTTCTCTCAGTCGCTATAAAATAGTGCAAGAAACATCCATCATACATAGCATGAAATATACGCCTCAACTACTTGGCGATGACTTAATTCAGCGAGGCTCCAACATTTATTAGCGATCTGTATAGGCTGCTACTAAGAACACATCACAATGGAAAGGAAAAGGTAAGATCCAGTCTCTGGCTACAAAGACTGCACAGGTTAAATGAATAGACAAAACATACACATGACACATTGGTTTTGAATACACATATAAGTAAAAAATACAATGCTGCATAACTGAAATAAAAGGAGAAGTGACAGGAATCCAGGAAGTGTCACGGAGGTGGTCCCTAAGGTTGCTTTTTAAGACAACTTTCCTCAGAGTGGCACAATAATGACAGAAAAGAATTTCACGTTGTCATCTTATTTTTTTAATAAAAAATAGAGGTGAAAGTCTCAGAAGTGCTGGAAACTGGAAAATATAATGTATTTCAGAGAGCGTTTCAATCCCTATGAAGCTGTGACCAGTTGTTTCACTGTGGTTTTCTTTTAACCAAGAATCTTTTTTACACCCATCATTCTTCCTGGCTCCTCTTCGTTGTCTCTGTTCTTGTACGGCCTTCTTGGTGCTCAGGGTGGGGAAGCTGCTCCCCCTGCCTGGCCTGCCTTCACCTCGCTTGCAGTAACTAAGAGAAAAGCAAAACTAGGAGAGTACGTGTGTGATATCATCAAAGGGCCAGTC
Source organism: Acomys minous (assembly GCF_964271855.1). Taxonomy (NCBI): domain Eukaryota; kingdom Metazoa; phylum Chordata; class Mammalia; order Rodentia; family Muridae; genus Acomys; species Acomys minous. The sequence goes on along the minus strand of NC_140492.1, from coordinate 103,952,528 downwards.
ACCACTTGCTACCAAAAAGCTACCTTTTCCTGGCACCAAGATAAAAATGAGTCTATGAGTTTTGAACACATAAGACATCACCTACTTACCCATTTTAAATCAACAATGGAAATATCTACACTCCACTCATGTGTTTTATTGCAAGAACCCACCAAATATGATGGGCATCCCAGACTGAGCCATGGCTCCTGCCTCCAAAGTCTATTTTATCCAGTGAGAGCCAAACCTACCCACCAGGGCATGGCACACAAGCAGCATGCATCAATGGACAGCATCCATCTCTTAAGCTCTCTAGCTGAACAACAGGGACTGGGAAATGCAGACGTTTAAAACAAGGAACAAACCCAGGGTCAGGGTTGCTGTAAATCAAAAAGCTGGTGAGCACTGCACAAGGACCACTGGATGGACACGGTACACTCTGGAGACCGAAGAGCTAGTGTTCCATAGAAGAGGAAATTCTTTTGGCAGTGGCGGAAAATCGGGAAAACCAGAGAAAATAGTAGAGCATTTTGCAAAGAATGATGACGGTTTCGGCCTGGTGTGAATGGGGTCTTGACATGGCAACAGTGGTAGTGAATAGGCCTGATGCTTTAAAATGCTCATGTCCTGCAAACAGCACAGAGGACATGGCTGCTGCCAGGGGTCAATAGTAGACAGTGAACAGGAAATGATTGTGATGGAACTAATATCGAAATAAGTGTGATGCAGAGGACAGGTAGGAAAGCAGGCACAGAGGCCGTTTGGAAGTTCAAGTGTGTTGGGGGTGGGGGGGTGTTAGGTCTCAAACCTGGGGCAAATGGCAAACTGAGGTGCTATTTAACATATCAAAGCAGACCTGGCTGCCAGGCTGTCCCAGCATCCCTCAATCCCTACCTGTTAAGGGGTATGGCAGGCATTCCTCACCCTGTACCCTAAACTTCTTCAGCTCTGGGGCTGGGCTACCCTTCTCCCAGCTGCCCTTCCCTATATAACTCAGACATCTTGGTTACCTACCCTTGGGTCTACCCTTATACTTTCCTGGCCCTCCCCTTGCACTCCTCCTCACATGGCCCAGCTCAGGGTCAGGTTCACTCTGGACCCTCCCGGTTGCCTCTGGCTATGCTCTCCCTCATATTTACAATAAATCGTCTCCTCCACCATACTGAAAAGCAGTCGTGTCCTTTCTTTTTATTTATTTATTTATTTATTTATTTATTTATTTATTTCAAAGAGGATCTGCACTCCTGTAGTGGAAAGTAAGAGCACGGGCAGGCTTTATCAGTTTCCTAGACCAGTCAAGCATCAGACCAGAGGTGCTCCAGATTGCAGAATTTTGGGGGTCTTGAAGTATCAGCATATTCGTGATGAGTTGCTTTTCCGGTGAACCCCAAAACCTGAGATTCATTGTACACACAGCCTGAAGAGAACGTCCCAAAATGTTTCAAACCATGTTGCCAGGAAAGCCAAGTGTCATCGTGCGTGGTATTTTCTGTTCATGGTGTCGTGTAAGGCTCACATTTCAGACTTCAATGTGTTCAGCTCAGAGAAGCTCAACTCCCAGTAGATTTCTCTTAGAAAGTGGGGTCGAATTCCCCCAGGTTAGTGGTACTGGGTTTCCGTGGGTCTCCCAAAGCATCGGCACGTTTGAACGTGGCATTCCTTCTTCCGGCGCATCTTGTTATAGTTAAGGATTCCCAACCAGTAGCATCATCAGGGAGGGTGGAGACTAGCAGGAGGCAGCAGATGTTCAGAGGCCAAAGCGCACCACAGCCAGGTGTGTCGTAGGCAGTGTGAATGCAGAAGTGGGTGCTCTGAGGTGAGTGACTACAATGGAGGTGGCAACATTTAAATCTGAATGTTATATTAACCTAAAAGACCTGTCACCTGTGTGCCTGGCACATAGCCTTATACACAGTTCTAGAGCATGAGGTGAAATTCTGTGGGATGTCCATATTAAAGTCAGCCTCATCATGGACATCAGCTGGCTGGCTGGGGCTCATCTGCTAACTGCTAGGATGAAGGTGGTTTTCTTACCTTCCCAAAGTTCACTTGTGAAATAAATCCATTGCACTGAACAAATACCATGCCAAAACCTCACCCAGTGACCTGCTGGACGCGGCACGGGACTGTGTTTACCCACCACACCTCACGTCACTTTCTGCGGCCTTAGGGCACTTTCAAACAATTTTTTCCATGAACTGGCAAAAGTTCCCACAGTACCCCACCCCTGACATCCTTCCTGCACCGGGGTCACTTAAAAATAACTAGACACGAAGCACTCAAAAATGCAGGAAATTATTTTAATGGGAGAATCACTGGCCATCGGTTGTGATGAGATGAAGCCAGGGTAGGGTTCACATGGCTTCTGACTTAAAGCTGTATCTTCTAAATACTTAGCCATGACTTCTTACCCACCCACCCCCCAAAAATGTGCACTGTGTGACTTATTTTGGTAGAAAATAATTCTTGGCCCAATGGCCCCAAATTATGTCACAACAAAATTTATTTTTATGCATTTAGATGCCACAAAAATCATTCTTGTTTGAACTGTGAACTTTTTATGCCGCTGCTCCATGAGTAGGTTAGTGCTTGGCTACTTAATCACTTAATTGATTACGTAAACATTTAAGTCTAGTATAGACACTTACACATAGAAATAAACATGAACAAAATTAAAGTAGCAAAAAACTTCCTGCCTGGAGAGTCCATATGGACAGTCAGAAGTAGTTTCTCTAAAAGCAAAAATGGGTATGTCTCTCCTTAAAATATACATGTACAAATATCTTTTTCATGGCCATTTACTGCTATTTATACTTTCACTATAATTAAATAAAGATCTCATGTCTCGAGCAGCCAGTCTTTGTGCTTGTTTATCATCACAAACATCTGAGACAATTCATGTGTAAAGGTAGAAGCTTGTAGGTTTAGTATTCTAGCCCAGGGTTGAATAGAAAGATGTTGTTGTGCCCCTGGGGGGAGGGGTGCTGAATAGCAATGGTATGAGGGCCAAATCTGTCAGAACGACAAAATGAAGAAGAAGAGGAGGAGGAGGAGAAGGAGGAAAAGTCCAGGAGCCCACAATCCCCCCAAGGGCTCTCCATCACCCCTAAAGACTCCACCACTTCCTTACAGCGTCATTCTGTGGCCAAGACTTTAAAGTGTATGTGTGTGTGTGTGTGTGTGTGTGTGTGTGTGTGTGTGTGTAGGGGGAGAGGTAGACATCCATCTTATAACAGGCTTTGACGTTGTATCCATGTTTGTTACAAATGACGCCAGTGCATTAATGCCCCCTCATGAGCACTTCTCTGCACTCAACCCATTGCTTCCTTACAGCAGAATTGGAGCTACTGGTTAAACACTATGTACTCAAGTCATGACTTTTCCATTACAGGAAGTGAGTATCTCCTGAGTTTCCAGCATGCCTGGCAGGAGAAAAATAAAGAAGTGGCCAGTTTGAGATAAAACAGATAATAGTATGTAGCTCAGTGGCTCAGCACACGCTTACTATGTGTGTTGTGGAGATATGCACCCCACACATAAGTAACATGTAAGATAGATAACAAATATATTTATACTTGAGAAAACAACCACAAAGGGAAGCATTATCGTTATCTAAAAGTTGAAGGTTACATCATCAAACTGTAACTCAGCCACAAACAAAACACCAACTCCCAAATAAAATGTGCTTAAGATTCCCTGATGGATGCTGAGCTGAACACCCACACCTGTCTGCGAGGCCTCTAGGAGAAAAGCTCTGTGGACAGTAGACTAGACTTCTGCCTTTTAGTTCAGCACTGGGCATGAGAAATAGACTCCCCACCACAAAAGCAAGCTGCGCCTGGGATTTAAAATGTCCAAGTAATCACAGGTAGAAAAAAGAGACAGATAAATAAAATAAACTTTAATAGTATATCTTGTTTCCACTAATGTGTCCAAATTCTCTCCTCCAACATGAAATCAAATATAAAAATTGCTAAGATCCAGCCAGGCATGGTGGCGCATGCCTTTAATCCCAGCACTCAGGAGGCAGAGGCAGGCAAGCGGATAGATGTGAGTTCGAGGTCAGCCTGGTCAACAAAGCAAGTTCAGAACAGCCAAGGCTACACAGAGAAAGCCTGTCTAGAAAAACCAAAACAAAAATTGCTAAGATCTTACAAGATCTTTTATTTATTTATTTACTTGCACCCTTCTTTGTTCATTTCTTGTACCAACCGTCACTCTGGCGTGCTTAACTATATAGACACATTCTCATTTTGGACCAGTCAAGTTTTCAGTGCACAAACTCAGAAATGGCTAGAGGATACCACAAATAACAGGACAATTAAAAGGCAGAGGTTGGCATTATATTTTCTATTTTGGTTTTTGGAAACAAGGTTTCTCTGTGTAGCCTTGGCTCTCCTGGACTCGCTTTGTAAACTCGAACAGAGATCCTCCTGCCTCTGCCCCCTGAATGCTGGAATTAAAAGCATGCACCATCATGCCTGCTGGCAGTTTTTTATGTAAAGAGGAAGATGATAAATATTCTAGGCGGTGGCCTTAAAGAAAACGTGAGGATGTTATGTAGGTGATTAAATAGAACTGTTTTCACAGGGTGGGCGAGGTGGTGAGCAACTTGGCACCAAGGTGGTTGGACAGTTTTGTCCCCAAATAGAGACAGATCTAGGGTGAACAGTGACTATCTCAAGGTAGGACGTCTGTCCTGCTTTACCTGGCTCCCAATGTCCTTGTCTCTTCTCCCAGAAGACCATATCATCAAAACTTAGGAGAGTGGTGAGAAACTGTAGGTCTGCCAGAGACTGTACAACTCAGCACCTTGCAGTTGCCATAGCAAAAAAACAAAAACAAAACAAAAAACCTCCACAGAGCCACTGAGGACAGAAACAAATCAAGGCCACTGGATGAGGAGTAGGGCCCAGGGAGCCCAGGGACGGGAGAAAAATGTTAGCTATGCCCTCTCGGTCCCTGCAGTTCCTGATGGCTGCTCATCTCCTCTCACCAAAGGGCAGACCCAGGTCTCTGGCAATGGACTACCAAAAAAGGGGCAGTTTTTTTTTTAAAAGACATTTTAAAAAGTCAAGGTTCTGAGGAATACTACAGTAAAAGGACTCACTTATTTATCCCAGCTCTCTTCCCTCCCCCGTATATTTGGCAGGGGACACAGCTAGCCAGTAAGGAGGTGAACATAGGACACACTTTCCGAGGCACTCACTACTCTAAGACACTGAAAACTCTATGGTACCTAGTTCCCCCACGGTAATCCTTATTAACAATGAATGGAGCCAAGCTCTCCCCTGCGTACGCCTCGCCTCTGATCTTACCCAAATGTAACTTCTCAAGTTCAACTTAAATGTTCCCGCGTAAGGCAAGCTGAGCCTAGCCACTTCCTCCCCCCTGTGAGTTGAACTTGGTTCCCCTATCAAGGGTTGCCTCAGGCACTCCTGGGACCCTCAGAGAGCACAAAGCAGAAAAGCCTTTCCCTCCTAGAACACGGACAGCCCTTACTGAGCCCTCTGGGACACTGGAGGGTGCCTCCTAATATATCATCTGTCTCCTCGGTCATCAGAAGCAATCAGACATCAGGGACGAGACCTTGACCTTCCTGCACAAACCTCAATAAAGCACTTAAGATTCAGTGAGTACATAAAACCTGCTAAGGGAAAAACTCAAGGGAATGAAGCGTCCAGGTTCCCCTGAAGGTAGGCCCAGTTTGTGAGCACAGTGGACTTCCTAAAAGCCCCCAGAGGTGGAATATTTAACCCTTCAAAGGCAGCAGGGCAAGGTGGTGCACGCCCATGACCCCAGCACTCGGGAGGCAGAGGCAAGCGAATCTTTATGAGTTCGAGCCAGCCTGGTCTACAAAGCAAATCCAGGACAGCCAAGGCTACACAGAGAAACCTTGTCCGGAAAAAAAAAAAAAGCAGAACATAACAAAACAAAGCCCAAAACTTTCGAAGATAGGCAAACTCCATCAATACTTGTCCTCCTTTCTCACCTTAGGGCCAGAACCACATCGCTTTAGCACACCACTGTAAGCCTTCACAATACACTTTACCTTTTACATTTTCTTTAAATGAAAGCACATTATCTTTTATTTTCCTATCGAAACTAGATGGACTCTTTGCTTTAAAAAAAATACTTTTTAATATGCAAAAGCAAATGCCTAGAATACCTCAGCTTTGGTTACTAAAGCACCACTGTGTGCTTGGCCATACATGCACATGCAAGTACACGCATGCACATGTACACACAAGCAGCAATCAACAGCCCTTGTTGTAAGGAAACCTCTCATTCTCTCAGGGGGCCACATGTTCAGCTGAGAACATTATTGAGGATCCTAAGGTCGGGTCCATGTGTGCTCCTAAAGCTGTGAGGGAGTGTAGGTGCTATCAATTCCAAAGGATGCCATGACACTGAGAATTCCAAAACATTTTCAGAGGACTATAAGGAGTCAGTGTTTTCAAGCAACACTCTCCTAGAAAATAGAACTCATGTTGTGCTATCAATTAAGCAATAAAACACTCAATTCTAGTAACAATAATAACTGCAGACGTCTAAACGCTACAGTGGAAGGGTTTCCCTTCTCTACGATATTGGCTTATTGGGGCCACCGTAACAAGGCCAATATCTACACACATGGGCTATTAGATAAACGTGGAAAGGAAGTTACAAGAAGTCTAGAAAACACTTTGCCTGGACTTGGCTGTGAAGTCATTTGCCTGGACCCTAAGGAGTTTGGAGATGGTCTCCCAGGGAGAGCGGTGGGAGGCTCCGGAAAACCCCACTTCTCTGCCAGCTAGATTATCACGGAGAAGACAGCAGGCACCTCCACTCCACGCACGCCCCGCCCCCAACCACTTCCAGACAAAACCGTTTGTCTGAGCCTCTTGATTCTAATTCACGGTGTTAAGTTTGAAAATAGAAACGGGGAGGGGCAACACAGGAGATTCGGTGGCATTCCTTAGAGTCCTGCCCGTGACTAGGATTACCTTAGCCACCACAAGGCTCGCGGAAAGCTGTGGTGGGAACAGCAGGTGGGGCGGGAGGAATCCCAGACCTGAGTGGAAGGAATCAGGAGCCCAAGGGGCAAGGCAGCTGTTATCTACGTTAGAGGTGGGAAAGTCTGAGTCTCCTGATCCAGGAAGCGTTTTCATTGTTTTGATCTTTCAGAATCACAAAGGCGGCGGCGTCATCTGATTTAAGACAAGGCTAACTAAAATGCCCAAGCACCTAGTATGTCACTCTTTAACCACAGTGGGAAAATCTGAGAAGAGGAAAACGCCCTGTCCGATGAGTACACGCTGGCGCTGTGTAAGAGGCTGTGGCTGCGGTACAGCTGTTCCAGTGGGCAGCTGTGCCCAGAAGAGCCATAGGAAGGGATAAAGACAACCCTCAGGTAAAACGGTGAGCTGGTAGGAAAGGCTGCCGTCTTTCCATGTCGGCTCTTAGAGTGAACAAACAGCAGCGCCTAAGCGTTGAGTTTCTTCTTTCTCACGTGGCCGCGATAGTCCCCGTCTTAAGGTTTACTTATGAAAAAGTCAAAGTTTGTAGTGTACGACACAACGTAAGCATAATTCTACAATGTGTTCTGCCAAACATGTAAGTAGAAATGTTATCTGAAAACAAATAAATGCCAATACTAACTCTTGTGTAGAGCTGTACACTTGTTTGTAAGATGGTCTAATGAAGTCCAGCCTAAGTTAGTACAAACGTTTAAGGAAAGAATTACTAAAGCAATCAAATGGACACAGTGGTTATAAGATGCAGCATTGCTAGCAATACGATAACTTTGGGCATTTCTGTGTAAACTTCCAAATGGAGCTCTTTGATAAGTCTTGGGCACTTTAATCTTAACAACCATCATCAAAATGAAGTAGATGATTAGATATTTGGTCATATCTATTCCTGTATACAAACTTGTGAAAGAAATGTGTTTTCTGTTGGGTATTCAACCAGTTGCCAAAAGTACCTTGCCTAGGCTGGGGGATGGGCACTTGCTTAAGCTCAAGAATAGCTGTGAGTTTAGTCCCCAGCACCAGCAAGCAAAAGCAAAACAGAAACTAAGGAGGACTTCAAGGAAAGTGAATATTAAATGAAACAGTTCTTAAGGTAGAGACATCAGAGAAGCTGCCCTCATGAGGGCTGTTAAAGGGGAAACTAGCTGGGGGCGCAGCTCAGCAAAGGAACCATGCTTGGCATGCACAGCCTTGGGTTTCATCCCAGAACCACAAAAAAAAAAAAAATTTAACAAGAGACTCTCACTGTTCATTTTTCCTTTGTTCTTTTGTTTACAAGGCTCTGCCAACCCCATCAGTTTTTCAAGAATGCCCTCCTAATGCCCCTTGAAGTGTTGTATACAATAGAAGGACAAAATATTACCGTATGAAAGCAAGCTAAATGTCCATCTATGGATGAGTGCTTATTATATATATCTGCATGGTAGAAATTATGCCATAATGTCATCACACACTGTTTCCAGGAAAGTTACTGTATGCTCACAATATAATGTTCAGGGGAAAAAACAAGATACAACTTCTGCAGAAAACACAATTCTAATTATGACCCCTTTGCAAATTTCTATTTATTATATGCACATGCAGAAAAACACCAGGGATGGACACTCATATAACTCAATACCGAGTTTTCTCCAAAGGATGAGATTTCAGGAGGTTTAACTTATCTTTCTCCAAAACTCTCCATGATCTTCAAATTTCCCAAAATAAATGCCACCTGTTAAATGAAAATTTAATTTTTAAAATGTTCTCTTAGGACTATGTTCCATCCCAAACAGAAGAAGCTACAGAAGTCATCCTGGGTGGACATCACTCCCCTTTCATGTCTAGTGTTGGCATTCTCAGTGAAAAACAAACCCGACTTTTAAAGCACAAACATCAATTTAGCCACCTGTTTAAATAAAAAAAAAAAAACCCTGAAGTCTTACTATAATACATATAATATGCTCATCTCACTCAGGAAAGTCTATACACCAGAAAGAATTCATACAACAAACATCAACCCCTCACTGACCCAGCCTTCAAGGAAAATGATCCCACAGTTTGTAAACGTGCTCTTCCAACTGCTTAAGAAATTCACCATCAATTACACATTCTCCACAAAACTGTAAAGAAGTCCATAAAGAAAGCAGCTGAGCTGTCTGCTCCTCAAAGTTGGCCAGGGAATGAACAGAGCACACATAATCAACGTCTCAGCTAGTTTGCAGTTTAAACAGCCCTTACTTAGGCGAGGGGGAAATGCAAGTGTAAAGAGTTCAGAATAGCATTTTATAAATAATAAATAAATAAGTCACTTTTCACACAGAGAGCCGTATTTATTGGGCATTTGCCCACTTTACTGGGTGAGAACCACCGTGCTCCCTCTGTGGATGAATTGACTAAGCTGGAGGAAGGCAGAGTCGGAACACTGAGTCTCTGGCCTCCACTTGCTGGGCATTCTGCACTGTGCTGCTCAGCCAGGCCCACACTGCTCCTGTGCTGTTATGGCCAAGAGTGGAACAGATGAGTGTCTCTGTGAGCAGGAAGGAGGACAGTTCCGGCCCACACCACCACGCTGAAAGTGGACTTATGCAACGATGTTTCTAGAAGAGTTCTATAGCTGGTGCTCTCTTTGTAAGGCAAGATACTACCAGCCAGTGGATGTACTGCACAAGCCCAGAAACAACTAAAACCTTCCAATAGATCAAGGCAGGGGACAAGGGTGCATTGTGGCCAAAACAGAAAGCCTGTGTCCCACAGGCAGCCCCTTCTTGTGTAATCATGTGGAGACGGATGCACAGGCACAAGCTTCTTTCATGTGTGCTCAAAGTTCCTGACAACTGTTCTGACATGCAGATGGCCCCAGCGGTGAGCACCAATCCAGGCCCTGAAAATACACACACTTGCATTCAAATGTAAGAAATTGCTGGGTGTGGTCGCAAAGGCAGAAGGATTGTGAATTCAACACCAGCCTGTGCTACCTAGCAAGACCCTGTCTCACAGGTAGGTAAAAAAATAGATAATAAATAGATAATAGATAGGTAGATAGATAGATAAATACATACATACATGATAAATACATATATACATAGATGATAGATACATATATATATATATATATATATACATAGATGATAGATAATAGATACAGATATACATAGGTGATAGTTACATATATACATAGATGATAGATAGATTGATAGATAGATAGATAGATAGATAGATAGATAGACAGACAGACAGACAGACAGGAACTCTTTTGTTCAGATGACAGAGGCTACTGACTTGTCATCTTTGGTCCCAAGTGCCTCATGGTGCTGGGAAAATGCCATGAAGGAGGCCTGAGCTTCAAGTCCAGACTGTGGATGCCCCAGAGGCTGGCACTCACTCCTCATCCCTTCAGTGTCCTGACTCTCAGAGCCTGGGCCTGGCACAGCCAGTGTAGAGGTCTGTAAAGCAGCATAAGGCTAAAGAGAAGACCACGGACAACTTGGCCTAACTGATGTGCTTTTAGGATCTAGGGGCAGAAACAGCAGCCTATACAATGAGCTTAAATGAAAGGGGCCATTAAGACTAAGAAATGTTCTACCCTAACTGCAAGCGTGCATTGTCCAGACTAAGAAAAATAAGACTGGAGACCAAAACCTTTCCCTTGTCAGGCTCTGCAAATGCTGGAAGAAGCCTGGGTCCTACAATCAGGCTTGCCGTTTAGTAAAAGTTTGTCCTGGGACAATTACTAAACTGCTCTTTAAGCTCAGCACCTTCACCTGCAAAATAAACAAGACAGAGTTTCCCCAAGGCTGCAAAGACTCAAGATGGTAGTGTTTATGAAGTGTTCAAATTGCTGTCACCCATGAACTGCTGTTAATGTGATGTAGGTGGCCCTGGGAAGTGGCTCGGTAGATAAAGCGCTTGCTGTGTAAACATGAGGGCCGAGTTTACATCCTCAGCATCCAGGTAAAGGCTGGGTGCCTGCACAGACAGGTGGATACCCGGAGCTAATGGGGCAACCAAGCTAGCCACATTGTCTGTCTTCAGGTTCAGTAAGAGACCCTGACTCAAACAAACAAACAAACAAACAAAACCTAAGGTGGAGAGCAATTGAGGAGGATATCTGTGCCCCCTACTTTTATGTCAACATGACATAAGTGAGGGTCATCTGAGAAGAGGGAACCTCAATTGAGAAAATGCCTCCCTAAGATCAAGCTGTAGACAAGCCTACAGGACATTATCTTAATTGGTGATTGATGAAGAAGGCCCAGCCCATTGTGGGTGGAGTCATCCCTGGGTTGGTGGTCCTGGGTTCTATAAGAAAGCAGGCCATAAGGACCAAAGCCAGTAAGCATCACTCCTCCATGGCCTCTGCATCAGCTCCTGCCTCCGGGTTCCTGTCTTACATGAGTTCTTGTTCTGGCTTCCTTTAATGATGAATGCAATGTAGAAGTACAAGCCAAAGAAATCCTTTCTTCCCCCAAGTTGCTTTGGTCATGGTGTTTTACCACAGCAACAATAACCTTAACTGAGATAATACCTCACGTCAACCTCGGGCCTTAGGATATGTGCATATACCCTCATCTGAATGCACATGCACACAACTAATTATCAATTAACTGATTCTTAGAATATAGGGCAATACAAGACATTGTTCATTTGAAAACTGAGAAATCATTATTCTAAGTGAAATTAGTATTTTATATTACTTCCTGGGGGAAAAAAATTAACTTAGGCCTACAGAAAGATAAATGTTTTAAATTAAATGCTTATTGACTGACTAAAGCAGATGATAGGGAGGGAAGCTATCCAGGCATCCAGATATAAGAAAACTTTTTAAAATGGAAAGTATAAATTCATTATGTGAGGAATATCTTAAGGTTATGCCATGAACTTTCAAAATATATACCTCATAGCCCATGAAAATTATAAAAGTAAATACATATAGAAGATAATACCATGACTGCAAAATGCTATTTCTGATTTTTGTTTTACTTTTGCAAATATATAATGTTCAAACATACTCAGGGTCAGATTGATAAAGATCTGTTTTAATTTGACTTCTTCCTTGTTTGTAATTATTGAACTTGGAGTAATAAACGTGTGTTTTGAGAAAGAATTTTAAAAAGATAAGTTCTCCACTCTTCCCCAAAGAGCTTCACCTGTTTGGACCACTGTCAACTGAGTGTTTGTAAGAGCAGAGATGCTAGATGACAGTGAGCAAACAGTGCCTTCCAGACACAACAAGGCTGATGCACGTGTGAACGCACAGAGACTCTGGCAGCGTGCACAGAACCTGCACAGGCTCAAACCACCCAGAGTGTGAACGCACAGAGACTCTGGCAGCGTGCACAGAACCTGCACAGGCTCAAACCACCCAGAGTGTGAACGCACAGAGACTCTGGCAGCGTGCACAGAACCTGCACAGGCTCAAACCACCCGGAGTCCCCGCACTGAGAAGAGGAGGTGAACACAAAGTCTCACCTCTGACTGTTTGTAATTGATACCTACTGAGAAAGAAAAAATGTGTTCTCTCCAATGGAGTGACATTGGCTCTATCTATCGAATCCCAAGCTGGGCCATGTCCAGGAGCAGAGGACTAACAAAAAAACAGAACCCCCTTGGTTTTATGTGCATTTTGTTTTGGTTCGGTATTTTTGTTTGTTTTGATTTGGGTTTTTGTCATGGGGGTGGATTGGGAGAGATAAACGACATAAATTAGATGGGTAGAGAGGTAGGGAGGCTCCAGGAGGGGAAGAATATGAGCAAAAATATACTAAATAAAAAAGTTGGGGTGTTTGTTTGTTTGTTTGTTTGTTTGTTTTTCAAGACAGGGTTTCTCTATGTAGCCTTGACTATCCTGGACTTTGTAGACCAGGCTGGCCTGGAACTCACAGTGATCCGCCTGCCTCTGCCTCCCGAATGCTGAGATTAAAGGCGTGCACCACCAACCACCTGGCTATAAAAAAAGAAAAAAAGAAAAAGAAAAAAAAAAGATTTTAAACAATATTTTTTAAGTGACTGCTAAGTGATAATGGCCTATTAGCTTAGTACAGACAACCCTCCCCTTTCAGCAATTTACAAGCTGAAAACAATACAAATGAATACGTGTTTGCAAGTATCCCTGAGCTAACAAGACAGCTAACAACACATCAGAAACAGATGCCCCAGAGCAGGGAAGCAGTGAGTCCAGGCATCTGGGAGGTCTCTCCCCTCCCAGCATTTTCCAAAACAAAGAGCAGAGACTCTAAGAAACTGAGCAGAAAGCAGCGCCTGCTATACAGACTGGGAACTGACGCTGTGGCACTCTCTGGGCGTGGACAGAGAGCTGTCTGAATGTCCTTGGCTTCTGGTTAGGGTGCTGGACACACTGTGTGTGCTTCAGAAATGGGGGCAAACTGGTAGTAAAGCTCTTGCAAAGTCCGAAACCTGGCTAGCCAGCTCAATCCCCGAATAGATTAATGCAATGCGCTGACACTAACGCCTGTAAGAAAGCAAAAGTAAATCCCTCAGAAGGAAAATGACGTCGGGGGGGCCTCGAACTGCTTCTATTTTTCATACACGGTGTCCAGCATGCAGTCCGAATTACCAGGCGACTATTAGTTTGCCACTGAGCCCTGTTTAAAAATGGGCCCCTGAAGACCCTGTGCCTCTCTGAGCTGAAATTGCTATTTTAGGAGGACTGTGTGGAGGGTCAAGTAGGAAGGTGGGAAGAGTCAAGCCATGCCTGTTTATTCAAGGATGTACCTGGTCTGGGCCCAAGCAGCTTTGTATTTTAAGAAACAGCAGGCTGGGCACCATAACAGGTCTCTGCAGTCCCAGCTACTAGGAGGCTGAGGCAGGAAGGTCATAAGGCCAAAGCAATGTAGCAAGGCCCAGTCTCAAAAGACAAAACAAAACAAACAAAAAATGAATTTAAACAATATAGAGACTTCAGTCTCTCACTCTGTCACCCTGAGCAAAGCCACTAGCACAGCAATGCTCAGGACACAGACCCTGGCTCCCCAAATGCCAGGACCTAGTCCAGGTAAACAGAGACCAGTAGTGCCTGTTGAGGTGCTGTGTGTGGCTATCCATGGCCAGCGTGGCTGTGGTTACTCCAGGCTGGGGGTAGACTCACTTTTTCAGACTATGCCAGTGGCATCATTGCTTAGCCTTCCGTATACAAAACTACAGCTCAGCACACCATACAGATTCCCTCTTGGGGATTTGAACCTGGAAACCAATCATGCTGCCTACTGACCTGCCCGGAGCACAGACATAGATACCCCTGGTAAGGACTGGCTCTTTAAGGGGACCGGCTGGCCCCAAGCTTCAGGCCATGTCTTATCATTTCTGATCTCAAGGCCAGCAAGTCACGTACACTTGGGACTCCTGACACACACTCGCCCTTGTGTTTCACAATGGGACAGGCCACGTCATGAGAAGCACTGTCCCTCCTGCTTGTGGCAGGTGGGTGACATCAAACCTTTGAATGCTTTCATCAGCATCAATAGTTCATTGGGTGGCTGGTCGGCTGTTTCCAATCGTACCACCGTAGTCCTTGAACTAAGCTGTGTGCCTAGCAACAGACTGGTTGACATTTTTATCCCTGTATCTTCATCCACTTATTTTGTGACAGTAGTTTAACTACCAGACTTGGGGCAGGAAGGAATCGTCCTTCTTGGCCACTTTCCAGGTAATAATCAAAACAAGCGAGGTGGAGGAATGATTTTAGCATGATACAGAGCATGGTATAGATCTAGGTCAAAAAGCAAGGATTCTACTTCTACCATCCTGTTCCCCGTCCCCGCCACCCCACACCACCGCCATGCTTTTCCTTTCTTGGGCAGTACCAGTCTGCTTGGGAGCATAGTGAAAGGGGGCCTCATGGTGTGAAACTTAACTCTGGTTCCATTTTATAAAGATCCCTCACGCACCCTGTGTGGGCACCTTCCACACGAAAGTTGGTGTACGCAAGGGATGCTTTAGAAAGAGGTGAAGTCAAGAGTTGGTGCGGTGGGCTACCTGGTTTCATGCAAGTGGAGGTAGAGCACTGACCCAGATTGCAGGGGTGCAGCACTTTAGACCCCAGAAGGAAACATTAGAACCTTAGAACTGTCCTTCCTACAAATGGAAAACACCCTATTGCGACAACTGCCAGCCACCACAGGCACACTCCACCTTACTTAGTATTGTGTCTTCTGAGATTTGCCTGATGTCTTTGGCCACCATTTGACACACCACAACAACAGAGGAGAGCCCTAGCTCCTGCAGCTTCTAGTCAGTGCAACTCTAGATACTGGCTTATACCTATATTCAGATCAGGGGCAGACAGAATGCCACCAAAAATAAAAATTAAAAACCATGGAACTTCGACTACATTGAAATTTATAACTTCTGCTCGCCTAAAGATACCACTGAGAGAACAGACAAGTCAAGACATAGTAGGAGATACGCATAGCTGTCAATCAATTCATATCTTCACAGATGTTAGGACAAACAATATGTCATTCTGATAGTCAACCTTTTCATGTATAAAAATGGCAGGTCATAGAGCTTAACATGATACCCAGACTCCTACAAAGCAACTCAATATAAACTGGGTAAAGACTGAGCAGGCAGTGATTATCCAGAGGGTTCTCAGCCTTGTTGTATTCTTAGGATGACGCCTCTCTATGTAGCCCATGCTGGCCTCAAATGTGTGACAATCCTACCTCGATGTGTTGATATTATAGGCCTGAGCCAGCTTCAGCCTCATTATTTACTAGGTAAATCTACCTGAAAATGAGACATTACTCTATGTTTACCACTAAACAGATTGATGCCAAAGACCATGAGTATGTACATAAACCAGAAAGCTTATGCACAGCTGGTGGGGGCATAGCAATAGAAACAGCTATTTTGGAAATCAAGCGGTAATGTTGAAGCTAAATATTCATATGTCCTATAAGGCAGCATTTTCATTCCTACGCATGCCTCCTCAAGAGAAATGCACTTGTGCATGTGTGCATTTCAAAGGCCTGCATATGGATTTGTATGGCACTACTTATAACGGCTCCACCCCAGGAACATCCCCCAGTGCCCATCAACAGTAGGATGGGTAAAGAAGCTGTTGTGTGCACAGCCAGTGGAGTGCAGAGATGGGGAAAGAACCAACGCATCCAAAACCACGGAGACATTTCTCGAAGAAGATGTTGTAGACAAGAAGCCTGACACAGGACACTGCGGCATGAGTGTAAATCTGTGAAACTCAAAATCAAACAGCAGCAGGCACTACTGTGACAAGGAAGGATGGTGGCCTCCACGGTGGGGCGTTAAGGATGAACCGACATAAGGTTGGATCCTGGAGAGCTGATCGTGCCAGTCACTTGACCTGTGCCTTCATCATAAAAACTCATCTATTTGATGAAAACTCAGACAGTGGCTTCACTTAAGGCTATGCATTTTCTCTGTGCCAGCCACATTTTAAAAACTAAGTTTGTTTTAAGTTTGTCATTTAAAGAACATTTACGTAATTTTTAAAATATTAGGAAATAATGAGTAATTATGAGCTCAGAACCCAAACAGTTCAGGAGGCAGAACAGGAAAAGAGAAAGCATATTGTCTTATTATATAGAGATCCCAGTGATAAAGTGAGTGTGTAAAATTGCTTTTGAAAGAAAACCCTGTGTCTTTCCATGCTGCGTGATATTAGCATTTGGAACATAGTATTAACTAGCTTGATGAATGCACTATAAACTTTGATAACAACATACATCACACCCAGTAAATTTTCTCTGAAACTCCCTGGGCCATAGACTTGCTGCTTTACAATTAACTCACAGACTGTTGAGAAAGCTGTGATTCCCCCCCCCCCCATACACAGGTAGGAAATAGGAAATAGGAAATAGGAAATGAGACAGTCAGATTCTCTAACAGAAGAATCAAAGCCTGGATGCAAGAGTGAATGGGAGACACTTCAGTGAGAAATCCACGTACTGTAAGAAGGCTACAACCCTGAGCATGGTCACCTACACCTGTAATCCCAGCACTTGCAAACCCATGGCAGAGGGATTTCTTAGAGTCCAAAGCTAGCCTGGGCTACACAGTAAACTTCAGGCCAGCCTGAGCTATATATAATGGTGGGAACTTATTTTATAAGACCAAAATACTGAGTTGGTAAAACTATGGGTACAGTAAGTGGGCCATGGTGACACAGAGCAGTCAACGGCAGCGCACTGTAAAGTAGCCAGCTATGAACACTATTCAAAGCTAGGTCCTGATACAGGCAGGGAGACACTTAGTCTTGTATGGTCTTATGTTATTTGTGCTGTTCCTAGCACTCATATGTGACCATTATTTAAGACAACTTGAGTTCACATCTCTCCCTTGTAATCAAAAAGGCATAAAGTGGTCAGCCATGGGACAGACCCTATTAACTCTAGGGGGAAAGTGGCAGTATTCACAAAGCAAACCACCCACTTGATTAATGAGGTCTTAACAGCTGCCTTGAAACAGTATTGACTGCTGGGTGATGGCACTGAAAGATGGAGGAAACACTGGCTGATGGATGGTGCCCTTGATGTTGCAAAGCCACAAAGAACTGAGTGTGGGGGTGCATCGGTAGAAACAGTAAATAAAACACTCACGCATGATTCTAAGTAAGATGAATGTAAAAACGAGAGGAATGTGATAAGTGCACCTCAATAGAGGGAAGATTCTCCGATTAGAAAAAGCAGCTGATAATTCCAATGTTCCTCTGTATAGAGTCCAATCCTGGTCATGCCTTCATGCCATGGTCATGGATAAATGACTGAGTGCACACATTCTATTCCTCCAGGTGTAGCAGGTTGGAGTTCACCTAAAAGCTATGCCCAGCACTTCTTCATAACAACTGCCTTCAGTTTTTCCTTTATTAGAGCATCAAAGAAAAAACTATGGCTGCCATTACAATGATACCCTTTATCACAGAATGAATCACGAGCTATTTCCAAGACAGATTTTCCAGAACTATGTCTACTGTAGTCGCCAGTGTCAACCAAGATCTAAGCCAAAGAGGCCATGCTTTTCTATGTACAGGTGAAATAATGCAGTGACTAAGACTGGCTTTAAAAACGAGCTCCTCTATGCTCTACCTCCAATACAGAGAGAGAGAGAGAGAGAGAGAGAGAGAGAGAGAGAGAGAGAGAGAGAGAGAGAGAGAGAGAGAGAGAGAGAGCAAAAAGTGTAATGAAAGTTGGAGATTGCTTAAGCTAAATAATGATGGTGGTCCATGAACTCTTGTATTCTATGTGTGCTTTGAAAGTTTTTAATAAAAGAAGTAAGGAAAACCTCTCCCAGATGATTCTAGTAATGAAAACAAAACAAAAGAAGTAGAAGGGAAGGAATGAGACAGCAGCTAATAAATGTGCCATTTGCCATGTTCGGTTCTATGTCAAGGGTTTAACCTCTTCTAGGCACTTTTCCAGCCTGTTTTGGCATCCCTAAACTTAGATGTCACAAGTTCACAGGTGCTGAAGTAACAGAGCCAAGACCTAAACCTACACTGTTCTCACCCCTGAGGCGAGCCTCTACCTCTCCTGGTGACATTCTTTCTGAGGATTCTTTCAAGTCTTTTAAAATCCATAAAAGTGCCTCTCTGACTCCTGGGCGTCGCTGACATGGTCTCATCTGACTTCTGAACTGAGTTATACCAGCACAAAACGAGCCTTAGATCAAGCTATCACCTTCCAGTTCCCACAGGGCTAACCGAAGAACTTACAGCTTTTAAATAGTTGATCTGATAGGGCCGGGACGACTAGACAGACCTACCATGTACTTTAGTCACATAAACAGCATGGTTTTCAAACACAGCTCAGGAAATGAATCAGGCATTGTCTAACTTAATCACCCTAAGCAAAATAAAGCATGGCAGGAACCCAGTAGCCGTGCAAAGTGCTAGCTGCCAGAGACCCTCCCTCCGTCCTAACCCTCAGAGCCTCGGCACTGCCTTTTCGTAAAGCAGGGTCCACAGCTGTACCTAAAAGAAAGGCACGAGGCTGTACACACTCATGTCTAGAGATAGCTTGTCTTGAATCATTTTATTTGTATCTTCTCAAGTCTCCAAGAAGCCCACTTCTCACTCAGCTGCTTTGATGCAGTCAAACTGTTCTCCTTAGACCTCCCCAACTTCAGCATCCTACCTTCTCGTCAGATCTCAAAAAGAAACAAGTTGCAAAAATAAAATACAGATCAACTCAAATGTGATAACCTTGGTCTGCCTTCTCCCTAAAAGTATAGTTGAAACATTTTGTAGCCAATGTGACATGGTTTAAGGAAAATGGTTTGAGTTTCCCCCCCCCCCCCCCCCCCCGGCTCCTGTGTTTTCTAGTACAAAGGAAAATCATATGATCATATAATCTGCATCCCTGACCCACCTGCAGCATCAATGTTCTCTGCAGGAATAGGGGGAAAATACACCGCTTTGTCCCAAGGATGCAGGCAATCATATTTTAATTCCTTGTGCAAAAATGGTGAAGCCAACTGACGTGTTTTAACTTCCCAATCAGCTAAAATTCAGAAGTTACACGAGTGAAAAATGTAACAACTAATCTAAGAGAATGCCATGTCTAATCAAGAGCCAAGTGTCCTAACAGTCAAACATTTCACACAGCGCCATGTTCCTACTTAACACCGTCTCTGCTTTCATTTAAATATTGGCTGTGATTTTACTACACCATCATCCATCACATCAAGACAGACCTACTTTCAGGAAAATGAATCATTTCTGTCCTCGTGTGAACACTGCCAAGTGTGCCCACTGGAACTGAGATAGTGTGGCCCACCACACACCAAGGCTACTGGATACAGCCATGCCACAGAGACAGCTCACTACTCATGGAAAGGTCAATATGCAGCATGCCGCTGTTTGCAGGCTTGCTTAGGGGAACTCGTTTCAGAGAAGAATTTCTCCTGTGATTTTCATTCACCACATGGCTGCAGTCATAGAAAGGAAGGCTTCCCACACCCAGGCAAAGCAGATCTGTAGCTCACATGTTTTTAATGTTTTTGAGACAGAGGTTCACTCCATAATCAAGGCTGGCTTTGAGCTCACAGCAATCCTCCTGCCACAATGTCCCATGTGCTGAGAATATAGGCTGGCTTTCTAACTCACATCCTGAAGTGTCACTGGGCATACATGAAAATATGTAAACTCCCAATATATAAATGTGTAGCGAAAAGTTAATATTCAATAGTCAAAAGGAAGAAACTTAACAAATGGGTATGCATCCTTTTCTTAAAGGGGAAATAAACAGACACTTTAATACAAAGTGTCTTTACTTAAGACTTAAGTAAATATACCTTGGCAATCTGATTTATTTCATCACAAAATATCTTTTAAATTTTAACCTTTTCTATTCTATAATATTTAAGTTATATGTACTACAGCATGAATATTCATGAAGTCTTGGCCAAGATGAACAAAAATCAACTTGAAAATATAGTTGCAATAGACACACAATGTAATTGTTTTAGCTTCATGTCTTGGAGGCAAATACAAAGAGAGAGCAGTGCCACACTGCAAATGCCTTCTACCTTTAGGTAGTGTGAAGACTCATCACTGACTACAACCCACAAACCATACTGCTCACAGGACAAAGCATTTTAACACACAACTAACACCCCAAACATGAGTTTTCCTGTACTCACAACACTAATGACAATAATCTAACTGCTAAAGGAGCCAGAATGAAATAACTAATTTTTTTCTAGTCTACAAGTTTCTTTTTATTTATTTAAATTTACTGGGAAAATATAAAGTCCAAGTAAGAATTAGTTTTGGATATTTTTATAAGATTTAGCAAATGTCTTGATTTCATTTTCCCTTTATTTGTGTTCAGTAAGCAAAGATGAAAAAGGGAATGTGGAGTTGGCTAGTATAGCTCCATTCAACACCATGAACTGAAATGAAAATCCCTCCACAGCCTCTGCCTTCTAACAGATAGTTCAGCGCTGGCGTGCAGCTCTACTTAACTCAATAAAATGCTGAAAAATCCCTGCCTTGGGGGTCAAGTTAGGAAGGTTAAAATGCCTCTCTAGTAATGAGGTGACAGAGAATTCACAGAACCTGTAATCCCTTTAAAATTAAACCAGCACAATTATGACAAGCATGTATAATTCTTCATGCCTCTGGAGCCAAGAATACCCATCCCCCACTGACCCCCCACCAGCAAGTGAAAGTAGGCTGACTACAACAGCTGATGAAGAAAAAAGACAGCTTCCTTGCTACACATCTTCCCTGCTGCAGGCAAGATACATATGGCCACTTAAGTAGAGCAGGCTAACTGGGCTATGTACCCTCACTCTAAGTGCAAACACTCAAACAGATCTCTCCACTGAAGTGAAGAGATGTCACATCAAGTCGGTTGTTTGAAAATAAGCCTCCCTCTTCTTTGAGCATGCGATGGTCTGTAACTGTGCTCCAACCACAATCATTTGACTAGTTTTGAAAGAAGAAAGAAGAAAACAGAGATTCACGAATTATACCCCCAACTCCTATCTCATCCAGATTTTTTTTTTTAAATCTGAGCTCAGTGGATTTAAATACAGCCTCTGAGGCAAAGCCCTCTTCAACGTGTTTAGTCTTAGCTGGAGTTGAACTTTACCTATTTAGAATCTGGAGTGATAACGGGTTAAAATGAAAGTAATTAAGAATGTCAAAGGGAAAAATAAAAATAAAATAAAATAAAATAAAGAACAATGTCAAATGGGGAAGACATCTCTAAAAGCTGAAGGGAGTGCCAAGTTAGACAAGATGGCTGAAGAGAATGTCTCAGGTCAGAGCGGAACACAGACAACGTGCTTGCTAATGAGGGAAGTTGTTCACTTGCCCTGAACAGGGATGAGTAGAAAGAAGTACGCTCAGATACATATTTGAAATAAGAAACATCCTTTTGGAGGCAATGATTCACTTTAAGCATTTTTAGATGAATTCATTTGATTATATCATCATTACTGTTCTAAAGAAGTAGCCACTGTGGAAACGCTAAGACTGCCTAACAATTTCCCCAGAACTTACCAGAGAAAAATCCTGGAATATCATGAGATTAATGGAGCAACAGAAGCATTCCTTCAATTTGGGCATATTTGAAAAAAAAAATTAGCTTCTTGACAAAAATAAAAAATAAAAGAAAAATTCAGGGTTATATTTTGGTCCATTTTCTGATTTTTGTTTTGTTTTTGTTTTTGTTTTGTCAATAAACTTAATTTGAAACACTTAGGTGAAGCAAACTAGTGGGTATGCCTTCTTATAGCTTAGCTATAAACACATGTAATTGAAAGTTTAAAGTGATTTGAAAAAGAAACAGAGATCAAGCACAGTTAGAGGTGGTTTACAGCAAAAATTGAAACGCTGTTGCATCTACCAAAGATGCCAGATTCTACCTCAGGGAGACTGGCGAGGAGAGCCTCTGCCTTAGTGGGCAGCGTTCCTCATAGGTTGGTGTGGCTGCTGACCTGATTTCTCAGAAATGCCCATTTCAATCACTTCTGTCCTTAGCTTCTCAATGCAGTGTTTATTCCTGTTTATTTGCTGTTCACATCTCTACCATAGCAAATATGTTGCAGCTTTTTATAGCCTTAGAAACAGATGATCTCAGTATTGGAAAATGACACAATTGACTGAAGGGGGCCCAGCTGCAGACACTATAGACTACAGAAGGAATGGTTCTCCTTTCTTATTCCCACTGCGTCTCTTAACTCAGTCGCCTCTAGGTAGCAGTGTTACAAGGAAAGCATTACTCAGCTAGGCTAACTAACCCATGTCAACAAAGTGTTTCTAACATTCGGCAAAATTTAAAAATTCTCCAAGCCCAATTTCAAATCCTTTCTGGAAGGCTTGCTTCACCAAAACTAAGTTTTATCTACAAACCCCAAAGGTCCCAGTTCTCAGCCTCCTAACTACGCATGAGAAGAGAAGCGCATAACTCATGTGGTGGTAAACAGAAAAAGACTTGCATAAGATGATCTCTCTAGAATCCCAACGATTCCAGGGTTCCAAGCCTCGATTAGAGTCCGACTTAAAGAAAACTGTCCTGAGGATCCAAGTCCTGACCTTTTCCCAGCAGATAAACAATGTTTTACACGTAATGCTGGAAGGTTTGACAGCCACAAAGGCTCTAACAGCTCTTGAAACTCAGCTCCAGAGTAACCAAAAATTAGTGGTTGCTTGTGAACTTCAGAATAATACAAAGGAAACAAATAACTCAGATTTCAGCCAGTGGTATGTATTCAAACTATTTTAAAGGACCCTGTTTTATAGTAGACATAACAGCACTTAAAATCCTTTTGGGGGTGCATTCTTGTAGGTCTTCTAACACTTACTTTTCAAACACACACACACACACACACACACTTGGTAGATCAGAGGAGAGGTTCAATGTTTACTACTTGCATTGCCCTTGGTTAGTGCAATAGTTTGAGCAGACCCCCCTGGGCCCCAATCCACCCATCACGATGTTCTTCTTGTAGGTTTCTGGAACCCTCTGGATCCTTCTATTTCCCCACATCTATCCCAATCATTCTCCACAGTTAGTGGAGAGCAGGGACTGACTTTGACATGAACTTTAGTCCTCCATATTTGACCACCTCCACTTTGGTGGGGAGGCCTGGTGGCACTCAAAGAAAGAATAAGCAGGCTACCAAGATGAGACTTGATAGTCTATGACCATATAGTTGGGGAGGAAGTTGCCCTCGTCGACCTAGGTGAGGGGAATAGGGTGAAAGCGGGAGGGAGGGAGGAACAGGAGGTTACAAATGATGGGATAACAATTTAATTGTAATCTGAATTAATTAATTAATTAATTAAAAAAATAAATGCACACACACACACACTTTTTAAAATACCTGTCTCCTTAAAACTCTTCCCCTAACTTAGATTCTAGACTGTACAACTTGGATTTTTTTTTTCTATTTATTATACCTGTATCTGCCAGCTTAGAAACTAGTTTTTCAAATGACTGAACACACCTTCAAAAGTCAAAGGGCATCTTTTAAATTTCAAATGTCTAACTCTTCAAATGTGTTTAAGCACTTATCATTTACCGAGGTTAATGATTTACATACAGTGAAAACAAAAACCAGTCCTGTGCCTGGTGTGGTTTCAACTCCTCTTGAGTTCTAAGCTTTGTTTTAAGAGGCAAAAAAAATTAAAATAAAATAAAAAATAAAAAAATTAGGTGGCCACCATCCTAACCACCATTCCACTGTGCTTTTCGCACCCTCATAGGTTCACAGTAGATGCAGTCTGGTCCAACTTGCATGAAAAATTCAGCCTAGAAACGTTTTCCTGCAGTAGTAAAGACAACCAGTTTCCCCACCCCCACCCCCCAGACCTCCTCCTTCCAGGGCTGGAATATAGAGGCAATGCTAAAACATTTGGCTGAATAAAATCATTCTTTTAGCTTAAATAAGCAAACGGCATTTGAAATCAATATGTTTCCTATTTGCAGGAATGGGATTCGGAGGTTAAGCTAGTGAATCCTCCACGCCTTGAGCATACAACAAAGCCATTCAAATTATGACTTATGATTGAACAGTCGCATTTACTTTAGAGTGCAAAGCATTTTTTTTTTAATGCCCACGTTTGTAAACATAAACTCAGGGACAAATACTAATCATCGGGAAGATGGTGTCTTCATACTGACCTCTTTGGGCAAGGGAAAGTGACCTAAACTGCAATGCATGATTGACAAGGACCAACAGAAGAGCCTGTCATGGTAGCCTGATTGGTTCCCAGCACCAACCAGGAGCCATCACTTGCAGGTAAAGAACTCTGCCTGTCCCAACCCAGTAAAAAAAAAAAAAAAAGGAAACCAAACTTTCCCAAATAAGTTAGGTCTTGCCAAGCCAATCTAAATCCAACAGGTGTCAACACACATCGCCACACCTCTTTCTGAATAAGGACTAAAGTAGCAGGGAAGGGGGTGGGGGTGGGGGAACTGAAAGAATCCGACCTGACTTCTAAGACTGTGAAAGTAAAACCAGCCTGGTCCCTAGCCCAACTGATTCTTGGGCGGTGGGGTCAAGGGATGGTGTTGGAGGAAATCTCTGCTCGCGCACAGGGACTTGCGTTGCTGCAGGGTCTCCAAGCACTGCCCCTGCGCTGTCCACCCAGCACCAGAGCTGAACAAACAAGACTCGGAAGCTGGGAGCCAGGGAAAGGAGGGTACGAGAGATAGGTACCTGCTTATCCAGAGCGTCCCGGGCGCCTGCAGGTCCCACGCTGGTCCTGGGTGGTGCCGGCGTCCGCTCACAACTGCAGCCCTCCAAGAGGTACATGCCCGCTGGGCGGCCGCTCTGCTCTCCCTCGAAGTAAAAGAGCACATTCTGGTAGAGAGCGAACCACTTCTCGTGCCAGCGGCTCGCCTCGGCAGCCTTCTTGCTCAGAAAGCCGCGCTTGGTGCCCTCCTTGCGCGCCAGGAAGGCCAGGTACAGGGCGTGCCCCTCGTTGTAGCGCACGCTTTTCTGCATAGCGAGGGCGCGGGGGAAGTTCGGGTCGCAGCCTCAGCCCCGCGGCGGGGCCATCGCAGAGGACTCACTGGGAGGACGCACCCCCCGACCGCTTGCCACAGGGCACCCGCCCGCTGCCCAGACCTAGGGCGCCGATCCGGGATGGGGCACCGTCTCCTCCCCGACCGCGCCCTCTCAGGCCCCCGACGCCTCCCGATCCCCGGAAGCCCGGTGTCGAGTGGCCCGCACCCGTGCCGCTCTACCCGAAGTTGCGGGGAGCCGAGCCCCGAGGCGGGCTTTTCAGTGAGGAGCGCGGCAGCCTGAGGACTGTCCTCGGGCAACGCGCTCCGGGAGACAGAAGGTAAAACGTCACGTGGGAGATCAGCTGTAATCGGCTTGGAGACCGATTTAAAGGGTAAAGTCGGCGCGGTGGCGGCCGCGGAGGCGCTGCCTGCTCGCCCCAGCGCGCGTCCTTCACTCGCCTGCCAGGACCCTGGCCTCCGCCTCTGCCCAGGCCAAGCCCGGATGGGGCAGATCGCCCGGGAGGGGCAGGAGCGTGTTGGCATCCAGCTGTTCACTGCACAAACATGCACAAATGTGCCCTCACACATACACAGGCAAATATACACTGAACAAACACGGAGAACGAGTCACACATACAAACACACAACTCTCATATCCGTACACAAAAGCGCACATGCACACAAATACAATAGGCACAGGCACACAAGCGTGTGTGCACTCACAACATAAATTAACAAATACCCTTTCACCCAATGCGCAATCATACACATAAGAATACAATATACAGTCACGAACAACACACTCCTATGCACACAGATACACATTCACAATTACAGAAATACACCTACAATATGCACTTCTCAAAAATGCAAACCACCAATTATACTTACACAGGCAACTACATATAATATATATATTATATGTAATATATATATATTTGGTGCTATCTCAAACACTCTCATATTTGCTGTACCCAGTGTATATGCACTTATAATCACATACATATTCACACAAACATCGGACAAGCATATATACCTATATGTAAACACACACATCCACCAGCCCTTTCCATAATATACACACAAAATCATAAACGCATGCATTTACATGCAAGTGTGCAAACACATGCACTCCAAAGCCCACTCATCAGATACAAGCGCTTACAGACAGAAAATGGACAGGTACATAGGCGCTTGGAGGCACACATTTTTGTAGCTCGTGTGCATGCACTCACGCTCAACAGAAAGGTTCAGTGGCAGCAGGTGAGTCACAAGGTGGGTTTGCATAAACCACACGTTGGCTTTTCAGCTTGTGCCTGCACGGTAGAGTTTAAAACCAGCTGTGAACGTTGGTGGGGGAAGTGGAGTTGATCCCAGAAAGCCAGCCGATGTCTGTCTCAATTCCTTTTGGACACTTGTTATTTAGCAGGATTAAAATCAAAGAAACTAAATGTTCAATGTGGAGTTTTAAACAAGGAAAGGGGTGGGAAATAACCCTATGAGGGAAACGCTGCTGTCAGGGGCCAGAAACTGTCAGCCAGAGGCCAAGCTGTCCCACACAGGCTGAGCAGAGTCCCTTGTTAAGACTGGGGTTCATTTGATTAACAAATCTTACAGCTACCGCTGGAAAACCAAGACACTCTTAAACAAAATCCAAGTGGAGAAGAAATGATGTTGCCACGGCTTTAAGAGAAAACTAGCGAAACCCTGCAGTGTGCTCTTTGATTCTGCCCCCATCTTCTTTTTATTCCCTGAGGCCCCGTGTTAAACCCAGTGGCCAAAACAGTATTGTGGAAAGAACGAAACAGGAAGCTAACTGCCTTCCAGGGCAGTGACTTGGTGGCTGTACACCTGTCTTGTCCTGTGGTTATGCGCTCACAAATTGATCGCCCCAGGGTCCTGCCTCTTCTGAAAGGCTGTCTGTCCTTGCAGGCTGCTTTAACTCTGCCTCACTGAGTAGCTGAGTGGTTTTTGCATTTTACTGTCAAGGAAAATGTCACTATTAAAATCTATGTAATAGAAAAAAAATTGCCATTTTGAAATGATTACGGGAGAACAGTAGCCGGGACTTTTATGTATCTGAAGGGCATTGCTGAGTTCGGCTGCCTTAGCCCAGGAGAGTTCTCACTGTTGGTTAGAGAGAAAAAAAAAAACAGTTCAATTACTGCGACTGCCTCTGGGGCCTTCTCCTTCCCTCTCTGTGGTCCAGCTCTGTGCCTGCAGCTCTGGGAAGAGGAAGCCAGGAGATAGCCATGTAGCTGAGGCAATCTGCTTTCATGCATGAGCCAGAATGGGTCTCACACCAGAGCATAAACAATTTCATCCTGAGTAGTCCTACCGTCTAGCCCTGTTGTGTTCCCTCAGATGTGGATGACTCCTTTCTTCGATAGGTGTTGTCTCTGAAGTATGAGATTCTCATATGTCCCTTCTGTCTATGAAAAATGCCCTTATTTGAGACCCAGGAAGTCTCACCTTTGCCTGGTCTCACTTTCTACTGTGTGAGGTGCTATGGAATTCATTTGCCCAGGGCATTGAAAGAAAAAAAAAATAACAAAAACAAAACAAACAAACAAACAAAAAAACAGATTTCCTCCATGTTTTGGTATTGCTGTTTTCATATATCGTGTGTGTGTGTGTGTGTGTGTGTGTGTGTGTGTGTGTGTGTGTGTGTGTGTTTGGAACAACTTTAGTTTTGGTTCTCGTCTTCCACCTTGTCTGAGTCAGGTTCTCTTCCTGTTCCCCACACTTATGCCAGGCCAGCTGGCTTGCAATCGTCCAAGGACTTTCTTGCCTCTACCTCCCATTTCCGCATAAGGAGAGTGGAGATTACAGGCCCTTGATACCTTGTCTGACTTTGATAAGAGTTTCTGAAGATTCTAATTCATGCCTTCAAACTTACACGCTACGTGCTTTGCCCAAGAGCCATCCCTCCAGCTCCTCTAGTGGATTTTAATTACAGAAATTCGCAGCGACCGTTACTGGCCAGAAGTTGATGTCCTCAGTGTTATTCTGGGATGGTATAGAATGATGTGGCTTGTGCTACTCATGTGCTCAGTCCAGAGGGGGTTCCCATGGTTAGGAGCATCCCCCTTGATTCTTAGAAACAAGGCAGGATCCTACAGGGAGGGATTATATGCAATAAGCACATGAGTGATCCAAAAGTGTTTTCTAGACTAATTTAGCAATTGGTCATTGAATTGTTAAGAAAAGCATGATCCTCTGAAATTTTGGGCCATTCTTCAAGACTTTAAGGGATAAAAACAACTAAAAACCTATAGGGCATCTAGAAGCCATAGCCAGTAAGTTTGTAGGCTGGCCACAAACTTAGGCCCTATCAGCTCCTATATGCAATGGAATCTGCTCCCTGGAGTATGCCTTCCTGCATCCTAAAACTGTGCCTTCTTGCAGCCCCATACCATGTCCTCCTGCATCCCTGGACCATGCCCTCCTGCATCCCTGGACCATGCCCTCCTGCATCCCTGGACCATGCCCTCCTGCATCCCTGGACCATGCCTTCCTGCATCCCTGGACCATGCCTTCCTGCATCCTTGGACAGTGCCTTCCTGCATCCTTGGACAGTGCCTTCCTGCACCCTTGGACCGTGCCTTCCTAAAAGGGCCAGAGGGTTATGGAGATAATGGTGCTTTTCCAGCAGATCTCACAGGTTAACAAAGGGACACTGCTCCAGTATATGAGAACAGGCTCTTCCATGAGTTCACTGCTTTCCCCTCTTGCATTTCACAAATTCTTTTCTGAGAGGGTCAATTTGTGGCATTTTAAAAAAATGCATTTCTCACTGATAATTCTGAAAGCATTCTATTTGCCCTTTTCTAGGCAAATTAAGAGAAAATAAAATAAAATAAAACGGCATTGAACAGCAGTATCTGGAAACCCTTATTACTATTCCCAGCAAGAGCTATAAATCAGGTAGGTTCACAAAAATCCCAAAGGGGAGAAGGATGAGGAGTTGGGAGGGAGAGTCACAGAAGGTAAGAAAGGAGAGAGAAGGAAAGGAAGAAGAGAAGGGAGGGAAAGAGAGAGGGAGGGAGGGATGGAGGGAAAGAGGGAGGAGAAATTTTTTCTGAGCTATCCAAATGCTTCGGTGGTTTGAGTGAGAAGAGTTCACCCTGGGGTGTAGGGCTTCAGGACCCTAATCTCAGGCCTTATCTTTTAGACACAGAAGGAAGTTTTTCATTTCTTTCCCCTTTCCTTAAATGC